>NC_090443.1:594451934-595081984 GCF_031143425.1 Pleurodeles waltl
TATGCGCAAGCCATAGGACCCCCCGAGAAGTGATTGTTCCCATGCTGCGTCCTCATCAAGCTCATGCATTGCATGTTGCAGCTGTGTCGTATAATTCAGGAAAAGATCAGGCAGTCCTAGTCCACCATCCATCCTAGGGAGCTTCAGTGTGTCTACCCTGACCTAGCTTTGTTCACCAACCCATACCAAGTCCTCAATGCTTTATCCAGTTTCACAAAAGCAGACATCCAGGTTCACAAAAGCTCATTACATTCTGTAACATGTACAGACATTGCTGGGCCAGCCTCCCCCAACATCTTTCCCACATTAAGACCATAATGGATTTCTCAGTTTTGCGTGACCCAAATCCCTAGATATCGGAAGTCCTCCAACTCCGAGCACAACCCCAGGCCCTGAGGAAGTGCTGTGTCTGCCTGTCCCAGTCCAGCCAGGGGAAACAGTTTCAACTTTGTTCTGTTTGTGCACCGCCGCAAAAGCAGCATGAAACGGCTCAACTTCCCCCTGCAACACTGGAACTCAGCATTCTGGGTCTTGCAACAAAACCAAACATCGTCCACATACCACGACTCTACGTGACTGGTACCACTGAGGTGGACTCCCCACAGGCCAAGTTTCAATCACAGCATTTATGCCAGTGGCTCAACGCACAATGCAAAATGTATAGGGGCTGCAGGCAAACCCGCCTCGTCCCTTGCCCCAAGTCTCAAGAGTCTGAGATCATATTTTATGTGTGCACCTGTGCCACTGGAAGCATTCAGAACTGTCACATCCAGTGTATGACATTGGGGAGAATCCCATCTGTTGTAGGATAGAACCCAATTGATGTCACCCCACTGTGTTAAAAGCCCTCTCAATATCGAGGGCTGCCCTCACATACCTATCCACTGCTGAAGCCAATATATTCATGATATAATTCAGATGTCTTAGATTATACATAGCGCTCCCCAGGATAAACCCCGTTTCATCTGAATGTATCAGTGTCTATTAGGCAATGCCTTGCACATTATTTTGAGCTCTCTGTAGATCATTGACAGCTGCCTATAAGGGAAGAGTTCGATGGGTCCCTTCCCTTCTTTAGTTGTCATCACAATTGTGGCCTGTCTCATTGTCTGCTGTAACTCCCCTTTTTCCCTTGCCACTGCAAATACTTCTATTACTTTCTGTAGTAGGATCAAAAGCAGTGCCCGATACAGTTCTAACAGTAGCCCATCTATTCTTGGTGTCTTTCTTGGCTTCATATCAATCAGTGGTTCCTTTATCTCTTCCAACTCTATAGGGATTCAGGGACTTTTTGCTGCTTATGGCCCAGCCTGGGCAGGGTAGCTGTCCAGAGATACACATCCAGAAAATACTCCGCTGCCAGCAGTGACCATGCAAAACCATGCCACAGGTATTCTATGGAAGCGGCATTGATCATGTCACAGGCTACCTTTACTGTCTCATCGCCCCCACACAAAGAGAGAATATAGGATTGTGGTCTGTCCTTTTTTTAACTGCCATGCTAACATTGTACTTGCCTTATCACCTTCTGTAAAAAAAAGCCTTTGCTTGTATTGGGTGCAAGTGTATTTCTCCAGTTGAACCAGGATATCTCCTATTTGTCCTCTGATACATATTGTCTGCCGGCAATCGCCAGGGTTCTGGTCAGTGCAGCTATCCCAGCCTACCTGTCTACATTCTAAATCTGTGAGATCCCGATCCATCTGCTCTCATGCTCCATGAATGTAGCCCATGCATTTTCCTTTTTAGTGCCTTATTAATAGCTTCTCATTCAGTCAGCATCCTATTGGTGGTGTTTGAGTTCTCTCTAAAGAAAATTATTGTGAACTCTTTCACATACTCCTGAAATGCCTTGTCCTGGAGCACTTGTGCTTAAAGTCTATACAGGAAGATCATGGGTCTAACCCATCCAGAATGTAGTGTGACCAGAAGGGCGGAGTGGTTCTATAGATATCAGTTAAAGTACGCAGAGCATATTCAGCTCCTCTATCCACCCTAACACCATATCCATCATCCTGTGTACCCCATGTACAGGGGAATAAAAAGTGTAGCCACTTTCAGTTGGGTGATGGTGTCACCGACTTCCAGCAAGTTAAGGCTTTCCAGTATCCCTCCAAGGAGGCCCTCATGTGGGGCTTACAACCTTGTCTGAAGGGAGCCCTGTCCAGCCTCCCATTGAGCACAAAGTTAAAATTCGTGGCCCACATGAGCCACATATGTATGTAGGGGGGCTGTTAATTTAAGCATCTCATGATAAAAGCCCTAGTTATCAACACTGGGAGCATAAGCATAATACTCATCTTGTACCCCCACCATAGTGACATAGTGCCCTGGGGTCGAGCTGCATCTCCTTTTGTAGGAAAATGATTCCTGTTACTATCCAGGTGCCCCCCCACCCCCGGGCATAATTACATTTTTTAGCTGTGAAAAGAGGCCTTGGCACCTTTTACCCAGATTGGAGGCCTCAACACTGCACCCTATGGGTCTCTTGGAGGAGTGCTATCCACACCTTATATCTCCACAGGTGAGAGTGTACACTGTAGCATTTAGTTTATTGATTTAACTCCAGAACATCCCATGTAACCATTGTCTGATTCATTATTTCATTAGGGTAGCCCCTCTCTGGATTGCCAGTGGGATGGTCACATTGCTCTCCAAGTCCCGCATATCATTCATAACTTCCAAGGCCCAATACATGTGGCTCGGTTGCCATTATCCATATACTGTAAACTGACCCCCAACCACCCTCCACACGTCTCTGTCCCACCCCCTATCCTTTGGGCAGACAACTTCCTTTCCCCAACTTTGATCCCAACCCTAGTGTAACATGTAGGTGTCCTCTCAAGGAACCCCATGAACAAACTCCCTACTCCCTGACTTAACTAGTTGCTCTTCTCCATCTCTAGTCTTGGTCAGGAGCTCTATATGTAAAGAGAGAATAGAGAAAATAAAAAGGGTCAAGAAGAAGAAGAATATAAAGTCAACTAAACAAGAACACAAAAGGGTGCTTCTTGTCTGGAATTGATTTGTCATAGCAGTCCCCCCAGTGGTTTGGTGGTGGGAGGGATTTGTCAATAATTTAGTGTGCCGTTTCAGAATCAGAAAAATAGTTTTCTGGCAGCTATTGTTTTGATCCATTTGGGACATGAAAAATGGGGCTTTAGCTTCAAATATACACCATAGTTTTGACCTCCTTATGAAGCACGGCCAGGTTTTTAGCAGGCGGATGTTGCTTCGATATAGATATTCTTGCACCCTGAGACTTTCCCTCTCCTATTGCTTATTTTCTGTCGTTTGGATTTCATCAACTCCACTTCATGCATAATCCCTTTCATGGTTTCATTTTACTTAACTTTAAGGGAGTTCTTCTCTTAATCATTGGTATAAGTTTGTAGTTTTGAACATATTTTTGATATATGAGTAGACATCTGAATGTGTTTCGAACCTCTAATCCCTTGCTTTGGCCTTTTAAACTGATAACATGACAATACTTTGGAGAACTGGAGGGAGAACAGAAACGTCTGACCTCGTACTGGCTGTTGGTTCACTCATTTGAACTTCTTTCTTGTCTAGGAAGAGACCGAAAATTAATCTCCTCAGATTTGTGGGTACCAAATAGAATAATTTTTAGGTCAGGTCATTTTAAATAAGAAAGGTGCTCAGTTGAGTGAAAGACACTCACTTGTGTTGCCCCAATGTATTTTAGATCATCAAAATAATTTTTACTTTTATTGAATGTTGATTTTTCATTCTCAATGATCAATTGTTCAATGGATATACTATTAATACCAGATACTGACGAGTACTCCATATTTTGGTGGATGTCATGTTGGTTGTCTTGAGTGACTATGTGTCAGAAACCATTTAGAGAAATATTGTTTGACATAACTAATGTGTTTTTAATATTGTGTACAAAAATATTATCCCTTTGGGGGTAGACATTCTAATATTAACTCCAATTGGCTTATATTTTGTATGCAATATTTATTACACAATCTATACTTCAGGCAATATTCTGACAACAATATTTGACACCACCCCTTTTGAGTTCTCTCCCAAACACGGAAAACTTGAGTACTTGTTAGGGACACAGATGTTCATAACTGGTTCTCAGGTTTTGTTCAGCCAAGTATTAATCTTTAAAGTGCAGTAAAAAGTTAGCAATTTTCATATACAAAAGGCACTGCCTGGTATGTCATGTCTAGCAACAAAACAATAATACAGAATTCCGACCAGACTGCAGGGCTTATCCAATGAGTAGGCAAGACCTGGACTCTCCTACGGGTGACAAGCAGTGCCCTACAAATTCACCGTACATTACATTACATAGTGTAATTGGTTTATCTGATTGAACCACGAATATACCTCTAAGAATGCAGTAGTTTGTAAAAAGGAAGCCCAGGATTCGAAAATGGTGTGCTGATTACATGGCGTCATCTAGCAACCTTAAAACTTCAGTTCCTAAACTCAACGATATTGGAGAAAACTTCCAATCTGTTCCATAATCTATTTTGGCCCGTCAGTAATCGTTCCCCAAAGTAGAGCCTTATTTTCAATTTGACATCACAAGCTCAATCTAACCATGTCCTCTTTAGAGAGGAAGAAGACAGAGGTTTCAGTGAAATGTTAGTTAATGTAAAGCAATATGTACATAGCTAATGGCTCTGTATGGAATAATTCACTTAGCCAAGTCGCCAAATCTTTCAAAACGGCCAATTATTTTGGAATTTGATATGTGGCACATATTATAGTTAAACGGGTGGTGGTTTCTTAAGTTTCATATATGCATACATTCAAAGTAAATATAGCACATTCAGCTCTTAATGCTGATTTCACTTCTTGAGATTGGCCCCTGCCAGTAGTTTTCATTTACTCATTAAAAAAGTATTGACCGTCCAAGAAGGGTTGGGGTTGGAAGCATCTTAAGTGGAATGTGCTTTGCTACCTCTAAGTATCTATTTATGAAATGGGTTTGCAAAGGAGACACTTCCATGCCTGCTGTTCAGTAAGTCTCGTGCTGCATTTACCTACTCATTTATATATAAAAGATGCATTATTCCCTACTGATGTGTTTGCAGTGCTTTGACTTTGACAGAAAACTAATCTGAAACAGAGGTATAGATTTGAAACCAAGAGACATGCTGACAACACTAATGGAGTGGGAAAGGGGTGCTTTGTTTGATAGAGAAATCTCTACTTGTAGTTTCAAATAGCTCTCCCAATTGAGAGAACCCTGGAAATCACACCCATCCTTTGCTCCGGATCTGATTTCAGACAGCTGGCCTTGAAACATCATGAGGACCAGAACAAGCTTTGATAAATGTGGTAACGCATGCAAACGCAGGTATGCACAAACGTTTTTTCCGTGCACCGGCAAGTAAAAAGATGATCTATTGGCTTTGACAATGCTTTTGAAGGTAGCAGAAGATCTGAAAATCAAAAAAAGTAACATTCGCTAAATTTTTCATGTAAATCAACACAGGCAGCCTGCGTTTTTACTTGTACCAGCATAAAATGAATGTAAGACTTTCTATATGAGTTTATTTTTTCTGTCATTAAGTATGGCCTACAAAACACATCAAGAAGACTTTCTAGAATATTCGTGTTTACTATATGATTTTGTTGTACCCGATAAGATGCATTAACACCTTTCCATCTATCAAAATCGGACACATTTTAAAACAAAAAGGTTTAATTTACATTCAATTGATCATATTGTGAGAGCCTCTTTTAATGTCACGAACCTTACAGGAAATTTGAAAATTCATAATGCAGTCAATTCAGCAGGCCTTTTCCGGCTTTCTCATGAGCACGATGATGTCTGCTCTCCACAACTAGATCGCTGCACGCTGCTGCGCCAGAAGGATGGCTTATTGCAATATTACAAACGTTGATATGCGATGCAATCATGTATTTTTAGTATTTCTACAATTTTGAGTATTCTACAATACACAGAATTTACTTTCCCGGTTTATTACAAACACTACTTTCTGCACTGCACTGCACTGCAAAGAAATCTTGCATTTAATGTTCGCCGTAAAATACTATCAAGGATTATTCATAAGGTGTTTCCGTGTTCAATAAATTGGACCTTGGAAATTGGGAAATGCAATATTCCTGTGTCCTGGAGAAATGAACTTCCCTATTAACTAAACATGGTATTGTTTTGTTTTTTGTTTTTTTAAACAAACAAGACCGTCAGATCCAGTAACATCTCAAAACTCTTTCACGTGCTTATACTTTAATAGGTATTGGGTAAATCTAAATTTTTCCACACACAACATGGAAAGGAACAGGTATAATAATATATTATTGGTTTTGTATACATTGCTCAAGCTTAATCTGTGACTGAAAATGTTGCGACTCTATTGAACCAGCCACAATAATTATCACATCTTGGTGGGTAAGAGACAATATTAAAAGTAAGTCAACCATGCCAGTGCACACTATTAGCATCTTTCGACATACTGGCATTTAGGCAATGGCAGCCATACCTTCTGGGAAGTAAAGTACAGGATGCAGTGAATGTAGCCAATGGAGTTAATCTTGGGTGTCGTTCACAGTATTTATCCCCAGTGAATCACATGCCATTCAACTTGGCTCCAAGCACAACAGAAGATGGTATTTGTGCACATGTTGCATTAAAATAACAGAGCTAACTGTGAACAGATCCCTATGTGATGTTTGTGAAAGTTCTCACTAGCTCTGAAGTGTTGGAAAAAGTCAATGTAGGAGTTCAGCTTTGGCGAACTAGAAGCAGTATCCCTATTTAGTTCCCTTAGTTCCTCTTGAGCATTCCCTCATTTCCTATGCACGATGAGTGCACCCGTTACCATTTTCTCTTCCCTTTAGCAAAGGTTTTCAGTTATGCAGGAATAACATTTGGGTGCGTGTAATTTTGGGATGGCCATGCAGCCTGAAACGTGGCTTCTTGGCTTCTATATATCTGCAAACCCCTAGAGAGAACTAATAACCACAATAGCTAGATGCCTAGCAGTTTTAAAGAACTGCATCAGACTTTGGAAAAGTTTGCCATTCTCATCAGTAGTTCACACCTGTTACTCATAGTTTAGATAGTTCATGGTATACATATGTCTGCCTGTTCAAACGATTGAACACGAGATTACTGCTGAGGGCATGCACTAATCACACTACCACAACTGAACCTCCAGCCAAACCAGATTCAACAAAACATTTTTTATCTAATCTATGATTATTGAAGGGCGTTTGTCAAAGGTGAGACTTGGTCGATCCAGCTCAAATGCTTTGGTGGATGGCACTTGATTTGGGTGCTCGCACAGGTCTGACTTACCTCAATGCAAGCACTGTCAGAATTTTACTGGGTGCTACATTTCATTTGAGGTTGGGTTCAACATTATTGTCCACTTCAAAGGTGCTTTGGTAGAGGAAGATTATACTGTGCCACAAGAAACATTGCCAAGTAGGGTTCCTGGGTTCCTAGAAGCAGGCGCTGTTAGGTTAAAGTCAGATGTTGCTGGCCTCTTGGCTTATGGCACTAAAGTTTGGGACCACACGACCCAATTTGAAATGGATTTACTGCTAGGGTTTTGATTTGCTTGGCAGAATACTTGGGGCCTACAACCTCCTCTCTGCTAATGTTCAACCCAAGTTTGCTACTCAATGCTAAGGTTATGCCAATGGCTTTATTGCCTGACGTCAGGCATCTTCATGTATAGTGGGGAAAGGTTTCTGGGCAGGTGAGTGTTTGCTGTTTCATACATACTGCATACTGGGCCAGGCCATCAATTAGAGGAAGTATAATAAAAATAAAATATGCATGATTTCAATAATACCAGCTCCCCAAGTGAATTACAGTTTTCATTTGGCTGGAATTCAGAGAGGCAAAATAAGGGGGCGTGGTAGAAGTGCTTTAATTTGCCTGTATCAGATATTAACTGAATGCTCAGGTAGCAATCAAGTACTTATAACTGAGGTTGACAATAAGGCCACCACCAGAGCATGGCAAGGGACCATTCCTTCCAAAGGGCATTGGTTCGTAGGGTGCAGCCAAAATGTCCTAAAGTATCTATTTATAAAAGCCTGCAAAAGTGAAACAAAACAAAATGAAAAAGATGACTTACTCCATACAATGCATCTATTACATAAAAAATGTATTGCGTGGTGATTCTTCCTACTTTGGAGATGTAAATTAGTCATGCACGTTTTGAAAATACAAGCAGTCCATAGGAGGTAGCCAAAAGCATTATGTGAAAGAGAAATAGCTCTCTAGGTGAAGCAAACCCCAAGTCTTTATATATTTTAAAAGGTGGTAGCAGTAAGTGTATTAACATCTGGTCTGTCGAGCCAGGCTACCTAATGATTTAAAGAACTTACATTTCCTTGGTTAAAATTAATACATTTTAAAAGCATTTTCCATCTGGATATCAGTTTGTGGCTTATGATTCAGGCAATAACTGTATGTTGTAAGATGTTTTAGCGACATTCAAAAGTGGCACAGGATCATTTGATATGTTTCATCAGATGTGTTAGAAATGGGGTCTTTGGTTGACAGTCAGGTTACCCCCTGTTCAAGCAAGGACCCTCACTCTAGTTAGGATAAAAGAGAATCACCCTCAGCTAACCCCTGCTTACCCCCTTGGTAGCTTGGCAGAGCAGTAGGCTTAACCTCAGAGTGCTGGGCGTAAAGTATTTGTACCAACACACACAGTAACTTAATGAAAACACTACAAAATGACACAACACCAGTTTAGAAAAATAGGAAATATTTATCTAGACAAAACAAGACCAAAACGACAAAAATCCAACATACACAAGTCAAGTTATGATTTTTTTAAAGGTTTAAAATAAAAAGAGTCTTTAGGTAGTTGTAACAACACACTAGCGCTGCTAGCGTGTAAATGTACCTGGTTTGCGTCAAAAATAACCCCGCACGGGCTGTGCGCGTCGAAAATAACCCTGCACGGCGATGCGCGTCGAAACAGCCAGCCACGCGACGGTCCGAAAGTCCCGCGGCGCAGGTTGCGATCTCTCAGCCTTCGTCAGCGATGCTGCGCGTCGTTTCTCTTGCTCCGGGCGTCGATTCTCCGGTCGCGTTTCCTGCGGCGTCGTTTCTCAGCTGCGGAGCCGGCGTCGCGTCGTTTTCTCAGCCGCGATCGGATTCGCGTCGATCTTTTCTCCGCACGGCGCTCGGTGCGTGTATTTTTGTCCTTAGGCTGCCAGCCTCTCCTTTCAGGGTCCCAGGAACTGGAAGGGCACCACAGAGCAGAGTAGGGGTCTCTCCAGAGACTCCAGGTGCTGGCAGGAAGAAGTCTTTGCTATCCCTGAGACTTCAATAACAGGAGGCAAGCTCTACATCAAGCCCTTGGAGATTTCTTCTTCAAGATGGAAGGCACACAAAGTCCAGTCTTTGCCCTCTTACTCTGGCAGAAGCAGCACTGCAGGAAAGCTCCACAAAGCACAGTCACAGGCAGGGCAGCACTTGTTCCTCAGCGATCAGTTCTTCTCCAGGCAGAGGTTCCCCTTGATTCCAGAAGTGTTTCTAAAATTTGTAAGTTTGGGTGCCCTTCTTATACCCATTTTAGTCTTTGAAGTCACCTTCCTTCAAAGGGGACTCACACCTTCTTGTGAAATCCTGCCTTGCCCAGGCAAGGCCTCAGACACACACCAGGGGGCTGGAGACAGCATTGTCAGAGGCAGGCACAGTCCTTTCAGATGAGAGTGACCACTCCACCCCTCCCTCCTAGCAGAGATGGCTAATCAGGAAATGCAGATCACACCCCAGCTCCCTTTGTGTCACTGTCTGGTGTGAGGTGAAAAACAACCCAACTGTCAAACTGACCCAGACAGGGAATCCACAAACAAGGCAGAGTCACAGAATGGTTTAAGCAAGAAAATGCTCACTTTCTAAAAGTGGCATTTTCAAACGCACAATCTCAAAATCAACTTTACTAAAAGATGTATTTTTAAATTGTGAGTTCAGGGATCCCAAACTCCACCTGTCCATTTCTTCTCTAGGGGAATCTACACTTTAATCATATTTAAAGGTAGCCCCCATATTATCCTATGAGAGAGAGACAGACCTTGCAACAGTGAAAACGAAATTGGCAGTATTTCACTGTCAGGACATATAAACCACATTACTATATGTCCTACCTTATCCATACACTGCACCCTGCCCTTGGGGCTACCTAGGGCATACCTTAGGGGTGCCTTACATGTAAGGAAAGGGAAGGTTTAGGCCTGGCAAGTGGGTACACTTGCCAAGTCGACTTTACAGTGTAAAAATACACACACAGACACTGCAGTGGCAGGTCTGAGACATGATTACAGAGCTACTTATGTGGGTGGCACAACCAGTGCTGCAGGCCCACTAGTAGCATTTGATTTACAGGCCCTGGCACCTCTAGTGCCCCTTACTAGGGACTTACTGGTAAATCAAATATGCCAATCATGGATAAACCACTTACATACAATTTAAACAGGAGAGCATATGCACTTTAGCACTGGTTAGCAGTGGTAAAGTGCTCAGAGTTGAAAAGCCAACAGCAACATGTCAGAAAAATATAGGAGGCAGGAGGCAAAAAGTCTGGGGATGACCCTGCAAAAGCAAAAGTCCAACACGACCCCCTACCAGCCTAAAGCCAGGGGAGAACAATCAATACCTTGATGTACTTCCCTGATTGGGGCGATAGAACAGGGACCCAGGCCCACAACAGCAGGGGCATGCTCCAGTTCTACGCCTTCCTGACTCCAGTTGGATCCCTCTGTCCATACTCTCTGCCAGGACTAAGGCCCTCTTCTCCTCGGCCCTCTTAAGCTCTTCCAGACTCCGGATTCGAGCTAGGAGCCTATCATCTCTTTCTGTTCCCTCCTCAGGGCCACTGCCCTCCTCTTTGGAGTAGTCCTCCTCCTCAGAGTAGTTATCCTCCTCAGACTCATTTGGTGGTGTTGCCTGACAACGTTTCAATTCATCCTGAAACAGGGCTGACTCAAGATCCTCCCTTCTGGATTCCTTGTTCACAGCCAGTCCCCTTTCCATGCAGAATGCTTTAAGCTGCCACTTTTTATACATAGATAGGTGCCAGAAATTGACTTCCATTTCTGCAAAGGCTTCACAACCAAAAAACAAAGTCCAAAAATATTATCAATACTTCCAGGAGGACATCAGAGAACAAAAAGCAGAATCACAAGACAAGTAGTATGTGGTCACGTAGTGGTCTGAGATCAAAACAGTAGTGTACACTTAATTACTGTATGTCAAGTACAAATACAAGTCCAATCCCGACCGCTGGTCACCAATGTTAGAAATGGGGTCTTTGGTTGACAGTCAGGTTACCCCCTGTTCAAGCAAGGACCCTCACTCTACTTAGGATAAAAGAGAATCACCCTCAGCTAACCCCTGCTTACCCCCTTGGTAGCTTGGCAGAGCAGTAGGCTTAACCTCAGAGTGCTGGGCGTAAAGTATTTGTACCAACACACACAGTAACTTAATGAAAACACTACAAAATGACACAACACCAGTTTAGAAAAATAGGAAATATTTATCTAGACAAAACAAGACCAAAACGACAAAAATCCAACATACACAAGTCAAGTTATGATTTTTTTAAAGGTTTAAAATAAAAAGAGTCTTTAGGTAGTTGTAACAACACACTAGCGCTGCTAGCGTGTAAATGTACCTGGTTTGCGTCAAAAATAACCCCGCACGGGCTGTGCGCGTCGAAAATAACCCTGCACGGCGATGCGCGTCGAAACAGCCAGCCACGCGACGGTCCGAAAGTCCCGCGGCGCAGGTTGCGATCTCTCAGCCTTCGTCAGCGATGCTGCGCGTCGTTTCTCCTGCTCCGGGCGTCGATTCTCCGGTCGCGTTTCCTGCGGCGTCGTTTCTCAGCTGCGGAGCCGGCGTCGCGTCGTTTTCTCAGCCGCGATCGGATTCGCGTCGATCTTTTCTCCGCACGGCGCTCGGTGCGTGTATTTTTGTCCTTAGGCTGCCAGCCTCTCCTTTCAGGGTCCCAGGAACTGGAAGGGCACCACAGAGCAGAGTAGGGGTCTCTCCAGAGACTCCAGGTGCTGGCAGGAAGAAGTCTTTGCTATCCCTGAGACTTCAATAACAGGAGGCAAGCTCTACATCAAGCCCTTGGAGATTTCTTCTTCAAGATGGAAGGCACACAAAGTCCAGTCTTTGCCCTCTTACTCTGGCAGAAGCAGCACTGCAGGAAAGCTCCACAAAGCACAGTCACAGGCAGGGCAGCACTTGTTCCTCAGCGATCAGTTCTTCTCCAGGCAGAGGTTCCCCTTGATTCCAGAAGTGTTTCTAAAATTTGTAAGTTTGGGTGCCCTTCTTATACCCATTTTAGTCTTTGAAGTCACCTTCCTTCAAAGGGGACTCACACCTTCTTGTGAAATCCTGCCTTGCCCAGGCAAGGCCTCAGACACACACCAGGGGGCTGGAGACAGCATTGTCAGAGGCAGGCACAGTCCTTTCAGATGAGAGTGACCACTCCACCCCTCCCTCCTAGCAGAGATGGCTAATCAGGAAATGCAGATCACACCCCAGCTCCCTTTGTGTCACTGTCTGGTGTGAGGTGAAAAACAACCCAACTGTCAAACTGACCCAGACAGGGAATCCACAAACAAGGCAGAGTCACAGAATGGTTTAAGCAAGAAAATGCTCACTTTCTAAAAGTGGCATTTTCAAACGCACAATCTCAAAATCAACTTTACTAAAAGATGTATTTTTAAATTGTGAGTTCAGGGATCCCAAACTCCACCTGTCCATCTCTTCTCTAGGGGAATCTACACTTTAATCATATTTAAAGGTAGCCCCCATATTATCCTATGAGAGAGAGACAGACCTTGCAACAGTGAAAACGAAATTGGCAGTATTTCACTGTCAGGACATATAAACCACATTACTATATGTCCTACCTTATCCATACACTGCACCCTGCCCTTGGGGCTACCTAGGGCATACCTTAGGGGTGCCTTACATGTAAGGAAAGGGAAGGTTTAGGCCTGGCAAGTGGGTACACTTGCCAAGTCGACTTTACAGTGTAAAAATACACACACAGACACTGCAGTGGCAGGTCTGAGACATGATTACAGAGCTACTTATGTGGGTGGCACAACCAGTGCTGCAGGCCCACTAGTAGCATTTGATTTACAGGCCCTGGCACCTCTAGTGCCCCTTACTAGGGACTTACTGGTAAATCAAATATGCCAATCATGGATAAACCACTTACATACAATTTAAACAGGAGAGCATATGCACTTTAGCACTGGTTAGCAGTGGTAAAGTGCTCAGAGTTGAAAAGCCAACAGCAACATGTCAGAAAAATATAGGAGGCAGGAGGCAAAAAGTCTGGGGATGACCCTGCAAAAGCAAAAGTCCAACAAGATGTAATTAAAGTTATGTAAACGATTTGTCTAAGAGCTAGATATGTCTTTTAGATGTTTCTAGTCTCCCTTGCACTAATGACTCATTCAATCTGCCTACCCAAATCAGAAAAAAAGTTACAATGCAACTATCCTACAATCCCCTGAGCAATATTTGAGTGAGATGTGTTTCAAACAAGAATCAATCCCATGAGTCATTACAGGGATATTTATTAGGACCTCCACCCTTATTTCATCATTTTTTATTAATCACCCAGATTCATCCTGAAATGCTTGATGTATGTAACTCAAGCAGGGGAATACCCAGGGAGATGTCTTGGCCACATCATGGAAATAGCATTCATTTGACTTGGTTCGTTCCGCACCTGGTTTCAGTACATGCAATACTCGCTATATTTTTTTCAATATTAGTCAACATCACAGTTTCCTAGCAACACACCCATTGGTAGGGTGGATAGGTTCAACACACAGCACTTTCTGGCTTAAACCAGTAGCAAGTTGAAGACTGGCAAAGGAAGTTTATTTTTTTGGGTTAACTTAACTGAGCCCTCAAAAGGATGGCAACGCTTGCTCAAAAAAGCTAACAGAGTTACTGGAAGTGAATGATCACTTAGGGTCATACATATTATTGGTCTGGTAGTTGACACCCACCCTTATGACCACATGCAGCTGAAAGTTGATATCTATGCAACAGGTAGTACTAGAGATCACCATTAATGCTTTTGACCTGAAAGGAATTAGCCTGGGAGTTCTTGGCTGTGGTTTTCTACTGGTAGTGAATTATAATTGTAAGGTTATTAGCAACGGAATACCACATGGTCAGTAGTTATCATCTTTGAAATAAGGTCACAAGAATAATTTTTGATTCACTTGTAAGTAAAACCCTGCTTTGGTAGACATCCTGCAACTGACATTATTCCAAAGCTTATGGCGTTTTCCTACAACATATATATACTGTGACGGCATTTGGGTGGGGTTACCACTGCGATGCATGCAGAATGTCCTAAACAGATAGCATTCTTCAAAATTCATTTATATGCCAATGCACCTCTCCTTTGATACCAGGCACTGACCTATTTGCTTTGTGAATGTATTTTGTTTTGATGACTGCTGAGCATGAGCGCGCATGCATAGTGGCCAGTTTGTAATGTTTTTTTTAAAAAACAGAGGAAAAACAACTGAAAACTGTCTGCCAAACGTGTCCATAGGTAACGATTTGGCTTTGCAAGTGCTTGTCAAACAGGTAAACAGGCACTGGCAAACAAAAAAGCATGAACCCTACTGCTGCCCTATAATGGGACGTAAAATGTGACAGTGAATGTAGCAGGGACCAAATACTACATTGGGTGGACACGGACTCTGCGTGGTTCAGTGGTGTAGGGGGTTATTGTCAAAAGTTGAAAAATTACCACAGGAGACTACTTAAATACCGATGTAACATTTCACAAAATGCTTTTAGCACAGCCCATCCAACCCGTGCCAACTTTTAACAAAACAGGAGTAAGAAGGTAATACTGGGGTCCAGCAGTTGTGTGGCAATGGGAAACTTTGAGTGACGGATGAAAGTTATACCTACTATGATTCAACTGGATATTAATGTGTGGCCACTACCAAAATGTATATTTATTTTCAATGCCAAGACTCAATGGCTGAAGAATACTTATCAAAAGCACACTCTCTGCACTCTCTGTATGTATGTGTATTAATGTTGTACTGTATTGGTCATACGAAGCCCATTGCAAACAAATACAACTATCTGTAGATCAGACATAAAAAGGCAAATGCAGTTCTGACGAATACACTTACACAGAAACAGGACATTGCTTTCAACTACGAAAATCTTATGAAAAATTTGACAACAACTAACATACTCATAAACGTTTTTTCAGGCCCCTGATTGACACTGGGGACGAGCTTGGCACTGATTTTATTTCTGAAACACAGAAAAAGTTACAGAATTGCCAATTGAAATCTCATTAAAATGTAACACCTTTTCACAGAGCTCACAGTCATGGTTGTATTTCATAGACCCCTGCAAACTATGAGAACTTAACATTAGAGATTTAATTTCCTCTTCTTAGTACAAAGCTTCGTCGACATTTCATCTCACATGGAAACAACAGATTAACAAGCATTTTCAAAATTAAAAATGGCTAGATTTCTGTGTGTTTTGAATATTTACAGTTATCAGAATGAGTGTGCTTCTTTGTTTTAAACTGAAATGATCGACTTTAAATGTTTTTTTTTATTTTCTATCATGTTATTTCCCCGTGAATTATGAAGTGGGTTCCAGCGTTTCCTTTAGTAAATATAATTTTGACACTTCTAGGCACAAATATTGAATACACATATTTTAACCGTAATATATGTCAAGTAATCTAAACAACCTCCCATAATGCTACAATTAGATCATGAAACTCAATTTCTGAAATTGGTTATTATCCTTGATGCATAGTGCTGCGTGTCCTTAAATCATTAAAATGTAAATTGTAATGAGACCTTGGAATAATGCCAGACTTTCATAGAGTGCATCATCTCAGTACATTTATTACAGGCCAAATCTGCAATACATGGGAGAGGTTCAGAACAAGGGCACTTAGAAAGAGCAGATGATGACAAGACATAATCATTCTGTTTGATATAGTGCAACTCAGAGGTCCAGTAAAGGAGACGAGGGCTCCAGTCGTGATGTAATCGCAGACATGCCCTCCATAGACAGAGCTCATATTTTCAAACTTTAATGGATGCTGACCCCTGCTGACTGGAGCTAAACATTGCTTTTGATATGCACAGCGAAAGAAAAATCGTAGGCTGTTTAATGACATTTTCACATTAGTATACGAGGCGTTTTGTACACAAGGTCCTGTTGCCGTCTTCACTAAACGAAACATAATGTGTGATTTTTGCAGCAACTAAGCACCTGACCTGTGATATATTGTGGTGACTTGTTAACGGCCTTGACAAAGTTCAGTATAAAACTGTGCTTGTACTGTGAGGGGAGTAGATATAACCGAGCTGGCCAAGTGGAGAGGATTCAGGGGAAAGGAAAGAAAACACAAACCGTTTGAGATTCTGTAAATTGCCTCCGTTTTAAACGCGTTGTCACAAATTACTACCTCTGTGTATGAGCAGAAGGTGAGCAACGTATAGAACAGCGTGGTATGAACAATATGAAGTCGCATTTATATTATATGCCATAATAATTTTCTTATTTCAGTGTGAGCATTTCTCTCATGTATTGCTATAGCGTTAGAGCGACAGTCTGCTCCTTTTAAGTTGCTCAAATGTAATATTGACAGTTCTCCCTCATGTAACGCACTTTTTAGATTGTCACAGACTGCTGAAAACGTTTGAACCGAAATAGTAAATTCCGTTATGTTTGCCCGCTGCAGGGACGTCTCATTTAAAATTATGTTTGAGAAATAAAGAGTCATGCAAGTTTGCCGCCACGTTGATTTATTGAACGGATTTGAGCTTATTTACGCAGAAGTAGCCTGCCTTGTTGTCCAGCTCACATCACCACAGCGATGAAGCCCTTTTTTCATGTCTCTGTACCTCGCACTGAAGGAGGACGAGATACACCTCTTGTGAAAAAATGATTATAACTGAAAACCTCATTACTGGAACAATTATGGATAGATCAAAGGGAGTCACTTAGTGGCTGAGAAGCCCAATCTGGTGCCATTTCCATTTATAATTTGTTTGTGTTTGGCAGCTTTAACTGGGGAAAACATGCAATAACTGGTTGCAGGAAAGACCATGTCCCCCACCCGCGCCACAACCAAAAGAAAAGGGTCTGACGAGAAAAGAAAGCTCTTGAAGGAGATGTAGAGAGTTTACAATCAGCGGAAGCAACTGCTCATGCAGCACTCACCACCAACAACCACCACCTCTCTTATCCGTTGCTCCGCCTTGGCCCTTTCCACCATGATGAGATATTCACTGTAAAGCTGCAGCACTTCTGATGCTGATTCCCCTGACAATCCAATTACGCAGCCAGTAATTGGCACTAATGTACTTTCTAAACCAGTCCCACTGTGCTTATCCCAGCAGGTGCATTCTCCTAATGCATACAAAGGATTGTAGAAGGAAGAGACTCACTAAAAGAGTTGATAATGAGGAGTTTGCTTGCATTTATGGAGAGAAAACTTGAGTAGGCTGTTTCTGAGTTTGACCATATGATCACAGGTTTGATTTATTGTGCACCGACATCCTTCAAAGGTGGAGAAAATGATTACGATTGAATTTGGATAATAGTAAACGGCAGCTGTTGGTCACTCTTGCTGAGAGATGTCCTAGGTAGTGCTGTTGGCTCTACTACCACACACAGTGCTATAACATTAATAAAGACTTGATCCAGATTTAACAATATCCCACTCAATGCAGCAAAGCAACCACATTTGAGGAGCTGGGTTTTGAAGAAAGCATATCAACGAGCCGTATCTATTAAGATTTGCTGCTGCTGCCTTCCCTTGCTTTGGCACTCTTACGGGCGGCCTTGCATGATGCTTAGCCCAGGAGGATTTGTGCACTGTCTAGCATAAGACGTGTACTGGAACCACACCTTTCCTATGCAAATTCTCATGTCCAGACAAACTTAGAAGAATTCCACACACTGGATATGTGCTGTGCCCGTTTGTTTTCAGAATTCTAAAGAGAAAATCCCTTTATTAACGCCTGGGTCAAGGAGAAAATATTTTGTGATGCAAAGCCCAGTTTCGCTATTTAGCGGGGCTTTGCATCAAATCCTATGGGTGCTTGTGCTGATCCACCACAGTAACACCCCTGACATCACAGTAATGCTCCCTTGACTGAAAGCAGCGCACAGGAGAACAAACTATTTTTTGCCCTGAGAGAAGGGCATCTCTCCAGTGCAAAATATATTTTGCACTGCAGAGTAAATACCGTGTTTGCTTTGTGTTGCTTTGCGCTGGTACAAGGCCCTAGTGAATCTGTGGCCTTGTTGTACATGTAAACAACTGCCTGTGGACCAAGATAAATAATGATTACACCATCCTCGTGTGAGGTCCTGAGCTTTATTGCAGTAGGAGAACTGAACCTCTAATCCAGCACTCTAGGAAAGAATGGGGGCTGATGTAGAGAGATACAGGAACATCTGTGAGGCAAATTAGCAAATGATAGCCAGTGTTTTTTTTACAACGTATCTTCTGAAGATAATACTGTAATCTCAGGTAAAAAAAAAAAAGAAGAAAAACATTGTGTGCATAAAACATATGTAGGCACTCTAAACAGACAATCAGTGAAAGCAACGTGAAGTTGCTAAAATAGTAGAACATAAAGGAGATGGCAAGCCATTTTTACAAAGAGTGAATCCCGAGTATTAACTCATTACTCCATGTCCCAAGCACTTTGCAATTCCAAATCACACAATCTACAACTTTCCTAAATTAGGAGAACTAAGTAGATTTAAACATCTAGATTGACCAGTAGAAAACAAGGGCCTTGATTTGGTAGGATGTATGATTGTCTCAAGATAAAAAGGCAAAACATTAAGGGGCATATTTATACTCAGTTTGCGCCGATTGTGCGTCAAAAAATTTGACGCACAATAAGCGCAAACGTTGCCCCATATTTAAACTCTGACGCCCGAGCCCGCGGACGTCAAAATTCCGCTGTGTGCGTCATTTCTTGGATGCGGCAACCCGCCCTGCGTTAATGATATGCAGGGTAGGCGTTCCCGTCCAAAAAATTACGCAAACGGCCGGCGTCGTATTTATGCTTCCGGGCAAAAATGATTCTCGGCCGGGAGGCGGAGCAAAAAAATTACGCATAGCCCGATGTGCGTCAAAATTTAACGCCTGGGTCAGGGCAGGCGTTAAAATGGGGCAAACACACCTGTATTTAATCAGAACACACAGAACAAACAGCAGAGCAGCAGAGCAGCAGAGCAGCAGAGCAGCAACAGGGAGACATGGAGGTGATTTTTATCCAGTGTGCACATAGACGCAGAGCCCAGCAGCAACAACAGCAGCTACAACAACACCAGCAGGGACCCCAAAGGCAGCGCAGAAGGCAGGAGAGGATATTCTGCCCAAGAACAACCCTGCATGGCCTCAGGGAACACGACATCATACAGAGGTACCGGTTGAACTGGCAGGCCATTCAGCAGCTGCTGCGCAACATTGAACAGCAGTTGGCCCCCACTTTAGTGACACCCCGCACCATCCCAACAGAAACAAAGCTGCTTGCCGTACTTCACATGCTGGCAAGTGGCTAATTTCAAACAACTGGTGCCCTGGTTGGCGGAATATCACAACCATCATTCTCCGCATTTCTGCCAAAAGTACTGGATGCCATCATTCAACTGACACCCCTCCACATCTGCTTCCCTAACACACTGCAGAAGCAGCAGGAAACTAAACAGGGGTTCTACGCAATCAGTGGCTTCCCACACGTCCTTGGTGCAATCGACTGCACACACGTACGCCTGGTGCCACCTGCTGCAACAGAACACCTCTACCGCAACAGGAAGCACACATATTCAATCAACGTGCAGGCCATAGTCGATCACCAGGGATTGATCACCAACATCGTGGCTAAATATCCTGGGAGTGTACATGGCTCATTCATCTTCCGTCACTGCACCATCAACCAACACTTCCAGGATGGACGGTATGGCAATGGACTACTTGTTGGTGTTGGACCTGGCTTTTTGACAGGGACATCCCCAAACTTTTTGCCTCCTTCCTCCTATTTTTTCTGACCTGTTGTTGTTGGCTTTTGACCTCTGAGCACTTTACCACTGCTAACCAGTGCTAAAGTGCATATGCTCTCTGTGTAAATTGTACTATTGATTGGTTTATCCATGATTGACTATTTAATTTACCTGTAAGTCCCTATTAGAGTGCACTACATGTGCCTAGGGCATGTAGATTAAATGCTACTAGTGGGCCTGCAGCACTGGTTGTGCCACCCACCTCAGTAGCCCCTTAACCTTGTCTCAGGCCTGCCATTGCAAGGCCTGTGTGTGCAGTTTCACTGCCACTTCGACTTGGCATTTAAAAGTACTTGCCAAGCCTAGAACTCCCCTTTTTCTACATATAAGTCATCCCTAATGTGTGCCCTAGGTAACCCCTAGAGCAGGGTGCTGTGTAGGTAAAAGGCAGGACATGTACCTGTGTAGTTATATGTCCTGGTAGTGTAAAACTCCTAAATTCGTTTTTACACTACTGTGAGGCCTGCTCCCTTCATAGGCTAACATTGGGGCTGCCCTCATACACTGTTGAAGTGGCAGCTGCTGATCTGAAAGGAGCAGGAAGGTCATATTTAGTATGGCCAGAATGGTAATCTAAAATCCTGCTGACTGGTGAAGTCGGATTTAATATTACTATTCTAGAAATGCCACTTTTAGAAAGTGAGCATTTCTTTGCACTAAAAACTTGTTGTGCCCTTCAATCCACGTCTGGCTAGGTTTAGTTGACAGCTCCTTGTGCATTCACTCAGACACACCCCAAACACAGGGTACTCAGCCTCACTTGCATACATCTGCATTTTGAATGGGTCTTCCTGGGCTGGGAGGGTGGAGGGCCTGCCCTCACACAAAGGACTGCCACACCCCCTACTGGGACTCTGGCAGACAGGATTGAGCTGAAAGGGAACTTGGTGCATTTCTTAGAGACTCTTTGAAATCACCCCCACTTCAAAGGCACAACTTAGTATAAAACAGGGCCTCTGCCCTACCTCATCAGACACTTGCTGGAGAAGAAACCTGAACCAGAAACTACATCCTGCCAAGAAGAACTGCCTGGCTGCTCAAAGGACTCACCTGTCTGCTTTCTCCAAAGGACTGCTGTCTTGCTGTTGCCCTGCTGCCTTGCTGAACTCTTGTCTGGCTGTGAAAGTGCTCTCCAAGGGCTTGGATAGAGCTTGCCTCCTGTTCCTTGAAGTCTCAGGACCAAAAAGACTTCTTCCTTTCACGTGGACGCTCCGTGCGCCGAAAATTTCGACGCACAGCTTGTTTTGCGGCGAGAAAAACGCCGCACACCAACGCTGATCAACGCGACGCCCTCGGGACGATCGAGACTTCGACGCACAACCTCGCAAGGACAAAGCCGCCCGACTTCCAAGGAGAAATCGACGCGACGCCTACCGTGAGTGCGAAACTTTGACGCACGGCCTCGCAAGGACAACGCCGCCCGACTTCCAAGGAGAAATCGACGCGACGCCTGCCGTGAGACCAAAATTTCGACGCACGGCCTCGCAAGGACAACGTCGCCCGACTTCCAAGGAGAAATCGACGCGACGCCTACCGTGAGATCGAAACTTCGACGCGCAGCCCCGCAGAACGACGCGCAGCGGGAAAATAAGCAGGAGAATCCACGCACAGACCCGGGACATCTGGTAATCCCCGCGATCCACAAAAAGAGACTGTCTGCGCGCCGGAAAACGACGCCCGACTTCCCCGCGTGGAAAAGAACGACGCAAGTCTGTGTGTGCTGAGAAGAAATCGACGCACACACCCCTTTTTCTACGCATCTCTTCTCCTGTGGCCCTCTGAGGAGATTTCCCACCAGAAACCAGGTACTCTGTGCTTGAAAGACACTTTATTGCTTTTTAAAGACTCAAAGACACTTAATATCACTTTTCAGTGATATCTTCACAAATTCGTATTGCAACTTTGATCATTTTGACCTACAATTACCCAGATAAATATTATATATTTTTCTAAATACTGTGTGGTGTATTTTTGTGGTGTTATGCTATGGTGTTGTATGATTTATTGCACAAATGCTTTACACATTGCCTTCTAAGTTAAGCCTGACTGCTCGTGCCAAGCTACCGGAGGGTGAGCACAGGCTGATTTGGGATTGTGTGTGACTTACCCTGACTAGAGTGAGGGTTCTTGCTTGGACAGAGGGCAACCTAACTGCCAACCAAAAACCCCATTTCTAACATTGGTGATCAGCGGTGAGGATAGGACTTGTGTTTGTGCAGTGACATACAGTAGCTAAGTATTTCACTACCTACCCACAGTGGAAGGTCAACTTGATTTTTCATCTTTTTTTGGCTCTTGGTTCTCTGATGTCCTCCTGGATATACTATTGATATTTTGGACTTTGGATTTTGGTTTTTGCTGATAAGATCTTATCAAAATGGGATTGCTTACCTACTCATTCTTTGTTCGTACTGACCACCTCACTAAGGCTGACCTAAGGAAGCTTTGCAGACAATGGGGCCTTCCTGTAGCAAGGAGATCTACTAAAGCGGAGATGCTCCATCACTACATAGTCTGGGGGGAGGAAAGATGGGCAGAGAGAGAGGCAGCAAGAAACCAAATGACTAAGTACCCCTCAGATGAGGAGGAAGACTACTCAGATGAGGAGGAAGGCTACTCAGAGTTGGACAGTGACCCAGAAATAGATGAATGGCTCCGAAGTCAAAGGCGACAGGAGCAACAATTAGAGGAGTATCTTGCAGAGGTTGAGGCAAAAAGACTTTTAGCCCTGGAAGAAGAAAAGATTGCAGCTCAAGAGCTGAGCTGTAAAGAGCTGAAACTGGAGGCCGGAAGGGCTGAGTCCAGTTCAGATGGTGGCAGCAAAAATCTTGCATCTAGTACTGCTGAAGAAGGGCACAAGCCCAGAGATGTGGTGCCCAACTTGAAGAAGGGAGTTGACACACCCCAGGCAGTTCAAGGGTATGAGGTAGTTCCCGTTATGCACAGGGTCCCTGAGAAGGATTGGGGAACTGGCACAGGGAGTCATATTCCTACTGGGGGGAGGGACACTTTACTGACTCTAGCAGAGAGTGACAGAGAAAAGGGTTCCCCCCTGGTGGACGTCCTGGATATAGAGTGTAGAGACATCCCAGAAGAGTTTGGGTTGAGTGTCAGGGACAGACAGAAACTGTCTCACCAGTCTCAAGAGGGTGATGTAGAGTGCTTTTCCAAGGCTGAGTTACTAGGTGGTTGGGTGAAGGGTACTGTGGTTAATACATGTGAAGGGCAGAGTGATGTAATTGCTGGAGAGCATATGTCTGGTCCTTATTTTCCAGAGCTACGCCAACACCAGGTGGAGTGTGAGTTCTCTGACCCCAGGGAACTTACAGTGGAGGCAGACTTTTGGGTGAGTACCAGAGAGTCTGAAGAGGCATTTGGGGGTGCTCCTGAAGGGAGTGGTCTAGGTGGTTTCCGACCAAGTGAGGTGGGAGAGGATTGTAGTGTCCCAGGTAGGTCTCAGAGCCTAACCTGTACCGTAGGGCCACCTTTTGAGGGAAGCCCCGCAGTGTCAGAAGAACTTGGGGGGATGACTGTAGACAGCATCCCAACAGTTCTGGTGTCTGGCAGTACCACTCCTAGTGAGGGGGTGCAGAAGTCCAGACATAGGGTTGAGAGGGGGTGGCAGACCCCAGTGGAGGATCTTGAAAGTCAGGGGTCAGCTCTGAGAGCAGAGCCCCCCAGGAATGACCCAGGTGAGACCGTTTCTGGTTTGGGGGAAACCCAGACTCTGCCGGATGGGCAGAGGTCGGGAGACCTGCGCCAACCAGACTCTTGTGTGGCCCTTGGGGACGGCGTGTCCCTTGTGGGGGGTGAGAGTGCCCCCCAGGAAGTCCTGGCATGCCAGGCAAAGATTCAACCTCAGGGTGGTGACTCTGGGTTGGATAACCGGGTTCAGAGGTTAAACTTTGACCTGGTGGGGGGTAGATGTGCCCCCCAGAAAGTCCTGGAATGCCAGGCAATGGCTCAACCTCAGGGTGGTGACTCTGGGTTGGCTTACCAGGTGAAGAGGTCAAACTCTGACCTGGTGGGGGGTAGGTGTGCCCCCCAGAAAGTCCTGGCGTGCCAGGCAGTTGTCCAACCTCAGGGTGTCGACTCTGGGTTGGATGGCCAGGTTCAGAGGTTAAACTCTGACCTGGTGGGAGGTAGGTGTGCCTCCCTGAAAGTCCTGGCCTGCCAGGCAATGGTTCAACCTCAGGGTGGTGACTCTGGGTTGGATATCCAGGTTCAGAGGTTAAACTCTGACCTGGTGGGGGGTAGGTGTGCCCCCCAGAAAGTCCTGGCGTGCCAGGCAATTGCCCAACCTCAGGGTGGTGACCCTGGGTTGGGGTACCAGGCTCAGAGGTTAAACTCTGACCTGGTGGGAGGTAGGTGTGCCTCCCAGAAAGTCCTGGTGCGCCAGGCAATTGTTCAACTTCAGGGTGGTAACTCTGAGTTGAATGGCCCAGTTCAGAGGTTAAACTCTGACCTGGTGGAGGGTCAGTGTGCCCTCCAGAAAGGCCTGGCGTGCCAGGCAATTGTTCAACCTCAGAGTGCTGACTCTGGGTTGGATACCCAGGTTCAGAGGTTAAACTCTGACCTGGTGGGAGGCAGGTGTGCCTCCCAAGAAGCCCTGCTGTGCCAGGCAATTGTCCAACCTCAGGGTGTTGACTCTGGGTTGGATGACCAGGTTCAGAGGTTAAACTCTGACCTGGTGGGGGGTAGGTGTGCCCCCCAGAAAGTCCTGGCGTGCCAGGCAATTGCCCAACCTCAGGGTGGTGACCCTGGGTTGGGGAACCAGGCTCAGAGGTTAAACTCTGACCTGGTGGGAGGTAGGTGTGCCTCCCAGAAAGTCCTGGTGCGCCAGGCAATTGTTCAACTTCAGGGTGGTGACTCTGAGTTGAGTGGTCAGGTGCAGAGGTTAAACTCTGACCTGGTGGAGGGTCAGTGTGCCCTCCAGGAAGTCCTGGTGTGCCAGGCAATTGTTCAACTTCAGGGTGGTGACTCTGAGTTGAATGGTCAGGTGCAGAGGTTAAACTCTGACCTGGTGGAGGGTCAGTGTGCCCTCCAGGAAGTCCTGGCGTGCCAGGCAATTGTTCAACTTCAGGGTGGTGACTCTGAGTTGAATGGGCAGGTGCAGAGGTTAAACTCTGACCTGGTGGGGGGTAGGTGTGCCTCCCAGGAAGTCCTGGTTTGCCAGGCGGTGATCCAGTCTGAGGGTACAGACCCTGGGCTGGAAGACCAGGTTCAGGGTGTCCCCCCGGACCTGGAGGGAGGGGCTACTGATAACAGTGCCCCTACCATGTTGTCTTCTGAGGAGGCCACTCCTAGTTGGAGGGTGCTGGACCCCAGAAGGGAGGGCAGGGGGAGGGAAGCCTCACCCCGGGCCCTAGTCCAACCTGAAGGTACAGACCCCAGGTTGGAGGGCCAGTGGCAGGTTAACAGCCCTGCACTGGTGGAGGAATGGTACAGGGCGACTTCTGTAAGCCCCCTGGCCATGTTGGACTCTGGGGGTACCGCTCCAGGAGGGAGGGTACAAAGCCCCAGAGGGGAGGACCAGGTTCAGGCTGTCATCCCTGACCTGGTGGAAGGGAGAGTGGTTAAAGGGTGCCCAGCACCTGGGGCTACCGCCCCCCACTCTCCACAGCCACAGTGGTTGGAGAGCTTTGAGAGGCCTGGGGCCTGGCTCTCATCCCTGGCAGCTGTCAGTAATCACTGTGGCTTGCTGTCCGGGTGGACAGAGTTATCCCTGGGGAGGGGACAAGTGTCCCACCCCGGGGATAGAATGGGCAACACCACTGTGTTGGTCCTGGTGGTACTATCCTGCTCCTGGGATACATCTGTGAGCAATGTAAGGTTAGGTGCTGCACAGATGGGATCCGCAGGAAAGGAGAAAGGTTCCCCATGGATGGGCTTAGTGGGCCCTGAGAGTATGGACAGAGGGATCCAATTGGAGTCAGGAAGGCGAAGAACTGGAGCATGCCCCTGCTGTTGTGGGCCTGGGTCCTTGTTCTGTCGCCTCAAACAGGGAAGTACATCAGGATAGTGATTGTTCTCCCCTGGCTTTAGGCTGGTGGGGGGTCATGTTGGACCTGGCTTTTTGACAGGGACATCCCCAAACTTTTTGCCTCCTTCCTCCTATTTTTTCTGACCTGTTGTTGTTGGCTTTTGACCTCTGAGCACTTTACCACTGCTAACCAGTGCTAAAGTGCATATGCTCTCTGTGTAAATTGTACTATTGATTGGTTTATCCATGATTGACTATTTAATTTACCTGTAAGTCCCTATTAGAGTGCACTACATGTGCCTAGGGCATGTAGATTAAATGCTACTAGTGGGCCTGCAGCACTGGTTGTGCCACCCACCTCAGTAGCCCCTTAACCTTGTCTCAGGCCTGCCATTGCAAGGCCTGTGTGTGCAGTTTCACTGCCACTTCGACTTGGCATTTAAAAGTACTTGCCAAGCCTAGAACTCCCCTTTTTCTACATATAAGTCATCCCTAATGTGTGCCCTAGGTAACCCCTAGAGCAGGGTGCTGTGTAGGTAAAAGGCAGGACATGTACCTGTGTAGTTATATGTCCTGGTAGTGTAAAACTCCTAAATTCGTTTTTACACTACTGTGAGGCCTGCTCCCTTCATAGGCTAACATTGGGGCTGCCCTCATACACTGTTGAAGTGGCAGCTGCTGATCTGAAAGGAGCAGGAAGGTCATATTTAGTATGGCCAGAATGGTAATCTAAAATCCTGCTGACTGGTGAAGTCGGATTTAATATTACTATTCTAGAAATGCCACTTTTAGAAAGTGAGCATTTCTTTGCACTAAAAACTTGTTGTGCCCTTCAATCCACGTCTGGCTAGGTTTAGTTGACAGCTCCTTGTGCATTCACTCAGACACACCCCAAACACAGGGTACTCAGCCTCACTTGCATACATCTGCATTTTGAATGGGTCTTCCTGGGCTGGGAGGGTGGAGGGCCTGCCCTCACACAAAGGACTGCCACACCCCCTACTGGGACTCTGGCAGACAGGATTGAGCTGAAAGGGAACTTGGTGCATTTCTTAGAGACTCTTTGAAATCACCCCCACTTCAAAGGCACAACTTAGTATAAAACAGGGCCTCTGCCCTACCTCATCAGACACTTGCTGGAGAAGAAACCTGAACCAGAAACTACATCCTGCCAAGAAGAACTGCCTGGCTGCTCAAAGGACTCACCTGTCTGCTTTCTCCAAAGGACTGCTGTCTTGCTGTTGCCCTGCTGCCTTGCTGAACTCTTGTCTGGCTGTGAAAGTGCTCTCCAAGGGCTTGGATAGAGCTTGCCTCCTGTTCCTTGAAGTCTCAGGACCAAAAAGACTTCTTCCTTTCACGTGGACGCTCCGTGCGCCGAAAATTTCGACGCACAGCTTGTTTCGCGGCGAGAAAAACGCCGCACACCAACGCTGATCAACGCGACGCCCTCGGGACGATCGAGACTTCGACGCACAACCTCGCAAGGACAAAGCCGCCCGACTTCCAAGGAGAAATTGACGCGACGCCTACCGTGAGTGCGAAACTTTGACGCACGGCCTCGCAAGGACAACGCCGCCCGACTTCCAAGGAGAAATCGACGCGACGCCTGCCGTGAGACCAAAATTTCAACGCACGGCCTCGCAAGGACAACGTCGCCCGACTTCCAAGGAGAAATCGACGCGACGCCTACCGTGAGATCGAAACTTCGACGCGCAGCCCCGCAGAACGACGCGCAGCGGGAAAATAAGCAGGAGAATCCACGCACAGACCCGGGACATCTGGTAATCCCCGCGATCCACAAAAAGAGACTGTCTGCGCGCCGGAAAACGACGCCCGACTTCCCCGCGTGGAAAAGAACGACGCAAGTCTGTGTGTGCTGAGAAGAAATCGACGCACACACCCCTTTTTCTACGCATCTCTTCTCCTGTGGCCCTCTGAGGAGATTTCCCACCAGAAACCAGGTACTCTGTGCTTGAAAGACACTTTATTGCTTTTTAAAGACTCAAAGACACTTAATATCACTTTTCAGTGATATCTTCACAAATTCGTATTGCAACTTTGATCATTTTGACCTACAATTACCCAGATAAATATTATATATTTTTCTAAATACTGTGTGGTGTATTTTTGTGGTGTTATGCTATGGTGTTGTATGATTTATTGCACAAATGCTTTACACATTGCCTTCTAAGTTAAGCCTGACTGCTCGTGCCAAGCTACCGGAGGGTGAGCACAGGCTGATTTGGGATTGTGTGTGACTTACCCTGACTAGAGTGAGGGTTCTTGCTTGGACAGAGGGCAACCTAACTGCCAACCAAAAACCCCATTTCTAACAGTTGGTAAGTACAGAAACCTACTTATATACACACAGCACAGCAACCCTCTAGGACACACAACACATACACCACAACAGCAACATCTAGACAGGAACACACTGAGGTCCTGACATCACTAGCCATGTTTCTCAACTCACCATTGAACCTGTCACACATTGGAATTTACTGTACAGCCTAATGTGAAGCCATTAATGAGTGTGGTTGCCTAAATGTCACCTTGCAAATTGTAAGTGTCACAATGACCTTTACATTAATACATTGCATAAGTTTCAAGGTATGGGATGTACAGGGTACTTTAATATGAACGTGTTAACAACACTTCCAAATTTAAATGTGCATGGAACTATCATCTCACCCTCAGTGAAGACACACGGACAACTGTATCACAAGTCACAATGCTAGGGAGGGCACACTGTACTGAAAATCCCAAAACATACTGCTGAAAAACGGTTAGCAGACAAACACTTGCTCAGCCAAGGAAACAACACAATGCAGATGGTATAGCTTACAAGTATAGGATGTCACATTAGTACACAAAAAAGTCACAGACAAAACAAGACAACTACTGCCATTAAAGGTCTGTTCAATAGTGCCAGCTACATCTACATGATCCCATTCTGTGTTTTTCTTTCAGCTGATCAGGGGTATGGCATCCAACCATGGCTAATGACACCATTTGGGAACCCGAGTACTGCTGCAGAGCGGGAATACAACGACGCCCATAAGAGGACACGCAGCATTGTTGAGCGGACCTTTGGGATCCTCAAGTCAAGGTTCCGCTGCCTTGACATCACTGGCGGTAGCCTACTATATTCCCCCGAGATGGTCTGTAGGATCATACTCACATGTGCAATATTGCACAACATTTGTGTAAAAAGGAACATTCCCCTCCTCGAACCAGACCCATACATGCCTGAAGATGAAGAAGAGGAGGATGCTGGCCTGCAACAGGAGGGGGAACAACTAAACACGGCTGCTGGAGTGCGTAGGCGCCAACACATTGTAAATAATTTCTTTGCATAATTATCACCATCACCACTTAATGCACTATTGTAAATAAACACTGATAACAAACACCACATCATGGTTTGGCCTATTCATTTCTGCCCACCTTTAGCTTGAAATATCTGAAGAAGAATGTCGTCTCATTGAGCAATAATGATATAACAAACATGACACAAAAAAATACACCACAAATGTAATGGCCACCATACAATGGTCAAATACACACACAATGTAAATGACACACATCCTGTACCGTTCACCTTTGAAGGGCAATAGCTGAGGGCCACACATATGACTCACATACATGTAGTAAACATGGATCATCGCAGCAGATGGCACACAACTAAAACACCATCACTCAACTAGGGGAAAACAGGCCTCATACATCAGGCAGTTCACATGCTAATGCTTTGTCATGACCACACAAACTTGCCAAGTCAAATCAAAGAACTGCATGAGAAAAGCAAAGAGATATCCTCAGTGGAGACAGCAAAGCCCAAACTGGACGAAGGTTTGCAGAGTAATCTTGCACTTATTTCAAAGGAAGAATCAAGACGAGAAGATCCAAGATGGCCGCTGTGAGTCCTGAAGGTTAGTTACAGTTCTAGTCTTGCAATCGGTTGGTTGCTAGGTTATGAGCTCTCCAGCTGGAAGCCTTGCACTTCAACTGAGGTCTGACAGGAATCAGGTGTGTGGAGAGAGAGCGCGCTTCAGAACAGAAACTCCTGTGAGGTCAAATTACATTTGAAGATTATATTACAGAAAACGGATAAATATTGTCAAGGTTTATTCGAAGAGTTTGATAGTAGACCATTCCCGTGGAAGTCGGCAAGGCTACAGAGTTAATGTATGAATTAACCTTATGTTTACAAGGTTCTTGTTTAAGATATTAAAGTCAAAGAAAAAACGAACTTTAAAAGAGCAAGTATCTACAAATGTCAAGGTTATAAACAAAGGCCAAGTTTAAAGGAGAAACGAACTGTTAACAAATAAGCATTTACAAATTCAATGGTAATAAACCAAATAGAGTTTAAAAGAGAAACAAACTTAAATAAACAAGCATTTAAAACTACAAGTTACCGACAGATGTCGAAGTAAGGGTGGAGAAACTAACTGTAATAAACAAGCATTTACAAATACAAGTTATCAACAAATGTCGAAGTAAGAAAGGAGAAATGAACTTTAATAAACAAGAATTTACAAATACAAGTATTGACAGAAGTCACAATAACACAGGAGAAATTAAATAACATCAGCTGATTTGAAGAACGCATTATCACCAACTATATATATATACTGTATATAGCAACATAAAACCAATCTCTAACAAAGGTTGAGAAGTTCTTCCAGAATCAGTAATAAGCATTTTTTTAAGAAGAGCTATCATTTATAGAGAGAAGCAAGGCTACAGAGAACTCAGGGTGAGTGAAGAAATAATAGAATTAAAGAGAATTAAGTGTTGAGAGTAGAAAGTGAAAAACTGATGTTGTATGTCCCTAGTAATTGCGACTGTGACTCTTGCAGGTGCTGTATCCAATCTTAGAGGTGAAGAGGCAGACTGAGTACTGGCGTTCATCATCTCTGTGGCAGTCTCTCTACCATCCCATTCCCCTTTCCCCCTCTGGGGTATTCAGCACAAAGGATTAATATTCATTGTGAGTAGCTCGGGTCGGGACTGAGGAGTTATCTTCTGCTTCTGAGGAAATCGAATTGAAGTATCCTGACAGATTGAAGTGCCTTCACCCTAATTTTAGGGAAAAAACAGATTTCCTCCTGAGCAGAATGGCAGAAGGAATTAATATAAAAGCATTAGCCACTGTTTTGGAAGGGTTACAGAAACAATTAAATAACACCATAGAAGAAACAGTCCAAATAAAACAGTGAATAAATGAGTTAGGGAACACCGCTAAATCAAATGAATCTGTGTTTTCACAAATCCCTAGCCCTTCACAGTCTGCAGGTATATCCACTCAAGTAATTCATGCGTTTTCCCCTATTATTCCTTTGGCTCAACCCGAGCGCTTCTGTGGGGATCCAAATAAGGCGCAGATTTTTCCGACCCAATGCTCATTGCATTTTTTATGTAGACCAGTCATTTTTTCCGAAGACCAGTCCAAAGTGGCATTTATATTGTCTTATCTGACAGGCGATGCGGCTGCATGGTCCATGCCAATAATTTCCAGAAATGATCCTGTTTTATATAATTTCCAAAATTTCAAGGAAGAGTTCTTAAGAATATTTGATCGGCAAACTGCAGCTCAAGCCACTGACAATGAACTACTGGAAATCAGGCAAGGTAATAAAGATCTAGTAGCCTATCTGGCTCATTTCAATAAACTCATTGTAGAGACTGCCTGGCCGGAGTCAAAAAGAGCCGCCATATTTTATCGTGGACTGAGAGATGAATTGAAAGATGCCTTAGCACAAGTTCCAAATAGACCCACCGAAATTTCGGAGTTAATTGATCTTGTGTTACAGATTGACCACCGGTTAACTGAACGAAGAGCAGAAAAGAGAAGAGAGTATCGACCATTTCCCCTGAGAATTGATCGTGTAAGAAATGATCATACGAGAGCCGGAGAAGGGATAACGATAGAAGAACCAATGCAAATTGGTTCCATCCGAGGTCCTTTATCTAAGGAAGAAAAAGAGAAAAGTAGAGTGAATCAACTATGTTTATATTGCGGTGCATCTGGGCATTTTGTTAAAAACTGTCCCAAGAAACCCAAAGCTCTTCAGTCGGGAAAAGGCCAGCTTCATCAGTGGAGGGAGTTGCCCTGATGAAAGCAGAACCCAAGACAACTCCTTTAGATCAACGAGTGGCGAATACCTTACAAACCGCAGCGCCACATTTGGTACAAACAGTATCAGTTAAGACCCTTGAGAAGGAAATTCAAGGGATCTCAGTTATGATAGACTCTGGAGCTACAGGCAACTTCTGTGATATCAAATACGCTTGTAAAATGGGTATTCGATTTATCAAGAAATCTACTTTGGAAGTAGTAATAGCTGTGGATGGAACCAATCTTTCTTCAGGACCCATTTCCCATGAGACCGAACCAATTCAGATGCAAGGTTTTGGTGGACATCAGGAGCAGATAATCTTTAATTTGATAGATGCTCCACAATTTCAACTCATTTTGGGTCTGCCCTGGCTTACAGAACATAATCCACAAATTGATTGGAGCAAAAGAACGATCAAGATGAATTCCTCTTACTGCAAAGAGAATTGCTTTCATGATGGAGTGGAAGTGTCCACCAAGTCCCAAGCGTCCTGTTTATCATCACATTCTTCAATGATCTGTGCACTAAAGACAGCAGAAATCCCAAAAGAATATGAGGATTTAGTCGCCGTTTTTGATGAAAAGGAGGCTGAGAAATTGCCAACACATTGACCCTACGACTGCAAAATTGACCTGGAGCCAGGTGCTATATTGCCATGTAGCAGAATATACGCATTGACCGAAGCAGAGAATCAACATTTAAAGGAGTCTTTGGATCAATATCTTGCTAATGGTTTTATTCGTCCTTCTGAATCTCCAGTGTCATCCCCACTATTTTTCATACCAAAGAAGGATGGGAGTCTTCGAACTTGAATTGATTATCGAGCCCTCAATCAGGTTACCATCAAGAATCGATACCCACTGCCTTTAGTGTCAGTTTTATTAGATCAAGTAAAGAATGCTAGAATCTACACCAAATTGGACCTGCGAGGAGCATATCATTTGATTCGAGTGGCTTCAGGGGATGAATGGAAAACCGCTTTTCGGACTCGATACGGATTATTTGAATATCAAGTGATGCCTTATGGGTTATGCAATGCTCCCGCTGCCTTCCAGCATTTCGTTAATGATATATTACGAGAATTCCTCGACCGGATTGCCGTGGTTTATATAGATGACATTTTAATCTTTTCCGACAATCTACAGGAGCACATTTCCCATGTTCGATCCATCCTCACAAGGTTGCAAGAAAACCATCTCTATGTAAAATTGGAGAAGTGTGCATTTCATGTGGAACGAGTTGAGTTCTTAGGATTCATTTTGTCACCAGAAGGAGTTAGTATGGATCCTGCCAAGATAAAGACAGTGCAACATTGGCCTTCTCCTTGCAATGTCAAAGAGATCCAGAGTTTCTTGGGGTTCGCTAATTTTTATCGAAGATTCATATCCAATTTTTCTCAAACAGTTACACCCATTACTCGATTGTTGAAGAAAGGAGTGAAGTTTGAGTGGACAAAAGAAGCTGAAAATGCTTTTAATTTTTTTAAGAATTCCTTCGTCTCAGCTCCAATCTTGCTCCACCCCAATCCAGATGAGCCATGTTATGTGGAGGCAGATGCTTCAGATGTTGCCATAGGAGGTATCCTTTCCCAGCGTCATAAAGATACAGGTCAATTACATCCAGTGGCCTATTTCTCTTGAAAATTAACACCACCAGAGATAAATTATTCAATTGCGGATTAGGAGCTATGGCAGTCAAAGAAACTTTTTGTGAGTGGAGGCATTACATTTTGGGAGCTAAGCATAAAGTGACCGTTTACTGGGACCACCGAAATTTACAGTTTTTAAAATCAGCTCGAACTTTAACAGCTAGACAACTGCGTTGGTCCCTATATTTTGCAGACTTTGATTTTGTTATCACTTTCAGACCAGGAAAAGTAAATGGGAAGGCGATGCTCTATCTCGAATTGATACCGGTGCAGTTAAAGAGCTTCCAGAAAAAGAATTGATTATTCCACAAGAGAAGTTCATATCTGCCATATTGTTTGAATATTTAACCAAAGAAATTCAAGAAAACTTAACATTCGAAGGAATGCTGAAGTGGTCCAAAGAAGGCCAAGGAAGAGAAATCAAAAAAGGTTTGCCATACTTTAAAGGTGCACTGTATGTTCCGACTGTGGAGCTGCAAGAAAAAAATCTTCAGGCTTATCATGACGATCAATTGGCTGGACACAAAGGAATTCAAAAGACTCAAAATCTAATACAACGAGAATTTTGGTGGCCAAAAATGAAAACTCAGATAAGACAATATGTGTCAACTTGTGACAAATGTCAAAGAGGGAAATCAAATAGAACAGCTTCACAAGGTCTGTTAAGACCTTTGCCCACTGCACCCCATGCCTGGCATACTGTTACTATGGATCTTATAGTGGACCTCCCTAGTAACCAAGGTTTTAACACTATCCTAGTTTTTGTAGACACTTTCACTAAAATGGCGCATTTCATTCCTCTGAAAGAAATCCCTCGAGCCCCACAGGTTGCACAGTTGTTTACACAACACATAGTACGTGCCCATGGTATCCCAAAAATTCTAGTTTCAGACAGGGAGTCCCAATTTGTTTCTCGCTTTTGGAAGGCCTTTAGTAAAAGATTAGGAATTGATTCTCGTTACTCTACCAGTTACCATCCTGAAACCGATGGGCAAACAGAGAGAGTGAATCAAGAGTTAGAACAGTATTTAAGACTCAATTTATTCGATAAAGAGAAGGAATGGCCCGAGTTGATGTGGGCAGCTGAATTTGCTTACAATAATGCTGTTCATTCCACCACTGGGTTCACCCCCTTTTATCTGAACCATGGTAGACATCCTAATGTAATGTTGGGTAAAGAAGATGATTCAGTGCCTGCAGTAGAAGAGATGGTGAAGGATTTGCAGACCACGTTAGTTAGGGCTAGAAAAAACATCATTCAAGCAAAAGACTCATCTAAGACTCAGGCTGATAGAAAAAGAAGAGAGAGCCCCATTTATTCGAAAGGAGACAAAGTTTGATTATCCACTCGTCATTTACGTCTCAAAGGAAATCGCAAATTTCAGCCACGATTTATAGGCCCACTCAAAGTTGACAAGATGATCAATCCAGTGGCAGTTAAATTGCAGTTGCCAGCTCATCTAAAGATACATCCTGTTTTCCATGTCTCCTTGTTAAAGAACAGTCCTCCAAATTTACGTCAAAACTCCCCTCCAATTCCTATCCAGATTAGCTCTGCAGAAGAGTATGAGGTCAATCAAATCTTAGATTCCAAAATCCGTAATGGCCAGCTTTATTATCTAATTGATTGGAAAGGTTATGGTCCAGAGGAACGATCCTGGGAGCCGCACGAGTATCTACATGCTTCAAGATTAGTGAGAAACTTTCATAGAACCTACCCAACCAAACCTAAATTGGAGAACTGTTCCTTGAGGGGGAGTACTGTCATGACCACACAAACTTGCCAAGTCAAATCAAAGAAGTGCATGAGAAAAGCAAAGAGATATCCTCAGTGGAGACAGCAAAGCCCAAACTGGAAGAAGGTTTGCAGAGTAATCTTGCGCTTATTTCAAAGGAAGAATCAAGAAGAGAAGATCCAAGATGGCCGCTGTGAGTCCTGAAGGTTAGTTACAGTTCTAGTCTTGCAATCGATTGGTTGCTAGGTTATGAGCTCTCCAGCTGGAAGCCTTGCACTTCAACTGAGGTCTGACAGGAATCAGGTGTGTGGAGAGAGAGCGCGCTTCAGAACAGAAACTCCTGTGAGGTAAAATTACATTTGAAGATTATATTACAGAAAATGGATAAATATTGTCAAGGTTTATTCGAAGAGTTTGATAGTAGACCGTTCCCGTGGAAGTCGGCAAGGCTACAGAGTTAATGTATGAATTAACCTTATGTTTACAAGGTTCTTGTTTAAGATATTAAAGTCAAAGAAAAAACGAACTTTAAAAGAGCAAGTATCTACAAATGTCAAGGTTATAAACAAAGGCCAAGTTTAAAGGAGAAACGAACTGTTAACAAATAAGCATTTACAAATTCAATGGTAATAAACCAAAATAGAGTTTAAAAGAGAAACAAACTTAAATAAACAAGCATTTACAACTACAAGTTATCGACAGATGTCGAAGTAAGGGAGGAGAAACTAACTGTAATAAACAAGCATTTACAAATACAAGTTATCAACAAATGTCGAAGTAAGAAAGGAGAAACGAACTTTAATAAACAAGCATTTACAAATACAAGTATTGACAGAAGTCACAATAAGACAGGAGAAATTAAATAACATCAGCTGATTTGAAGAACGCATTATCACCAACTATATATATATATAGCAACATAAAACCAATCTCTAACAAAGGTTGAGAAGTTCTTCCAGAATCAGTAATAAGCATTTTTTTAAGAAGAGCTATAATTTATAGAGAGAAGCAAGGCTACAGAGAACTCAGGGTGAGTGAAGAAATAATAGAATTAAAGAGAATTAAGTGTTGAGAGTAGAAAGTGAAAAACTGATGTTGTATGTCCCTAGTAATTGCGACTGTGACTCTTGCAGGTGCTGTATCCAATCTTAGAGGTGAAGAGGAAGACTGAGTACTGGCGTTCATCATCTCTGTGGCAGTCTCTCTACCATCCCATTCCCCTTTCCCCCTCCGGGGTACTCAGCACGAAGGATTAATATTCGTTGTGAGTAGCTCGGGTCGGGACTGAGGAGTTATCTTCTGCTTCTGAGGAAATCAAATTGAAGTATCCTGACATGCTTCAGGAACAGGAATGTAGTACTAGACTCTTGCCAACAGTAATTCCAACTACTTACTATCATTGCAATGACTATCTGTCACTAGAGTTACACATAAGCAGAACATACACAGCAGACAGCACAAGTGCTACACCTATGACAAGCATCCAGCACATCACATCCCATCTACATGTCAGCCCTTTTCTAAATACATTACACACACTTGCAGCTGCTCACACCCCACCTGTCTGAAGAGGTCCCTGGAATGCCGATTTGTGTACACTGAGATTCCCTCATCTACACACACACACTCACAAGAGTCATCCAGTGTGCCACACCCTTTCCTATGCCTACCATTGTCATAGTACCATCTCACTGCATGGAACTCAGCTCATATAATACACTGGCTTAGAGTTTATAAGGCCTGGTATCACCTGTAGATTGATTCTTCTGTGAAAGATACTGTAGGCTATTTATCAGCAAATCCCATCTGACAGGACTAGTGAGTCACTGATGGAGGCCACACCAGTGATCCCCTCCATGCACACCACCCAAATGTACATGTCCCGTCCCTGCTGATGCCTCCTACTGCATACATGTTTGAATTTCAGCTATTACATCATTAAGCTTTGACACTAATGTTGCCGTAGAAATCTATATCAGGGTTCATGTGTCACCTTCAAAACAACACAGGACATACACAGTGTGACATCTCAACTGTCTACTGCTCCCTCTGACCAGTCCTAGTCAGAACACTTGATCATGTAATTACTGAAAGAACTTGCTCCTGATTGACCCAGCATCCTGTCAGCCTGACTGGCACCTGTCCGTGGGTCACTCTACAGATACCTGGGGTCCACCTATGGACCACACGTGCTGTCCAAAACCTCTTGTACCTCAGACACTAATTTGTCATTAGCCTCATCAATGTATACTCAAATACATAGGGGGTCATTCCGACCTCGGCGGTAAAAGGCGCTTACCGCCGGTCAGAAGACCGCCATAACACCGCTGCAGTCGCTGTAAACCGCCACGGTCATTCTGACCCGCAACTGGCAAACCGCAAAAAACCCGACATCAACAAAAGTCCGCCACACCAACGGCCAGCGCAAAACAGGCGATGACCAAACCTCCACCGTCACGCCAACAGAAATACGCCCATGCCATTCCGACCCACAAATCCCCGCAGCGGTCTTTCAACCGTGGTATTCCATTGGCGGTACACACGGCCGCGGTCAAAATACACACACCCTTACAAAACACTGCCACAGTGGACAATTCAAAATACACACACCTGAGACACATACACACACCACTCCCACACACCCAATTAAATATAAAACACACACCCACATCACCCACAAACCCCTACGACCACAATTGCGACTGAAGGACAGAGAGAGACAGCACAGCATAGAGTAGACCATCACACAGAGGCAAATCACAACATCACCCACACAATTTCCACGCACAAAACACCATACACCACCACACTCACCACACTCTACAACACATACACCACCCCTCACCTCATCCACACCACCCCATGTCACCCCAAAGACACCCCAGGTTCTCTGACGCAGAACTCAGGGTCATGGTGGAGGAAATAGTTCGTGTAGAGCCCCAGCTCTTCGGTGCACAGGTGCAGCACACCACCATTGCCAGGAAGATGGAGCTATGGAGCAGAATAGTCGACAGGGTCAACGCTGTGGGACAGCATCCACGCAATCGGGACGACATCAGGAAGCGGTGGAACGTCCTACGGGGGAAGGTGCGTTCCATGGTATCAAGGCACAACATCGCGGTACAGCGGACTGGCGGCGGACCCCCACCTACTCCCCCAGAATTCACAGCATGGGAGGAGGAAGTCTTGCATCCTGCATCCTGAGGGCCTCGCAGGAGTAGGCGGAGGAATGGACTCTGGTAAGTCAAATCTCCACTACTTCATTCCCCCCACCCCACCTGCATGCCAAATCATACCCCCACCCTCACCCCCACCCCCACCCCATCACACCAACTCCTTGCAAATGGCTCACCATCACAACCCACCCATCCCAAAACCTAGCCCTGCATGCGTCCCAAAGCATGGACACCCATCACCAAAGCATGCCCACTGCACACACCCATCACCCCCACAAGCCACCGTCACAAAAGCCCCCACAAGGGAATGCCAGCACTGGGGTACACGGCCACCCACCCATTACACGAAATGCCATACACAGAAGCAATAACCATACTCTCATATCCCTGCAGGACCCGAACGCCACCACACCGCCACGGAGGGTCCAGAGATGTCCATCCCACCCCCAGAAAAGGCCCCCAGTGATGACAGCAGCTCTGTCTCCCTGGACCCAGATGACCAGCCCGGCCCATCGGGGACCTCGGGACAGTCGGTTCCCCACAGACAGCCACAGGCTACACCAGACCTAACCCCCTCTGGGAACACCAGCACAGCTCCCACCCAGCGGGCCCATGCCTCTGTCTCCAGGACATGTCAATCAGCGGTGTGTCCGCCACTACAGGGCACCCAGGTTGACCCACCACCCCAACAACAACAGGGACCTGGGGGCAGTGGTAGTGGGCACACCGTCCAGGGGACAGAGGCCCAGGGAAACAGGGGAACTGGGAGGGCTGCTGTGCAACAGGGGGGGGACAGGCCCAGGGAACCGACTCTCCAAGAGGCCCTCTCCTCCATCATGGGAGCATACCACCACTCCCAGGAGACGATGGCTACGGTACTGGCCAGGTTCTAGGAGATCCAGGTACTGCAGGAGGAACAGTACATGGGGTTCAGAGAGGAACTGAGGAACATCAGTTCCGCAATGGGGACCATCGTCGTGGCCCTTAACCAGATAGTCACCACATTGCGGGACCATGTGGCACCACAAAGGGCCCCTGTCACTAGCCTGGACCAGGAACAGCCTACCACCTCCGCCGGCGCTAGTGGACAGGACGCCACCACACAACGACAGGCCACCAGAACCCCACCTCCTGCAGAAGAAGAACCACCCCGCAAGCGGTCCCTGAGATCTCACAAGAAGACAGAGTAGGATGCCAAGACCCCCGCCAGCAAAGGATACCCCCTGATGTCATCCCACTGTCCCACATTGTCACCCTGTCCAACCTTGAACTTCCCCTGCTCCATCCTTCCACAGGCATATGGACAATGCACCTGTGAGACTGAAAACTGGACTCTGCCATGGACATTACTCCACCATCACCCATCACCGTTTTACAATCATGTTCCTAAATGTAGCACTTTAATAAAATCACTTATTGCACTTAAAAAATCTGGAGTCTGCTTGTATTTTGAACAAATGTATTAGACATAACGGTGCAATAATGTTCAGTCACATTGTGATGACAACATACCACTGTCACACAGCTGTAGTCCATGGGCAAACAAAGCAGAGGTCACGCAGTGGGGCCCACAGCTCTGAAAACGGAAGGGAAAGTCACAACTCAGTAAACAGGAACTGGGGGGAAACTCAGACAGTAGAGAGGCAGGAGGCTTTAAGTAAATGTAAAATGGCGTGGTTGATTCGTACCTGTGTGCTACTGAAAATACTGTTGTATCACTGTGTCCCTGTTGTCTGTGTCATCCCCGTCGTCTTCCTCCTCTTCACTCTCCACAGGCTCCACAGCTGCTACAACACCACCATCTGGACCATCCTCCTGCAGGAAAGGCACCTGGCGTCGCAAAGCCAGGTTGTGAAACATACAGCAGGCCACAATGATATGGCACACCTTCTTTGGTGAGTACATTAGGGATCCACCTGTCATATGCAGGCACCTAAACCTGGCCTTCAGGAGGCCGAAGGTTCTTTCTATAATCCTCCTAGTTCGCCCATGGGCCTCATTGTAGCGTTCCTCTGCCCTTGTCCTGGGATTCCTCACTGGGGTAAGTAGCCACGACAGGTTGGGGTAACCAGAGTCACCTATTAGCCACACACGGTGTCTCTGTAGCTGTTCCATCACATAAGGGATGCTGCTATTTCGCATGATGTACGCGTCATGCAGTGACCCAGGGAACTTGGCATTTACATGGGAGATGTACTGGTCAGCCAAAGAGACCACCTGGACATTCATCGAATGATTACTTTTTCTGTTCCTGTACACCTGCTCACTTTCACTGGGGGGAACCAAAGCCACATGAGTCCCATCAATGGCACCAATGATGTTGGGGATATGTCCAAGGGCATAGAAATCACCCTTCACTGTAGCCAAATTACCCACCTCAGGGAAAACAATGTAGCTTCGCATGTATTTCATCAGGGCAGACAACACTCTGGGCAAAACCTTAGAAAACATAGGCTGAGACATCCCTGATGATATGGCCACTGTTGTTTGGAATGATCCACTTGCCAAAAAATGGAGTACTGACAGAACCTGCACCAGAGGGGGAATCCCTGTGGGTTGGCGAATGGGGGACATCAGGTCTGGCTCCAGCTGGGCACACAGTTCCTGTATAGTGGCTCTGTCAAGTCTGTATGTCAGTATGACATGTCTTTCTTCCATTGTCAACAGGTCCACCAGCGGTCTGTACACGGGAGGATTCCTCCATCTCCTCGCAAGTCCCAGCGGACGGTGCCTAGGAAGGACAACATGGAGCACAGAGTCAAGCAACCCACAGGTACGTAACCACAGCTTGCACAGTACACGATTCGCTATGCATTGAATGGCTTGTATGATTGGCAATGCAAGGCCTAGGCCTGTGTGACGCTGTAGAAATTAAGCCATGTGGGCCCTTGAAATGGCAGCTGCCTGACCTGTGAAGTGTGACAATGGGATGTGAGGTCAATGCGCTGGCGTGGCACACCGTGGGGGTAGGCGGTCGAAGACCGCGGCGCAAAGCAGCATTGGTTAACATTGAACCCTATGGGTCTCAGGAGGCAATGACGATGTGCGCCGGCGGTCGCGGTACGCACCGCCGCGGTACGCACCGCCGCAGGCGTGACCGCCATTTTCTATCTGCTTCATCACTCAAGACCTGATCATCCACAGGAGAGGACCTATACTGCAAGTGCTGCTGTGACCTCGGTCTGGAAGAGACAATGGCTGCTGCGACTGGGGAAAGGGCCCCTGCCTTCACATCTGAGGAATTGGAGAAACTTGTTGATGGGGTCCTCCCCCAGTATGCGCTACTCTACGGTCCTCCAGACCAACAGGTAAGTACACAGGGAGCACGTTGTATGGGCTATGCCTGTGTTGAGTGGGGTGGATGTAAGATGGTGGGGAGGGGAGCGAATGAGGAATGCAACGCACGACAGATGAGAGCATGTGCCACATGGCAAGGTTGGGGAGGGGGGCCACTCACATCGACCATGCAGACAAGTGATGATATTTGTTTTCCCACCCTGTCCATGTCACATAGGTCAGCGCCCATCAGAAGATCGACATTTGGCGTGCCATCGCCAAGGACGTCCGGGCCCTGGGGGTCCACAACTGACGGGGCACCCACTGCCGCAAGAGGTGGGAGGACATCTGCAGCGGGAGCAGAAAGACCGCCGAGGCTCTGCTGGGGATGGCCTCCCAACCTAGGAGGGGTGCCACACGGCAATTGACCCCCCTGATGTCCCGGATCCTGGCGGTGGCCTACCCCGATTTGGATGGGCGCGTGAGGACATCACAGCAGACACAAGGGGGTGAGTCTCAGCACATTCTGCTATATTAGCGCACAGTGGAGGTGTCTGGGTGGTGGAGGAGGGCTGTGGCTATCTCTATGCCAGGGCGGTTTCTGTAGGCTAGGCCCCTCCGTTAGGCATGGCCCTGTGCCCCCGCCCCCTACCTCTGTAGAGTGCTAAGTACAGCTATCCATGGCCCGGGCTCACCTATGTGTGCAGTTGTCCTCCATAGACTTGTAGGCCAAGTCACAATAATTGAGTAGTGTACCCCGAGTGCACGGCGAAGTGCAGGGGGCTTCTGTGTCTGTCCTCTCCGCCAAAGGTGCCGCCAATGCATGCACTCAACATGTCTTTCTTTCTTCTCCCCCCGCTTTTTTTGGTTTTCCTGTTCATGTGTGCATTAGCATCATCAGGCGGAGGAGAAGTGGTATCGGCGCACGAGGGAGCTGCATCTCACATGGCCCCGGAGGGCCCTGCAACCGACTCCGAGTTTACCAGTGAGACGGAGGGCGAGGGGAGCACCACAACTGGGACCCGTGGAGACGTCAGCGACACCGACACGTCCTCGGAAGGGAGCTCCCTTGTGGTGGCGGCAACATCCGTGCCCATCTCAACAACAGGTACAGCCGCCACCCAGCGCACCAGCTCCGCCCTCCCAGCAGCCCCTCAGCGTTCGCCCCGTGCCTGCTCGGCCAGGAAGCCGGGCATTTCCTTCGCCCCAGGCACCTCAGGCCCTGACCCAGTTACCCCTGCTGCCCTCAGTGCGGAGATCATTGACCTCCTCCAGACGCTCATTGTTGGGCAGTCTACCCTTTTGAATGCCATCCAGGGGGTGGAAAGGGAGGTGCATCGGAGCAATGCATACCTGGAGGGCATTCATTCGGGTCAGGCTGCCCATCAGCGATCGTTCAACGCTCTGGCCTCAGCACTGACGGCAGCCGTTGTCCCTGTCTCCAGACTCCCTCCTCCAACTCCCTCCACCCAGTCCCACTCCCCTGTTCCTCTGCCTATCCCAGACACACCTACAGACCAGCCTGCACACACATCAACACCCAAGGGCAGCTCATCCAGACATAAGCACCACAGATCACACAAGCATTCACCCAAGCAACATCCACATGCAGACATGCCAACAGCCACTGCCTCCTCTGTGTCCCCCTCCTCCTCGTCTCCCTCCTCCCTCCCTGTGACGTCTCCACTCACACATGCATGCACACTACCATCAGCCAGTACGTCCATCACCAGCACACCCACCAGAACACTCCGCACACGTGCAGTCACCACCCCCAATGCCATTTACACGTCCCCTGTGTCCTCTCCCAGTGTGTCTGTCACCCCCTCTTCCAAACCACACAAACGCAGCCAACCAACCACCCAACAGCCATCCACCTCACGACAGCCTCCGTCACAAGCACCTGCACCCAAAGGCACCACACTTGACTCTCCTACAACCACATCCTCTTCCTCCATTCCCATACCCACAGCACCTACTCTTCCCATTGCTCCTAAAAAGTTTTTCCTCTCCAAACTTAAACTCTTCCCATCACCTGACCCACCCCCTCCATCTCGTAAGAGTCCAAACAGCACCTCAGCCACCACAAGCCCTGCACCTACTAGGACCATAGTTCAGGGCTATTGGAGTCCACCAGCTCCTAGGGCCGGAACATCGGCCAGTAGCAAGGGGACAGCCAGCCCACCCCCTGGGAAAAGAACCAAAAAAGGGAAGGGCCGGCGCGACAGGTGTGAGCCGGCTGCCCCCAAGGACACTACCCTTGCACCGTCACCTGGCATATCCACAAAGGGAGGCAAGGGCCCCAGAGATTCGGCGAAGGAGGGCAAGGGCAGCAGGGTGGACAGGTCCGGCAGCAGGCGAGCTGCCCAGGAGGGCCCCACCAGCCCCATTTCGGGTGTGACGGAGGACACCCACGGGCCCAGGACTCCAGCACAGGAGGGCCCGCTAGCGAAAGGTCGGATGGCGACTGAGCGGGAATTATTGGCCAGATCTGGTTCCCCAGGAACACAAGACAAGCACCGCTGAACAGGGCACCGCCGTGACAAGCACCGCTGAACAGGGCCCTGCTGTGACAAGCACCGCTGAACAGGGCCCCGCCGTGACTAGCACCGCTGAACAGGGCCCCGCCGTGACAAGCACCACTGTACAGGGCCCCGCCGTGACTAGCACCGCTGAACAGGGCCCCGCCGTGACAAGCACCGCTGAACAGGGCCCCGCCGTGACAAGCACCGCTGAACAGGGCCCCGCCGTGACAAGCACCGCTGAACAGGGCCCCGCCGTGACTAGCACCGCTGAACAGGGCCCTGCCGTGACAAGCACCGCTGTACAGGGCCCCGCCATGACTAGCACCGCTGAACAGGGCCCCGCCGTGACAAGCACCGCTGAACAGGGCCCCGCTGTGTCAAGCACCACTCCGCTGGGCCCTTCCTGTCAAGTACTGCTCCGCTGGGCCCTTCCTGTCAAGCACCGCTCCGCTGGGCCCTTCCTGTCAAGCACCGCTCCGCTAGGCCCTTCCTGTCAAGCACCGCTCCGCTGGGCCCTTCATCTCAAGCACCGCTCCGCTGGGCCCTTCCTGTCAAGCACCGCTCCGCTGGGCCCTTCATCTCAAGCACCGCTCCGTTAGGCCCTTCCTGTCAAGCACCGCTCCGCTGGGCCCTTCATCTCAAGCACCGCTCCGCTGGGCCCTTCCTGTCAAGCACCGCTGGGCCCTTCCTGTCAAGCACCGCTCCGCTGGGCCCTTCATCTCAAGCACCGCTCCGCTGGGCCCTTCCTGTCAAGCACCGCTCCGCTAGGCCCTTCCTGTCAAGCACCGCTCCGCTGGGCCCTTCATCTCAAGCACCGCTCCGCTGGGCCCTTCCTGTCAAGCACCGCTCCGCTAGGCCCTTCCTGTCAAGCACCGCTCCGCTGGGCCCTTCATCTCAAGCACCGCTGGCCCATTGGCAGGGCCAGATCTGTGTCGGGCAGGGCTTCACTAAGCACTCTGGCCAACATGCCTCCTCCATAACCAGTGGAGTCTGTAATCCACCTGATGGACTGTGGCTTTGCACTTCCTAGGATGTGACAGTGGTCAACCCACCCACTGTAGAGACTTGAGAGACTGTGGCTTTGCACTCCCCAGGATGGTACAGTGGGCAACCACCCACTGTAGAGACTTGAGAGACTGTGGCTTTGCACTCCCCAGGATGGTACAGTGGGCATGGAGGCCCCTCGTGGATCTGGCGTCGTGGACTCATGTGGCTAAGGTGCCCCCCGTTCCCTTCCCCCTGAGGTGCCTGTAGTTTTATTATCTGATGCCCCAGCAGTGTTCTCTCCAATGGAATCGGGTCTCGTGTGTGGGCTTTGCCCATGTGTTTATGCACATTGGCCCACGAACAATGGAAGGTAGCCAATATGTGCCGGACTTTTGGGCTATGTATATATTGTTCATGATGTAATATATTTTATTTAGATATTTCATATTTCACTTAACTTCAAATATGCTATAATATACTTCAACTTTAAGGATCAATTTATTTTGTCTTTGCATTCTTCCAGGGGGTTTGGGAGTGTCACTCTGACTTGTTGCTCTGCATTGGTGTGTAGGGATTTGGGGGAGGGGTTGGGGGGTTGGGTGTGTCGCGTATGTGTGCCCGTAACCTTTTCTCCTCCCCCCTCCCCTGTGTCGTAGGTGCAGTACTCACCGTTGTCGTCTGCACCGGCGTTCGTGCTCCTGGTAGAGGAGCAGGTAGACAATAGCTGGTAGGATGTTTAATTCGGGTTCCATGCTGTCCAGATTCCTCGTGGAGTGTATAGAGGTGAGCGTTTTCCCGTTCGTAGTCTGTTTCCGCCGTGTTTTTATCGGCGGGGCTCCCGCACCGGAAAAGGTGGCGGATTGGTGGGTCGTGATAGTGTGGGCGGTACATTGTCTGCCGCCTGTCTGTTGGCGGTGACCGCCGCGCTGTTTGTTTGTCCCGCCGTGGCGGTCGGAGTGTTAAAGTGGCGGTCTGTGTTGGCGGTTCCCGCCAGGGTCAGAAATCCATTTTTTTTACCGCCTGCCTGTTGGCGGGTTGGCCGCCGCTTTAACACCGACCGCCAGGGTTGGAATGACCCCCATAGTATTGCATCATCTGACTGTTATTTGCATCCGATTTGTGACAGTGCCCTTGAATAGCCAAATCTTGGCCCTTCCGTTGTCTGGCCCTCATTAATGCCTAAACTACAAAATGTGACAGTGGACCAGGACCATAGTGTATGATGGTGTAAATGGCCTCCATCAAAACCAGCAACCTCAGATAATGTCCATGAAAAGTCAACACATATGAGGACCCTGACTGTTCAAACGCTGAGTAACATTGTTCAAATGATAAAGATGAGTCGTGTGTGTTGAATACCAGCCATTTACTTCTGCACAGAGGCTATGATGTTTCCTGATACATTACCATCCACAGAGGCCAACAGGAGTACAAATGTTGCAATGACACATGCCGGATCCAGACACCTGAGACATTCTCTCACTCAGCACACCAAGGTTGCCCAGTTGAAAGTCTCATTACACGTTTTCAGTGACAGGGTGGGACCATCCATGTGTAGGTGACCATGTCCTCAATGGCTTCTCTCAAATTTTGCTACAAACAATACCCAATAGAAACAAGATTAGCTGCCACTAACTCATGAGGAGACCTGGAAGTTACAGTGGCAACATACACCCTGACAGTTGATACTGGATCAATATTGGACCACACACATGTACATGTACCATCCAATCAACAAAATATTTGCAAGCAGCCGATCACAGTAGTGTCCCAGTTGTAACCTAGCAGGAAGAATGAAACATGCCACTAAACCAGGTAATGCATAAAGGGCCACATACATCAACAACCTATTTGCTATCATGACATGAGGAACGTTGAGATTTTGCAAAATATATCAATGCAAAATGGTATGTCAGATTTCTCCAAAGAATCAATAGGGCAAACGTAAAATGGGCAAATGGGATTACAGAATGGCAAACAGTGAATCATACCCTATTTGCTTCCATGAGCCTGCTGCTGAAGGTTTAGCATCACTGAATTTGGGAAACCCTTGGATAAATTTGCAAGTCTGGAAGAGCAAACTCTAGGGTGCTGGGGGCATAAGTCCACCTCTACTGCCCCCCAAATATACATTATTTATGCACATGTGAAGCACACACATGCATAAGGCGCATGTGTGCCCTACATGTCAAAAGTAAAACACATTTAAAAAACATTAACTCGTATTTAGGACATTGTTACCCCCTTAAAAAGTGTAGGCGACAATTGCACTACCTATTTGGCCTTTATATAATTTTGATTACCGTGATAAATGTGGACACATTTTTGCTAAGGAATACATCCTGGTATCCCATTCATATTTTGAAAATAGCCATCAGCAATTACCCACATATGTGTACAATTATGAGTAATATCCATTCTGACCAATCATTACTATTGCACTGTGAATACCTTCTATACATCCTATAAGGGACATTTGCCATAGCTAACCCCAAATGTGTATCACTTAGCACCGTTTGGTCATGACAAAATTCATTTCTCAATTTGACAAATGAAAGACATATTTGTCATAATGCGTCATATTTCCACGCATACAGCTTGTGCGTCATCATTTTTGACGCACAGGAGTGCAGATAATGCAGAGTCAAAAAACATTTTCGAAAATAGATATAATATCCTGCATAACACATCCTCTATTTTTTTCCATAATGCGTCCTATTTCCACGCATACAGCTTGTGCGTCATAATTTGTGACGCACAGGAGTGCAGATAATGCAGAGTCAAAAATATTTTTCATATTTGGATATCATATTTTCCTGCGGCTTAATTTTCAACTCTAGAACTGTAAAATAAGCCTCAAACAAATATAATAGACCAATGAAGAATTTTTTTTTGACTCTGCATTATTTGCACTCCTATGCGTCAAAAAATATGACGCACAAGCTGTATGCGTGAAAAAATGACGCATAGCGGGGAAAAAAACGGCGGCCATTTTATGCAGGATGTGATGTAATAGGATATCCTGTTTACAGAATCTGTACAGTGGGTGTACTTTCACTTTCACTTTGCAGTCTCAGATTATTCTAGACTGTGTGGCTGTGTGGAAAGTGTTGTCCTGTGTATTAGTGCTTTTGTGTCCAGTGTACCATCTCAATTGTGCTTTTGTCATCATTGTCTTGTTGTTGAATACTGTCTGAGTCTGTGTTGTATTATTTTGTCAAGTCCAGTGTTTTATTTATTGTCTGTGGGAGTCTGTTGTGGGTACTGTAATATAGGGGTTAGTTGGGCTCTTCTTCTTAAGTTTTCTTTGTATTTCACCACTCTACCTTTCCCCATTTCCCCCTTTTCCTTTTTCTACTACTTTTTCCCCTTTGTCAGTGCTGACATGTCTGGTAGGCCATGGCTTTCCAGGATGGGTGAGGAGGAATTGGGGGGATTTATATGGCTTGTTTGCCATTTCTTCCCACTCATGCTGGAGGCTGGGGGTAGGGTGATACAGGGGTATCACACGGAGGCCCGTAAAGTCCGGTGGGGGAAGGTGCGCCATCACTTGGTCCGTGTATATGGTAGCCTAAGGAATGACCATCAACTGAAGCACCGCTGGGCTGATCTGATATCCAGGGAGCAAGATCTGCTGGACCACCTGGGAATCAGGATTGGTGGCCATGTTGGTGAGTACAGATCAATTACATGTGCACAATTTAAAGCTGTGTGGCGACATGTGATGATTGTTACCCAATCTGCCAGATAAGTAGCTGACTGTGTGTAATGCTAGGGAAACCTACTGGGTAATTGATGCACAATGTGAAGGAAGACAAATGCTAGCAGTCAGGTAGCTCATGTTTTCTACACATACCGGTTGCCTGTAGCAGTATGTAATGTAGTGCGGCCTTTGTGTCAGACAAGCGACACATTAATGATGCAATTAGGACTCTACAGGTCACAATAGCCAGTGAAAAATGGATGTTCAAACATCATACCTACATATGTAGACGCCATAGCTAGACTGACATTTGTAAACCCTACATGATGCTATAAATGAGTGCTGCCTTCACATCAATTGAAGTTAGCAATGTTGTCCACACATATGTCACATGTGTGTCTGGTTGGTGTGTATGGAAACTGACCACATAGGCTGTTTGAGTTTGAGAGGTCATGCAGTCCTCAAGTAACCAGCTTTTGGATGTCTCTCTTGGATGCACATGATGAGATGAATGCACCCCTATATTGTTGGTGCATACTAATGGAGGTGCATCTTTGCCACCACATGACTGTTCAGGCCACTGCATGTGTGTAGTAGGGTGTGTAACTGTAGCAGGAGACTCATCCAATGTAAATGTTGCTCATAAATAATTCCATGCAGTATGAGCATGTGTGAAAGGGTTTCATTACTCGTGTCATATTCTCACATTGTCTTTGTAATTGCAATTGTTTGTCAGTGCACGGATTCTGAGTATATTCTGTCTTCCATGCTTTACAGGTGGACCTGCACCGTACACAGTGGGAGAGGTGGCTCATTTTGAGGACCCCGACACCTACAGTGAGTGTTGCATGTGTGCTATTTTTAATGTTTGCTGGTGATGCATGATGGACTACTGTGTGTTCAACAGAATTCAAGGTTTGATGCGCTGCCCATTCATTAGTATTGTTCCATTAGTGGGTTTTCAGTTATCACTTCATTTTGAGTTGACCTATGCTTATCCATTTCTCAGATTTTGGGTCTGTAGGCCATTCCAGTAGGGCCCGCTATGGGGAATGGGGTGAGTCATGTGGAATACACTGGTTAATGTAAGAGTTGCTCTGGGACTTGTCTCGGACTGAGTCTGCATTTCAGACTGACATTCTCCCAGATAGCTTCTGCAAATGGCTTTTCTGAAATCTGCTGCTTCCCTAGTTAACGATGGACTGAGTACACTGTAGGTTGGATCTTCCGGGGGCATGTACTTCCACAAGTTGTACTAGAAGTGTGTGGGACTAGAGTGCAATGGCCTAGGTGTACATTCTACTCATGATCATGGGTGTTCTTGCTCCTCTGTGTCTGTAGAAAAATATGCCTCACTGGTAGTATGTGATGTTGGCCTAAGTCAGTACATTTTGACATGTGTGGACCTTGGATAGGACAAGGTTTAGCTGACTCCGATTTGTTGCTAGCCCTTCACTGGTGTTGTGTGTGTGGAGGCAAAAACTTGTTGAGCTTTCTATACACTCCTGGGTGTGCATTGATTATGGGATTGTTGGATGTTCTTCCCACCCCCCCCTCAAAGACTGCCATGTGTTTGGGAATAGGGTACCTAGGACTGTAGCAACCAGTATGTTACACAAACTTGTGACCATTTGAAACTTTGTCTTGAACCTAGTGTACACACTCGGTTATGGCACATGAGTTCCCTACTAGCAAATCCAATTACAAATCGAAGATATTGAGGGTTGTGATTGTTATCACATACACTGACATATGTAGTCAAGGCAATAGGCGGAGGAGGTGCAGCCATAATGTCAGCTGCATTACTAATTATTTTGATGAGAAGTTTAGGCTGATGTCACCCATCATGTATAGACATGTATATGCTAAGTGTGAGATGCCCTTTGTATGCAGGCAGTAAGAGTAATTTCAAATTGACCCATTGTGCTATTCCACCCAATGCATTTCCTATGGTAAATAGTTGCCCTTTCTCTTCACAGCTGCAAACATGGGTGCCGCACAGAGGCATGATTTTGAGAGGCGGGCCATGAGATACTGGCACATCCTGCAGGTGCAGTCGGGGTTCCGACGGATGGCCCGAAAATATCAGGCGGATCGGGCCTCCGGAGCATGGTGGGCCTCACCACAGGGTGGCCCAACGTTGCCCACTACAGCCACCACCACCACAACCACCAGTTCTCCCCAAGTGGCCCCAGCAATGCCTCTGCAGCACGACCTGGACCCAGCAATATCAGAGCTGCAGGACAGTCCAGTGGGCTACAAACAACTCCCACACAGAGCACCTCTGCCAGCACACAGACAGCAGCAGCACCTCCAATTGACCCTGCAGCATTCCAGGCTTTAGACCGCAAAATGGACAAGTTCATTCGGAAGGTGGACAAGCTGAGCCAGGATGTGGCGTAGATAAAGAAGCGGGTCAGGTCCATCAGGCGGACCCTACGGAGGGCCAACCTCTAGGACTTATATGGTCTATTTTAATTTATCCCTCCCCTCTCTCCTCTTGCCTTTTTATCATGATAGGTGGGTTTTGGGGATTAGTGTTAGGTTAGTATAGGTTGTTAGCTTAGTTAGTGTTAGGGAGGAGGGTGGGGGGTCCTTATTCTGTCTATTTTTCATTTTTGAGTGTGTGGGTGGGTGGGGGTCAATGTTGGGATTCCTGTCTGTTTAGAAAAAAAAAAAAAAAAAGATTATAAAAAATATATATATATATATATATATGATTGTTTAGGATAGTATAGTATGTGTGTAGGTTAGTATGTGTTGTCCTGCATGTGTCCTGTCTCATAATGGTGGGTGGGGGGTTGATGTTTATATCGATTCGTTATATGTGTAGAGTAAGTTTAGCTTAGGTTGGTTAGGGACAGTTGTGGGTTAGGAGTAGTCAGATTAGATTAGTGTAGGTATGACTTTTCCCTTAGTTGCCTCTGGTGTGAATACTTATGAATAAATATATAGTTAACCCTTTGCATTATGTGTTAACTGCTACTTGATCATTGCCTTGCCATCAGTGTAAGTGATTGTTGTTCTATGACATTTGTGTCCTATGCTACACACCGAAGAAAAAAGAGGTTTAAAATGGCAGCTACCCCTGCGCTAACTTGGTAAGTATCCACCATTTGATAGAACCACCATTTGGAGTTTACATGGATCACAAAGGATTTGTGTTGATGAGTATGTTTTCTACATCACAAAGTGTGCTTCCAGACTTGGTCTTGTGGGGAATTTATTAGGTCGGACTGCAGTGTGATGTTCAGGGACATCTTTGTAGATGAGGTGTTGTTAACACTCTTGTCTTCATTACTGACATAGATCATGTGTGCAACAATTCTGCATGACTTCCCTTCTTGGAATTATACTCAGAAAGGGTGATTGATGCTGTGTTTAGTTGTGTTTGCTTAGATTAGACTGCATAATTTAATGTTTTAGTATTGCATGGTGCCCACATTTATCAGCCACCATTAATTGACTTTGATTGCTATTGATGGAGCATTATTCTGTCCGACACAGTATGATTGTGTGTGGTTTCTCCCTTCATCAGTTATTCTCCTCAGGATGGTCAGGCTATGATGCAATCATGGCCACTGCACAGATGTATCAGACTCCATGATGTCAGGACAGTTGTATTGACAAGCTACATGGTTGTCACACAGGCACTTTTGAGTTATCTACTGCACAGTTGATGTGTCATATTACACAAAGACATATTAGGTGTGCAAGTGCTATTTATTGATAGGTGCTGTAGTGCAAAATGTACATTGTCCATGTTTGCTGAGTCCGTTCTAGTGCATTCTTACATGGTGATCCTACAGAACGGGTGTGGATGATGCTCCTGACATGCTGGGGTGATGTTACAGACAGTGCAGAGGGACAGGATTTGCCGATTAGTAGGAGAGAGACATTCACTGGCAATGCTGACAAGTCATACAGTGGTTGACAAAACGTAGGACCTTGGTCAAAGTAGGCCATGGTGCAGGGACTAGTGCTTCCGGGTACTCTTCCATGTGAATGTGATCTGTTCCATGTCTTCTTCTTCTGATGTGTGTGTTGCCTGCTTTGTCCTTGTTGTTGTTGGTTGTGAAGGGGCAACACACACCTCAGTGTTAGAAGACATGGAGTCAGACATCCCGGTGGCTGCTCCCTGTGAAGTTCTTAAGGGCAGTACTGCAGCAAGGAGGGCCTGCTGGTTTTTGAGAATAGCAGCTACATCACGATGGTAGGCAGCCAGGTCGGCCCTGAGGTAGTCATGATTGCATTGGTGCATGCAGTGGAAAGTTTGGGGTGCAAGGTGTTGTGGCAACTCCCTTACTGCAGTGGTGAATTCCTTTATAGTTTCTTGTAGTCCTTGCAGTATGGATGTTAGGGCTTGCATAGCTGCTGCCTGATCTGCAGATGACATAATGCACGAGCGCACCCCCTCAAGGCTGGCTGCCATAGTTTGCATCCCCACCCGCACCTCCTTGGCCAGCTCCAGCTGTACTCCAACTACAGTTCTTTCAAAGCTGGTGCCAGTGTCGTCAGAGTCCTCAGCTGTGTAGGAGCTGGCAGGTCTTGCAATTGGGGTGGTGGGTGGTTCTTCTGTGATGGCTGCTTGTTCTGTGCTCCTCCTTGTGACTGAAGGTGGGGTCTGGAGGGTTTCAAGGACCTTTTGGATGGTCTCCTGGGCAATGTTTATGGGCTCGTCATCCATGTCATCAGGGAAATCAGGGACAGGCATATCGGCAGGAGATCCATGTTCCTCTGCAATGAAACAGGGTACAATTAGTGTGTCTGTGTTGTGACAATTTTTACGTAACATGCCAGCCTTTTGATGAATTTACTTTGTGATCTTGTTTGGTATTGGTATCTGCTGTCCTTCAAATGGGCATTGTTATAGGCCTATGGCCCACCTGTGTGTCACATGTATGATATTGAGTTATCAGACTTGTCTGCCTAATCGCCTCTAGGTGTTGCTTTGTACCAAATAGGGAATAGCCATCTTTTTGTCCTACTCAACCCTCCGTGTATATCTATTCTTATGGTGAGACCTTTCACTGGCTGTGGTTGTTCTGATTGCCCTAGCAGCACACTTGCCTCTCAGGACCTGCCCCAATCCCTGATTGTTCACATTGACCTAATTGTAATTGACATGTGGCATATCCTATGCATGGCAATGTTATGATGTGATATGGATGTAGACATAGTTAATGTGTCCTGCTGATGTTGGGTAATGTGTGTTTAATTGGATTGCCCTGTTTATTGTATCAATGTCCTATTTGGTCCTCTGACTGTGCAGGTGTATTTCAGTGACCAGTTGCATGTATCCCCTCCTCAATGCTGTTGTCTGAGCAGTATGACATTTGTGATGTTGCCTGGTTAGCCAGGCACGTGAAGGACCCTGACATATGCAGCATGGGTGTGTCCTTAGTGCTGTGTCGCTCCTATTGCTGTTTACTTTGGCTGATGTATGTGACAACTATGGGCATTGACATATGAGTGTACTGGGGCCTTTGTCTTGTTTCAGGAGATTGTTGCAGATGTCATCCTCACCCCCTAATTTAGGTATGTATGTTCCATGGGGAGGTTACTGCCATTGGCTACTATAGCTGCACAGAGATCAGAGGTGGTAGTGTCAACTGTTGTTGCAGTTACATTGCAGTTGTTGTTTTGGCTAGTGGATTGCTGATAGGGCCCTAGTTAATGTAGGAGATATTTTGGCTGACGAGTGCCAGGATGTAAGTTTGACGTAGTGGCCTTCCCTCCTGTAGAGGCTTTCCCTTAGCTCCATTGTTGTCATGACAGGATGTCCCCATGGGACTGTTGTTGGTGTTGTATTATGTTGTGCCCCAGCTTCTGTATGTGCAGGGCATGCCCCCCTGCGGTGCCCCTTTACCCATGCCACTCCATGTATATGCTGACTTACATGCAATGTGTAGTAGGTATTTCCCCCCCTGCTTACAGTCAACATTATTGCATTATAATTCCCCATGCGACTTACCCTGCATGCGTTGTCTCGTGGTAGTCTGCACTGTCCTGTCCTTGAATCCCTGTGACGATCTCCTCAGGGATGACGGCTGCGACCATCTCCTCCATGTGGTCCAGGGCCTCCTAGTGTGCTGGACTCCCACCTCCAGTCTGCAGTGCTGTCTCCCTGTTCCTGGCCATTTTTTCCTTTGTCCTACGTTTGCAGCCATGCCAGCGTTTCTTACACTCGGTGACTGTCCTGCGTACTTCAGCCACACTGTTGATCTTGTCAACAATTTGTTGCCATATGGCCTCTCTCCTACTGATTGGCAACTTAGAGGTGATGAACAGTTGGTGCGGGTGTTCCGTCACCTCTTTAACCAGGATTTCCTGCTCCTCTGCACTGAAGCGACACTTTCTTTTTTTTCTATATATGTCCTGGTTCTTGTATGGATCATCTTTGCTGGTTCCTGGTCTGCTGTCATCTTCCTGGGGTCTGTAGTGGCATCTGGGATCCATTTTGGCTCTCCTCTGCTGAAAGGGCAGTGTTCGCGGGTATTTTTGCCGCTATTGCGTAAAAAAAAACGGCACATATCCGGGTTGCGGTGTCGTAAATCGACCCACAGTCATTTACGTCGCGTTAACGTCATTTTCCTTTACGACTTGACGCCGCAATGTGCGTAAAAAAAAATGACTCCTACCTGTTGATTGCGGCGCCGCGCATCAAAGTATAAATTTTACGCCCGCACGGCGCATCGAAATGGCGTTAGCCGGCGGTAAAATTTTTGGCGCAAAACTGCGGCGGCGCAGCTTTGCGTCAAAAAGTATAAATATGGCCCTTAGTGCATTAAGTCGAGCATAAAGTGAAATGGTACGATTTGGAGAAACCTTGCATGTGGCTTGGAACAATGCAAAAGCAAAGGGAGCCTTTGTGTTAGCATTGTTTGCCCTGTATGTAATGTGCTGTATTGCAAGAGCTTTTTATTTTAATTTTAATGATCAGCATGAAGAGTTCCACAGGGGAGGACCACATGGTCTTCCCTCCACATGGTCCTCCCTCCCAACATTCCATGGTCTTGTTGTTGCGTGCTATATTCTTAACGGCTGACTTCCCGTGTTGCTTCCATACTGGGCTACAGACACTTGGCCTCAATGTGTTTCATTCTTCCTTGTTATCCAGCAGAAGCTTTGCACAGATTATATTGATATCTGAACCTACGCTCAAAATGCCTTTGTTTTTTCCATGGTAGTTGAAAGACAACCGTTACTAGTTCATACCCAGATACAATCAAAAAGGCTCAGCTATCTTTTAATTTGCATCTCTGAAACTTTTATGTCCTTTCCAGAATAATCAGCAATTCTAAATTTACAACCAAACTACCCATAGACTTATTCTTGAGTATTTCACGGTGTCTAATTCAGATGTTTTGAGTTTTTGTGAAAGAAAAATGTATTTATTTACCCAGACTTGCCGTTGATCTGCTTTTTATGATACTGTACGTTGTGGGCAAATCATTATAGTTCAGCAGCAATTTTAACTAGGTTCTGTCTTTTGTTGAGTACTATCATGCCTAGTCTATATGACCAATTTCCTTCATGGTTTATGGTGGTTTCTCCAAACCTCATTTTCGGGCTAATATGCCCTCTTCCAAAGCATGTTTAGTGTCTGTATAGCTCGGATTATTTATTTCTGACTCTGCTTTATGCCTCACGCTAAGTAATGATGGGGCATTTTCAGATTTTATTTTTGATGTTTTGAGATGAGGCTAGGTTTGTGTGTGGCCCTGAATGCTTCTGAGTGTTTTTCAGCAGTACCCGTGCACCTGATTGTTTTAGTGTTGGTTGCAAGAAGTGGAGCACTGGCTTCTTTTGTTCAGTTGCTCCTTAACAAAACTTAGGGGCCAGGATTTGAGTTCTTCTTCTGAGCTATATAGTCATCATATGCATGCTGACTTTGGAGATTTTTGAAATGTAAAAAAAAATCTGTGTACTAGGAACTAGACTCTAGACTAGAACTAGAACGAATAAAAAATGAAAGTTTGCGTAAATGTATACGAGATAAATACAGATGTTTTTAGGGATTTCATAAAGAGACAATCATTGAGATGATTTTTGACGTCAGCAGAGAGGATATTCCAAAGGTTTATAACAAGATAAGAAAAAGCAAACCCGCCTTCGCGGGAATTATGATCAGACAGAATTGCAAGGAGGTTTGGAAGGAGAGTATTTAAGAAAATATAACTGCAGACAGTGGGGTCCAGAGGTAGATTGATTACTCTGTGACAGGTGCACAGGCAGTTAAAAATTACTTGTTTAGGGATCAGAAGCAACTGCAGTCTGATCAGATATGTATCCTGTATAGGAGTCCCGTAAGAAGGCATGGTGCAGCATCCTTAGTCAGCTGGTGTTATGTCAAAATGTGTTTAGGATGACCCAAGAAAAGTGAGTAGCGACAGTCTAGGCAGGAGAATATGGGCTTCTCGAAGGCTGTTCTCCGGCAGCTGGTAGGAAGTAAATAAGTATCTTTCTAATGATTTTCGGAGGAAAGAAGCAGATGGAGATGGATTTTTTTATCTGAGTTTTACAGGGGCTAATGGCATAAAAAAAAAAGACATAGGGCCAAATTTAGAATTTGGCGGATAGAATATTCCATCATATGTGTGATGTATATACCGTCAACCATATTATAATCTCCATAGGATATAGTGGTATTGTAATATGGCAGACAGGATATCTGTCACACTTCTAATGGAGTATTCCCCTCCGCCAAGTTCTAAATCAGGCCCATAGTCTAGATTTTAAATGGCCAAGATTTGGGTAGGCACTGGGGTAATGTCAGAGGGCTACCAGGCATTGTACCAACAATTTGTCAGGTTACCTACAATGGGAGCGTCTGTCTTATATACATTAGGATTTAGGGGGTGATTCTAACTCTGGCGGGCGGCAGAGGCCGCCCGCCAGAGTTCCCCCCTCCAGAACACCGCTCCGCGGTCAGGAGACCGCCGCAGTGATTCTGGGTTTCCCACTGGGCTGGCGGGCGACTGCCAAAAGGCCGCCCGCCAGCCCAGTGGGAAACAACCCTCCATGAGGATGCCGGCTCCGAATGGAGCCGGCAGAGTGGAGGATGTGCGACGGGTGCAGTTGCACCCGTCGCGAATTTCAGTGTCTGCTCAGCAGACACTGAAATTCTTTGTGGGGCCCTCTTACGGGGGCCCCTGCAGTGCCCATGCCATTGGCATGGGCACTGCAGTGGCCCCCAGGGGCCCCACGACACCCCAGAACACGGGAGAACCGCCAGGAACAGGATGGCGGTATGGGGTGTCAGAATCCCCATGGCGGCGCGGGAGACCGCCGGTTTTCCATTTCTGACCGCGGCCAAACCGCCGCGGTCAGAATGCCCTGCGGGGCACCGCCAGCCTGTTGGCGGTGCTCCCACCGACCCTGGCCCCGGTCAGAATGACCCCCTTAGTGTGTTTAGCCTTTAAATAGTCTTTAAAGCAAGTCTCCATTACATAAGTTCGATTACATAGACAAATGAAAAGATGAAGGTCATTGGGCATATGTAGAAGCCACAGCTTAAATTCTGAGTAAGGCATTCAAAAGTTACCACAGAGACCAACACAGTGGCTAAAAAAGTATCTGATTTCTGTAACTGGTACAACACATAGAAAAAGAAACTGTTTGAACTGAGTTGGTAAAACACGTGTGACAGATTAACGCAAACTCAGCAGAGAGGTCTAAGTCTGTAAGCAGCTCTGCGGCCTTCATCTAGGGTCATATGGAGGTTGTCCATTAGGTACCATGTGCACGCCTAGAACCATCATGGACACCACCACAACATCTATTAGAGTGAAGATGGTATGAAAAAAATCACAGCTCACTACGCATTTAATGATCTTGGCTGTGTTGGGTAAGAACAAACTCAATCTATAATTACGGTTGGACTTTTTAGTTTATGCAGGGTCATCCCCAATCTTTTTGCCTCCTGCCTCCTAATTTTTCTGACCTGTTGTTGTTGGCTTTTGAACTCTGAGCACTTTACCACTGCTAACTAGTGCTAAAGTGCATATGCTCTCTGTGTAAATTGTATTGTAATTGGCTTATCCATGATTGGCATATTTGATTTACTAGTAAGTCCCTAGTACAGTGCCCTAGAGGTGCCACAGGCCTGTAAATCAAATGCTACTAGTGGGCCTGCAGCACTGGTTGTGCCACTCACATAAGTAGCTCTGTAATCATGTCTCAGACCTGCCACTGCAGTGTCTATGTGTGCAGTTTTAAACTGTAAATTCGACTTGGCAAGTGTACGCACCTGCCAGGCCTAAACCTTCCCTTTTCTTACATGTAAGGCACCCCTAAGGTAGGCCCTGGATAGCCCCAAAGGCAGGGTGCAGTGTATGGTTAAGGTAGGACACACAGTAATGTGTTTTATATGTCCTAACAGTGAAATATTGCTAAATTCGTTTTTCACTGTTGCAAGGCCTGTCCCTCTCATAGGTTAAAATGGGGGCTACCTTTAAATCTGATTAAAGTGTAGATTCCCTTTGGGAGCGGATAGACATGTGGAGTTTGGGGTCTCTGAGCTCACAATGTAAAAATACATCTTTTAGTAAAGTTGGTTTTAAGATTGTGTGTTTGAAAATGCCACTTTTAGAAAGTCGGCATTTTCTTGCTTAAACCATTTCTTTGACTCTGCCTGTTTGTGGATTCCCTGTCTGGAGCAGTTTGACAGTTGTGCTGGTTGCACCTCTCACTAGACAGTGATACAAAGGGAACTGAGGTGTAGTCTGCATTTCCTGATGAGCCATCTGTGCTAGGATGGAGGGGAGGAGTGGTCACTCACACCTAAAAGGGCTGTGCCTGCCCTCACACAATGCAGTCTCCACCCCCCTGTGAGTGTTTGGGACCTGGCCTGGGCAAGGCAGGATTTCACATTCAAGAGAGACTTTGCTTTGAAGTAAGCCTACTTCAAAGGAGAAATTGGGTATAAGAAGGGCACCCAAAACCACAGACCGCTGAACACTTCTGGAAACCAAGAGGAACCTCTGTCTGGAGAAGAGCTGAAGAGCTGAGGAAGAAGAGCTGCCCTGCCTGTGACCATGCTTTGTGGAGCTATCCTGCAATTGCTGCTTCTGCTAGAGTAAGAGGGCAAAGACTGGACTTTGTGTGCCTTCATCTTGAGAAGAACTCTCCTAGGGCATGATTTAGAGCTTGCCTCCTGTTGTTTGAAGTCTCAGGGACAGTAAAGGCTTCTCTCTGCCAGCACCTGGAGTCTCTGGAGACACTCCTACTCTGCCCTGTGGTGCCCATCCAGTTCCTGGGACCCTTAAATGAGAAGCTGGCAACCTAAGAAGAAGAACTCCACGCACAGAACGCTGTGCGGGGAAAAGATCGACGTGACTCCGGTCTGCGGCTGGGAAATCGATGCGCCGCCGGCTTCGCGGCTGAAAAACGCCGCTCACCTGTAACACGACCGAAGAATCGATGCACAGAGCTGGAGAAACGACATGCAGCATTGCTGATGGAGGCTGGTGAGATCGCAACCCACGCTGTGTGGTTTTCGGATTATCGAGTGGATGGATTTCCGACGCAAGTGCCACTGGGCGTGTAAAACCAATGCAAGGCCTGCCCAGACCCGAGGGTGCTGACTGGATCGACGCATTGCTCTCCTGCGGAGAGAAGAAACAACGCACCCGACCCGACAAAAGGAGAAACTACGCAAGGTCTCGCTCGTGAGTGAAATCGACTTATCGCAGCCCTTTTTGATGCACACTCACCCGTACAGGGTTATTTTTTACGCACCCAAGGTACATTTTCACGCTAACAGCATTAGTGTGTGTTTCAAATTACATGAAGACTCTTTTTGCTTTCTAATTGATAACTTGACTTTTGTATTGTGGATTTTTGTCGTTTTGGTCTTGTTTTGTTTAGATAAATATTCTCTATTTTTGTAAACCTGTGTTGGGTCATTTTGTAGTGTTTTCATTAAGTTACTGTGTGTGTTGGTACAAATACTTTACACCTAGCACTCTGAAGTTAAGCCTACTGCTTGTGCCAAGCTACCAAAGGGGGTAAGCAGGGGTTAGCTGAAGGTGATTCTTTTTTACCCTTACTAGATTGAGGGTCCTTGCTTGGACAGGGGGGTAACATGACTGCCAACCAAAGACCCCATTTCTAACAATTACTCATAATGCTTTTGTATGTTTTGTGATCCTCAGAAGAGGGGGTATTTCAATCTATTTCTAGGTGAGCGGAATAAAGGCCGTAGCTAGGAAGTAATTGCAGATGTCTGTTAGAATTTGGTTTAAGGTATAAGCTATTATTGCAAGAAAAACAACTCACAAATGGTGAAAAGAACTTGACAGTTGGGACAGAGGGACTCCTCCTGGTACCCAAGAACCTGAGCCCCTAGGAGTTTAATCTGCAAGAGTCATTTGGAAATGGATTTTTTTCAATTATAAAGTGAAAAAGGAGGTAGGTGATTGTAGAGGTCTTCTTCAGTAAGGACGTTTCAGGAACCAAGGGCTGAATTTTAAAGTTCCCTGATAATTGTAACTAATTCCTTAGTGATGTCAGGGACAGAGTCAATATGGTGAGAGCATTAAAGAGAGCAGAAAGATTTGAGAGCACGAGGAAAGACAGATTATGTAAAATGGGTCAGATCAGTACACAGAAGATGTTTGCCTTTATTGGGCCACAAGTCTGTGTGGAGTGAACCAAGGGGCATTGTATCTGGAACAACACCAAGTTCAGGATTTGAGAGATGCCACACTATCGCAGTAAGAAGAGTTCTGCTTATCTAGTTGTTAAAATTTTTAGTTTTCAACAAATGTTGCCAGTCAATTAGAGCTAAGTAAAAGGCAAATGTGACTGTAGAAGATGGGTGAACAGCGTTAGGTTGAAGAGTAGTGCAAGGCGGATCAGATTGCTTACCAGAGATACAGAAAAAGTAGAGCAGCTTATTTGGTCCAGTAAGCAGTCTTTGTGTTGCATTTTTATTGTGGATGGACATTTCGGTGCCTGCACTGCAGAGCCTAATAAAAGATAGTTGTAGTTGGAGGTGGCTTAAGGACAGTGGACAGGGTTGGGAGGTGATTGGGGGTTCAAAGGACAGTACCATAAAAAATCCAAAAGAGAACAGCAATCACGGTTGAGCAAACACCGGCATCAAGAGTGTGTCAGTTTGTAGTAGATAAGGAGTCCAGAAACTGAAGATAAGTTCAAGGTTTTATTCCCAAAGTACTCGGCTATGACAAGTAGTGACCATCTAGGTCAGAACCCAGATTGAACTGACAGGTTCACTGGAGTTCTTGCCCACCACTCAGTTTTCCTGCATGGGCCCATTTTAAACAACACCAACATTTTTAAATCACCACAATGGTTGTGAGAAGAAGAGGTGCAGCTCGAGTGTGGAACATATCGCATGAGCTGGACCAACATAACAAAAGCATTGCAAAACACTACATCGCCTTCCCACCAAAAACAAAAAAAACAAAGCTATAAAAGGAATAACAATCCTGAAACAAGAAACATATACATTACACATTACATTTCGTAATCTTTGAATTTGCTGGGTTTTCCAGCAACAATAGACCTTGTGCAAACTGCATTATGCCCAGCATCTGGGCCCTGGAGAGCACTACTTCTGCTTTCAACATAAACCTGGTGACCAGATACAGCTTCCCCGGTGTCCTTACAAGACTGTATCCATTGTGTCCAATCTGAAATAGACTTAGAACCATTCTTACAGTTAATGAGAATGGCTTGTTCTGGTGTGAGTTTATCAAATTTTGTTTATTCCAACAACCTTTGTTTTTTAAAAGAACTGATCTACCCACTCTCAAAATATTTGCAGGGGAAGAGAAAATAATCTCTCATTTCTTGACTATTCCTAGTTTTTTTACCAGTACCTGATCTCCACAGCAAAATCAAATTCAAAATTTGTTTCATCCTTGACTTTTCTTCTATGTCCCATGCCTGAACCTTCTCTTTTAAAGCAGTACTTTCCCTCTCATCCTTAGGAACGCAGTCCCTCAGCCACACAGGGAATAAAGCCAAATGATTTTTGCACCCCCTTAATAACAAACTTGGAGTTACACCTTTGATACAATAAGGTGTTGTGTTATGCTCCCAGAATTTTTGCTTTAAAAATTGTTTCACTTCCATTCCTGCTGCGAAAGCTGTCTGTACCCTTTCCTTAATCACTTTATTGCCTCTTTCTACAAAGCCATTAGATGATTGTGAGTACGATGCAACCCTTATGTGCCTGATGTCACGACTACTCAAAAATTTGCACATTTCATTGGGAACAAAATATGAACCATTACAGGTCACGTGAGATCTGGGCAACTGCTCAATGATAAACACTTGTTTCAGATGATGAATGAGAATTGACAAACGAAAAGTGCAATCACTTAGAAAAGTAGTCAATTAAGAAAATGACTTATCTCATGTCACTAGGAAGTGAGACAAATGGTCTAGAAAAATCCAGGGCTAATTTGTCCCAGGCTGCTTCATGGATGGATGTCACAGTGTCTTTTCCTCTGGATCTGCACGCTGCTGAACAAGAAGGCCCACCTCCCAGCGTCATCAACTCAGAAAGCTTTAATAGCACAGAGTTATGATGAAGCCAGGCGGGGGGAAGGGAATTAAGGTAGGCAACAGCTGGGAGAGAGATCTGAAAAGGAAAAGGTTAGAACAGGCATGCATATACTCATTAATGACAATCTACTTCACCATTAGAGCCTTTGGGTACATGCATCTCCATAATACCAGATTGATACTCTTTGCACTTGGGCAATAGCCCCTTCTGTAAATCACAACACCAGAATGAACTGAGACCTCAGAGTCCCAAGACGACCAGAGTTTTAGACCATGGATACTCTCTTAAATATCAATCTTAGAACCACTTATGCATTGATGAAACTCTAAACATTAGATCTCAGTTTAGAAGACTCGTAAAACACTTAAAGAGGTCTTTTCAAACAATATAAAGCATCTTAATATGTATCTCACATATCATGCATCCTAAAACAATGAAACTGTGATTTCTTTATCTTTGAAACCCTTTTTTGATAAATGTTCTCCTGTACATGAAAAGCGCTTTAAATATTGAGCCAAGAGCACTTTACTTTCTGCTTTCAAATATTGTGACCAAAGCACCTTTTTTTCCTCTGAACCTGAAGCGCTATGCCAATGCGCGTTTATTCCTTTTGATTGAAGCGCTAAGTCAATGCGCGTTATTATTGTGTACTGAAGCGCTTTATCGATAGCGCGTTGCTGCTGTGCATTGAAGCGCTTATTGGATTATGTACACACTGGCCTGTTTCAGAATTTCATCCTCTTGGAACACATCCATCCAATCCTCATTCATTAAAGTAGATTCAACATCCATACAGGCTTGAACTGCATCAATGTAAGTAATACACACATCATCACCAATTTTGATTTCTTCAACCAGTTCAAGGAAAGGCATACGAGAAAGGCAATCTGCCTGAAAATCTTTCCCTTCCGTTACATGGCTTGTGTCAAATGTGTATTCATGCAGCTTTGACTCCAAATGATTACGTCTTGCAGATACATTATTAGGTATCCCCCTGTGAAAATACATACCGGGGGCATGCAATCAGTATGTAATTCAAAGCAATGTCAACTGGCGTACATTTTAAAGTTTTGAAGAGCCCAAATGCAGGCCAGTGCTTCACGTTCAATTGTGCTGTTCATATTTCTTTAGTGACCTGGAAACAAATACAAAATTTTGTTCTTTGCTTCTTATTCTCTGACTTAAAATCACTCCTTGGAACTTCGAGGCTGACATCCACAGTGATAACAGACATGCAATCATTTCTGAAAGCAGGCAGAGCTGGAGTCTTCTTAATCAAATCCTTCACTTTACCAAAAGCAGTCTGCATTTCCTCTGTCCAAATGAACTTCTGCCCCTTACGCAACAGAGATCTGAGTGGCTCTACTACCATTGCAGAGCCTCAACACAAACCAAGAGGAATACTCTGCGTGACCTAAAAAAGACCGCATTGCATCACAATCAGTGGGCGCACTGGCAACTTTGATAGCCTTAGCCAGTGAAAACTTGGGTTTCATTCCCGAATCAGCAATGGTATAACCTAGGTAATCGAACACCTTTGTAGCAACCTTGCTTTTGTCCTTTCTGACAGTCATAGCTCTTTGGATTTGAATGGATTAAATTTTTTCAAAGACCAGAATATCGTCCTGGTATACTTCTACTCCTTTGAGATCGACAAACAGGACATTCATCAGCTTCTGAAAGACTCTGGTGGCTGCCAACCCAAACGTCAGCTCCAATTATTTATAGGCACTGAATAGGGTGACAAAAGCTATCAGTTCTTGGGACTCTTTGTCCAAGGGAATTTGGTATTACGCTGATCTCAAATGAATAATGGAAATCCATTTAGCATTGCCCAGGTTGGCCAACATTTCATGTGTCCTGGGTAGGGGGTATATATGCATTTAATGTTCCTAAGTCACCACATAACTGAATAACACCTGACTTTTTATGTGCAATGACAATCAGTGCGACCCATTGAGTTGATTCCACTGGTTCAATGATACTTTGTCTGTATAAGTCTTTTAATATCAGCTTGAGATCTTCCCTAATCAACAAAGGAACTTGTCTCGCCATGTGTACAAAAGGTTGTACATTCGGTTTCAACCTGATGTGTTGGACAAAACCCTTTACTGTGCCAGCCTGATCACAAAATAGTACCTTATGTCTAGTTACAATCATGTCAATGGGTTCCTCTAAACTACATACTGAGTGTACTGGTATCTCATCCCCAACTACCGGAGTGCTGGAGCCAAGAACAAGAAAGATTTATATGTTTGCAGGAGTCCGGAGAGAGCATTATTGGCAGTGAGTACTACATTTCCCTCACAAAATCTCTCTATTGCTTTTCTACTTGATTCCAAACATGCTGCAGAACAGAATGTTCTTCAGGTATTCATTATGCCTTTCCCATTTGTGCAGCTTAGACAATTTGAGTTTGTTTTGCGATACCTGGAATAAATAGATTTGGAGACAAGTAAAAAACAGCACTACTTTTTAGTGTTCGCTTTAACTGATTCATACAACCTCTTTTGGACCTGCCATCAGGAAATAGGTAAAAACTGTTCTACTCAATAGTTAAAATGAAATATATTGGCAGAATGAATTCAGCAAACACAGCTCCAATTCCCAAGTTATGGCCTGGAGGATGATAGACTAGTGCTCTGCTGCCATTTGACAATGTTTATGCTGTACATATAACATATTTGCATATACTCCACTCCAGCAAACAGATGAATTGAGTTTAAGGGTAATTGTAATATTGGTGACAAAAGTTTCTGTTAAATTGAACTTAAAAATATTTAAAACAGATTTCAGGAGATATTTCTTATTAATATTTGCTAATCCTCCTCTGAATTTGTAGATACAGTCACTCCAGTCTTTTATTATAGTATAGGTCACAGAACTGTCAACACCAGTTCATAAAGTGTCACTAAGCCACTTCTCATTGACAAACATCAAGTCAAGATTATATTAGGCAATAATATTTGGACCAAATTATTTGTTTGTGTTGAGGAGTCAATGTTATGTCCTTCTATCTCTCATGCTAGTCTGTCTCTGTGTCTCGATCTGTGCTGGAGTGTGAAATCCTATGCCACATTCCAGGATGGTTAGAGATCAGGGACAAAGTTGAGAGGAGGACACTTATGAGGCTGGTGGTTACCCAGTTACCACTTACTTGCAATAAAGATATTTGTAAGTGAACTTGCCCAGACTTGCCTCAAAATATTTGTGACGATCAAGCCAATCTGGTCAGCAACCCTAGGGTGAGTGACTGCTCCGTACTACCTCCATTGGAACATTTTTCCTGCACACCAGATGCTCAGCGTGCATTGCGTACCAAAGCGAAGAATATAGATGGTCTCAAGCGCAATCAGAGGTGATCAGAAACAAGTGCACATGCAGTATGGGAAATGCGCTACCTTTTTGGGGCAACCACCCAGGGCGCATGTGCACACTGTTGCGCATATTCGGTGGCCATCCTGTTTTTCTTTTCTATCTCACAATGCAATGTCAGGCAGGCAGCCTCAGCGGCCATCAAGTTTGCCTCGCCTTCAGTCATTTCACAGCCAGGCATACATACTGCATACGGATTTTGTTTTAAGTAATTGTTTCTCCTTTCTCTTGCTTTTTTTAAATTCTAAAAGAATAAGGTCTATAGACACTAATATTTACAAGTATAAGGACTTTTTTCCCACAGTTTGTGTTTGTTTTTTCATTTGAAACAAAGTGTCCTAGTGAATTTCTTGAAAAATAAACTCAAATATGCAGGGCATCAGTGCTTCATCACCTTTTTGGAAGTCTCCAGTAGAGCCACCTGTACCATGGAAAGAATGGTTTATAGCATTTAATACATTTTTGGATGCAATTGATGGTTGGATTTGCCTTATTATAGTCAATTGTATCTGCACATTCTGGATCAATTTTGGGTCAAGATCTGGAAATCCTCTACACAAGAGAGTTGCATTACAGGGACAGCATTATGATGAAAGTTGGCAAATTTACATACCTTTACCTTGAGGGATGTGAGCTTGAAAGGGGGGAGTGTGTGCACTTGAGTTCCTCACCCTCTCCCTTACTAGATGGGCTTTAGTATATACATCAGGAAGCCAGCTGCATAGATGGCTCTCATCAGGAAAGCAGTAAAATTAATCAGTAGAAAGGAAAACCAAACAAATATAGAACCCAGCTCCTTCTGTTCCAATGCAGATGCTGAGTTGAAGAAACCCGATATACATAATGTGAGAAAACAGGGCTGATTGCAGAGGCCCCCTAACTTTTTGCCCCCATTTTCCACTTTTTGCTGGTGTTTTCCTGACTCTGATGGTGCCCTGGGTACTGCTAACCAGTCCCAGGGCCTGTGCTCTGTGTAAAATGGATATGCAAATTAGGCTAATTATAATTGGCTAAGTTAACCTACCTATATGTCCCAAGTATATGGTAGGGCATGTAGGTTTAGGGACCACAGCATAGGTGGTGCACCCATAGGTGCACTGCTGAGGTGCCCAGTGTCATTTTAAAGGCAGGCCTGCCTTGCTGGCTGCTTTTAAATTAAAGTTATATGCAAATTCGCCTTTGGAATTAAAAGTAGTTCCAAAGTCTTAAACTACCTTATTTTTACATATAAGTCACCCCTAAGGTGTGCCCTATGTGCCCCTAGGGCTGGGTGCCATGTAACTATAAGCAGGGACTTTATAAAAATAGTTTTATAAGCCCTGGTGAGGTAAAAACAGCCAAATTCGTTTTTCCCTCATTGTAGTAAATGGCCTTCATAGGCTACAATGGGGAGACTTTGTTTTAAATTTTAAAGTCTCCTTAAATGATGCATACCAAGAATTTGGTATTGAATTAATTGTTGTAATAAATCCCACAACTTCCAGTTGTGGGATTTAATATAACTTGTTCAGGTAAAGAGTTTTAGACTTTACCTAAAAAGTTGCCAATTTCAGCCCTGCATTGTTTTTGCTGCTGTGCTCTGATTGGCCAGCCTGTAGCAGCTTAGCCAAGCTGCCTTGATGAGGTGTGAAGTGGCCTGGCTTCACACAAAGGAATGTGCCTGTGGGAGAGAATCTCCCCTCAGCAGATGGTGAGGCAGGAAGGGGGAGGGCTGCCAAACTGGTCTTCAAAGGCAGAGAAGGACATTTGGAGCAACCAGCAACACCCCCACATCCAGACAACTAGGTGCCCCCTTGATTAGATGAGAAGAGGGCAGGAGAGGGGTGTGTTTATGATTTTTAGCCACACCAGTGGGTGGGCTCAGCCAGATGTAACCTCCAAAAATCAGATTCAGCCATGTTGGATTTTTAGAGAATGTTGCCTTCTGTGATGGATTTTTGCCACACTTCCCAGGAAGTGGTCATCACAGGGGGACGACCCTGTACCTGATTGGAGAACCAGGGCCCCCCTGCTTTTCACCCAGGAGCAAGGATAAAACTGGCAGACCTGCACCCACACCTCAGATCCCCATCAGATTCCAACAAGGAAGAACTAAAGGAGAAGAAGGACTGCCCTGCTGGACCCCTGGCCTGCACCTGGAACCTGCACTCAGAAGGACTGCACCAGCTGCACACTTGGGCTTCACCACAAGAAGAACTTTGCCTGGCTTCAACTGGTTCAAGGAGGGACTCCCTGTTTGCTACAGGTGAAAAATTGCTAACCAGAGTCCCCTGCACCAACTCCTGAAGAAAGCGACCAGCTGACCACTGCCCAGTGGCCAAAAAGGAGTTTGCGCCAGGTGCATTCTGGGAGTTGTATTCCGCACCCCCCAAGGACCATCGCAGAACTTCTGGACCCTTGGGGTGAGCTGTGGACCCCAAAAGAACCTTAAAAGAACATCTGGGTGAAGCCCCAGAAGTTTGGAGAAGATTTGAGAATTTTTGTAAAAAAGCTCCATAGAGGGACCGACCCGCCGCGGAAATTGTAGCCGGCTTGCCTCAACCGCGACCCGGCCTGACTTGGTGGTTCGTTCCAGTAAAGAAAAATCTCAGAAAAAAGACTAAGTCCGAAGGTAAAAAGTTGACCGGGACCTCCCAGCCATCGTATCCGAGAAGGGCTCCATGGACGTCGGATCAAGATCCAGGTTTACCCCGGTCGAAGGATTTTCACCTCGAAAAAACGACTAAGTCCGAAGGTAAAAATCTCCACTGAGGAATCCAGCATCGCGTATCCGGAGAAGGGCTCCAGGAGGTCGGATTGGACTGGCAGGCTCGTCCCGCTGAAGAAAATCTTCAAAATAAAGACTAAGTCAGAAGGTAACTTTTTAACCGAGGCCTCCCGCGACCTGTAGCTGAGCAGGGCTCCATCGCGGTCGGCCTGAAACTTTGACTTTGCCCCGGTCGAGGTGCAACCAGATGACCCGATTGGCGCTTTTTGTTTCTAAGCGCTAGAAAAATAATAATTCTTTAAAAATTCATATCTCCGGTTCCCCTTATCCGATTTTATTTGTTTTTGTGTCATTTTAAAGATACAAATATAAACTATTTTTATAAATTGGTTTTGGATTTTTAAACTGTTTCCCATGTTTTATTTAATTACTGTTTTGTGATATTTGAATGCTTTACACATTGTCTCCTAAGTTAAGCCTTGACGCTCGTTGCCAAGCTACCAAGGGTTGAGCTGGGGTTAATTTACTGAGACCTAACTGGACCTAAGTGGAGGATAGTGGCTTGTTGCTAGGTGTAGGTACCTACCTGCCCTTACCAATAACCCATTTTCCAACACATAAATAAAAGAAAAAAGCACAATACAAAAAATTGAAATGATAAAGGAAAACATTAATTGAATAGAATTGAAATGAAGTGTATAAAGCTGTTTCGTGGGCCAGTCACCAAATTCGAGGAAGTAAACACAGTTTGGAGCAAATACATGTTGTAGCACTGCTGTTGGATCATTCCTAGTACTGTCATTTTGTTAGCAGCATTACGTGGTATGCTGAAGTCATCTTTGTACAGCAGGTATGGCTAGCACCAGCTTGTTGAGGTGGATTGGATTTGACTGAAATTTATTGAGAGAACGTTCACACAACCTAGCATATTGGTGCTATTCACATGAAAATGGCACATTAAATAATAGTCTTCTCAAAGAGTTAGCAAAATAGAAGCCTTTATAAAAGATTAATGTTCTTCAATATTTTGCAATTGAAAATGAAGACTGTTTCAAAGATTGGACCCCAAAAAATATGATGGCCCTACTCCAACCCTAGTGCATTTGATTAATGAAACCTTGAAAAATGTTGGATTGGGATCACAATCTTTCATAGGTGTAATGTCTGGCAGATTCTGCAGAGAAATATGACCTTGATTGTAGAAGATCTTATGCACCAGGTAGTTTTCAAAAGCACAACTTGTGAAGGTGTTTCTCTTCTGAAGTGCACTTTTTGTTCAGGCTGTATGTTTTCCTCACAATCATGTTCTAACTTAGCTGCACCTTTTTTTAATTAATCTTCCTGTAGCCCTAACTAAAGACAGGTACAACAGTCAATTTTAGAGCCCACAAGCCAAAATGATTTCTGAATAGTCACACATTGGTTCCAAAAGAAACACCTTTGCAAGGTTTGTAAGAGGACATAAGCAATTAAAAAGGCAATTCTATTTAATTGAGGGAAAATAGTGCCAACTTGTTTTGAATGGTTAAGATGAGGGACCAGAGAGAAGGGACCAAATTAATTATTATTATCTATGAATGTTTTTTTTCCAAAAGGTAGGAGTCTTTCTTCTCTTAAGAAAATTGGATCTGATATTAGCTTGAACTTCCTCAAGGGTTCTGATTGGTTCTGGGGTTATGAAGGAGGATATTTTTTGCTCAAGTTGGAGTATGAGAAAGTGCCCTTTTTGTGTGATCACCACTGTGGGAAACTGGCACCTTTTTGCAGTACCCCCCCCCCAATGTTTTGCCTGGTTTCTGAATGCAACTTGGACTGGAGTACACTGGAATCCTGCTAACCAGATTCCAAGTGCCAGTGTTCTTTCCCTAAAACATTTTAAAGGTAATTGGAAACACCTTTAGCTGCCACTATAAGTCCCTAGTAAAAGGTACTTAGGTACCCTGGGCATGCAGTAGTAAGGGTAGGCCCCTGAAGGCATCAGCACTAATTGCGCCAACCTCTAGGGCCATGCATCCAGATGCACACAGCACTGCCATAGCAGGCTTAATGTTCTGGTGCAAAACTAACACACAAACTCGACTTGGCACACTACCTGTGTGCCCTGTTCACCAAGCACTGCATTTACTATGGGTCAGACACGACTCTAGCAGGCCTTTCAGCCATAAGGAAGGGTGCTCCATATTATATGAGAGGGTGTAGTGCATGAGCTGCATGAGCAATATGCCCCCACTCTGTCCATGCCAAACCCGGGACATAGTGAGTGAATAGAGCAGCCATTTTAATGTATGTGCTGGACACTGGTCAACACAAGTGTCCCTGCTACATAATGGCTACTCTGAACCCTGGGTTGTTTGGTATCAAACAGCTCAGCATGATAAATCCCAACTGGTACAGATAATGGATTTATTATAAAATGTACCCTGGGGTCACATTAGAAGTGCCCCCGGCAAAAGCTAACTTTCCTGGCTTGGTTACTGACTGGTTCCAGACAGTCTGCCACATCCAGACAGCCAATATACAAACCTGGGGGATAGCCATAACTCTCTGGTTTGTAAAACAAAGCCCTTCCTGGATGGAGGAGCTAACACCCCTCCTTCAGGAATGTGCACTGCCCTGGCAGTGTGCTTCATGAGGTTAATGCCTTTGAAACTCGATCCCCAGGCCTGCGGCTAGCAGAAGATGGCCTCCCCCCTTTCCAAACCCCCAGTCTTGAAGGGAGAAAAGGCGGGATACCACCTAAAGGGTAGGAGTTGTGGCCTCACCTAGCATGCATCACCCCTAAGGTGTAGTCTGCGAACTGGGCCTGTGTTATACTTTTCATCCTTGGCGTGATCTCCCTTAACTTTTTGCCTTTGTTTCCCAGGTTGTTGATATGTGCTGGACTCTGTTTTTGCTGTTTTTGTTACTCTGGGCACTTTACTACTGCTAACCAGTGCTAAAGTGCAAGTGCTCCTATACAAAATGTGTAATTGGTTCATCCATTATTGGCATATTTGATTTACTAGTAAGTCCCTAGTACAGTGCACTAGAGGTGTACAGGACCCTTAAATCAAATGCTACTAGTGGGCCTGCAGGACTGGGTGTGCTACCCACATTAGTAGCTCTGTAAACATGGGTCAGACCTGCCACTGCAGTGTCTGTGTGTGCAGTTTTAAACTATAAATTTGACTTGGCAAGTGTACCCACTTGCCAGGCCTAAAGCTTCCCTTTTCTTACATATAAGGCACCCCTAAGGTAGGCCCTTGGTAGCACCAAGGGCAGGGTGCAGTGTGTGGTTAAGGTAGGACATATAGTAATGTGTTTCATATGTCCTGACAGAGAAATACTGCTAAATCTGTTTTTCAATGTTGCAAGGCCTGTCCCTCTCATAGGTTAACATCGGGGCTACCTTTAAGTATGAGTAAAGTGTTGATTCCCTTTGGGAGCGGATAGACATGTGGAGTTTGGGGTCTCTGAGTTCACAAGTTAAAAATACATCTTTTAGTAAAGTTGATTTTAAGATTGTGTGTTTGAAAATGCCCCTTTTAGAACATGAGCATTTTCTGGCTTAAACCATTTCTGTGACTCTGCCTGTTTTTGGATTCCCTGTCTGGGTAAGTTTGACAGTTGGGCTGGTTGCACCTCTCACTAGACAGTGACACAAAGGGAGCTGGGGTGTAGTCTGCATTTCCTGATGAGCTATCTGTGCTAGGAGGGAGGTGAGGAATGGTCACTCACACCTTAAAGGGCTGTGACTGCCCTCACACAGTGCAGTCTCCAACCCCCTGGTGGGTGTCTGGGGTCTGCCCTGGGCAAGGCAGGATTTCACAAACAAGAGAGACTTATCTTTGAAGTATGCCTACTTCAAAGGGCAAAATGGGTATAAAAAGGGCACCCAAAGCCACAGACTGCAGAACACTTCTGGAAACCAAGAGGAACCTCTGCCTGGAGAAGAGCTGAGGAAGAAGAGCTTCCCTGCCTGTGACTGTGCTTTATGGAGCTATCCTGCAGTTGCTGCTTCTGCCTGTGCTGAAGGAGGACAAAGACTGGACATTTTGTGCCTTCCATCTTTTGAAGAACTCTCCAAAGGCTTGATTTAGAGCTTGCTTCCTGTTGTTTGAAGTCTCAGGGACAGCAAAGACTTCTCTCTGCCAGAACCTGGAGCCTCTGCTGAGACTCCTACTCTGCCAAGTAGTGCCCATCCAGTTCCTGGGACCCAGAAAGGAGAAGCTGGCAGCCAAAGAATGAGAAATCCATGCACCAACCACCGTGCAGGGAAAAGATCAACGCAACTCCGATCCGCGGCTGAACAATCGATGCGCCGCCGGCTTCGTGGCTGAAAATCAATGCTTGCCTGCAACGTGACTGAGAGATTGACGCACGTGGCTGGAGAAACGATGCGCACCATCGGTGACAGAGGCTTTTGAGATCGCAACCCGCGCTGTGTAGTTTTCGGATCATCGTGCGGCAGGATTTCCGACGCAAACATCGCTGGGTGTGTAAAAACGACACAAGGCCAGCCCTGACCCAAGAGTCCGGTTCGAATCAACGCATCGCTCTCTTTTGGAGAGAAGAAACGGCGCACGCCGACTCGACTGAAGGAAAAACGACGCAGTCTCGCTCGTGATGTAGACGCATCGCAAGCAGTTTTTGACACACACTTGCCCGTACAGGGTTATTTTTGATGCATCCAGGTACATATCCACGTTAACAGCGTTAGCTTTGTGTTTACAATTACATGAAGACTCTTTTTGGTTTTTAATTGATAACTTGACTTATGTATTGTGGATTTTTGTCATTTTGGTCTTGTTTTGTTTAGATAAATATTTTCTATTTTTCTAAACCTATGTTGTGTCATTTTGTAGTGTTTCTATTAAGTTACTGTGTGTGTTGGTTCAAATACTTTACACCTAGCACTCTGAAGTTAAGCCTATTGCTCGTGTCAAGCTCGAGCGGGGTTAGCTGAGGGTGATTCTCTTTCACCCTGACTGGAGTGAGGGTCGTTGCTTGGACAGGGGGGTAACCTGACTGCCAACCAAAGACCCCATTTCTAACAGCCCTCAAATCCGGTTTCCTCCATCTTGGAATGGAGGAAAATAGCCAATCAGGTTTAAGGACTTGAACCTTCCCACAGGAAATGGTCACTGTAGTGTTTGTAGCCACCCAAGGGTAAGCGTCCCATGGACACTTCCAGGTTCCCTCTAAAATGTACACTAAATTCAATATTTTCTGGGCCCCCCTAGAACAAGAAATCAGATTTGACAAGACAAAGAAGACCAGCACCAAAGAAGATCCAAAGCAAGAGAACTTAGGACCTGCTGCACAACAAGGCGTCAAACCCTGCCTGCTGCACCCAGGACCCGAAATCAGGACACTGGACCAACCCCAAGAAACCCAGGGGACCTCCAGGCTTCAAGAATCACCCCACATCTCCCTTCTGAGTGGAGGCACCACTCAAAAACCAAGCAAGAGCCAACAAGCCAGTGAGGATCACTTCAGTGACTGGCTAATATCTCCATAACCGGAAGTTGCAGCTGGACCTGGTGAAACACCAACAACCGCCTGAATGCAACCTACAAGTGTGCCAAGCTTGGTGGCACTGTGCTCTCCAGTGGCCGAGTTACGCCAATACCCTGTGTACTGGTCAACTGACATCAGACAACCAGAAAACCAGCTCCCCCAGATATGAAAAATGATCAGGAGGAAACCCCAGTCAAGGGACTTCAGGAATACCTTGGACCTCCTGCCAGAGTGCCCACATTGTCCTGTAAGCAGCCCTCAAAGAGACTCACCGCCAGCTCCAAAGGACTCCATTGCGCACAGCTCCTGGCTCTCCACCTCGCCCTGCATCCGGCCCCCCCTAAGCCCTGCAGCGAGGAACAAGCTATGTTCCACAGGTCCACAACCCCTTCAAACTTCAACAGCCCAAGGGGACCCCCAGGCACCATCTTTAAATCTGAAAACCAGCTCTTTTTCCAAGTGGCCCCTCCAGGTGACCCTGTGCCATAAGACTCTCCAACCGGGAGCAGCCTGGGCTCACAATGTGCCCATCAACTGCTGCGACCTTCCTGAAAAAGAAGAGACTGGTAACTCAACTGTCTGAATTTAAGTGCATTTTTAAAGGTGACTGTGCATTGAGTTCAATGGTGCGTAATTACACACAGAAAGACTAACTGTATCAAAACTTTGAAAAGACATAACTCAAAAAGTGCTTAACATATTCTAAAGATCTTGGTTCTAAAATGTATATAAAAGTCAGAAGTATTTTTATAAAATCTGGTCTTGAGTTATTCATTGAGTGTGTCACCAGGCAGGTCGCTCCCCCCATCTGCCACGCAGCCCCCTGTGGGTTGAACCTCCGTTGCCGCTTTTGCCGCCTGACTACTCGCTCCCTTTTTTCTTTACCCCTGCGCTTGCCTTCTGTGCCACTTCGTTTTTTCATTCTGTGCCTCTGTGTTTTGCTTTCTGTACCCCTGTGCTCTGTTGTCCCTCTCCCGCCGTCTTTTCCCGCCGTTTTTTCCCCGGGTTTTTCCCTTGCTGCTGAGCCCCTGCTGCCCTGCCCCCTTCACTCCCATTGGCCGCCCGCTCCCAACTCCCAGCTGCTCCTCCCTCCCTCTGCCCTCTTATGGAGGCCGCGCAGCGGGCGCGCCTAAGGCAAGCCCGTCCACACCTGGACCGCACCCAGCACCAGAACCCCTGGGACCCGCACCCCCCGCAACGCCAGACTGCACTACGACGCAAGCACCCTCCACTCACTCAACACCAGACGAGACCACCCCTGCTACCGGGCCACCCCGAAACGCACCCAGGGGCCTTTCACCTGCCGGAACTGCAGATTCACCAGCATCCAACCCTCCACACCACCAGCCAGAGAACCCAACCACCTCCGCTGCATCCTCCTCAACACCCGCTCCGCTCGCAAGCACGCCATCGAACTTTGGGACCTCCTAGACTCCACCGCCCCCGACATCGCCTTCCTGAGAGAGACCTGGCTGAACGCCACCTCAGCACCAGACATCGCTATAGCCATCCCACAGGGCTACAAGATCTCCTGCAGAGACCGCACCAACGGAGTGGGAGGAGGAATCGCCATCATCCACAAAGACTCTATCAAAATCTCAACGAACACCGATGACACCCTCACCACCGCCGAGCACATGCACTTCCAGATCCACACTGACCCCAACACCACCCTCAGAGGAACTCTCATCTACAGACCTCCCGGACCCCGCCCACAGTTCAGTGACACCATCGCCGACCTCATCAGCACCCACGCCCTTGCTTCCACGGACTACATCCTCCTCGGGGACCTGAACTTCCACCTCGAGAACAACAACAACGCCAAGTCCACCACCCTGATCGACAACCTCGCCAACCTCGGACTCAAACAGCTCGTAACGACACCCACTCACGCCGCTGGACACACGCTCGACCCCATCTTCTCCTCAAACCCCCACGTCTCCTTCAACCACACAACCGAACCACACTGGACCGACCACAGATGCATCCACTTCACCTTCAGAAAACCCACCGCACCCAACAGCTACCACGCCGCTGCTGGGGCAAGGTCACCGAGGACCAACTGACTACCGCCCTCACCCTGAGACCACCCACCGACCCCACCGACCCAGACACCGCCGCGACCAACCTCACACAGTGGATCAACGACTGCGCCAAAACCCTCGCCCCTCTCAAGACCTTTACAACCAACCACACCAACAAGAAATCCGCCTGGTTCACCGAGGACCTCCGGATCTCCAAGCACACCTGTCAGAAGCTGGAGAAGAAATGGCTCCAAGACCGAACACCAGACAACCACACAGCCCTCAAGAGCGCCACCCGCAGACATCACCAACTCATCAGGACCGCCAAGAAGACACACAACACCAAAGAGCTCTTCAGCATCGTGAAAGAACTCTCCAACCCCAGCTCCATCACCAACGTCATCCCGCCATCTCAAGACCTGTGCGACTCCCTGGCCACCTTGTTCCATCGCAAGGTCACCGACATCCACGACAGCTTCAACCCCGACCCCCCCCGCACCCACCACTGAGTCCACCACCCCTGCTACTACCACTCGCACCAGTGGCCTGACCGTCTGGTCCAGCGTCAGTGCCGAAAACACCATCAAAACCATGAACTCCATCCACTCCGGATCCCCCTCGGACCACTGCCCTCACCACGTCTTCAACAAAGCCAGCGCAGCCATCGCGCCCCACCTCCGGAAAACAATCAACTGTTCCTTCGAGACAGCAACCTTCCCAGAAAGCTGGAAGCACGCCGAGATCAACGCCCTTCTGAAGAAGCCCAAGGCGGACCCCAAGGACCTCAAGAACGTCCGGCCCATCTCCCTGCTCCCTTTCCCGGCAAAAGTGACAGAGAAGATTGTCAACAAACAGCTGACCCACTACCTCGAAGTCAACAACATCCTGGACCCTTCCCAATCCGGTTTTCGCAGTAACCACAGCACCGAGACCGCCCTCATCGCCGCCACTGACGACATCCGGACCCTGATGGACAAAGGAGAAACAGCTGCCCTCATCCTCCTGGACCTATCAGCAGCCTTTGACACGGTCTGCCACCGCACCCTATCAGCACGCCTCCATGACGCCGGTATCTAAGAGAACGCCCTGGCCTGGACCACATCTTTCCTCTCCGGCAGAACCCAGAGCGTCCACCTCCCACCCTTCCGCTCCAAAACCACCGAGATCATCTGCGGCGTCCCACAGGGATCCTCCCTCAGCCCGACACTGTTCAATATCTACATGGCCCCCCTCGCCCACGTCGCACGACAACACAACCTCAACATCATCTCCTACGCCGACGACACCCAGCTGATCATATCCCTCACCGAAGATCCCCACACCGCCAAAGCTAACCTCCACCGAGGAATGAAGGCCGTAGCCGACTGGATGAAGGACAGCAGACTGAAGCTGAACTCAGACAAGACGGAGGTCCTCATTCTCGGACCCACCCCATCAGCCTGGGACGACTCTTGGTGGCCCCCGTCACTAGGCACAGCCACAGAACCCACAGACCACGCACGCAACCTGGGGGTCATCCTCGACTCCACTCTCTCCATGACCAGGCAAGTCAACACCGTCTCCGCGTCCTGCTTCAACACCCTCCGTATGCTCCACAGGATCTTCAAATGGATCCCCCTCGACACGAGAAAAAACGTTACCCAGGCCCTCATCACCAACAGACTCGACTACGGGAATGCCCTCTACTCTGGAATTACAAACAAGCTCCTGAGACGACTCCAACGCATCCAGAGCGCCTCGGACCAACTCATCCTCGATGTCCCCCGCCGCAGCCACATCACACTCCACCTGAGAGGCCTGCACTGGCTCCCCGTCAACAAAAGGATCACCTTCAAGCTCCTGATCCACGCACACAAAGCACTGCACAACACCGGACCCACCTACCTCAACAACCGACTCAGCTTCCACACCCCCACCCGAAGCCTCCGCTCAGCCAACCTCGCCCTCGCCACAGTCCCCCGCATCTGAAAAACCACTGCCGGCGGCAGATCCTTCTCCTACCTCGCCGCCAAGACCTGGAACACTCTCCCCACCATCCTACGACAGACCCAGGACCTGCTGGCCTTCAGAAGACTCCTCAAGACCTGGCTCTTCGATCAGTAGCACCCCCTCTCCCCAGCGCCTTTGGACCCTCGCGGGTATGTAGCGCGCTTTACAAATGTAGTGATTGTTTGATTGATTGATTGATTGTGCGGTGCATGATTGGATTTGTGAGTACAGCAAATACTTAGAACATCTCCTGGATTAGCCTAACTGCTCGAACAGCTACCTTAAAAATTGGGGCATTAGGTTGTCTAATTTTTACCTCTGGAAACCGTGTGGTTGCTTGGACCCCCTACATAGTGTGCCTAGTTTTGCACACTACATAGAGGGCCAACCTCCAATAGCTACCATGTTATTTGTTCTGATGCTGCTGTTTTTTTTACTGTGTGTACCAGGACACTGCTAATCATGCCCCAGTGCATGTATTCTGACCCCTAAAATATGGTAAAATTGACATCTATAACTTTCATATAAAGCTGAAGTATATTATGCAGAAGTACACTAATGCTATGGAAAGTTAAATGTGAACTGTGAACTAAAATACTTTTGTGGCATATATTTGTATGTTAAAGAAAATATGTCTTCAGGATTATTAGTGTAGCCTGATAGCTACAGTTTATACCTGCAGTCCTACCTGTCAAAATAACCTTTTTTTTTACAAGGAAAGACCTCTCTTTTCACTAGTGGTAAATCACTCCAGGTAGGAATTGTGGCCCACAAGGTAGTATGGACAGTATTTAAAGTTGAGACATGTATTAACGTAATATACCCATAAAGAATGGGCAAAATGTATGATAATTTATTGTTCTGTAAATACACAACTTTTCAGCAAATTATGCTTAATTGGCCAAAACGTGAATCCATCATTTTATGATATATTTTAGTGCAATACATCCTTGCATCAATTCTTGGAGCAAGGGTGCCTTAAAAAGTAAAAGCATGTGAACAACATCCAATCATGTTTTAATGTCCTGGTGTTCAGACATGAATTATTTCAGTGAATGGCACATAGTTACACAAAGTGGCATAATGGTGTAATTGTACGCTGCTGTAATTTATATTTTGCCAAAGTCTAGTTGGCATGTCGAAACAGTGACAAGGCCCCCTAAAGCTATTATCACTTTGGAAGGCTCTGAGTGTTATATGATAATAAAAGAGTACATAATACAATATTATTCTACCATTGTGAGTTTGGGACAAGCTAGAAAAATTATTTGAACACTATTTTTAATATTCATTAAAATCTAATCTAATAGTGAACTTACAGTTTAATAAATATTTAGGAAAACTAACATTTAGAAAGTTATATTTTACCTGCCACAAGCTTCAAAAGGCTAATTTGAATCAACTTTGCAGCAACTGCCCAGCCTAAACTACGTCCCAATGAGGTGTAAAATCTGCTCACAGAGCAGTGTCAATGGCCCAGATGTGAGGAGGAGTTTTATTTTTCCTGGCAGGAAAGCTAGGGTGGATCCAGAAACTCCATTACATTGTAAAGGGTCATGCACTGTTGTCGTGTTGGCTCTCATTATATTAATGAGACTGCTGGATTCGGGTAGCAGAACCACCAGGTTGTGAGGAGCTGAGTCAAATTCCACACTGTGTGACAACTGTCGGACTAACCTTTCCAGCCAGCTTGGAGTACCTCACCAGCACCTTAAAGTGGTGGTGATTTGTGACAGCTGTGCGCATGACATTCTGAATTCTCAGGGAAATCGTGGTGCAACAGATCTCAGCCTTTGCTCTCAGCTACATCTGTCTCACACATGCAAAGGCAGACAAAAGTGGAAATTGATTCAATGTGTTTTTTTAATCAACTGCGTTCAAGATAAAATAGCATGGACTGCAATGTACCTATGCCACTAATGTACTACTAGAGCACAGCAGTGTTAGCCCTGATCTGCCCTTCATGTTCCCTGGAAAGACACCATCCCCGATTCCTGATTATGGTAGTAGAGAAGAGGGTTGTTGGTCTACTGAGAGTCCTTTCTCATGTAGGTGGAAAAGACATCAAGTCTCAGTAGCCAGCTGTAATGAAGCAACAGCATGCAGCGGCAATGTTTTGGCTGGAACTCATATAGGGGACAGAGGGATGTTTTATAATAAAACAGCTTGTGTTCAGAGAAAACTGTCCTAACATAAGAGCACAAATGTTTCTTGTGAAGTGGCAAAGATTGCAGTGTTCCTACCTTGTACTGACTTCAAAATCAAGTACAGCCTTGAGCAGGGTACAGAATGAGAATGTCCTACTAAAAAGAATGAAAACAGTTCCTAGGCTAAAAGTGTATGCGATAAAGGAAAATAAAACATCATTGCAGAATGAAGCATCTGTTCAGAAATTAAAATGAATTATTATTAGGCTAAGGGGCACAAGTGGCAGGCCTATTGCTAAAATAATGTACCCGTAAAGGCTCACTAAAATAACCTCACAACACTGTCAAATGTTTATGTAAGGTGCGATCAAAGGAAATTCAACTTTTTTTATCTCATCCAGGCTGGGATCAAACCCAGCGGGAGGAGAGATACCCCCAAAACCAGTTTTGAGTGAGCATAGAAGAGTGGACTGCTCTTTTCCCTAGGCTCACCCAGGGGAGGGCACACAGGGTCTGTACAGGGGAGGAAGGGTTTCTATATTTTGAATTGTAGCTACACTAGAAAACCATCACTGCATTGGTTAGGGAGGATGAATAATCACCCCCACTCACAAGTAATGCCAACCATAAATGTGGCATCCAATGGAACCCTCATCTGGACTCTGACTGGGCCCATGGAAGAAAAGAAGAAAGACTGCACCTGCCATTGAGATCTGAAAGGAGTCTTGAAAGGATGCACCTGTTCCCTGATGTTTGCAGGATAAAGAGGTGAATTTCTGGAGTCAATTGGCTGACCTCCTCTGTGGCTACAGGAGCACAAAAAGTTGTAAAAGTCTTCCTCTTGAAGTGCCCACCTGACCGGTTGCACACCCACTTGCACCATGACTGGACACTGCTGGTGGCCTTTTCTGGAGTATGTCTCAACCCCCTTATGTGCAGCCCCTGAGGTCCTGGGATCCTACAATGTTTCTAATTGAAATTCTCCTCACATTCTGAAAATGTTGAGATTTTTTGAGTTTATAGCTGCTGAAGGACCGGACCCACTTGAGGCAAACCAGCCAAAGAGTGAATTTGTAGTGCTAAAGAAAATGGGTTCTTCTGCTTGAATTTTCATCACAGGAGCAAATTCCAGCAGACCCTCAGCAATAAGGTATTGACCTTGTGGAATCTCTTGTGAGATACAGCCTGCAGCCTTGGCCACTGAAGGTTTTTTAGCTCTTAAAAATAGATTACGTCAGAATGTAAAGATTTTGACAAAGTGAAGGTACGAAAAGAATTGAGCTGACAAGAGGACCTCCCTAAGTACAACATTTGACCTTTTCTCTCTCTGATATTTCCCTGCCAAAACCAATGGTTTCAGCTGGACCTCATTCTCTGGCTTTGTGACTTGAAGAGGGCGTCTTGCAATACAGACTGCAACCTTGTCCGCTGGAGGAATTTGAATTAAATTTCCTAATGAGAAATTATAGACAGGGACATACTTGTTTGGGATTTCTGACCGTTGCTCCATTGTGGCTAGCTGTAAATGTTTTAGATGCTTTGTACCTTGAATCTTCTAAAATTCAAATTTCTTGTTCCTCTTTTTTGTCATTTGATGTAAGTTTGTTAATTACATTTTACTCTTTTTTTCTTTCTGAAATGGTTTTTATTGTGTTGTGTTCTTGACTTTTCAACTGTTTGTTTTGGTATTTTTAAATGCTTTGCACATTATTCTTAATTTCAGTCCGTCTACTCTATGCCATAGCTACCAGTGGGTTAGCTAAGGTTTAAATTACTGAAAACTTTGCCTTAACCAAATGTTTGTGGATGTTTTTGGATGTATTACTTGCGCTGGACTCACTAACACCCCAACTAATAATGCACTTTATTACACAGACTATGAATTGACTGTCATCAGTGTAGGAAATTGCTGAAACACAAATATCTTTACAGAGTATTGGGACAATGAGCAACACCTGGGCAGCCCAAATCACTGGGCGTAAGAAGCAGGAGTGTGCAGTCAGCTACCTCAAGGAAAAATACTACTTACTTGTCAAGTTGATCCTCAAAAGTCAATAACTTTATTTTAGCTTACCCCCCTTGTAGCTATGGAACTGAGCAGACAGGCTTTCAGTAACGCAATATGTGTAATATTTATACAGTTTCAAAACAGTAATAAAGATGCTAAACAATAAAAATACCAAATGGAATTAAAACTATTCAGTACATTCCAAAAAAACAAATGGCATTAAAAAACCCAATTAATGGAACCAGAGATATGAATGTTTACAACTTTAAGTAAAAATAGCACCAAAAAGCACTAAGGGCCAATGATGGTGTATGCAAGTGGTAGACTAGGGCCTAGGACCAGACCAATTTCAGGTTGACCATTATGGAACGCATGTCAGATCACCAAGTGGGTTTATCCCAATCAAAAACTTGACTTTCTGATTTTGTCATAATGGGGCAAGCCTGAAGGTGTATCTGACCAAGTTGCAGAAGTCTGGTAGTCGCTGGACGTTTTAGGGCCTGATTTAGACCTTGGCAGAATTGGTCCTGCAGCAGTTTTTCTGTCGGACGTCAATCCGCCGACTAGGAGGTCCACACACTCTGTTTAGATGCTGGTGGGCCCATAGACTAAAGTCTGTTGGTGAACCTCCGTCACCTCACACTTTTACACCATCATCGACGGTGCCATATTCAAAAGCGCCTGGTGGCAAGACCACAGCCAGTTTTACCACTGGGACAATCACGATGTACCTTCCCACCAACGTAACTGTGGCTGCTAAACCTCCACACCTGAGTTGGTAAATTGGAAGGGATATAAGCTCTAAACTTATCTTTTTCTCTCTTTTTCACATCCCTTGCCACCATGGTCCGGATTGGACAAGTCCTGCCTTTGATGCTGATATTGGATCCTGACACAAACCAAACATGTTGTGGCTGGAACTAAAGGTTGGTGACTGTATTACTTGTTGCCATTGAAATTGTCTTTGTACATTAGCTATGCTCTTGTGCATGTTTGAAAATACTTGCAAGCAATAGTAAAATAATGTGCAATGCGTATGTGTGTGTGATGTGTCATTGTAAGACACTTAAAGAAACATACCTCTATTTATTATGGACATATACCAATTTGGTACTAAGGGCCATATTTATACTTTTTGACGCAAAACTGCGCTAACGCAGTTTAGCGTCAAAAAATTTAGCGCCGTCTAACGCCATTCTGAAGCGCCATGCGGGCGCCGTATTTATTGAATGGCGTTAGCCGGCGCTACCAGACCGGCGCTGCCTGGTGTGCGTGGAAAAAAACCACGTACACCAGACAGCGCCGGCGTAGGGGGAAAATGGCGTATGGGCGTCTTAAAATGGGGCAAGTCAGGTTGAGGCAAAAAAATCGTCTTAACCCGACTTGCGCCATTTTTTAACGACGCCCATCCCCCATCAACATGACTCCTATCATTGTAAAGATAGGAGTCATGCCCCCTTGCCCAATGGCCATGCCCAGGGGACTTCTGTCCCCTGGGCATGGTCATTGGGCATAGTGGCATGTAGGGGGGCACAAATCAGGCCCCCCTATGCCACAAAAAAAAAAAAATAATACTTACCTGAACTTACCTTAATGTCCATGGGATGGGTCCCTCCGTCCTTGGGTGTCCTCCTGGGGTGGGCAAGGGTGGCAGGGGGGGTCCCTGGGGGCAGGGGAGGGCACTCTGGGCTCATTTTGAGCCCACTTGTCCCTTAACGCCATGCCTGACCCAGGCGTTAAAAAGCGGCGCAAATGCGCCGTTTTTGTCCACGCCCACTCCCGGGCGTCATTTTTGCCCGGGAGTATAAATACCACGTAAAGGCCTGGGAGTCATTTTTTAAGACGGGAACGCCTCCCTTGCATATCATTAACGCAAGGAAGGGGTTCACGCTAAAAAATGACGCACACTCCGGGCACTTTGGCGCCCGAAGCGTCTAACGCCATAGTATAAATATGGCGTTAGTTTGCGTTAGTTTAGCGTCGAATTTGCGTCGAAAAATACTACGCAAATTCGGCGCAACCAGAGTATAAATACGGCCCTAACTGCCTACATGCTAACAGACACCTGCACAAAAAGTCACATTAATCCCTAATTTGAAATGTGCCCATAAAGATGTGTTTCATCATTTTCCCTGAACTGCCATATCGGATACATAAACAGTACACATTATTGTAACTACATAAATCCAATGTAATGTAGTCATTGCACTCCAAAATGCAACAAGAGAATTACATGAAATGTACATCCAATGTAACCTTTAAAAGTTAAACATGTAATCGATGTATTAATGTCACATTTCCCCTTGTAAAGTGCATTTTTCATATATCATTTGATTTCATTGAACTCAAAAGTCGTTTGTTTTCATGTGTAAATCATATGTGTTTATAATTAACACTTATCAATTTTAAATAAACACACCTGCGTTCACAAGTTCAAAAATATGAACATGTCTAACTTTGGTGTAAGTATCCATGTTCATGACGAATGCCTGCACCGAAATTAACATGACCATTACAAGTGTTCATCACTAATACATGCACTATAAGAATATGTCAAAAATAAAACCTGTTTTCTTCACTGTCCTAAATGAAATAAAGTTCATGTAACTCACATTTTCATTAATAACATTGACATCAATCAGTGACTTTTATTTAAAAAATGTCAGGACAAACTTTGTGAAAATAAACATTTTTATTCTCAAATGTAACAAATTAAACAAAATATAAATGTCCAGTAATATATGATGCAGTGCATCAATATATTTTTTTTTTTGCCCAATAATTTGTGTTGAAAATGAATGTGTTTTGGTGTATGTTTGAATTTGTGTGTTTTTGTAGGTGTACTTTATTCAGATGATTGTGAGAGTGTGCATCTGGTGGGTGTTATTTTGCATGGTGTGTGTATGACTCTGTTTGGATGAGTATGATGTAGAGGTGGATGTTGTGGTTGTGGTTCTTGTGAGTGTGCTGGTGGTTATGGGTGTGGTGGTGCTTGTGGTTGCGATGGTGCATGTGTCTGTGGTGGTGGATGTTGTGGTTGTGGTTGTGGTAGTTGTGGTTGTGGGTATAGTGGTTGTGATTGTGGGTGTGGTGGTGGCTGTTGTGGTACCTGTAAGTGTAATGTCAGTAGTGTGTGTCTATTGGATGGGTGTATGTTTGTGTTTCTTGATGCATTTGTGTGGGTGTGGATGTGCTGCTTTTGTCTGCTGAAGTGTGTGCTTGCAAAGAAATCAGTATGCTTTGGATTGGGGTGGGAGGTGGGATTTGAGATGAGGAAGGGACACCAGGTTGGGCCAGCTCGGGGCTACGGTCAGTGAAGAGGCTATCTTCACAAGCAATCTCTGCATGCCAGATATTGAATAGTCAACAACATCCAAAAATGCAACCATCTGTTGCGTTTGGCAACTAAACCCTTGACTGCCATTCACAATCACTGTCTGGCTTATAGAGATGCTGAGTAAGAGGTGAATTATCTCTTCACTGACCGCAGCTGAGGTGACAGGGGTGGAGGGAGGTGCCTGCAGAAAAGGAGACCCCAACCACTTTAGGGGGTGGGTTTGGCAAACTGGAGGGAGGAGCAAGAGGGAGGGTGGAGATGAGACTCTGGGTAGCGGACAAAAATGCAGATAGAACATGTCCTAATTAAGGAAAAGGTCCCACATGACCTGTATTACTTTTAATATGCTTTAAAGGAATGCTATCAGTTCTGATCACCCAATAGGAATTAATATCTTAAATCAATTAGTTCAAATAAATCAATATATTTGTGTAGGTAATTCATCCAAAAATATCAGTAAGATATATACTAAAAATAAATGTACCTCACATAGCTTTTAAATTCTTTTTTTTGTGCCACTATTTATAAACAAATTATGCAACAATTGACATATAATAGACAACAAACCATATAGGAAAATATGTACATAAAAACAAATACAAATGTCTCCATCGTTCACTCACTCTTACTCACATACAACATTCAAACACCTTCTTCTGGACCACAATAGAATGTGATTGCTGCACAGCTGTAGCATGCGGAGGCCAAATCTCTTCTAAACCATACAAATATGCATTTATGGAAATACGATTTCTTATAGGTTATCTATAAAAAAAGGGACGCTCTACTCCTTCTTAATGGTCCACCAGTAGCAGTGTTAATTCCTACAATGATCAAAAAGGTATCAAGAAATTGAACCACCCTAATATTGATAGTTCCTCCTTCTATACAGGAGATCAATCTATGCCACTGGTCAGTCCAATCAAAATAGGTGGACCTAGTAAAAAGGTTATGGGACCCAAATAGTTAAGTCCTCGGAAATCCAGTTGAAAGTTGCATCATCCCTCTGAGGTGTTGCCCCGTTCCTCTTCTTGGCACCATATTTTCTTATATGGTTTGTTGTCTATTATATGTGAATTGTATAGTTTGTTTATAAATAGTGCCAAGAAAAACATCTGAAAAAGTATGTGATATACATATATATATATACATATATATATATATATGTATATGTTACTGATATTTTGGATAAAATAACTAAGCAAATAAATTGATTTATTTAAACTTATTGGTTTAAGATATTAATTCCTATTGAACGATCAGAACTCATAGCATTATTTTGAAGCATATTAGAAGTAATACAGGTCACGAGGAAACTTTTCCTTTATTAGGTAGGTCTTACCTCCTGGTCCCAGACCTATATTGATTTCATGAGGGGGGGTGCTTTCTTTGTATATGATGTAACATGTCCTGCCAGGCCTGCCACTACTAGGGACTGGACTTCTGTGGAGGCTTCGGAAGAAGATGTAGAGCTGGTGGCCTCCATGCCAGTCCCCTCACCTTACATGCCACTGTGTCTGTTGGTGTCCGATGTTTCTTCACCTGACATTCAGTGGCCAGCTGCTTCCTCATCTTCATGGCCAATATCTCCTTCACCTACTGCTACAGATGCAGAAAAGAGAAATACAACATTTTATCTTATCTGTGGAAATCACAATGGCCACAAGGTTATCTAGCAAAATATTTCCTAATTTAAATGTTTCACCTGCTTAAAGGCTAGAAAACATAGGTATACTTTACCATTACCCCATGCATGTAAGAAACATATTAGGGACCCATTTACACACAGTTTAGAAAATTACTCTCATTAGCCCCATTTCATCTTAGACTTCAAATCACTCATGAAATTGTTTAACACCCCAGAATGCTACAGATTGGTTGTTCTGAATAGTGAACTCATGTTAAAATAATAAATACCTAGTGAAAAATATTTTAACATGTATATAGTCCTTTTTTCAAAAGTCCTTTTCAATAACTCTTGTGCTCCAACATTGATTCATTATCTGGACATAACAAAGGCACAAAAATGTTGTTGGAGTAAGTGTAACTCTGCCATCAATGTGTACACATTCCTATCAGCTTCAATTAATAAAGTATGCCTACTAAATTCATGTTTGTTGAAACAGACTGGCTTACATGCACATTTGTGAAGGAGTGAGGCTTTAAGCGAATCTGCTACTGTCAATGTGAATTGACTTAAATCTTCCAGCGAAAACATATTTATCACATTTTTTTGCTAAGAAATGTTGGCATTGTACTCATTTTCCTAGTCATCTTGGACCAGATGTTCAATATTGTTTGGTCACTATACCAACTCAACAATGTGAAGTCAGAAAGAAACATCCACAATTTGAAGTCAGAAACATCCACTGTATCATAAGTGCATTGTATGACATGTCACCCGTCATAGGGCCAACATTACCTCCTCACATTTGGGATGGAGCATCACACCTGACAGAATCCTCAATTGGGGCCTGTTTGGTACAACTGTCCCTCATAACAGACAAAATCCAGGTACCTCTTTTTTCTTCTGCAGGCATGTGTCTGCTCAAAACGGTGCTTGGGTTGTGAGAGGTGTCTAGTGGTATCCTGTAACACAAATCAATACACAAAACACATCATCATACACCTTATTCAAAACTTAAACCTTCCAGAAGTCCTCTTGTTCATTGGATGTGTGTAATCCTTTATGTTGATACCATATATCATTGCTGTAACAAAGCATAGTTAATAACTCAAAAAAACTAAGTCACCCCCTTGACGTTGCTGTTGGGCTCTCAAATTTCCATCAAGATCTGGAAAGGCCATTGCAAAGTCCAGCACATGTTCTTCCCATGTTGGGAGGACTGGCTGAGCTGGACTTCTGATGACTTGCAGGTGTAGCATTGTAGGTCCTTTTTCAACATTCTTGGCAATGTCCTTCTATATTGCCTTCTTCTGATGGGCACTGTATGCATACGAAAAAAGACAGAAAAATATGTATTGGGAGGTTTTGTTTATCTGTATTGCTGTGACACCATTTTGTGAAATCTCTCACAGGCATTTCATAAAAAGTTAGTATAGATTGTTTACCACATTTTATTTTTGCTAGAAACTAGTCGTTTGTTGTGAGCTGTACAGTACCCTCATCACTTTTAATGTCTTCATTTCACAAATCCAGGTCACAAACATCATCTAAGCCAGGAGTCTAAAACATTTCCTGTAGTGAGAGCCAATTCTGATCAGTGCAAACCATTCTGAGCTACTGAAGGTTAAACAACTTGTACATTGTTAGCACACATCCCCACACACACCTTCATTGGCCTAATGCCTACTGCTTTTAGAGCCAGAGACGGTGGTTTGAACTCTATATAGTGACTAAGGGAAATATGGAAGGGCTGCTATGTGTGTCAGTGAAATAAAGTTTTTGGGTGATGTATAAACAAGTGTGTTTGTAGGATGGGACATATTGTTATGGGTGATGGAGAGCCTGTGTCATATATATTTGCATCGCAGGATATACAGTTCCCCTTATGGGTACCATTGCATGGATAATACATATATATACTAATTTATTAGACGATAAGATAAAAAATATTCTGACAAGTCCATAACTTGAACGTTTTTTCTTTCACTTTACCTTCTCTAATTTTGACACATGACTATATTTTTCACTTAATCTTATTGTACATTCACTACTGGCCACTGAAAGTAATGGACATGCAATTTTGAAACTGAAATCTTGTTTTGTGAGTAAAGTGAAAAGAAAAGTCACCTTATTCATTCAGGTGACTTTACGATTCAATTTACTGACATTTAAAAACATTGTTAAACTTCAGTATGTTCCTAGCAAAATTATTGGGTTTACTACACTCCAATCACAGCACTTCACCCAGGAGCTAAAAGGGACAAATTGCCCTGTGTTTAAAAAGAAACAAGTTTCTTAGAAATACACTTTCCATTCAAACATGTACCTCTTCCTCTGGGTTCCCATCCAGCTGGCTGTACAGAGACAGGACCTCCGTGCTGAGCAGTTCCAACTCCTAAGTAGAGAAATTAAGGGCCCTGTCACCTGCTTTGCCCAATATCGTGGCTCCCCGATGTTGATAACAGCAGCAAAAGTGGAGGTGTTGTTGTTGGCTGCAGTGTTAGCAGGCAAGTGAGCTTATTTGACGACATATGCAATTGTCCACAGAGACTGACACAGCCATTGGCTTTTGTGCATTGCCATGACACATGTTAGCCTATGGCTGTGTCAGTTGTGAAGTGTTACGCCTCCTAAGTGGTCAAATTCCACCAACAGCTGTCAGATTGCAAATGTACTGAAGGCAAGGACAGACGGGCACCATTTTACGATGTGAACCAGTATATTTTTAAATATTAATGCCCTCATTACGAGTGTGGCAGTCTCAAGACTGCCACACTCGCCACAGCGGTTGGACCGCCGCAGACAGAGCAGTCCGACCACCCTATTTTGACCGTGGTACACAGTCCACGGTCCGACTGTCGGCACCGCAAGGTTTCCGCCTGTCGACAGCTTGGCAGTCTTGGCAGTCGCAATCCACCAGGGCAGCAAGTCCCTTTTCTTCCAGCCTTTTCATGGTGGTCACACCGCCATGCAAGGGCTGGTGGAAAGGGGGCATTGTGGGCCCAATGGGAGCCCCTGTACTTCCCATGCACTTGTCAAGGGCAGTGTAGGTCCCCTCATTGACAGCCCCATCACACATTTCACTGCCTGAATTACGTGCAGTGAAATGCGAGATGGGTGCTGTCACACTCCCGACGCACCACAACATTGGTACCGGCTCGATTACGAGCCAGTGTCAATGTTGTATTGAGCTTTCCACTGGGCCAGTAGGCGGAGGGCGGCCAGATTACCGCCAGCACTGGCGGTATGCTGGCTGCAGCGGCTTCGGCGGTCTACAAAAAAGATTGCAGAAGCCGTAATGAGGGATATGTGTGCCACTGCCACTCAAAATAGTGGCTAGTTTGTTTATCAATGCAAAATATGCACATTACAGTTTTTTGATAAATTTGACACAGTATAATGTAACGCGTTAATGTGTTTAAATTTGATAGTGACACTGTGTATTTTATGCTTCCAATGACAGAATTGTAGAAAATAAAATTAAAAAAATAATGTGTAAATCATACATTTCAAATGTAATATTTACACATTCTTTTTAAAAATATCAGACATGTAAAAAAAAATTATTCTAAGTTTTAACATCACTGAAAAAGTATGTGTGCATATATGTCACAAAAACATATGGAATTTTACAAAGACTTGAGATGCGTGTTGATTATACAAAGTATATTTTGCCCATTTTAAATGGTATTTTCTTTTCTAAAATGCAGACATATGAACCCAGGGTGAGATAGAAGATGACAGCCTCAAGTGTTCAGACCATTTCCCGACCTTGCCACCATGAAGGAAAGGGATATTATCCCCAAAGTTTTTTTGATTAAATAGGCAAACTATTCTGGATTTATGACATCAGCTGGAACCAGATCATCTGCTTCTTAATAGGAATCCCACAGCAGTAACACCAATAGTGAAAAACATGGCAGTACTCCATTTTGTGGCCCCAGGACCTTTCCACTACACTGCGGCAGTATCTGGTGGCATGTCACAACCAACTGTCAGTGGTGTGTTACAAGAAGTTATTTCTTAAATGATGACACACATCAATAGCTCCATCCAGTTTCTGTGACATGAGGATTTTGCAAATGTGAACGGAGATTTTTATGCTTTGGGAGGCAATTGATGGCCCACAAATTGCCTTAATGGCACCACACACCAGGAACCAGGTCTACCACAATCGGAAGAACTTCCCTTCATTCAATGTGCAAGTTGTCTGCTTACGTGATTTGTACATCTCACGCATGTGTGCCAATTTTCAAGGACAACACATGATTCTGTTGTACTGCGGAACAGCAGCATACCCCTACAAATTTCACAACTTGGACCTGAGACGGCCTGACTTGTTCGTAAGTACAATATAACAATAGGATAATTTGTGTTATTTATAGTTTAGGAATGTGTAAGGGGATGAGATGTTTTTGCTCTATATATTTTTTACTTTCATATTGGATACTCAGGCTTTCCTTCCCAACCATGGTTGTTAGTACCACTGAGTAATTCAACCACGCCAGGGGAAGCCTGTTCCAAAGAGGCCCATGAAAGAACATGGAGGCCAGTGGAGCAGGCTTTTAGGCCCCTGAAGGCCATATTTCACTCTCTGAATAAGACCGGTGGAGCCCTCCTCTACCCACCCTATAAGGTGTGCCAAATCACCATGGCCTGCTGCATGTTGCACAACACAGCCCTGCGACGGAAAATCCCATCTATTTCAGAAGATGGAGACCATGGAGAGCCACAGGGTGAAGATGTTGAAATGCCAAATGAAGATGATAGTGGTGAAGAGGAAGGAATTAGCGTAAATCAAGATGTTATGGACAACTTTTCCACATGAGTGTAAGTTTACCTTTACATATAGTTAAATTAAATGTCAAAACAACTTGTGACATAATGATCATATCAGTCTCTGGTGTAAACTTTTTAGGAATGGGTGATTCAGGAAATTCAAGGGGAAAGATGTTTGCTGTAAACATTTTGACACATGGACTACTGAGATCTTTTACATTGATTATCTTTGATTGTTATATGCAAATATGTCCTCATATTTTATCATTTGAGTTTATTTTGTCATGTAAAGTAGATACATTCTTTTTGCATTTCTTTATTACAATCCCTCACCATGTCACCTTCATTTGGACAATTTAAAGCTGTCACATTTGCAGTTACTGCTGTTGCAAAGTATAAATGGAACATGGGTTGGTCCTGAGGAAGACACACAATTTGGATGTACATATTGTGTGCAAAGACAGCTTGCACAGTGATTGAATAGATGTTGTTGGGATTGCATTAGACCTGTTTTCTGTTGAATGTTGTCACCAAGGCAAAAAGTGCTGCTCAACCTGCTCTACTCACATGTATAAGTCAATCCATATTATCCTCACCTCCTTTAAGATTGGTTAAATCCTCATTTTGTGTGTATGAAGCTGTTGATGTGTCTCATCATAGTAGAAATAAATGTTTTGTAGCACACAACAGAAAGCTGGTTTTGATATTCCACCAGATACTGCCACAGTGTATGAAAATGATCCTGTGGCCACAAAATGTAGTGGTTCCATGAGTTTTACGTTTGGTGTTATTGATGTGGGTTTCCTATTGTGAGGGAGGATGTCTGGGTCTAGCTGATGACAGAAATCAAAAATGGTTTGCCTATTGATTAGGATTATATCTCATTATTCCATGGTGTCATAGTTTTGAACATTAAAAATACAAATGACACAGACTGTTTTGGTTATACATTGGTTGTGAATTTTGTTCAGAATTTTTAAAAACAACTGTTTCTTACAGATGTATGTAATCAATCCATTGAGATGTGTGTGTGGTTTTTCTTCCTGTTTGCAAATGGGATAAGCATTGCATAATTGTAACTTTTTTGGAAATTAATTTTATCTATTGTTAGCTTTTTTAAATAATGATGGGAGGAAGAAATATAGAATAGAAAATACCACAAGAAATACTACACCAGTCTTTGATGTTGTGTTTTTTTAATCTATTAAACAAACAGAAGCAAACTTAAAAACATTGAAAAATAAAAAAAGGAACAACCCAAACAAAACAGCCAATCATGGTGAATGAAACAATTTTTGTAGCGGCTTAATTGTTAGAAGTCCAATGTATAAAATACAACTTTCCTCCAAAAAGGTAAATGTGTCTATAAAATAGTCCAGAGAGTGAAAGGTAGCCATACCCTGGAGGAAATTAGGTTATGCGTCTCTTGCTGGTGGTGGAGGTCTTGCCATCCTCTCCTGGTGGTCCAAATGAGTGGTGGAGGGATCCACAGTTGCAGGGGCTGGGGTGGGTGGAGCTGTTTCCTCCCAAAACTTTGTCGATGGTGGTCCGGGTGATAGTGTACCCAGTGGCCTCAACTTGCTGGCTCACAGATTCCCCTCCCAGGACTCCTACCTCTTCTAGTTTGTACCCTTGTGGCAGTGTGCCCCATCCCCCGGGACGTGGCTGAACTGAAGGTGATGGTGGTTTTGGCTTAACAGCAGCCATGACTGGGGTAAGCACAAGATAGGTGTTATAATTCATTGGGCACAGGGAGTGGAGATATCCTGAGGCTGAGGTGTTTTTGCAGCTGGGTAGGAGGTGTAGATATGGGCTGAGTGCAACTCACTGGAGATGTCTTCCCCAACAGACCAGATGGACCAGCCAGTTCCTCATCATCTGGATTTGCAAGACAGATTATCTCAGTGAAGGCTTGATCCTGGTCTGGATCTGTCCTCAGTGGCAGACAGTGGTCCACCGAATCTGGGTTTGTAACATAACATGTATGTTAGAAATGGGGTCTCTGGTTGTCAGTGAGTTTGCACTCTGTCCAAGCAGGGAACCTCACTCTAGTCAGGGAAATGAACTCAAGATAACCCCTGTTAACCCCCTTGGTAGCTTGGCACAAGCACTCAGGGTTAACTCAGAAGAACTGTGTAAAGTATTTGTACCGACACACACAGTAATACAGTGAAAACACTACAAAATGGACACCTCACCGGTTCAGAAAAATAGGTTAAATTTATCTAAATCAAACAATACCAAAATGACAAAAATCCAACATACACAAGTCAAGATATGAATTTTCAATACAATAAGAGTATTGCTCCATAGAAAACAATTGAAACATTGATTTTACACAAAGTACCTGGTTTGTGTGAAAAATAAAGCCGCACAGGCAAGGGTGCATTGGAAAAGTCTGCGATGCATCGATTCTTTACTCGCAAGTGAGGCCATGCGTTGTTTTTTCACGATGCATCATTTTTCTCCCTCCCGATGCGTCAATTTCCATACAGGGCACCTTGGATCCACGCAGGTTCACAATGACTTTGACGGCCAGGCATGATGTGTGAGAAATCCGGTTGCTAGGTTTTAGAAAACCGGGCTGCGTGGGGTTTGCATTGTTATCACCAGCTGCACGCTGGTGTTGCGTTGTTTGTCCAGCCGCAATGCATCGATCTCCCAGCCGCGATGCAGGTGGAGCATCGATTTCAGCCGTGAAGCGGATGGCTCATCGTTTATCAGCCACGTGCAGATGGTACATTGAAAATTTCCCTGCACAGCATTCTGTGCGTGGATTTCAGCTCTTGTTCTGCCAACTTCGCCTTTCAAGGGCATACGGACTGGATAGGCACCACTTGGCAGGACAGGAGTCTCAGCAGGGAGTCCAGGTGCTGGCAAAGGAAGTCTTTGATGGCCCTGAGACTTCAAAACAGGAGTCAAGCTCAGTTCAAGATCTTGAAGATTCTTGTCAAGCAGGAATGCACAACAAAGTCCAGTCTTAGTCACCTTTCACAGGTAGAAGCAGCAACTGCAGCATAGCCCAACAAAGCACGGTCGCAAGCAGGGGCAGCACTTCTGCTCAGCTCTTCAGCTCTTCAGGTCTTCAGCTCTTCTCCTTGGCAGAGGTTCCTCTTGGTTCCAGAAGCAAATCTTGAAGAAATCTAAAGTCTGTGATTTTGGGTCCACTACTTATACCTCTTTCTGCCTTTGAAGTAGGAAAACTTCAAAGAAAAGTCTCTGTTTTTACAGGATCCTGTCTTGCCAAGGCCAGACCCCAGACACACACCAGGGGGTTGGAGACTACATTGTGTGAGGGCAGGTACAGCCCATTCAGGTTAGAGTGACCACTCCCCTATCCACTCTAGCTCAGATGGCTCATCAGGATATGCAGACTACACCCCAGCTCCCTTTGTGTCACTGTCTAGAAGAGATTTGCAAACAGCCCAACTGTCAATTTGACCCAGACAGGGAATTCACACACATGCAGAGTCACAGGATGGTTTAAGCAAGAACATGTCCACTTTCTAAGAGTGGCATTTTCAAACTGACAATTTAAAAAAACAACTTTACCAAAGGATGTATATTTTAAATTGTGGGTTTATAGACACCAAACCCTATATTTCTGTACGTTCTCAAAGGGAAACTACACCTAAAAGTTATTTAAAGGCAGCCCCCATGTAAAACTATGGGAGAGATAGGCCTTGCAAAAGTGAAAAACAAATTTAGCAGTATTTCACTGTTAGGGCATATAATATACAATAGTACATGTCCCACCTTTGTCATACATTGCACCCTGCCCATGGGGATACCTAGGGCCTACCTTAGGGGTGCCGTACATGCATAAAAGGGGAAGGTTTGGGCCTGGCAAATGGGTACACTTGCGAGGTCGAATCAGCAGTTTAAAACTGCACACACAGACACTGCAGTGGCAGATCTAAGCCATGTTTACAGGGCTAATCATGTGGGTGGTACAGTGGTGCAGGCCCAGTAGTAACATTTGATTTACAAGCCCTGGGCACCTCTAGTACACTTTTCTAGGGATTTATTAGTAAATCAAATGTGCCAATCATGGATAAACCAATCAACAATACAATTTACACAGAGAACATATGTACTTCAGCACTGATTAGCAGTGGTAAAGTGCCCAGAGTCCTAAAGTCATCAAAAACTAGTCAGAAAACAAAAAGGATGAAGGCAATCAGTTTGGGGATGACCATGCAAAACGGTCTGGTCCAACAATATATTACAAACAATCAGAAATTAAATGTCTGTGGTTTGTCCATCAAATGTGTCTTCAGCTACAAATGAAGCAGCCTAACAGTTAAAATGTTTTTTTAAAGAATGAATAGACCTTTCTGTGATTTTTTTGTGAATTACACATGCAGGTTAATTTACACAATTGTGAACTTCAGAAATACTCGAGAATAGTATTCCTCTAAAGAGAAACAATACTATTCCAAGGGTTACCAGGCTAAAAGTCAGACTATTATGCAACTTACAAGAATTAATGGCATGTGTCATCATATGAACATTACAAAGTAAATTGTTTATCAATACTACTTATATTCACCATACAACAGGACATGACTGCCAATTTTTTAGCCAACACACTATGGCCCTCATTACGACCCCGACGGTGGGTGATATAGTGGTGGTAATACCGCCAACAGGTCGGCGGTAAGTACCACCAAATTATGACCATGGCGGTGATAACTACCATAGACAGCCAATGTACCACACCAACCGCCAAGGCATAAACAAAAGCCATCATGGCGGTAGCCGGTAACAGCCAGGCAGAAGACAAAGTACCGCCCACCATATTATGACCCTGCAATCCGCCACCTTTTCTGGGGCTGTACCAACGCCTACAAAAGCCTGGTGGAAACAGAACTCACCACTGGAGACACAAGGAAGAACCACTCCGCCATGGAACCCGAACTGCATGTTTTCCCGATGATCTTCTATGTTATGCTCCACCTGGAACACCAACACCGACATAGACGACGATGGCGAGTACAGCCACCTAGCACACAAGGGAGGGTGGGAGGAAAACAAGAGTGACACACACACGCAGGACGCACACCTGACACATATACACTTTACACACAACCAGCTGCACAAGAAAAACTAGTTGTTCCCGACAAACGGCAGAATAATGCAAGAACAACAGGAATTGACTAAAGTGACTGTAATTAGATGAACATCAAAATTAATAATTTGATTTTTCAATGAAACAGATATGTACACATATACACAAAGGGACACTTCCCATTCCAATGTTCAAAGGGCCCACATGGACACAGGGCACAGTCTAAGGCCCAACTTGAATCCTGACCACATCCAGATAGCACACTGCAGGGGCATCAGTTAGCAAATAGGCAGGCACCTCAGGGGGAGGAGGGGGCACCTCAGCCAGATGCAGGAACAAGCCCACTGGTTCTGGAGGGGGCAACATGGCCTTTGCTTTGTCCTGGGGAGTGCAAGGCTACAGTCTCTGGAGTGGGTGTCTTGCCCACTGTTTCTGGAGGGGGCAACATGCCCATTGCTTTGTCCTGGGGAGTGCAAGGCCACAGTCTCTGGAGTGGGAGTCTTGCCCACTGGTTCTGGAGGGGGCAACATGCCCATTGCTTTGTCCCCGGGAGTGCAAGGCCACGGTCTCTGGAGTGGGTGTCTTGCCCACTGGTTCTGGAGGGGGAAGCCCGCACAGTAGCCCCTGGAGGGTGGACTGCATGGCGTCCACCGGCAGAGATGGCTGCACTGTGGTGGTGGTTGGAGGAGACTCCTGGGCAGTCCCTGCACTCACTGATGGCTGTATGGTGGTGGTTGTTGGAGGAGGCTTCTAGGCAGCCCCTACACTCACTGATTGCTGCACATCCACAGCTGGCGGTGGGGACCCTGTGACTGCTGGTAGTGGTGGCGGTGTTAGCCTGACAGCTTCCGCTGGCATAGAGTGCCTCTTCTCTTCATGTTCATGGGCCTGGGATCCCTTACCCTTCCTGGCAGGGGTGGATGGGCTCCTCCCCTCTGTGCCTGGTGGTGCAGGCTCCTTCCCCTTCTTCTCAGCTGGTGCAGGCGCCTTCCCCTTCCTCACAGCTAGTGGAGGCTCATTCCCCTTCCTCACAGCTGGTGAAGGACTCTTCCCTTTTATCCCTGGTGGTGCTGGTGCCTTCCCCTTCAGTGTTGTAGGTCGGGTATCCTTACCAGCATGAGTAGGTGGTGCTACCACTGTCCCTGTGGACTGTTTGGCTAAGGTGCTGGGTTGTGTCCTTGGTACCCTGCCCATACGTGCAGGCAGGGGGTAGGGAAGAGGTCAAGTTGGGAAAGGAAAAGCTTTTTAGGGATTTTGGGGTGAGAGGAGGGAGGAGTAATGGGAGTGAAGGATGAGTGAGTGGTTGTTGGAGATGTATGTCTGCCTGATTTGGGTGCATGTGCCTGGGCTGTATGCTGATGTGAGGTGGATGGCTGTTGGCTGTCTGAGTACTTGCATTTGTGTCTTGTAGTAGGGAGGACAGACACGGCGGGAAGGGACACAGGGGACGCATGCATGGATGTTGTGGAGGTGTCTGCCAGTGTGGTGTGTGTTCTGCCAGTACCTGCTCCTCCCATGCTGTGAGCTGTAGGGGTCCACAGCCAGTCCTCTGTATGGTGAGCTGGTGTCTTGCTGCTCTGGAACGTACCTTCCCCCGTAGGTCGTTCCACCTCTTCCTGATTTCGTCCCTCGTTCTCGGGTGCTGTCCCACGGCGTTGACCCTGTCCACGATTCTCCGCCATAGCTCCATCTTCCTTGCTATAGAAATCTGCTGTACCTGTGCTCCAAAGAGCTGTGGCTCTACCCTGACAATTTCCTCCACCATGACACTTAACTCCTCCTCAGTGAAATGGGGGTGCCTTTGTGATGTCATGGGTGTTGTGTGATGTGTGTTGGTGAGGTTGTGTTGGGTGATGTGGTGGGGTGTGTGATCTGTAGTGTGTGAGGGGTGTATTGGTGTATGTGGTGTGAGAGTCTAGTTGTCTCTGTGCTCTTCTCAGTCTCCTGGCAGTAATTGTTGTTTTTAAAGGGTTGTGAGTATTGTGGCTGTGTGTTTTATAGTGGCGTGGGTGAGTGGGGGTGATGTGTGTATGGTTGTCAGGTGTGTCTTTAGTATTGGCCAATGTGGTGGTGTTTTGTATATGGGTGTCCATTCTGAGCGCGGCGGTATGTACCACCAATGGTTTACTGAAGTTGAATCTCTGCCGTGGTGATTCAAGGATTATAATGTGGTGGGCATTTTTTTATTTGCGTCATGGTTCGAGTTTTGGGACCGCCACTTTATCATTGACCTTTGGTCTGGCGGATTTGTGTATGTAGCTGAATTTTGTTGGATTGGTGTGTGTGTGTGTCATAATATGGTAAACGGATATCTGCCACTGCACTGGTAAGTTGACGGCCGTCAGCGTGGCGGTAAGCAGGATTTACCGCCAGTGTCATAATGAGGGCCTAAGATCTGTAAAACCAATTGCATCAATTCAAACATGTGACAAGTAGTTGAACATACTAGATGCACAGAAAAAAATTACGTTTTCATAGATGGCATAAAATGGTGGTCGTCAAATGCATGACACTTTGACATATGTGCGTATGTGGAAGAAAAGCGAGAATGACTAACATCACATTGCAATATTATTTTCCAGATATTAAAACAGGGCATCACAATAGGTTTAGTCATTTCTATTCACTATTAACAACACTTGTAAAAATGTGAGTTAAACAAGCCTAGTAGAATAGCTGCAATATAAATTAACACACATTTACAATAGGTACACGCACATGTAAAATATGTAAATAGGCGAAAAGGACACGTAGCAGCCTTATTTCTTCGTGTGGAAATAGATGGAGATTTCGATCCTGTTTTATTGAGTACATTACCATACATTGAAACAAGCCTGCAAACTAGGCAAATGCAAGAGCTCCTCCATGGAGAACAACACATATTATGACAACACATATTAATCATTGTTAAAAAGAGAGATTCAACCAAATTACTACTTATTTGTTAATAACAATACAATTTGATACTTTAAATGTTTATTTATGTGTTTTAATTCAGGCCTAATAATATTATCAACAGCTAATTTAGGGACAAAAATTACATTTCTAAATAGTGAGACATTGATAAGTCCACGTTACCAATTATCCCTCTGTAAAACGTGGATTTCTCCTCCCTGCCATAGTGAGTAACTAAAAAAAATTAAAAAGTAGCCCACAAGTTGATGAGAAAAGTTCAAATGAAACAAATGAAAAATTAACAGAGGGAGTAAAAAAATAAATAACTTGACTACTGAGTGGCAAACTCACCAGCCAAATAGTGTACTGCAGTTAAATGGTAATGCATCATGGTCTGAAATGGAGTGAGTTTTATAGTGTGGTTTGCAGATCTTCTCAATTGGCCAATATACATAAGGTTTGTGCTTCTAGCATCCATCCAGTAGCCACAGGCATTGTACAATTTTGAGCAGGTCCCCCGATGGACTCCCGCCACCAGGAATTTGCCGCCAGAACACCACCAGCATTTCTGTTAAATCTTAATATGTTTGGCACAATCCCTCTGTCTGGACAGCGATGGAGTACTGCTAGCCAGCATTCGAGCCCACCGTGTCAACAACGGGAAGACCGCTTACATGGCAGACTCCACTCTGTCAATGTGGACGGAGGTTCAGCCACTATACATCTAAATATGGCTGTCGGAACTCTGTTAGCTTGACAAAGTACTTGGAACCCCTGTCTCGGAGGGTTGATAGAAATACCAACAAGATCTAAATCAGGCCCTTAATCTGTTCTAAGTCCCAACTTTTCATGGTTTCCAGAGAAGATATTCTGGGTCACTACTATGGCTCCCAAGACATCAGGTACATTACTTGGGGCCTGGGCTCACCCTAGCTAGGTCTACCAGAAGAGTACAGGAACTACAAGTGAATATTTGTTATATGTACACTATTTAGTAAGGGGTTTAATTTTATGAGGTACCAAGGGCCATAAATCTTGAAATCCAGAGATAGAGTGTCTGAACTTTCAGATGAGCTTTGTTGAAGTATAAATTACATCTACCCACAAAAGATATAAGATTTGAAGCCTTGAGAGAAGTACACATATCTCCATTCTCAGGTTTTCCTGGAACATTTAAGACCCTAGAATGGATGAGGTATTATTATTATTGGGAAAAGTTGGAAGAAGACATCAAATAATATATTTCAACTTGAGATGTTTGTGTGCGCGCAATAAATTATAGAACCAGACCATGACCAAAGAGATTACTTTGGCCTGTAGAAGTATCACCTACGGCCAGATGTATCAAAGCCTTTTGCATTCGCAAACGGTGCGAATGCCCGTTTGCGAATGCAAAAAGCCCTTTCAGAATGTATCAAAGGCATTCTGAATGCAATTTTAAGGAATCGCTAAAATAGCGATTCCTAAAAATTGCAACCCTGTTTAGAGAGAATTGCGACTCTCTAAATAAGAAATCACAAATAAGGAATCTTTATTTGCGATTTCTAAAGCAAATGTATGAAGCAATTCCTTAATGCGAATTGGGCATTAATGAATCGCTGTTACCACCAAGTTGAACTTGGTGGTAACAATGTGCAAATTTTAAAAATGCATTTAAAATGCATTTTTAAAATTTACATGTAAAGCACACATGCCCTTTGGCGTGTGTGCACCTTACATGTTGTTAAAAAATGTTTTGGGGTGCAGCACAGAGGGCCTTAGGCCCCCAGCACACTGGACTTAGGAATTCGCAATTTGGGACATGCAAAATATTCGCAAATATGGGCCAACAGGTCCATAGATGCGAATGGGGGCTGGTGTCGCAATTTTTAAGAAATCGCTATTACCGAATCGCAAATATGATACATTGAATTTTGTGAATCTTAAAAATCGCTATTTCCGATTCGCAAAAGGCTTTGTTCATACATCTGGCCCCTAGTCCTTGGCATACCATTAACATGCTTTTATTGAGGATTTAACATCGGATCAAAGATATGCCAATATTTTTTGGGTGATTGATTCTTCCAAAAAAATCTCTAATTTTTTCCTGTAAAAGGAATTCCGTCTTCTCCAGAGACTAGCAACATCTTTCTTCAAAATATAATTGGAATGCAGGGACTACCAAATATATTTGTCTCTGATCAAGCCAGCCTATTTGTTTCAACATTTTGGAAGGAGTTTTGTAAAAGTTTACCGATTGAAGCACATCTATCATCTGCATGTCATCCTCAGACAGATGTCCAGTCAGAAAGAGTAATAAAAAACTGGAGACATATTTGAGCTGCTATATTCAAGATCAAGACAGCTAGGTTAAACACTTATGGTTGAGACAATTCTCTCAAAACAACACCATACTTTCTTCTAGTGGTATACATTTTCTTTAACTTCCAAAGTTACTGTAACGGGGATTCCGTTATAACTCCAACCGAATACTTGCAAAAGTCCGACGAAGGTCTCTCTATGAGCTACCCCGGGGGCACTACAAGGAGCAGCTTTCCCCAAGAAGAGGAGTGTTTCTGGGGTCAGACCAATGAATAGGGCAGACAAAAGCCACCGGAAGAGGAGGAGAGGAAAGACACGGAGAAAAAAGATGCAACAACAGGAAGGGAGGAAAAAGAAGATGCCGAGAAAGAATACGCGGGACCCGATCGTGAGGATCCAGGGACGCTCCAGAGAGAAGACTCAAGACCCGATCGTGAGGATCCAGGGATGGCCGGACAAAAGATGCAGGACCCGAATCTGAAGAGCCGGAGACACGTAGGAGAACGAAAGCGGAAAGAGGAGGAGGCTCAGAAGACATCCATGGACGCTGAGAGTCTGAGAGAGAGTGCTACCACGAGCCAGCTATGCCACATTCCAGGAGGAACGTGGCTATTCAAGGTATGGTCATGCTTTGGCAAGACGCAACCTCTCATTGCAAATTGGGAGGGGAGGGAAGGAGAATGAAGGGACATACTAACAGTACAGAAATTAAACTGTTGGGATCATTGGTGGTGGGGGCCTATAATTGAGCACATATGCATGATAACCACCCCTGAGACAAAAACAGTCACCATGAGTGTATATTACAATCAATCAATCAATCAATAATTTATAAAGCGCGCTATGTACCTGTTAGGGTTTCGAGGCGCTGGGGGGGGGTGGTGCTGCTATCGTTCGAAGAGCCATGGCTTGAGGAGTCTCCTGAAGGTGAGGAGGTCTTGGGTCTGGCGTAGTGAGGTTGGGAGTGCGTTCCAGGTCTTGGAGGCGAGGTAGGAGAAGGATCTGCCGCCAGAGGTCTTGCGCTGGATTCGGGGGACGATGGCGAGGGCAAGGTTGGCAGAGCGTAGTTGACGTGAGGGAACGTAGAAGTTGAATCTGGTGTTCAGGTAGGTGGGTCCGGTGTCGTGTAGAGCCTTGTGTGCGTGGGTGAGGAGTTTAAAGGTGATCCTCTTGTCCACGGGGAGCCAGTGGAGGTCCCTCAGGTGAGGGGAGATGTGACATTGGCGGGGTATGTTGAGGATCAGGCGGGCGGATGCGTTCTGGATGCGTTGGAGTCGTTTGATGTCTTTTGTTGGGATGCCTGTGTAGAGTGCGTTGCTGTAGTCGAGTCTGATACTGACGAGGGCTTGGGTTACCGTCTTTCTGGTTCCTGTTGGAATCCACTTGAAGATCCTGCGGAGCATACGGAGGGTGTTAAAACAGGAGGATGAGACTGCGTTGACCTGTTTGGACATGGTGAGGGCGGAGTCGAGGATGAAGCCGAGATTTCGTGCGTGGTTGGCTGGGGTGGGTGGAGGGCCCAGGGCAGTGGGGGGGGGTGCGCCCGAGGATGAGGACTTCCGTCTTGTCGGAGTTAAGTTTTAGGCGGCTGTTGCTCATCCATTCAGCGATGGATTTCAGTCCCTCGTGAAGGTTGGCTTTGGCGGTGTGAGGATCTTTGGTCAGGGAGAGGACGAGCTGGGTGTCGTCGGCGTAGGAGAGGATGCTGAGGTTGTGCTGGCGGACCAGTTGTGCGAGGGGGGCCATGTAGACGTTGAATAGCATTGGGCTTAGTGAGGAGCTTGGGGGACGCCGCAGATGAGGTTGGTGGCTTTGGAGTGGAAAGGTGAGAGTCGGACCCTCTGGGTTCTGCCGGAGAGAAAGGAGGAGATCCAGTTGGGGGCTTTGTCTTGGATGCCGGCTTCGTGTAGACGGGTTAGTAGGGTGCGGTGGCAGACTGTATCGAAGGCGGCTGATAGGTCTAAGAGGATCAGGGCTGAGGTTTTGCCGTTGTCCATTTGTAGTCTGTTGTCATCTGTGGTGGCGAGGAGTGCAGTCTCTGTGCTGTGGTTTCGTCTGAACCCGGATTGGGAGGGGTCTAGGATGGAGTTGTCTTAAAGTAGTGGGCGAGCTGTGTGTTGACGATCTTCTCAATGACTTTCGCTGGGAAAGGGAGGAGGGAGATTGGTCAGAAGTTTTTGAGATCGTTGAGGTCAGCCTTAGGTTTCTTGAGGAGAGGATGGATTTTTGCGTGCTTCCAGCTGTCCGGGAAGGTAGCGTGTTGAAGGAAAGGTTGATGATCTTGCAGAGTATGGGGGCGATGGCGACGTCGGCTTTGTTGAAAACGTGATGTGGGCAGGGGTCAGAGGGAGATCCTGAGTGGATGGAGTTTATGGTTTTTAGGGTTTTGGCGTCGTCTACTTGGGACCAGGTGGTGATGTGGTCGGCGTGGGAGGAGTTGTTGGGGGTGGGGTCTGGCGGAGGTGAGGTGTTGAAGCTGTCGTGGATGGCTGCGATTTTCTGGTAGAAGAAGGTGGAGAGATCGTCGCAGAGTTTCTGGGATGGAGGGATGTCGTTGACGTTGATGTTGGGGTTGGAGAGTTCCTTCACGATGCTGAAGAGTTCCTTGCAGTCGTGAGCGTTCTTGTTAAGGCGTTCTGTGAAGTGGGAGCGCTTGGCGAGTCGGATCAGTTGGTGGTGTTTACGGTTGGCTTCCTTGAGGGTAGCAAGGTTCTCGGGTGTGCGCTCGAGGATCCATTTTTTCTTGAGTTTCTGGCAGGTGTGTTTGGAGGTGGTTAGTTCGTCTGTGAACCAGGCTGTTTTTTTCTTTTCTTGGTTGGCGGTGGGTCTCTTGAGTGGGGCTAGGATGTTGGCGCAGTTGAGGATCCATTGTTGGAGGTTGATGGCGGTGGAGTCCGGGTCGGTGGGGGCGGGTGGTGAGTTTTTGGCGAGGGTGTTGGTGAGTTGGTCTTCGGTGACTTTTCCCCAGCGGCGGTGAGGCGGCAGAGGGGTGCGGTGGTGTTCGGTGTTTTTCTTGAAGGAGAAATGGACGCAGTGATGGTCGGTCCAGTGGAGTTCGGAGGTGTGGCTGAAAGAGATGTGGTTGCTTGAAGTGAAGAGTGGGTCAAGGGTGTGGCCGGCAATGTGGGTGGGAGTGTTGACCAGTTGACGGAGTCCGAGGTTGGAGAGGTTGGTGGTCAGTGATGCGGTGTTGACGCCATTGTTGTTCTCCAGGTGGAAGTTTAGGTCTCCCAGGAGGATGTAGTCTGAAGAGGCGAGGGCGTGGGTGCTTGCGAGGTCGGAGACGGTGTCGCTGAAGAGGGCTCTTGGTCCTGGAGGACGGTATATGAGGGTTCCTCTGAGGGTAGTGTTGGGGTCCATGTGAATCTGGAAGTGGAGGTGTTCGTCTGTTTTGAGGGTGTCGTCCGTGTGGGTATGGATCTTGAGGGTAGCTTTGTGGGCGATGGCTATTTCTCCGCCGATTCCGTTGGTGCGATCTCTTCTGGTGATCTTGTAGCCGTCAGGGATGGCGATGGCGATGTCAGGGGCCGAGGAGTCATTCCACCAGGTTTCGGTCAGGAAGGCTACGTCTGGGGCGGTGCTGTCGAGCAGGTCCCAGAGTTCGATGGCGTGCTTTCGTGCGGAGCGTGTGTTGAGTAGGATGCAGTGCAGGTGGTTTGTGTTGGTTGTTGCTGGCTTAGTTGTTCTGTTGCAGGTGAAGTTGCAGGTGCGGCAGGAAAAAGGTCCTTTGGTGTGCTTCGGGCTGGCCTGTGGAGGGGCCAGGGTTGAAGGCGAGGAGTTCGCTGGCCGAGTAACGAAGGCATGGGGTGCGGGGGGCGCGAGGACCAGGGGTGGTGGCGCTGGGCGCAGTCCAGGCGCGGACGGGCGCAGACGGGCTTGCCTCTGGCGCGCCAGCGGCGCGGACGCGCAGCGCCAGCCATTAAGAAGGGAGGGAGGAGCAGCTGGGAGGCGGGAGGCGGGAGGAGGGAGGCGGGAGTCGGGAGTGAGCGGCGAATGGGGACGCGAGGGGGGAGGGGCCGCAGGGAGGCAGCGGCAGGGAGAGAACTGCAAGGGGGAGCGCCCAAGGGGCGAAAACAAGAAAAACAAGGCACAAAAAAGTCGGGCACAATTTGAAAAACAGTCACAAAAATACACTAATGGCACAAAATACAATCGGGGTACAGCAATCAAAGGGGCACAACGGGGGCAGATGCGCAGGAGGCAAGGCGCTTGAAAAAAGCAATAGAAAAGCACTTACAGGACGGCGAAAAGTGGCAGAATCAGAAGGGGCACGACGGGAGCAGAAGCGCAAGGAGGCAAGGCGCTGAAAATATAGAAAAACACTTACAGGACGGCAGAAAGCAGCACACGGGTCAAGTGAAGCTTACTAGAGCCCACTAGACACCAGGGATGAGGCGCAGGAGGATGCCTGTGGGTGGAGGAGGGCCTCGAACACGCTAGCAGCAGCGTGGGTGGGGGTCAGAGGCAGGAGACAGCAGGTTGGTGCTGCGGACGTGGGGGGGCGAGCTCTAGACCTAAGGCAGGTCAGAGGTCGCTCACTCGCAACGCGCAGCACCAGCCATTAAGAAGGGAGGGGGGAGGGAGGAGCAGCTGGGAGGCGGGAGGCGGGAGGGAGCGGCGAATGGGGGCGCGAGGGGGGCGGGGCCGCAGGGAGGCAGCGGAAGGGAGAGAACTGCAAGGGGGAGCGCCCAAGGGGCGAAAACAAGAAAAACAAGGCACAAAAAAGTCGGGCACAATTTGAAAAACAGTCACAAAAATACACTAATGGCACAAAATACAATCGGGGTACAGCAATCAGAGGGGCACAACGGGGACAGATGCGCAGGAGGCAAGGCGCTTGAAAAAAGCAATAGAAAAGCACTTACAGGACGGCGAAAAGTGGCACAATCAGAAGGGGCACGACGGGGGCAGAAGTGCAAGGAGGCAAGGCGCTGAAAATATAGAAAAACACTTACAGGACGGCGGAAAGCGGCACACGGGTCAAGTGAAGCTTACTAGAGCCCACTAGACACCAGGGATGAGGCGCAGGAGGATGCCTGCGGGTGGAGGAGGGCCTCGAACACGCTAGCAGCAGCGTGGGCGGGGGTCAGAGGCAGGAGACAGCAGGTTGGTGCTGCGGACGTGGGGGGCGAGCTATAGACCTAAGGCAGGTCAGTTACCCCCACCTGTGTCCACGAGCATCTCCCCAGTGGTCCACCCCATACTTTGAGTACTAGAAACACTTACCTGAGACCAGTCCCTTGTTCCTTTCTTCCGAGGTGAAGAGAATCGACAAGGAGATAGCAAAGACCCAGGAGTAGACCTAAAGAGAAAAAACTGCATAAGAACTATACCTATTATCATCCCCAAAGAGTGAAATAAACATACATTAATAGACCCAAATACCCTAGTAGACCTTCTTTATTACAGTGTAACCCATTACAGTTACCATCATTGCTTCACTGCTGAACAAACAGAATTAAAATCTAGTAGCCCTTCAGTAGAGGAAAGAATCAGTATACTGAAAGATATTCATGAAATGGTTACTGAGTTTTTAGAAGTGGCTAAAGAAACATTCATGACTCAAGCAGGTAAAAGAACATATACTGCTCCTGAATATCACGTGGGTGATGCTGTACGGTTATCCACTAAGAATATACAACTACATGGCAAAAATAAATTTCACCCAAGATGTATTGGTCCATTCTCTATTGTTCGGATCATATGTCCAAAGCTGTAAACCTAGCTCTACCAGATTCTATGAAGATTTCTCCTGTTTTTCATGTATCCTTAATTAAATCAGTGAAGAGTAGTACTTGACTTTGCCAACCTCCTCCTCCCACAGTGAAAGGCTCTGATACTGAATATGAAGTTTACTCTTTTGTGGATTCACAATATGTAAAGGGCAAACTTGCTGAAGTCGATTGCTAAAACTAGTTATTTGCTTCAGAAGTTCATGATCCCATTTAGTAAAGGAATTCCATAAATCAAACCTCGAGAAACCTGGCCTGAGGCAGGGCCTAGGAAGGGGGCATTGCTGGTATTGCGAATAAAGATGCAAATTTGCAAATTGTGCCTGTCACAGGAAATAATCAGATTACCTGGTTTACACATTGTCTATGTAAAAATAACAAACGTGTAGTGGCATTTGAGTCAAATAGTGTACAAAGTGGTGAGACAAGACACAGACAAGTTTTTCATGGAAGTCAGATGTGTCTTAGCTTGAAGGAAGTAGGTTGTTTGAAAGTTATATTAACAGAACATTTCTGCAGCTGCTTGCTTCCCAAACCAGCTAATCTCTTTTCTTGGACCGAGTCTCTGTTTTAAAGTCACAAAGGAACATTTGAGTAGAAGATGTACTTCATGTTATCTTGGTTTGTATCCTTGACCCGAGACACATGGCAGGATTGTTTTGAATTCTTTTTGGCACAGTTCAAGTGTGAACTTGAGCAATTGGAGCAAGATTATTTAAAATGAGGATTTCTGATTTCATGACACCCTTGCTTAGAATATAAAGTTTTTGAACTAAGCTGTCCCAAACTGTAAGAAACAGGACAGAATATTCCTGTTACTTTTAAAGCTTCACATTCTGTATAATTATGTTTCATAAAGAACTGAAAGTACATATATGTGTTTTGTGAACATTATTGAGTTTGAAGTTTAGTTTTACAAGGTCTCAAAGGCCTTAAAGCTTGACATCCAGAGAAAGACTGTCTGAACATGTAGATGCATTTTGTTTAATTTGTAAAAGGATTGCCAGCCATAAATCATGGCATTTGAAAGGACGCTAAATGAACTTAAAGTCTTTGGAGATTTATTTAGAAATCTTCTGTGCTGGCTCTTGACAAGTTCAGTGTGATGAGAGAATTATTTGTTTTACAAATGTTGTTTAACAACAGATTATTTTCCCTATAGTCTCCTTGGATAAGAGGTGGTATAAACACACTGATTGAGAATTTGAGTGTTTTCTAACATGTTCACACATTATAGGAGAATGTTTATTTTTCTGATTGGCATATTTGGTGCATATAATATAGACGTGGTAGCTGATAAAATAGATGTAAATCTGCAGATATAACAGTGTTACATGTGAGAGAATTTTCCATGTTACAACTATACACTTTAGTAAAGTAGTGTTCTTTAATCTTAGGTTTTCAATGAACAGAGAGACTAGAAAATCAAAACTCCATGAGACAAACATCTGAACCAGCTGTCTTTGTTTTCTTCCAAATACCCTTTTCCCTCAGGACTCCACTGTGCCAAAAGTGAATACCTTTTGGGTGGTAGATTCTGGTGGGGCAAGTTGCAAAGCATTGGGGAGGTTGGAGGTCCCTACAAGTCAGGTACATCTGAATTTCTGACATATTCAACCTATGAGTTAACTTTTTTTTTAAGTATAGGAGCATTTTCAATAAACATAACACACTTTATAAAATGGAGCTTTCATCTAATTTAATAGCATGAACTTTTTATTTTATTTTCATAGCAGAAGATACCGAAAAATACCAAGAGTTTGCATTAGTACTTTGTGTAAAGAATGCACTTGCTAGTACAATATAAAATATATAAAAGTATAATCTGTGTATTTAAAAATGTTTCTTTCTGATAAGTAGTGCAAAAATATACTACCAAACATCTCTGCAATGCAGTGTATGCTAACACATGTTGCACAATTATTTTTTAAATAACCTTTTCATTTAAAAATCTTTTTCCAAATCCTATACATGGGTTAAAATACCCTCCTTCACCTCCTACTAGGTATTCAAACAAAAATATTTAGATTCTTTCCTAATAAATAAAAGTCAACTATACATCAAAAGTTGTTTATTTTTTAAGGCCTAGCTGTATCCTTTAGACATACGAAAACATATGACTTTTCCTCTACTTGAAGGATCTAAAAACTCTTTTTTTACTTTTTAATAGTTGAGTATTTTACCTTTGAAAGGCTGACTACGAAGCACAGTGTTGATATTTAAATAAATTAGAAGAATTAGAATTAAATAACTGTGTTTTTGAGAAATTCTTTGTGGAATGCTTGAAAAGTAGATGACAGTCCCACTTCAGTCTGGGGTCCAGCATCCTAGTTCTATTCCACTGGAACATTAATATTTGTAAGCTTACCCCAACAGCCCAACCAAGTAGGAGTACTCATATTAAGGACATCAGACCACCTGCCCTATCTAGAGCCTAATGTCATTTTTTTCAGTGGCAAGTAAAACCTGGTGGTCACACAGGGGAAAATAACAGGTAAACACACATCCTAGGAGAAACCTAATAGGTTGTGGTGGATAATTTTTTATAATTTACTCAAACTCATTTCCATTTTGAAACTCGGTTTGGGAAAAAAGAAGCAGTTTGTTCATTAGGCTCCAAACATATGGTGGATGCCCATGAAACTCATAATACCTTTATAGTAACCACTGTGCTGGTGCTTCCTCAGATGGCAAAGGGATGACAGCTAGGCCACCTGGGATCTTGTAATTTTGTGGAGTTAGTAGAGTTGGGGTAGTAGAGGAGATGACCTCCAACACACTGGCAGATGGCAGTAGAACCAATAATCCATAAATCAGGCCCTAATTTAGAAAAATTGAACATAATACAGATGTACTAATTTAAAACATCGAGCAGAAATTGTTCATAAAATTTCCCATGGCAAAATGCACATATCAGACCCAGCAGACTTTCTATCTGGGCCACGTTTGTTTTTGTTTTCTTAATTTTAGACAACAATGTTTGCGTGGAAACTGAACAATTTGTATTTTTCTATTGACAATGTTGAACAAAAAAGCAACATGACTAAAAGAAGTATATGTAATGGCCTAATTTATATTTGGCAGAGAAGGAACTCCTGGAGCAACAGTGACAGAGTTCCCTTACCATCAACATGGGGGTCCTCCCACCTGATTTAGAGTTGGGAAAACTATATGGTTTGATTTTGGTGGAGACTATTCCATCTCCATTGTGGCCAAACCTCTCCAATAGTTCGGCAGAGTAAAGGCCATTTGAGGTTTGGCTAGATATCCACAACCCTAAGCATACTTCTTTATTGGTTTACAGTGGGGAAGTTAAATATTGCTCAATATTTGCTACCCATTAATTAATTATAAAAAGTGCATAAGATTTATGATTCTAGCACACAGCACATTTTTAAATTTCAAGATAGATATCAAACCAGGCAAGACAAATTCTGTCTTGCCTGGTGTTCTTTTCAAAATGTACAGAAACATACATTTTTGCACCTAGTCAATGTAAATTTTGCTATGAGTATTTAGAGACATTTTCCTAAAATTAAGGCAGCATAGAAAGAATAATTGCTGTGATGCTTTGGGTTAAAGGGAAAGAGCAAATCAGTACCATATCTTGCACATGAAAATTGCAATTAATGTTAAAACACATTTTCTTTGAGCTGATTCTGTAAAGTATAACCCAGCCCAACTCAGCCACTTGCCCCAAGCATAGGTGGCAGGTTGTGCACTACCAGCTATAATAAATAAATACGTAAATAGCTAATAAATAAATAAATAAAACCTTAATAATTTCCTGCCTTCACCTACCTGACAACCTAGCTCCTAACTATACTACTACTAATTAATTAACACACATACTAACTAAATAAAAAACATGATACAAACAATGACAACTGTAACTAACAAAAGGACTGTAACAAAACACACAGTAACAGTGACAATCACAAAAGACCACCAATACACCCCAAAAACTCAACAAAACACCATGAGCCTGATGTACAAAGCAATTTTGAGGTTGCAAAAGATGAATGTCACTGTTTGAGACCACCAAATGGCCTTGTACAATGTACCATCCCTATTTTGAGAGTCGGTTTCCTGTTGTCGACTCACAAAATAGGGATTATGACTAGCAACGAGGAAGGGTGTTAGAAATGGGATATCAGGTAGGCAGTCATGTTACCCCCTGTCCAAGCAAGGACCCTCACTCTAGTCAGGATAAGTCACACACAATCCAAATTATCCTGTGCCCACCCTCAGTAAGCTTGGCATTGAGAAGTCAGGCTTAACGTAGAGGGTAATGTGTAAAGTATTTGTGCAATAAATCATGCAAAAACACAGTAGAACACCACACAATACACCACACAGTGTTTAGAAAAATATATAATATTTATCTAATAAGATGCAGGTCAAACCGATTAAAATGCAATAAGTATAGTTTCAGATATCACTGTAAAAGTGATATAAAGTGTCTTTAGTCTTTTAAAAGCAATAAATGTCTCTTTCAAGCACAAAGTACCTGGTTTGACTTCAAAATCTCCGCAAAGAACCGCAGAGGAGGAGATGCATGGAAAACAAGGATCTAGGACCACACACGGCGATGCGTCATTTAGTTTTCACACAGGGACGACTGTGCATCAATTTTCGGTGCTCAGTCGTGGATCCTCTCTGGGTTGCAGGGTTTTCGGATGCCCCGGGGATAATGCGTGGATTGATGGCGGTGACAAGACGAAGTCACAGGGACTGCATCGATTCGGTGGGTGTTGCGTGGAAATTTCTACTGCACGGCAGGTGCTGCATCGATTCCTCTCTGGAAGTTGGGCTGCATCATTCTAACTCGGCTGTGCGTTGATCCAGTGGGCTGTGCGTCGAATTTCCGGTCGCTACTCTGGTGCTGCGTCGATCTCCTCATTGCAAAGCCGGGCTGTGTTGTTCCGGTTCTGCGAGCAGTGAATTTTTCACCACAATGCAGGCTGTGCGTCGTTTCTGGCAGGCTATGTGTCGATTTTCGACGTACAAGGAGTACTTCTTGTAGAGATGAAGTCTATTTGGTCCTGAGACTTCAGGGATCAGGAGGCAATCTCTATCCAAGCCCTTGGAGAAAACTTCCCACCACAGGCAGATAGCAGCAAGGCAGCAGGGCAACAGCAGGGCCGCAGTCCTTCACAGAAAGCAGACAGGTGAGTTCTTTGGCAGCAAGGCAGTTCTTCTTGGCAAGATGCAGGTTCTGGTTCAGGTTCTCTTCTCCAGGAACTGTCTGAGACAAGAGTGTCTTGTCAAGAAGTGTCTAACTTCAGAATTGTCTGAGTTGGTAGGGGCAGAGGCCCTGTTTAAATAGCCAAATGTGCCTTTGAAGTGGGGGAGACTTCAAAGAGTGGCTTAGAAGTGCACAAGGTCCCCTTTCAATTCAATCCTGTCTGCCAGGGTCCCAGTAGGGTGTGTGGGAGTCCTTTGTGTGAGGGTAGGCTACTGTCCTTTGACATGTAAGTGTCAAGCCCTCCACCCTCTCAGCCCAGGAAGACCCACTCAAAATGCAGATGTATGCAAGTGAGGCTGAGTATCCTGTGTTTGAGGTGTGTCTGAGTGATTGCACAAGGGAGCTGTCAATTGAACCCAGCCAGACATGGATTGTAAGGCACAGAAGGATTTAAGTGCAGAGAAATGCTCACATTCGAAAAGTGGCATTTCTAAAATAGTAATATTAAATCCAACTTCACCAGTCAGCAGGATTTGTATCACCATTCTGGCCATACTAAATATCACCTTCCTACTCTTTTCAGATCAGCAGCTACAACTCAAACAGTATATGAGGGTAGCCCCAGTGTTAGCCTATGAAAGGAGCAGGCCTCGCAGCAGTGTAAAAATTAATTAGGAGTTTTACACTACCAGGGCATGTAAACTACACAGGTACATGTCCTGCCTTTTGCCTACACAGCACCCTGCCATATGGGTTACCTAGGGCATACCTTAGGGGTGACTTCTATGTAGAAAAAGGAGAGTTTTAGGCTTGGCAAGTGCTTTGAAATGCCAAGTCTAATTGGCAGTGAAACTGCACACACAGGCCTTGCAATGGCAGGCCTGAGACAAGATTAAGGAGCTACTTACGTGGGTGTAACAATCAGTGCTGCAGGCCCACTACTAGCATTTAATCTACAGGCCCTGGGCACATATCAAGCACTTTACTAGGGTCTTATAAGTCAATTAAATAATCCAATTGGGTATGATCAAATATTATCATGTTTAAAGGGAGAGAGCATATGCACTTTAGCACTGGTTAGCAGTGGTGAAGTGCGCAGAGTCTTAAAACCAGCAAAAACAGTATCTAAAACATGGAGGGAGGCAGGCAAAAGTTAGAGGTGACAACCCTAAGGCTTTCAGGTCTAACAAAGGGGCATTCCAAGGGTATCCCTTCCTAATTGAGACACACAGGCCCATGTATTATTGTTTTGTGACCGTTAATGCAGTCGCAAAACAATCACAAATACCACCATTTTCAAATTGGTGCTAACTCATTCGCAAATGGAAGGGGTCCCCATGGGACCCTTTCCTCTTTGTGACTGGTAGAGGAAATGTTTTTTCAGAGCAGGCAGTGGTCCACAGGCACGTTAGCCCTGGTTAGCAGTGATAAAGTGCTCAGAGTTCAAAAGCCAACAGCAACAGGTCAGAAAAATAGGAGGCAGGAGGCAAAAAGATTGGGAATGACCCTGCATAAGCAAAAAAGTCCAACAGCTGTCATTAGCAATATTTCTGTGTAAGCAGAAGTACTATCAGTGACACATGACCATTCTCAGATATCCATCCATGTGTGTTCAGAAAAATGCAAATATTATTCATAAAGATCTACATTTCTTCTCTATTGACAGAAAAAAATTTAATAGATAATTTATTGTTACAGTCAAATAAATTGAGAAATATTATTCATCACAAAATGTAAATTAAAAGAAACATAAGGATTATTTTTTAATTGCAGTATAGCTAAGCTGAAAAAATGTTTTTACTTGACATATTTAATTCATTATTTAAAATGTTTTTAAAATGTAACTTAATCCGCTAATAAAAGTGTTCAACATGCTGTCATATGCAATATTACAATTATATGTACTGAAACCTGAAAATTTACATTTCAACACTTATTTGTAATCCACACGTACCTTGTGATGTAGATAAATCCTCAAGATTGCAGTGTCACTGTGCCTTCAATGCCTGCAACCATCCCAGGTCCTAAGAGTACTGCCACTTGCTCCTCCATTGGTGTCAAATTTCATGGATGTCAGGCATTCCACCAGTTTGTATTACAGCGTGTCAGTTTTTCTTTGGTCTTACAATACTAACCATACCACCAAATCTTGCATTCTACAAAAGGTTTGTACATTGGTATTACTGCATTTATTTTATCAATAATACCGCTCCATAAAACGTCCTTCTCGGATAATGGTATTTTGGAGGTGACACCTCAGAATATAACATTTAATTGTCTTCCTGTGTAAAAAGTGTACTTTCTTTTTTCTGCTCCCCTCCTAGACAACTTTTCCTTCTTGATGGGTACCCACCTTCCTAGCTTGCCATGTTCAAACAACTGAAATGCTGCATGTAATGTGCAGCACTTTCTAATACCAAAACCAATGCAAAAACATCATACGTAATGCATGACTTACTTGCAGCATGCAAGTAGAAATTGCATCTAAAAAAGGCGAGTTGCATTACAGTGCATAGTGCTGCAACACATAGCTTTGTGTGTTAGTGCATCACATAATAAATATGGTGGTGCGGCTGTCAAAAAAAGTTGTGTAACATCCCACAACATTTTCAGGTGCACTTCTTCACTTTAAAAAAATAAATCTGGGCCCTGGTATTTAAAAAAAAAACAAGAAAGAATGGTACATTTTAAGCTTGCTGGTTTAATGCTATTGTTGATGTCTCCTGCAAACAAGATGCCTGTTTCTGATGCATCGCAACTGCCTGAAGATTAGAAGGGACTGTGTTCTGAAAAAGGGTACTAGAAAACACGTTCTTGTTCTAAATGTACCTTATGAAAGTCTCAGAAGTGCAGAGATAGTGATGACATGATTTCCTTAATTTAACATATTATAAGTAGGGGCTCTGATTCAAAATGACAGAGACAGGTGTTCCTTCATGATGTGCAGATGTAGCACTGCCAGATGCAGACAGGCTTGCCTTTGGTGCACAGTTGGCCAGGCTGTGCAATGCCCCTGTGTACATTGTCCACTGCTGCCTCTCAAATGAACAGACTTTAGAAATGCTAGAGAGCCAACCTACTACAATCAACATAGTGGCCAGAACTCTCTTGTTTGAAAATAACACAAGGGCTGGGCAAGACTCTAAAACATTTTAAAAACGGCCTGGCAAATTCAAACTACAAAAGTAAGCATAAAGTAAAATAATTAAAACAGAGTGACTCAAGTGTTGAGAATTCTCCCTCAGTATTTTGTTGTGGTCTTTGCAGTTTCTGCTACAATTTGCTAGACTGGAGTCTTTCCAGTTCACAATGAGTAACTGGGATTTCTGATAAAATCAACTGCTGGAAGTGCCATTCTTCCAGGTACATACATTTTGGTTGCAGTGTTTTGTTGTTTGGCTTATTGTTCAAGAAAGCTTAGGCCGCTCAGACAGATGACGAAATTTTAGAAAACGTATATAACCTCTATGGGGATTTAATTTAAAATGCAAGAAGCAGAGGTTCCCAAGAGATTCAACTATATTCTAATTGGCCACTTTACAAATGATCAGTCTTTGGGAACTCTAGAAAGCTGACCCACTATTGGCAACTAAAATAAGACTTTTTTGAACTGAGAATGAGGAATTGGGATTTACGATGCTGTTAACTAGTTGGCGGTGCCATTTTCTTTGGAACTTAAGTTAAGATTTTGGTGTCTTCAGGATTCACCTTTCATTACTATTTTCCTCAATTCTGTGTACTCGTCTGCCTTTCTCAATGAGGCCATTGTACAGTTGAGACTTGTGGTATCCGAAGAGAGATAGAGACTCTGATTCAGAAAAGCTGTTGTGCTTTATTTCCTGTTGCCCCATCTGAAATGTTTTTCTTTAGTGAAGAAAGAACTCATCTTGTATTTTACGTGGTATGAACTTTTTGTTTCATTTTTCTGGTGTGGTCCCTACCTTAGAGGTAGGACATAACTTTGGATTTCCTTCACACTTGTCCTGACAGGCTTTCATCTTTGGGATCATGAAGATAGGAATCCCACATGACTCCCTGGTTGACCATCATATGTCAAGTCACTGTATCATTAAGGACACTGTGTGGTTTTGGTGGGGCAAAGCTTTATCAAAGGACCCACTCAACGGAAGAATAAGTATCATAGTTGTAGAAGTTATATAGTGATCCTTAAAATAATAATAATATCTATACTACACAAATGCGTTCTTGATATTCTGAGTTTTCACGGGTCTTGATATAGGGATTAATACAAATGTTTTGTTTCAGCAGTTTCAAGTTATATTTTTTTTATGCACTGCCAACAAGATTTAATTACCCAGCAAAAACTCCTCGTTGCTGCCTTTCTGCCCTTTTTCTTTTGGCTTGAAATTACCAGCATCATTCTCTTGCTCTAGGCTTTGTGTCACTACCTCTCCGGGATTATTTGAGATTGGAGATAGTCTGTGGCTTGTATTCACATTTTGATACATGAAACACTAGTAGAAGATGCACTAAAAGATGCATACACCATGGGGTGCCCTATTGCATGCATGTTTCAAAGTCAGTTTCATATGAGGGATATTTTTTCAGGGAGCTTAGTCCTCTGTTGCAAACACCAGTTTCAATCATGTTTCAAAGGCATTAGATGCTGTTGGGTATTTGTGTTGCCTCCTTTGTCCCTACATCACAACCATCCTTGCTTACAGAACTTATTAGGAATTCAATTGAAGACTATGTTGCTGACACTTATTTCTGCATAGGGCAGAAAGTGAGTAAGATCATGACTGCTGACTACTCGGCATATAATATTTGAACTTGAGGCAGTTGTGGTCCTTAATCTAGTGAGAATAGTCAAATTCTTGGTCATACATTTTTTTGGTTCTCTGGGTACACAGGAATGCAGGATGTTTGTATGTTGGTGTTTTACCTCTACAGAGATCATGCAAGGATTATTCACATATAGGCCCAGATTTATACTCTGTTTGCGCCGAATGTGTGTCAAAACGTTTGATGCACATTCGGCGCAAACCATACACCATATTTATACTTTGATGCCCCAGCCCACGAACGCCAAAATTACGCTGTGTGCATCATTTTCTGGATGCGGGAAACCGCCTTGCGTCAATGACATGCAAGGTAGGCGTTCCCGTCCAAAAAATGATGCTACCACACAAAAATCTTGCACGGCCGGGAGGCGGAGTCAGAAAATGACTCACAGCCTGATTTGCATAAAAAAATAGCACCTGGGTCAGGGTAGGCGTTAAAATGGGCAAACAAATCAGTACTTAAGGAAAACACACACAAGCAACAGCAGAGCTCCAAAAGGAAGACATTGAGGTGCTATTCATCCAGCATGCACACAGATGCAGAGCACAGTACCAACAACAGCAGCTTCTACAACACCAGCAGGGACCCCAAAGGCAACACACAAGGCAGGAGAGGATATTCCGCACCAGGACAACCCTTCTGAGACTCCAGCAACAAGACATCATCCAGAGGTACAGCCTCAACTGGCAAGCCATTCAGCAGCTGCTGTGCAACATTGAGCCACCGTTGGCACCCAGCCTGTAGACACCCCACACAATTCCAGCAGAAACCAAGCTGCTAGCTGTATTCCACATGTTGGCAAGTGGCTCCTTTCAAACCACTGGTGCCCTGGTTGCCGGGATCTCACAGCCCTCATTCTCTGCCTTCGTACCTAAGGTACTGGATGCCATCATCTCCCTCACACCCCACCACATCAGCTTCCCCAACACACAGCAGAAGCAGCAAGAGACCAAACAGGGCTTCTACCAAATCAACGGCTTCCCACACATGCTTGGTGCCATTGACTGCACACATGTACGCCTTGTGCCACCTGCTGCAGCCAAACATCTGTACTGCAACAGGAAGCACACACACTCCATCAATGTGCAGGCCATTGTCGATCACTGGGGATCGATCACCAACATCGTGGCAAGGTATCCTGGGAGTGTACATGATTCATTCATCTTCCGCCACTGCACCATTAATCACCACTTCCAGGATGGACGATATGGAAATGGCCTACTTGTTGGTAAGTACAGAAACCTAGTTACATACACACTGCACAGCAACCCTGTAGGACACACAACACATACATCACTACATTGACACGTCTGCCAGGAAGACACTGATGTTGTGACACTGCTATTCATGTTTGATATCCTCACCCAATGGGATACACACCTATGGACAAATGACAGAACCAAATAACAATAGATGCCACTCCACAGACACAAGGGAACAATTTAAAACAACACAACGACATGGCCTTAACTGGCAGTACAACCTGGAAGATTAATCTTTCAATATCACATCAAGAACACTCAATCAAACACCCTTCCAAGCAATAAATACTGTGTAAGGGGTGTGTAATGTGTTTTGCTGCAGGTCAAACACCATAACACATATAGCATGATGATGACTACAATGAAGGTGACATGGAATCATTGAGGCTGTACCAATATCTCACATCACTCCTGCTCTGACATTGCCCACTACCCATAAGCAAGTGGACTGTGCTAAGAACACATATTGATGTGATAATATTGAAAGTACACATTCCTACTCATTTGGATTGAGACAATTTCACACACACACAGATGTACAGGCATTTGGACCTTCTGACACTCAAAATGACAACCTCACAACCAAGTTAGCCAGCTGAAATAGAACAAGTTCAGTAGTATAGGTACACGTTAGAACCGGAGTCGACTTGGCAAGGGCAGAGAAATATGTCTGCAGAGAATTTGTCACACATGGGATATTTGTGCATAGTCAATTGTCAATACGTCAGTGCTGACAACGTATGGAGATGTGTTGTACATTGTCACCTTGCCAAATCTAAGGGCCTCACTGATGTTTATCTAATTCTATTGCATGTGTTAAATTGGAAGGGATGTCCAGGCCATATAGATGCAACCGTGGTACCACCACTATGGAATTTAATCTGTGTATGGAAGTATCATGTCACCCCCAGTTAAGACACATGGACACCTCTTTCGCATGACATAATGCAAGGGAGTACACAATGTACTGCAACTCAACAAAAATACCGCTGACATCCGGTCAATCAGTCAAACACCAGGTCAGATAAGGAAACAACCCAATGCTGATGGTACATCCTAGAAGCCTAGGATTCCACACAATAACACAAACACCGATGAGTCACAGACAACACAAGAGAACAACTGCCATGCAAAGTGAGAATCATGGTGCAAGCAACATCGACATGTTCTCATGCACTTTCTCTTTCAGCTGATCACGGGTATGGGATCCAGCCAGGGATCATGACCCCATTTGCAAACCCAAGCACTGCAGCAGAGCGTGCCTATTATGAGGCACATCGGAGGACATGCACCATACTCAAGAGGGCCTTTGGCATCCTGAAGTCAAGATTCAGGTGCCTCGACATCACCGGAGGGAGCCTCCTATACTCACCTGAAATGGTGTGGAAAATCATTTTGACCTGTGCCATCCTGCACATCATATGTGTAAGGAGGAATATTCCCCTATATGAACCCGACCCACAAATGCCTGAAGAGGAGGAAGAGGAGGATGCTGTCCATCAACATAAGGGTGACCATCCAAACACAGCTGCAGGATTGCGTCGGCGACAACATATTGTCCAAAATTTCTTTGAACTCTACTCATCCATCACCACTGTCTTACCATATGTCAATAAACATCTATTCTATTCACTATATCATGGTCTGGTTAATCATTTTTGCATAACATTATCCCTAAGAATCATAATCAGAGTGTAGCCTCATGGAGCATTGCAGAAATACAGATTAGGATACAGAAAAATCCACATCATATTTGATGGGTATGAATGTACACCCAACTTCACACACACTGTAAATGACATATATCCTGTCCATTTCACATTTGAAGGGCAATATCAGAGGAGCACAGCTATTTCACGCATACATGTTGGCAACATGGTTCATTGCAGCCTGTGGCACACAACTAAGACACCATCATTCAATGTGGAAAAAAATGCCCAGAAATGAGGCAGTGGATGTGCTATAGCATTGGTAACAAGAAGGTATGGCCAGACCCTTGACATCAGTAAGTGTTACATCAGCTATCTGTGCAAGGAGTATGTGTGACAAGAATTCCATATAAGAAGCAAATGGATGGCACGAGTGTTCCAGGCATGACTAGCATTGCTCACAAGACATCCCCTGCACATGCCAGGCCAGGTCATAAGTCCTGTCACTGCCATATTCCCTGTCTCACCCCACCCTTCTTCAGAGTGCCCTGGAAATGGAATATTTGTACCCAGATAATCCCTCATCTACACACACCCAGACTCACATTCTGAATGCAGTGTGCTTCCCTCTTTAGTATGGCATGCCATAGTCATTGTTATTCTGTCTGCATGGACTTCTGGTTGAATAATGCACTGCCTTGTAGTCTGTAGGACCTGTAATCACCTGTACATTGCTACCCATGTGAAAGGTACTGTTGGCCCATTGAACTTGATTCTCACCTACAGGACTTGTGAGAGACTGAAGCTGCACACACCTGTGAGCACCTTCATGCAGACCAGCCATTTGAACATGCACTGCCCTTGCAGCTGCCTGGAACGGCATAGAAACTGCAATTATAAGTATAACACTGTACTGTATTGCCGCATAAATCACTTGTGTAACATAAGCCTTGGGTTATTGTGTTATGTTACAATACACAGGACAAATACAGTTTTGATTTTCCACAGTGTTGTTCCAGCTTTGACCAGTCTCAGACTGCTCAGTGTGTATTTGCCTTGATCATTTTTGTTCCTGATTGACCCTGCATCCTGTTAGCCTGACTGGTTCCTGTCTTAGCCTCACCATAAAGGTTCCCTGTGGCTACACTTGTCTCATAGTTGCTTCCCATGCCCTCACTTTCCTCCTGGGGTATTGTATCAGGTAGGTCTGCAATGAATACTCAAATACATTGTATTGCGTAATCTGTTTACTTATCGTATCACGGGGTGGAACTTGTCTTCAAATAGCCCAATCATGGCCTATCCCTTGTCTGGGTTTCATGTATGCATGAGTGACAAATAGTGACAGTGTACATTGGCTGTATGCATGGATTGGGTATGGTGCCTCCAGCACAACAAACAACGTCAGATAATGTGCATGAAATGCCAACACATGTTAGTACCCTGACAGTTCACACGCTGATTCACATTGCCCCCACCATATTGATGGGGCTTGCATGCTGAATAGCTGTGAGATTAATCAGCACAGAGGCGCTGATGTTCCCGCTGCAGGGGGAATTTTAGAGGCCATCCTGTGTACAAATGTTGTGAGGAAACCTGACGTTTAAAATTCCTGATCCATTAACTTTGTCAGCACACCAAGGTTGCCCTGTTGTCAGTCTCATAACACGTCTGCAGTGCCATAGCTGGACTATCCCCATGTGTGTTCTCAATTCCTCTTTGGCTTTCCTTCAATTCAGCTGTGAAGGATACTTTGAAAATGTAGGAAATGGCTCCACAGACTCACGACTAGACCCGCACATAACTGTGACAACATGGACCCTAATAATGACTCAGGCTACACATGGCCCCACACACTTGAACTGGACACATTTGTGCAATTAACCACTGGAAATATGTGAACACGTGCTGCTTGGTCTACTGGTCCTCCACTGCCACAGGAGAAACATGGCTCCTTTATATGACTCAAACTGTGGCGTGACATGACATTTGTAGATTGTTTTTGGGACTCGGTTTCACAAATCCGGTACCCACATAGCATTATCCAATGCCTGACTCATGGGTAGTATACAAACAAGTGCCTAGGAAGTAGTATCCAACATTCCATTTCCATGATCAACCATCTTCTATCTATCCTGTGCATGGTTTGTCATTGGTGATGCTTATGTCCCAAAAAACATTGGAAGTTCACACAGCATTTGTTGCTACGTGTATGATAAACACATTTTGTTTCTCATTTCCATACTGAATAGCATCTGATGGTTGGACACATTGACTACACATGCATACAAGCAGATTTGAGAAAACGCGTCTTGTGATGTTCACACAATGGGACAACTACATTAATAATTACTGTATTGAGTTGCGTAGCCTTGCTATCCTCTATTGACGCAAAACATGCCCAAACTGGGTAATACCTATTTGTATTCCACACGCTAGGCCATCCATTGCATCAGTAAAGAGTGCAAAACCGGTACAATAACTAGAGGATCATGGTCCGCAGTAGTATGATCTGTCACATATGCCCATACACCGGAATGCACAATGTAGGTGACAACAGCCTATCTCTGTATTGTCACACCTGTCATGTACTATTAAAAATGAGAAATGACCCAAACCCAGTCAAAGACAGAAATTGTGATTCATACGCGTCAAAAAAGACTCACATGCGTCAAAAAATGACGCTTATTGCCATGATACATCCATTGGCCCTGAGCAGTAATTCCCCCACTGTACTCCATGAAATTGGTTAAGTATGAAAAATATTTGAAAATATGGATGCAGGGTAATTTCAAAGCTTGTGCGTCAAAAAAAAATGACGCACAGACTGTAAGCATTAAATCATTTTGACGCATAAGAATAAAAATGCACCGCATTTTAGGCAGGAAGTGATGTACTAGGATATCCTGTTTACAGAATTGGTACAGTGGGTGTACTTTCAATTTCACTTTGCAGTCTGTGATATTTCCTGACTGTGTGGCTGTGTTTTGACATGTCTCTCTGTGCGTTTTGTGAATTTGTCTCCTGTGTGGTCTTTAAATTGTCTTTTGGTGTTTCCTAAGTGTCTGTGGTATCCTGTGTAAGTGTATTTTTGTCATTTCTGGTGTATAAATTTGTCTTTGTACTGTTGGGAGTCTGTTGTGGGTAGTGTTAGTTTGGGGATAGTTGGGCTGTTTTGTGTCACTTTCTTTTCATTTACCTCTCCTACTTTCCCTTCATTATCCTCTGTGGGAGAGGAGGAGCTGGGGGAATTATATGGCTGGTGTGATGATAAAAGTAGGTGGCCATGTGATACAGGGGTAGCACACAGAGGCAAGAAGGCTCCGGTGGCCAAAGGTCCTGTACCATCTCAAAAGAATCTACAACACACAGCGCAATGACCACCAGCTGAAACACCACTGGGCTGACCTGGTTGCCAGGGAGCAAGACCTGCTAGACCACCTGGGGATTGTGGTTGGTAGCCCTGTTGGTGAGTACAAATCAGAGTAATGTGCGCATTTAAATGCTCTGTAGTGACAGTACCAGATTTGTTCATATGCTACAGGCAATGGTTGCCGTGAGTTATACAATAATTCCTACACATTACTGTCATTTGTTGACGCAACAGCTTCACTAACTTACAAAACACAACAGGAGCCTGTAAATTAGTGCTGCCTTCACGTCAACAGATGATGCAAATGTGGCTCTAACATATGTTTTGTGCATGGTCTGTGAGTGTACCAGGAGAGACATGTTTGTAATTCAGATATTTTCAAGAAATAATGTGTCCCTCAATTATTTATGTGTTATTGGTAGGAAATTATGTTGACAATTGTCTGCATTTCCAAACGTAAGTGTGGATGGGATTGTCCAAGGTTTGGGTGCATCCTAGTTGGACATCCTCCTTTTCTGTGGTGGACTGCCCAAACCCATGTACAGCTGTCCAAAGCTTCCTGGGTGTCCTTGATGTTTGAAAGTGTTTGTTGCTTGTCCACCCCCGCCCCTCAGGCACAGGCGTAGGGTGGTGAAAAGTGTACCTAGGACTGATGATCCAAGTTTAGTACACAGACATGTAAATCTGTAAGTCACTTGTCCAAAACTAGGATACCCACTCAAACTGCATTCTGTCCTGGCAATTCCATTTACAACTCACAGATCTTGTGGCCCTTGATTGTCATTCAGAAGTAAGTCATTAGTTGGCCTATCACATTTGGAGGACTTGCAGCATTTTTTATGTGACAAATGGCTGAACAATGATGCATAGGTCATTTAAGTTTTACCCATCTTTTAGAATATTGCTGTGCTGTTTGATAGGACATGTGTAGGCTGCATTGGCATGTACTTCCTCAGGGACAATCAGTGATCTGTATGATGATATGGGCTGTTTCTGGTACATTAGATGTATTGTCTGATTTACTTCTGGAGCCATATCACACGATGAAGTACCTAATGTTTGGTTTTATATTTGTTTTAACAGCTGCCAATATGAATCCCATCCAGATTTGGGAGTTTCATCGCAGGGCGATGCGTTACCACCACATTCTGGATGTGGAGTATGCGTTCTGCAACTTGGCAAGGCGTTATTGCCATGAAAGAGCCTCCGGAGTGTGGAGGGCATTTGCCCAAGGGGGCTCTTTGGTGTCCACCACAGCCACCACCACCAGCACCACAACAACCACCCAGGTGGCACCAACCATAGCAGGCACCTTTGCTAGACCATCAACCTCCACTGCTCCAGGACCTGTCACAGAGCCACCTGCACCTCCTCCTACAGGCATGGCACCAACAAGGGGACATACATCTTCAACTGGCACCCAGACCACCCCTGCTGCAGTCATTGACCCAGCAGAATTTCAGAGGACGCAACAGAACAGTGACTGTATGTTGAGGAAAATGACCAGGCTGCAGCAGGAGGTGGCACAAGTTAATAGAAGGGTGTGTGCCATAAGGAAGACCCTGCAGAGGGCGAACTTGTAAACATTTTACCCTCAGCCATGATTCCCTCCCCTCCCTCCTCTTTCCTGGTTCTTTTCATTAGTGGGTTTAGGGGCCTTAGTGTTAGGTTAGAATAGGCTGTTAGTTTAGTTAGTAGTAGTGGGTAGAGGTATGATACTTTTAATATCTGTGTTTTATTATGTGTGTAAATGATGTTGGGGTTTTGGTGTTTAAAAAACAAAAAGAAAAAGAAATTATAAAATATAAAAATACAAAAAAATATATGTTTAGTATATGTTTAGTATAAGATAGTATGTGTTTAGGTTAGTATATGTGTCCCGTCTTATAAGGGGGGTTGATGTTTAGATCGTTTCGTTAAATGTGATAAGTAAGTTTAGCTTGGGTTAGTTTGGGCCAGTTGTGGGTAATGTGTAGTTAGGATAGGTTAGGTTAGGTAAGGTGTTTCCCCTGGTTTTATCTTCTGTTTCTACTGTTTAATAAATATTTAGGTAACCCTTTACAGTATGTGTCACATGCTTGGGGATCAGGGCCTTGGCATGGGTGAACAGTGTCTCTTTAGTATTAGCTTTTGTGTCCATCCTACAACCAAATCCCAATTGAGCTGTTACATTGGCAGCTTCACCAAAGCTACTTTGCTAAGATTCTGCCATCCATTGCACCCACCATTCAAGGTTACTATGGGCCATATGTACGAACACATTTTCCCATAGACACAGAATGGGTTAAACCCTTTGCTACATCTGGCCCTATGTATCCCAAAGTGTTGTTAATTTTTGATGTATGTTTTCAGTCTCACATACTTTGCGACCAGATTTGGTATTGAGGACACTGTGTTAAGTCTGCCTGCAGCCTGATGTCCAAGCGAAGCCTTATAAGGTGAGTGGCAGTCTGCTCTCATCTAGTATGGCATACATAACTCACACCTATCATTTGTTACAATGTTCAGCCAGGTTACATATTTGTACGTACACTCATACACATCCATTCATGCAGTATGGTGTGTGTTAGGTAAAATGTGGGTCAAATGTCACATACGTTACTTTTGGCTTGAAGAAAAAGTTAAAGCCAATAATTTTTGGCTTAGACATCCCTTGAGGAAGCATTATTCTGTCAAACACAGCATTATGGTGTATAGTTTCTATTTTCCTCAGAATTAATCCTCAGGAAGGGCAGATGATGGTACAATCCAGACCACTGTGCATAGTTATCAACCAACATTCTTTCCGGTCAGTTGTATTGACAATCTATAATCATTGACCTGAGGTAAATATCACTGATGGCCATGACGGTTGATATGTCACATTACACAGAGAAAAGTTGTTGTGTAAGTGCTATTAATTTTAAAGTGTTGTAGTGCTATATGGACATTGTCCATGATTGTGAGTTCATTAGTGTGACACCTTCCATTGTGATCCTACACAAGTGCAAAAGGACATGTCAGTGGACATGCTAACGTGAAGTGTCAGACAGTGCAGAGGGACAGGATTTGCCAATGAGTTAGTGAGAGACAATCACAGGGCAGAGTGACAAGATAAACAGTGGGCTGAAAAACAGTGCTTGAGTGCAGTTGTTGCAAGACTGGCATGTTACAAAGCACAAGACCTTGGTTATAGGTGGCCAAGTGGCAGGGACTAGTGCTACTGGGTACTCTTACGGGTGAAGGTGATCTGTTCCACGTCTTCATCTTCTGATGTGTGTGTAGTCTCCTCTGCCCTTGGTGGTGGTAGTTGTGAAGGGGCAACGCACACCTCAGTGTTTGAAGACGTGGAGTCAGACATCCCGATAGCTGCCAACTGTAGGGCTAGTAAGGGCAGTACTGCAGCAAGGAGGAGCTGCTGGTTCTTAAGTAGAGCAGCCGCATCACTGTGGAAGGCAGCCAGGTCAGCCCTGAGGGGTTCAATATTGCATTTGTGCACGCGTTGACAGGATTGTTGCTGTAGGTGTTGTGTCAGCTCTCTTACAGCTGTGCTGATTTCCTTCAACCTTTTTTCAAGTTCCTGCAAGATTTGTGTTCGCCCTTGCATGGCAGTTGCCTGTTCTGCAGTTGACATTATGCACGAACGCACCCCCTCTAGGCTGGCTGCCATATTTTCCATCCCCACCCGCACCTCCTTGGTGAGCTCCCGCTGTACTCTAACTACAGTTCTATCAAAGCCGGTGCCAGTTTCGTCAGAGTCCTCAGCTGGGTTAGAGCTGGCAGGTCGTACAATTGGGGTGGTGGGTGGATCCTCTGGGATGGCTGCTACTTCTGTGTTCCTCCTTGTGACTGAAGGTGGGGTCTGGTGGGTCCCAAGGACATCTTGGAGGGTCTGCTGGCTGATGTTTGTCAGCTCGTCATCCATGTCATCAGGGATGTCCAGGACAGGCATATCCCCAGGAGACCCATCGTCCTCTGCAATGAGATACGGTACAATTAGTGTGTCTGTGTTGTGGGATTTGTAATGTGACGTGCCTACCTTCCTATTAGTTGCACATTGTGATCTTGGTGCCTGTTCATTGTTCCTGTCTTTCATATTAGCATTCTCCCAGGCCTATGCCCCACCTGCATGTCATATGTATTGTGGTCAGTTTGGGGACTTGACAGCATCACATCCTGTAGGTGTTGGTTCTGGCAAATTTGTGAAGTGCCACCTTCTTGTCCTACTCAACCCTCTGTCTACTTCCATTCTCACGGTGAGGCCTTTCACTGGCTTTGGGTGTTCTGATGGCACTTGCACCACACTTAACATTCTGGAACTGACCCAGTCTCTGATATTTCACATCCACCTATATGTTGCTGAGTCTTAGCATATACTATGTATTGCATTGGCATGGCACGATGCGGGTTCAGCATTGGTAGTGTGTACTGCTGATGTTGGGAAATGTTTGCTACATTGGATTGCACTGGTGGTCCTAGCAGTGTTCCAGCTCCTCCTCTGACTGTGCGGGTGTATTTCACTAGCCAGTTACATATGTCCTCCCCATCAATGGTGTCATTGGAGCTATTGTGACCCAGGTGGACCCTGACATTTGCAGCATGGGTATGACATTAGTGCTGTGTACCTCATAATGTTTATGACAATGGCTGATGTTTTTGTAGCAACTATGGACAATCACATTTGACAGGATTGGAACATTTGTATTGATTTCAGGGGATTGATAACGTTGTCATCCTGAACCCTCTAATTTGGGGGTGTTTGATTCATGGGGACGTTACTGCCATTAGCTACTTGACCTGTACACACAGCAGAGGTGGTAGTGGCAACTGTTGTCAATGTTAAATTCCACTTGCAGCTCTGGCCTGAGACTGTTAATTGAGCCCTACTTCATGTAGGGAGAATACCAGCTGGCGTGTGACAGCAGGCTAGTTTAACGTTGTACCCTACCCTCCTGACCTGGCTTTACCTTTCCAACATCCTTGACATGGCAGCATACCTCCATGCAAAGGTTGTTGGTGTAGTGTAGTACCGTGCCCCAGGTTTACTCTGAACGGGCCATGCCCCCGTACCGTGCCCCTTTACCCTTGCCACTCCCTGAATATCATGACTTACATGCATTGTGTAGTATGTATGCCCTCCCCTCTTGCAGTTAACATTTGTGCATTTTATTTTCCCATGCAACTTACCCTGCATCTGTGTTGCCTCCTGTTAGTCTGCGCTGTCCGGTCTTTGAATCCCTGTGACGACCTCCACAGGAATGACGACTGCCACCATCTCCTCCATGTGGTCCAGGGCCTCCTGCGGTGCTGGACTCCCACCTCCAGTCTGCAGTGCTGCCTTCCTGTTCCTGGCCATCTTTTCCTTGGTCCTGCGCTTGCAGTCATGCCAGCGTTTCTTGCACTCTATGACTGTTCTCCGTACTTCTGCCACACTGTTGATCTTGTCAACAATTTGTTGTCATATTGCCTCTCTCCTACTAATTGGCAACTTTGAGGTGACAAACAGTTGGTGCTGGTGTTCCGTCACTTCTTTCATCAGAATTTCTGCTCCTCTGCACTGAAGCGACACTTTATTTTCTTCTTCTCCCTGTACTGCGTCTTCTGTGGGTCCTCCTGGCTGGTTCCTGGTCTGTTGTCATCTTCCTGGGGTCTGTCCAAGCATCTGGGATCCATTTTGGCTCTCCTTAGCACATTTTGCTGTGTTTGCGCCGCTTTTTGACGCTATTGTGTCAAAAAACAGCACGTATCCGGTTTGCGACGGCGTAAATCAGCTCACAGTCTTTTTCGCAGCGTTAACGTCATTTTTCTTTATGATGTGACGCATTGGATTGAGGAAAAAAAAAAAGACTCACACCAGTGGTTTGCGCCGCCATGCGTCAAAGTATAAATTTGACACCCGAGCTGCGAAAATAAATGGCGTTGGCCGGCAGTAAAAAAATTTACGCAAAACTGTGTCGTGCAGTTTCGCATCAAAAAGTATAAATATGGCCCTTAGGGTCTAATTTAAAGTTTTACAGATGGGTTACTCAATTCGGAGGGAAAATAGAAATGAGAATAGTGGCCACCCATATCTTGTACCATGCTCTAAACTGAAAAGGTCAGAGCCCACTCCATTCACCAGTACTCTCAATTACATGTTGGTGTCATCAACCTGAACCATAGTTATAAATTGTTCACCAATGCCAAAGCTGCAATGGGTTTTGAAAAGTAAGGTCCAATCCACCTAGTCAGATGCATTTTTTGCATCGAGTGCCAAAGGTACTGCCAGAATGTGTTATTAGTAGATTTTTTGTCCAAGTGGACAATCTTCAATCGGTTATCATGTGTTTGCCTCCCTTTGATGAAACCAGACTGTTCCAGATGGACCAGGTCCAGCATGATGTATTCAAACCTAGTGGCTAGTATTTTAGCATAGAGTTTGGAATCCATATTTAGCAGGGTGAAGAGCCTATAGGAAGCACATGAGTGAGGATCCTTCCCAGGCTTCAGGATGACCAATTTCAGTGCTTTGCTCATCGTGTGCATGACCTTGCGGGTGGATGCCAGCAATGTAATTAAACAGGGCAGTCACATGAGGCACCAGGTCGTAGCTAAAGGTCTTATATAATTGGAATGTAAACCCATCTGGCCCAGGCGATTTGTGGAGTTTAAGGGAATAAGTAGTGGCTAGAATTTCATCAGCCCTGATTGGACCTCCCAAAATCTTGTGTTGGTCAGAAGACACCTGCGATAGCTCTACCTCAGCTAGATAGTCCAGCTGTGCAGATTCCTCTGTACACTCAGAGGAGTGGAGGTGTTTATAGAAATCGTGGAAATCCCATGCCTTATTCTCCTCTGAAGTAGCAGCCTCCCCAGTCACCAATTTCATTTAAGCAATGTTTTCTCCTCATGTTTGGCCCTGAGTTGTCGCACTTGATGAAATCCAATCTTATTCCCCTGTTCATGTGTCATTTTTTTAAGGAGTAGCAGCGTGAATTCTGCTCTATTTGTGTAGATTGTATTTACCTTTCCTCCTGGTCCTGTGACTTTCCTTATGAGATTGCTCTGTCGATTGTACTTCAGCCTCAAGCGATAGCCTGTCCTGGGATTTTTGTTTTGTTAGTGTGGACAAATGTGAGATATACCTTCCCCTAAATGCCACTTAAAAGGCATCCTATGTAGTGGGGATATTATTATCTTGAGGGTTGTTTATTTAAAATAATAATTCCTTAATGTTTTATGGAGCTCATCCTGAAAAAGGCGATCCCTAGTGGGGTACCCAGGGAAGAAACACCTGCGAAACCTGGGCATTGGAGCAGCCCATTCTAGTGTAAGCTCTACAGGAGCATAGTCTGAAAGTGTGATGGGGTGAAAATTTGCCTCCCAAATAGAGTATTCTAGTGATTAACTTATGAAAGCATAATGAAGTTGATAGTATGTGCAGTGAGAATGTGAGTAGAAGGTATAGTCCCAGGTTCCAGGGTGAGTGGTTCTCCAGGCCTCTATCAAACCCACTTTCTCCCACTCATGTACGATAAACAAGAACAACAAAACAATAACATTCAGGAACCTAGTTCCCCAACAAACTGGTATTATAACATCAGGTTGCATAGGATCAGGTGTTTAGGTCATAAACCACTAGTGAATTGTAGCGTAGGCCTCTCAGCTTCAAGGTGGGCTGGCGACAGATAGTCATTTTAATTGTGTAGAGGAGCACTCACCGTCTGGTTGCATAGGTATCTGCCCCTAGATGGCCGAATTGCCCTGCAAGTTGGCAATAAGTGTGTACTCAGATTTGCACCCAATATTTTGATGAGACACATTAGACATACAGGTGTTATTCACTTGATATGAACAGATCTTCCATAGTTTGCAGGACAAGTTGTGACTCAGGTCCAAGCCCAACTCTTCACATGATGCTTCATCCGTCACTGTGATAGCCATTGTCCCTTGTTCACAACAGTAGCAGGACTCATGGATGCTCCCCCTGCTTCCGCTTGAGGTCCATGGCACTCAGGGGCTGACACCCCCAACAGAGTCAATGCTTAAGTCAATTCCATGAAGTGGTGCACCTTGTTCTGGTACTCAAAGGAGAGGCTGAACGGGTAAGTCAACCTGTATTTGATGTGTTCTTGGCAGAGTTATTCTGTGGCAGGTCGAAATTGTAGTCTTTGGGACAGTGTGATAGAAGCACGTAGTGCTTTGGAAAGAGACTGAATCCACCTTCCAAGCTGCTTGTAATATTGAGTCTTTCACTTTAAAGTAACTAGGTTTCACCAGGACATCACAGGTTGGCGGTCTCCTCGCACCCAGGAGCCAGCGGACCAACTTGGTGGACTCAAGTTTAACCTTGGTATGATCATTCCCCAGAAGATTGCAGACGATGCCCACCACAAATGCCTTCAGATCTGGACCTTCCACTTCCTCCTCCAGATTCCGAATTCTGATGTTATCTGGTTGCAACCAATTTTCCCGGTCTTTACATTTCAAAAAGGTGGTATGCAATTGGTTCCGGGGTTGGTCCGAGGAACTCTCCAGCTGCTTGACTTGTTGGTCCAGTCCCTGATACTAAGGCCCATATTTACACTTTTTGACGCACAACTGCTCCAACGCAGTTGTTCGTCAAAAATTTTACCACCGGCTAACGCCATTCTAACACACCATGCGGGCGCCTTATTAATGGAATGACGTTAGCCGGCGCTGCGGACTGGTGTGGGTAAAAAAAAATTACTCACACCAGGCAGCGCCGGCGTATGGGAAAATGGGGGTTGTGCGTCAGAAAATGGTGCAAGTCAGGTCTGAGGCAAAATTCAGGCCTCAAACCGGATTTGCGCCATTTTTTTTTACGCCCAACCTCCATTGACATGACTCCTGTCTTAGCAAAGACAGGAGTCATGCCCCCTTGCCCAATGGCCATGCCCAGGGGACTTCTGTACCCTGGGCATGGTCATTGGGCATAGTGGCATGTAGGGGGGCCCAAATCAGGCCCCCCTATGCCACAAAAAAAATCGGAAAAAAATACTTACCCGAACTTACCTTTACTTCCCTGGGATGGGTCCCTCCATCCTTGGGTGTCCTCCTGGGGTGGGCAAGGGTGGCAGGGGGTGTCCCTGGGGGCAGGGGAGGGCACCTCTGGGCTCCTTCCGATCCCACAGGTCCCTTAACGCCTGCCCTGACCCAGGCGTTAAAAAACGGCGCACATCAGGTTGTGCGACGTTTTTTAAGGCCCACCCCCCCCTGTGCGTCAAAATGACGCCAGAGTATAAATAAGGGGCACAGGCCTTAAAGTCATTTTTTCAAAGGGAACGCCTACCTTGCATATAATTAACGCAAGGCTGGTTCCCCCTTCCAAAAAATTACGCACATGGTGGAATTTTGACGCCTGCGGGGTCGGACGTCAAAGTATAAATATGGTACAGGGTTTGCGCCGATTGTGCATCAAAAATTTTGACGCACATTCGGCGCAAACAGAGTATAAATATGCCCCTTAGCGTCGAAGTCCAGAGTTTGAGTACCCACCAAGTCAATATCTTGCTCTAGGGCAGTGGGCCTAGAATTTGTTTCCAACTTGAGAGTTTGAAGGAAGTGGCGAGGTCTGCCTTCAGATCTTTCTGCTGATCCTTTTTGAAGTCTTCAAGGGAGGAAAGGAGATCCTCTTTGGTTAGATCCATAGAGTGACCCCTGGGAAGTGGATGGACATGAGTCTCTCGCCTCTGCTGGTGTAAAGTAGCTCAACACCCTACTTGAGTGAGCCATTTTCGGAGGCACATGGGCTGTAGATGGTGCAAAGGAGTGGGTCTTCAGGGCACAGATGCCAAAAAGCGCCCCTTTTGTAGGCCACAGGGAAGATAGCAATTCAACGCTCCCCTCACCGCTACCAAGCCTTCACATGGAAAGAGTGTCATTTGTGGCAGATCTGGGTCTCATGTAAGTTATAACCCCTTCTCTAACAAATCCCCCTCTCCACAATCAACTTCTACCTGCAGGGTGGGCTCTGATTTTAACAATGTGTAGATGAGACCGCATTGAGCTCAGCAGATATGCCTGACATCACCTCATTATCACCTCCCCAACAGCAGGTCTGGCCCCAGGCCTCAGTCCCCGGATTCATCACTGAATTTCTTAGTGGACATTTCCCGGCCCTCTCATTTGGCCTCAGCTGCAGCATCACCTCGGGCTGTGGGGTGTACTGGTAGGATTTTCTGGGAAGCAGAGGGTACGCACTCTGACCTGGTCATGGACGAAATCACATTATGCTTTTACAAGGATCAGACAAACAGTGTCTGGGCCTGAGCATTCCGCCTTTCGCTGAAGGTGTCTCTGCCTTTTCAGACCACCACCAGCAAGGGCTCGAGCCGCTTCTCAGTGAGCTCACTTTGCACTGTGGCCGCCATGTCAGCATCAGGCGTCCAGGCAGTCATCGGCTCACCTGATCATTGCTGTCTTCCCATGGCCATCATCTTCTCTGTATAGTGCTGTTCTACGAGGTCCCTGCATCAGGTTTGTGGATCATGGGCTTGTCTGCTCCCATGATGTGAATCGATGACTCCGTGTTGCAGCCTGCGACTTGGCCATTGGGTGCTGCAGGCTGTGTTCTCATCGCTGCTCAATTGGCCAATTCAGTGCATGCAAGGTGGCCCCTACAGCACCCCAAGTGCCTATACCAGTGGAGCATGTCATAGCTGAGCAATTTACAAACTGTTCCGTATTCCCTTGGCAGAGGGGCCAGAGGGTCTGACCCCGTTCAAAGCACTTGTGGCTTTAGAAGAAATATTGTGCAGTCGACCTGGATTACGAGATTGTTGCAGAGCTAATGGTCTCATACGTCAGCCTTGGAGCTGGACAGCACGCAACATGCCAGCTCTCAGAGAGAGCAGGAATGTGCCATATCTTATGAAATAACGTGCATTCCTGCTCTGTCCATTTCACACAGCACAGCAAGTTGTCTTTCTGTGGTTAACTGTGTGAAATGTTAGTAAATTAGGTTTTGAGTGTCTTTCAGACAGGTGTAGTTCTGTGGACGGATTACAGGGAAATGGAGGTGCCCAAGAGGTGCTGTGAGAGAAACCACTGCATGCTTTTAAATTCTTTCTGTGTGGGTAGGTAAGCATAAAGAGGTGCCTTCATGTTTTGTTCAGCTGATTCACTGGGACATGACGATCAACAGCCTAAGAGTGTTGCTGACAGATCCGCAAAAAATGACTCTGGGCTGCAGTGGGACTCTGAAGCTGTGTACACTTTCGAGGACTAGGGCTGGCAAGATACTCTGCTCCATGTTCTCTCACCAGTAGGGCTCTGCATTTTGACTTTATGCTCATGGAATGGAGTAAATATTTCAGCCCACTCGCCAGACTTTGCATCCCACTATACTGGAGTGAGTTTAGTGTAAGGTGAATGAGTTCTAGTAAGACAATAACCTAGCTTCCAAAGGCATATATGAAGGAAATAACTACATGGTGATCTTAATTTACCCTACCTTTAAGTTGCACAGTGATTGTTAAATAACGAATGAACATTGTTATTTAACAGTGTTAATTATATAACAAAATATCAATTAGGTTAATTTAAGAAGAATGTCTTGAAATAGCAGTCTAAGAGAAAAGGAATGTATTGTCAGTGGATAGGTAAAACACACAGGGCATGAGTTAGGGAAAGTGGTGCTGCACTCAGTGCCCTTTAACGCCCATTGGAAACAATGGTGTGCCTCCTTTTAATGCTTGGTCGGAGCAGGCGTTAAAAGTACTGGAAAAAATTATGCAAACGAATTTCTTATATTTCCTTGCACCATTTTTTGCCCCCCGCCCATCGGGGGAATGCCCCTTTGCATACATTATGCCTGATGCAGGCATAATGTAGCCCAAAGGGTTACACAGTGGAACAATGCATGCATTGCACCACTTTGTAAATCAGGCATGGCGATTTTGGCCTTGTTGGGTCAAATTAGCGTAAAACAATGATGCTACTGCGGCGCAAGGAGGTGCTAGGGGCTCTTAAATCAGCCTCACATTATCTAAGAGGTCGGAAAAAGAAGTGCAAAAATATAAAAAATAAGAAATGTTGAGTCCCCATTTATCACGTTTGTTCTCGATGCCACAAAATGGTATTAGCCACTTCAACACCAAGCATATTACCCTGGCTCAAATCCCAAAGATGTTCAGATTACGTTCGGGTTTGCTGTGAAGATTACCAAAAGTTTTATTGACGACTGTTTTGAGGCATATATACCTGGTCAATAACTTGAAAAGCTATATTTGATTAGTCATCACAACGTTAACCCTTGTAAAACTACACTCCTCTCTATTCCCCAGTTCTAACATATTTGACGATTCTTTCTTTCATAGAGTGATTCATTTGGTTTCCCCTGCAATTGCGTCACGATGTTGGATGTGACTCGTGCTTTTTTAGATGTGACAAACAGTCTATACAATGAATCCATCCATCCATCCATCCAATTCTCTTCTCTAGGGGTTCTAGCCATCCACTTTTTCCCCATTTACTGCTTTGACTAGACAATGTGTCTGTAACTATCTCAAATAGTTTTTGCACATTCATGGCCATTAGTCGGACACCTGTATCTAGATCCTCTCCTGCAAGGCACAGAGGGTCTGCGCCCATGGACTCTTAGTGAACACGTTGTTGCTCGTATAGAGGGCCCACTGAGGCACACCAAGACATCCGTCTTAACAGTTTTGGATTTGGCTTCATTTTTTCCATCATTTATCTTTTTGCAAGAGTGTACCGGGGTGAAGAGTTGTGAGCTTGACTTCTGTACATCTTATAAAGTTTCAGAGGAACTTTCTAATCTGCCTGAAATTCACAAAGTTAGCAAATATTTACGTTTTACTGCTCCAGAAAAATAATCAAAAATATGTAATCGTGAGTGCCGCACAGATTAGCATTTTGGAGAAAATTTTAAAAAAATATATTAACCTATGTGTTTTGTTATAGAATTTTGTACTAAAATAATGTTTTTGTATACAAAACTCCAACCACTCTTAAACTGGACGAAAATCTGGAAACGTTAGAATAAAATATGATCTTCAAACATATCCTCGAGGCAAATATTCAGAACTTTGCTAGGGCCCCTGATTCATCTCTGCTAATTATTGGTGGACCGACACCAGCATGACATGACACACTCGCCCAAGCAGCAACTAAACGGTGTTGATAATTAAATTATCTTATCCTGTGACTAGACATACTCTTCACGAACAATCGTATCATCAGACAGTACATTTCTTAGGTTTTGTCATTTTAAGGAGAGTGAAATTGAATCCCAAATTACAGTAAATGCCCAATAGGCACTGCTACTTAGCTGCAAATGGCGACTCTGTCCCCAGCGCCTGAAATTGTCTCATTGAAAATGTCTTCAAATGCTGAGCCTTTTAGAAAGAATTTTGAAGTCGTTATGGAAACGTCATTTTTCTGTAAGGACCTTGCACTGCCAGGGAACGTTTGCTTTCTGTATAAGTTTCATTTCCAGCTGACCTTTATCATTGAACATTATTTTATAGTTTCTGCATGAATCGGATTAAGGGCTTTGAAGAGTTTAGCATATTCGTAGAAAAAAATGAAGGCATGGAAAAGTACATTATTCCACAGTGTTTTCGAATCGCCCCGCGAAGTTTAAAAAGCATTGTTCACCAGGTAATATCAATGTCTTTTGACGCAAACATGATGTTTGTAATGAATCTAATGGGAATCTATTTGCAGGAATCAATAGCCTGGTACATTAAAGCAAAACTAAAAGCGCAGCATGATCAAAATCAATGGTTGTTTCAGTTTTGAAAAATGAACAGATTACAGAGTGGCCTTGCTAATTTGAATCAGTGAACCCTTAAACATTAGCGCTACCAGCCTCATACATTGGCTTAATAGGATTTCAATAAAGACATAAAAAGTATCGGAGCTTTCGGGGACTAAAGTGCTGCAGATGTCCAGCTGTCCACAGAAGACATCTTTGATCAGCGTCAAGGGGCAACCAGGATAAACAATGAGGCGGGGAACATCTTCGGAGCCCATATCACTTTAAACGATGGGGCCACCCTTTAATGTTCTAATACAATGCAGGCTATAAAGTGTAATGTTTGTCGACAATATGCGGGAAATGGCAGGCTTTAAAGCATCCTGGGCCAGTAGGGTCTCAGCATAACACGTCCTATCTTCTACAGTGGGAATGGAGTTGTTCCTCAAGAGATTTTAGTGCAAGGTTTCAGTATAGTGTACTTTAGACCAAAAGGTTTCAGAAAAGTATACCTTGGATCTGGTAGGATGTGGAATATATGGTTCTAGATTGTGGGACAAGCAGTGGAAAGCAAAACATGTCTTTGCACACTGGGAGATTAGGGTTCATGTCATGTTAAACAAAAGTATTGTGGAAGCTTATGGACGCCCTCCCCTAATCAAACAGTGCAAGAATGGCAGTAAATGGTGATACTAAGCACTTTTTTTTAGTCATTTTTCTCTTCATATGGCACCTACCCTTGTTCAATACTTTCATGGTATGTGCAGGACAAAATGTTAAAGTATGAGAACATTCTCAGAGTCAAGAGGACATGTCATTTTCAGAGTGTATAGCACACAGAAATTGACTATGCTCTCCATGGTTCTACGTTGTCATCCTGAGTTTCAGCTGTCTTCAAATTCTTTTTTATACCCTGAAAATCATGCTCACGTTTAAAAGATGTTAACTTAAGAAACACCCAGGTAGAGAAACACAGACTACCTCCCCGCCGGCCCCATTAAGAGTTCCCACTAGGCTGGCGTGCGGAAACCTCAGGCTGCAGCATTGTCACTGGCTTGTCATCAAGCTTGTAAAAGTCAGAAATGCTGTGGCCCGGAAAGCAGACAGTGAACATTGTGAGGGTGCTGGGCAGGAGGACCCCTGCACTGCTAATGCAAAGTGCATGGGCAGAGCAGGGGCACCCCTGTGGCCCCCTGCACCTGTTCTGTGCCAGCTTTTTCATGGTGGTGTTGCCACCATGAAAAGCTGACAGAGAACAAGGTCTTAATTCACCTGACAGATTAGGATCTCTGCCATCTCCAGAGCTGGCAGTTCCCTGGCGGTCTATAGACAGCCACAATCTTAATGAGGGCCACTGTCTGCTGATGATTTTTGAGGTGGTATAAAGAGTATATTTCAATGACATTCTTGTGCCATGAAAAAGGATCATAGTTCATGATATCTTGGGAGTATGCTTAGCAGCATTATGAAATCTAAACAGAAAGAATGGTAAATGCATGAAAATGGTGACTAGCTTGAGTAGCATGGCTAAATCTGAAATAGCACTGAAAAAGATTTTGGACAAAGAGGAGTATTCATAATAATAGAAAATGTGTGACGTACAGGCATACTACGATTTACTGTGCTGCCGCAGACGAGAAAGATCAGCTTTACAACACTTATTCTTATTTCATTTGAGCCCCAGAGGTAGAGTACCGGTTCTGATGACCAGACATTAATTCCTAGCACGTCGTATTTTATGATTCAAGCACTACCCTCCCTGCCTTATTATTTACTGAACAGTACACCCTTAAGTATAGTCATTCACTTATGTGTCCCAAAGATACCTGTCACCCTCAACTTCAATCGCTTTATTTTTCGTGCTTGCTCTTTCTTTCCTTTCTTCTTATTGTTTCTGTTTTTGTTCATTAGATGCCTCAGGCTAGCAAACACTATTTCTCTCTCCGATGACATATCAATTACATGATGAAATCCAATCCCCTGAAAAAGCTCCTCTCTTATTGACTCTAGTGTGTCACTTTCTTCTTTTCTCCCTGTTTTCAGTGTTTTCTATCCCCTCATCCTTAGTTGTTTGAGACAACCTTAACATGCCTTTAAGAGCTGTACAAACAGGCAAAATAACATATTGAACCAATATTTTGTTTACTTTTAAGCGCCACTGCATTGCTCTGGTTCTCCTGCTCTGGGCCCTCATACATGATCTAGCTGTCCCTCATCTGCCCCTGTTGGCCTGTATACAATAGAAGGACATAAAACTAAAGAGTTAATGATAGATAACATTGAGAACAAATATGTTGTCCATTGCCCTTCACTTCACCGTAGTCTACCAAACAATACTGCCTCTTTGATTGCTTTTCTTAAACAAAACATCAGTAGGAAGAATGACATCTTTTGCCGTTGAGGTAGACGATATAATTATTGAGTCAGTGGATTTTTGACATGCTGGCTCTTTTTGCATTACTGTTGGAGTGAGTCAATTTCATTCTCTGCATGTATTTCTCGAGCTAGGGGCCTAAGGGTGATGGCTTGATCCTTGAAGATTTTGAAGGGAATGACTCTGTTGAAGACATTAAAAGGTGAGTTGCAGAGATGTTCTGCTTCTGAAATTTGGTCGGTATATGAGATTGCTGACAATGTGCATTGAGTGCTAGGAGACTGAATTTGTTCCACTGTCTATATGTGGTTTTCTTGGGTACTGTTGCTGTAGCAGAAATTCATGTAGAGATGAGTTGGAAGTCTTTCCAGAGGGTCAAAAGGTTTCCTGTTACTATGCCTTAGTCTTAGTGGAGGTAAGATTACATTGGTGGCCAGTGATATTTGGAGAAGAAGAGATGAGTTGAGAGAAGTTAATAGCCACTAGATCATTCGGGAAGACAGGTCAGTCTAACCAGATGTTCAGGTCATTCAGGAGGCAAAGGTTATTTTGGTTGAAGGTTATAGCAGAAATACCATTCTGCCAACACCAACAATTATTTCATACTCCTGTGACTCATTAGTTACTCCTGCAGATAGGGGTTATTACCTGGCGAGACAAGGGCTCTCTCCGATGACATATCAATTACATGATGAAATCCAATCCCCTGAAAAAGCTCCTCTCTTATTGACTCTAGTGTGTCACTTTCTTCTTTTCTCCCTGTTTTCAGTGTTTTCTATCCCCTCATCCTTAGTTGTTTGAGACAACCTTAACATGCCTTTAAGAGCTGTACAAACAGGCAAAATAACATATTGAACCAATATTTTGTTTACTTTTAAGCGCCACTGCATTGCTCTGGTTCTCCTGCTCTGGGCCCTCATACATGATCTAGCTGTCCCTCATCTGCCCCTGTTGGCCTGTATACAATAGAAGGACATAAAACTAAAGAGTTAATGATAGATAACATTGAGAACAAATATGTTGTCCATTGCCCTTCACTTCACCGTAGTCTACCAAACAATACTGCCTCTTTGATTGCTTTTCTTAAACAAAACATCAGTAGGAAGAATGACATCTTTTGCCGTTGAGGTAGACGATATAATTATTGAGTCAGTGGATTTTTGACATGCTGGCTCTTTTTGCATTACTGTTGGAGTGAGTCAATTTCATTCTCTGCATGTATTTCTCGAGCTAGGGGCCTAAGGGTGATGGCTTGATCCTTGAAGATTTTGAAGGGAATGACTCTGTTGAAGACTTTAAAAGGTGAGTTGCAGAGATGTTCTGCTTCTGAAATTTGGTCGGTATATGAGATTGCTGACAATGTGCATTGAGTGCTAGGAGACTGAATTTCTCCAACTATCTCTGTGTGGTTTTCTTGGGTACTGTTGCTGTAGCAGAAATTCATGTAGAGATGAGTTGGAAGTCTTTCCAGAGGGTCAAAAGGTTTCCTGTTACTATGCCTTAGTCTTAGTGGAGGTAAGATTACATTGGTGGCCAGTGATATTTGGAGAAGAAGAGATGAGTTGAGAGAAGTTAATAGCCACTAGATCATTCGGGAAGACAGGTCAGTCTAACCAGATGTTCAGGTCATTCAGGAGGCAAAGGTTATTTTGGTTGAAGGTTATAGCAGAAATACCATTCTGCCAACACCAACAATTATTTCATACTCCTGTGACTCACTAGTTACTCCTGCAGATAGGGGTTATTACCTGGCGAGACAAAGGCTCTGGAAGCTGCTTTCATAGGTGCTGAACAGCTAATAAAGCAGCTGACACTACGGTGGGAGTAGTACTTCCAATAGCAGTGTCCCCACAAGTACATTTATTATGCACTGAGGCAACAGTGACTTTAGTATTATTGAAGGTCCAACGTTCATACAGCAGTTTGACTACTGATTTGGGCTTGAAATACATTGACCACTCTCCAAATGGATTTTGGTAAGATTTTGTATGATGATTACCCAGTATGTTGCCTAAGCATGTTTTCAGTTACCATACACACACAGTTTGTGTGAGTGCACCCACCCGTGCTGCCTGAGGGAAGATGCTTTTCATTTTGGGCCCCCACCTTGAAACTTGTCATTCTGCAGCTGCCCAACACACACATCAGGCCCAATTGCTTTTGGTGCAGACTGACTGTGTGAGCATATAGATTTGTCATGTGCACTGAAGTACTACCCTGGGCCCCTCCTCGCCAAAGCAGCAAGAGATGATCAGTAAAGTAGCAACCTAACCCATACTGTGATATCCAGAACGCGGTGCTTTCGGACAGCCAAGCATACCTTTGGGCAGATTTACAAACCATTGCAGTCCAAAAACGGTACAGGGTCTTAGAAGGATATTTTCTTTCCACAGCAAAGGGTATTTTGTGTTAGAAAAGTGAACTTTTCTCAGAGCGGGTAACACTTTGCAGTGCTTTAAGACACCTTGTGCCAAGAGGGCATTACTTGGGTGTAAAATGAGTGGATCAGTGCCAGTACCCATTGCTTTTACGCAAAATGCAATCTACTAAGATTGTCAAACCGGGCTTTACTTAAAAAAATAGCACATCCTTTATATTTCTCCAAACATTCTACATATTGCAATTGTGCTGCACTGTACAGTACATATCCAATGTGTGAATGTTTCAGAATTTGGTGAGGCACAAGATTTTATTATGGAATGATATGATTCCAGTACACATCCTATACTAGAAGGCACACACAACACTGCACCGTGATACAAAAGTTGTGTGCGGTGCTGGAGAGTGTGTTTACAGATAAGAATAGGGGATGAGAACCGCAGCAGGCCATTATTATTAAGTATAGTTCTGTGTTGCTTTCTCCAGGTTGCTCAACTTAGAGTAGAAACCTTGGATGCTATTCTGTGCTATTTTGCACAAAAGCAATCTTGTGTCTCGTGTATTACTCTGTAGTTTGTGTTACAGGTAGGACTTCCACCTTTCTTTCAGAAACACTCTACCCATTTGTTCATATTTTAAACTTTTGGAAGGTCCAGAAGTTAGTACTTGAACACTATTTTGTGTATATCCTGTGTGTTCTTTTTTAACATGCCAATTTTACCTTCATTTCCCGAACTCAACATTTAGTGATAAATCAAGCGGCTCTGAGCTATTATTGATGTGATTTATGTTTATGTTGTTTTAGGTTGGTGTTCAGAAACAGAAGATATAGTGGATTTTCATGATTTTTCTAAAGTAATTTTACTGATATTCACAGAAATACTGTCTGTGTTGGTAAAATTTGGTCAGTTGGCAATCTTGTTACAAGTTACCACTTGCCTAAATGTAGCCCAATACTTCTGGTAGCCCCATGAAGGAGCTTCTTCTTTTTTTGGTGGCAGTATACACATTCAAAAACAGGTTCAGGAGTATGACTCCCACAGGCCAAAGTGAACAGGGTGTTAGGAAGGAAACGTCTCTCCCACTGTGTACCAGATATATGCAGTTGGGCAGTCATGGTCCCCTGGCCCTTGCTGCAGTAGATATGCTAAATACAAAATTATTAATGATATTTATGTGTGTTGAATCATGAAAAGTTTGTAGAGAAACTAATCATAAAGAAAATAATGTGCATGTTTAAAAATGTACCTTCGGGGCATGTCAGCTATTTATAGAAGATTGTACTAATATAACTGAAACTGTGTGAAATAATGACAAATGTGTAAGAATAATGCAGTAATATGTCATATCGAAATGTAGACCTATGTTTTGCATTAACGTGTAGTGCTAACTTAGCTAGAATTAAGGCCTAGTCTTCCTAGGCCTCGCACACGAAGAGTTGAAATACTAAATGCGCTGCTAGAAGCTGAATGCATGACCTGTCCTTGAGCCACCCAATATAAAAATAGTTTAGCTAGAATTTTCTGCAATGTACCTGTGGTCAGGAGATGATGAAGACAATTTGATACAATTATGTGTAGAGTAGGCTAAATGTACTTTTCCAGGACTTGAACAATAGAGCCACTGACTGAAGAGGAACATGCAACTATTTCGGTACCTGAAGAGCCAAATGATGAGGACATCGTATAGTGAACCAATCTAAGGACTAATATTAAAATTTGTAGATTTGGTAAACAAATGCTATACGTTAAAGTCATATCTACTGACTGACTGACCAATTGGGAATTAGGGGGATGGACTGGGAGACCATAATAAAAAGTCATGACAAGGGGCTAAGAATTCAGAATTTAGGAGATGCAGGAGAATAGGTGTGAGATGTTGATGACGTCAAGAGACGCTGTTCGAGATTCTGTCGTTGGGCTCATACTCTGAGGTCCTGATGTATTGCTGATCCACTGATGACCTGAAGACAAAGACTGACTTTGTTGCTGATCCATTCTGTGGATAGGTAGCTATGAAAATGTGACTGACTAACTTGTGCCTTTTCTTCTAGGTACCAACTGCGCTGTTTTATAGATTTTCACTTAGAAAGATGTTTTCCAAGTCATGTTTTTTTCTAAATTGTTTTGCATGAAACCCCACGTGCTATTGCTCATCTTTGTTAGGTAGGCTTCCTAAGTGGTGACATTGACAGTGACAATTGACTGACAAACTAATTTCTGAACTCTGCTATTGATGCTGAAAAATCTTTTATTGGCTTATGTAGGAGTATTCAAGCATATGTTTCTTCAAGTTCTGATTTGATTATGTTATTGACGTTACATTAATGAACTGATAACCGAGCTGATTGAATAAAGTTTGATCTAATAGATGATTGAATTTTTTTACCAATAGGGAAATACAATTGTTTAACACTTTAATGAGTGGTGGTTGTTCATGAATAGATGGTTTTAGATGTTGTCAATTAAATATTGATGATTGGTTATGTTGATTTCTGATTTTAGTAGTCACTACATGACTAGGATATTCCATGCGATCCAAGAGGCTCATCGACCAATACGCGTCCCATTGTAAGTTTACTTACTAAGGACCAGGCGCGCTAGCAGTTTTTGGTAGCAGCTTGATGGTTAGTTTCCTTGTGGGACTGGTTATGTGGTGATTACTAGTTATGGTGGTAGTTTAAGTTAGGGTTAGTTGTTCGTAATTTATGAATTAGAATTTTATTTTTCTGAAATGGCGATTGTAGCAAAGATGATGTCCCCTAAACCCCAGAAATGACCTTCCCAGATCCTGGATCCCACTAGTAAAGATGGGAATGTTCTCAGCATTTTTGTGATACTATGAAAGTGGTAGGTTGCGCTTGCAGAGGATTAAGCAAGTTGCAGATGAATTGTGATGTGTGCAAGGTAACAGTAGGGGGTTTGAGTACTCCTCAGTATGAGAGTAGGGAAGTCGTCAAACTTCATATGTGTGTTGTGCTTTGTGCTAAAAAATTGTCCATGTGGTTGTTGGTGATGTACGGACCCTGCGTGGTCTAATATCTCCTGAGTATATAGACAAGTGTAGGAGACACTTGATTATATGTTGTAATCTGCCTGGTTTAGTAGGTTGATCAGGCGTGGTCAACAAGTCGGTGTGTGAGTTAAATGAGTAAGATAAATTTTTGGAGTGAGATATAGCGAGTCCTATGTGCACCAGGACAGACCCATTGATCAGTTGACAGTGAAATTTTCGAGTGAAATTTGCGGGCCGAATTTTGCTTGCGAATGTGGGAAACTGAGAAAGAGGAATAGCCATATGAGTGAAAGGGCCATTAGTGAAAACCCTTAAGGTCTCTGAAGTGATTGTGTACCTTCCTGTAGTAAACCAGCAGGTTTGTTTTAGTTATTGTTTTTTGGTTAAATGCTCGCAATATTTTGCATTAGTTATGTGATTTGAAGTCTAGGAGGACAAGCTGCAAGACTTTGTCAGCTGCAATGTGTGAGTGTGACGTCAGAGTGTGCCGCGCTAGGATAGGTTGGTGAATAAGAAAAGTCGCAAGCAGATTGGCAGCCGTCCGTGAGAGGCAATTGGTCGAGTAAGCGGGTGACAGAAATCTTGGGAGTAAATTGAATCAAAGTAAATACAATAGACAAAATGAAGTTTTTGAAAGTATTTAGAAGTGCTATGAAGCGTGATTCTTACATTAAGGCATAAGTGGGGAAGCCAACCCCACTAGAAAATTCACGGGCGTACATTGTGATGGAGGAGCGAGGTGTCTCACCATGTCTTTGGTTGAAAAAGTGTTGTAAGATGACAAAGAAGTTGGGAGCTTTAACATTTCCATAGCATGGAATGTTTCATTTGAGAATTTTGGATGAATTGTGAATGACATTAAATGAGACAAAGCCATTACCAAGACCAGCACAGTTTAAGGCTTTAGCGGTTTGGGAGCTAGTAGCCAGACAACAACAAGAGTTGAAATTCAAGAGGAGAATAAAGAAGGTGGAAAAGTCCTTGGCAGAAGCCAGCTGGGATTGGGAGCAGTAAAGGCGGAGAACAGAGACACTAATAGGGAATTAAATTATTTCCTGCAATCGCAGAAGAAGATGAGTCAGAGAAAGAAAATACTGGTAATGGTGATGAGAGTACAGGGACAAAGAAAAAAAAAAAGTCCTATGTAGAAGAAAAAGATTCAGATGTTGAGGATCTTATCACACAGTTGTTGAGGGATCGACCTCCGCCATATGCGATGCATGAAGGAGGTCCAAGTACTAGTTCTGCCCCAACGGCTCCAGCACAAGCAACAGGGATAGTGGGACCAGTGCAGACAAATAATGGATAGTGACAAGAGGTAGTACAGAGTACTCCTAATGAAGGGACTACTTCTGTGGTCCAAGCTCAGATGCATCCACCATCGATACAGAGAATGTATCCAGATGTACTAGTTCTTGAGACGATCCCGAACTTAGTGGTACCATCGGAGCAAGTGCTCCCAAGGCCAATGCTAGTTCAGACTGAGTCGACTCCAATGTTATTGACTCCGGCACAGCCACAGGGTTTGCCGAAGTTTACACCTATAACAGGAACACAGTCAGAGGCCACACCAGTGATGAATCAGGCTATGGGGTAACTTTTCCACAAGGTGTGAGTGTCTGGGCAGCCCTCAGATGCGATATCACTACCGATTAATGTTGGTCCAGTGGTACCTTTATTTACACAAAAGAAAGTGAGTGCAGGAGATCAGAGTGAAATGTCACAGAGCCTTGTGAGGAGGGGAGTGAGTGACCCTGTGCAGATGATGTCAACTATGGGTCAGACCTTTAATGGATCTAGACCGTTAATGAATCTTAGTCCACTTGTAGCGCTCCCAGATGCAGTAAATGGCCCAAGTGCGAGTAAAAGTTTGACGCCACAAACTCCAGTTGCGGCAATGCAACAGGTACCAGTATCAACTGCAAGTAACATCTTGTTACAGGGATTGACAGCTCAGCAATTGAGTGAATGGTTGGACAGTTTAAATGCAGCTCCAAATATTTCCAAGGGTGAAGAGCAGATAAATTGTGTAAGGTTAGCTACAGAAGTAACAGCTAGTTGAGGGAATGATGGGCATGAACAGGTTAGAATCCTACACAGAAGAAGAGCTGAGGTACTTGTGCCCAAGAATTACAAGGAAAGTGAGTAAGATACATCAGAAATTGTCCGAGCTAGCAGAAAAACATGATGTCGAGATTGAGAAAACAAAGCATTTGAAACAAAGAGACAGGTTAGACTTTGAAGCAAAGGATTTTGAGCACATGAGGTCGGCAGGAATGAAGGCCCACTTAAAAGAATTGTTGCAGAGTGCACAGAGCTGGGGAGCATTGGAGAAGTGGGAAGGTATATGGGCAAAGAAGAAGGATAAGTGGAAATGAGATCCACAAGAAGGGTCTGAAGGTGTTCAGAAAGAAAAGAATCCAGTAAAAATGTTACCAATGAGAGAAATTCATGAAGGGCAGTTTGTTCATGTCCCATGGCATAGGAGTGATATATTGTCATTCACAAATGATTACCCGAAACTGAGAGAGAAACCAGTTGAATGGTATCAGCAGACAGACAGGTTTGTAAAACTCTCTAAATGTCTGTGGAAAGACTTAAATACATTGTTGGAGATAGTGGTCCTGGCTGATTTGTGGGTCGAGTGTAAGAGAGCAGTGGATTGGCTGACAAGTGAACCGGAAAAGGATAGAGTTACAGGTGCACCCTCACCTGAAGTAATGAAACATTATTATAAGATGATTGAGTTCCTGAAGACGAGAATTTCTTCCAAAAATATTGATTGGCGAAGAATTGACAGAACAGTGCAAGAGACTAAGGAGTCGATACATACCTATTATGAGAGTTTGCTGAAAGAGTTTAAAGAGTACAGTGGTAAAGAAGCAATTGAGCCAAAAGACATGCTGCATTTTGTGTGACGATTCGTCGAAGGGTTGAGACCAGAAGTCGGGCAGATGTTTGAAAGTCATTTGATTTGTTGGCAAGCGAAGCCAAATGATGAGGTGTTGCAGTATGCAAAATACTGTAGTGATGAGATTGAATTGAAGCAGAAAAAGCTGAAGGAAAAAGCAATGGTAATGCAAATAAAGGCAGCTAAGACAGGAGTGCAAGGAGCTTTAGTACAACCTGTGCCACAGCAGCAGAGAACTATTATATTCCACCCTCAGATGAGAGGTAGAGGTCGTGGAATTGACATGACACATGGTCCGGTTTTGGGTACTGTGGTAGTTCAGAATGACATGAAGGGAATGAAAAAGATGTTACTGCGTCATTTGTGCGGAAATGTGAGACACTGGAAGCGGGAGTGTCCATTGATGGTGCAGGATGGTGTTGTTCAGCAAGGTGGTGATGTCAGTACATTTCAAACTGTGAAAGTTCCAAAAATGTGAGGATTTATTCCAAATGTTCAGAACCGAGTGCAGAACTTTCAACCCATGTAGCAGGTGTAAGTGCCGCGTGCTCAACTAACACAGTTACCACCAATACAGCAACAGGTTCCCATGGTACCTAGACAGCAAATGCAGATACCTCAAGCCCCGATGGAACAGCAACAGATGATGTTTACTCAGCAGGTCACAGGTCAGAGACAAGACAGAAGTAATGACACAGTACACAAATTCCCATATCATAGTGAGGATGAAATAAACGAAGAATGGATGAGTAACAGTTCAGGACCATGTATGCTTGCAGCGTCCCTAGAGGTAGATCAGAGAGGAACTTTTGTGAAAGGAAAGGTGATGGGTTGCAAGGTCTCATTTCTAGTGGACACAGGAGCTACACGCTCTACAGTGAGAATTGCAGAAGTTTCAAATTTACCTCTTTCAGGCAGAACAGTGTAGGTTGTGGAAGTGGAGAATAGACAGTTAACAAATCCAATCACAGATCCAATGCAAGTTGAGATTGGTAACTTTCAGGGACTGCAGAAGTTTTTGGTCTGTGACTCAAGTCCAGCATCCCTACTGGGAAGGGACTTACTGTGTAAGACAAAATGCTCCATTAATTGTTCGAACACTGGGATAGAGGTACAAACTAATAGTGATGATGAAGAAGAACAGGTGTCCGAGACAATGATTAACAATGTCAATGAGGAATATCCATTGATCAAGTTTTTCCCAATGTTTACTGTGAAAGAATTGCACGCAGATTTACCAGGAACCGTACAGGAAAATGTGTGGGACTTAACAGGAAAACAAGTGGGTTTGACTAAGGGAGTGGAACCAATTAAAATCACACTGATGCCAAACGTAGTATTCCCGCAGCTACCACTGTATTACCTGGCACAGGGGGTCTTCATTAAAGTTGCACAGATAATTGGAGATTTTTTAAAACAAGGAGTTTTGAAACAGGTGTTGAGCAGTCATTCACTGATAATGGGCTTAAAGATGCCGTATGGAAAAGTGAGCATTGTGAAAGACTTGCGAAAAGTGAACAACATGGTGGTCAAATGTTGTACCGTGGTGCCAAATTCAGCAGTGATCCTGTTCAGATTCCTTGCAATGCGGAGTGGTTCACAGTGGTTGATTTGTCAAAAGCTTTCTTTTCTGTTCCTCTTCATGAGGACAGTCAGTTTCTTTTTAGCTTTAAATTCCTAGACAGAGTCTACAGCTGGTGCAGGCTTCGACAAGGGTATATGGAGTCACCGTCACTGTTTAATCAGATCCTGAAACAGAATCTGGAGTCATTGGAGTTACCGTACCAATTGACTCTAGTGCAATACATTGATGATTTGCTGATTGCATCCAGGACAAGGGACGGGTGTAAGTATGACTTGATTGCCCTGTTGAATCATTTGGGATAATTCGGAAATAGGGTGTCTCCTATAAAACTGCAGTATTGTGAGAAATCAGTGTGTTAGACCTGACAGCCTTAGGGTAGTCACCCCTAACTTTTTGCCTGCCTCCCTCCACTTTGTGGACACTGTTTTTGCTGGTTTTTAGACTCTATGCACTTTACCACTGCTAACCAGTGCTAAAGTGCATATGCTCTCTCCCTTAAAACATGGTAACCTTGAATCATACCTGATTGGACTATTAATTTACTTATAATTCCCTAGTAAGGTGCACTTTATGTGCATAGAGCTGGTAAATTAAATACTACTAGTGGGCCCGCAGCACTGGTTGTGCCACCCACTTAAGTAGCCCCTTTTCCTTGTCTCAGGCGTGCCATTGCAAGGCCTGTGGGTGCAGTTTCACTGCCACCTCGACTTGGCATTTAAAAGTACTTGCCAAGCCTAGAACTCCCCTTTTTCTACATATAAGTCACCCTTAATTTGTGCCCTAGGTAACCCCTAGAGCAGGGTGCTATGTGGGTAAAAGGCAGGACATGTACCTGTGTAGTTATATGTCCTGGTAGTGTAAAACTCCTAAATTCGTTGTTACACTACTGTGAGGCCTGCTCCCTTCATAGGCTAACATTGGGGCTGCCCTCATACACTGTTGAAGTGGCAGCTGCTGATCTGAAAGGAGCAGGAAGGTCTTATTTAGTATGGCCAGAATGGTAATACATAATCCTGCTGACTGGTGAAGTCGGATTTAATATTACTATTCTAGAAATGCCACTTTTAGAAAGTGAGCATTTCTTTGCACTTAAATCCTTCTGTGCCTTACAATCCACGTCTGGCTGGGCTTGGTTGACAGCTCCTTGTGCATTCACTCAGACACACCCCAAACAGAGGGTACTCAGCCTCACTTGCATACATCTGCATTTTGAATGGGTCTTCCTGGGCTGGGAGGGTGGAGGGCCTGCTCTCACACAAAGGACTGCCACACCCCCTACTGGGACCCTGGCAGACAGGATTGAACTGAAAGGGGACCTGGTGCACTTCTTAGCCACTCTTTGAAGTCTCCCCCACTTCAAAGGCACATTTGGGTATAAAACAGGGCCTCTGCCCTACCTCATCAGACACTTGCTGGAGAAGAAACCTGAACCAGAAACTACATCCTGCCAAGAAGAACTGCCTGGCTGCTCAAAGGACTCATCTGTCTGCTTTCTACAAAGGACTGCTGCCTTGCTGTTGGCCTGCTGCCTTGCTGAACTCTTGTCTGGCTGTGAAAGTGCTCTCCAAGGGTTTGGATAGAGCTTGCCTCCTGTTCCCTGAAGTCTCAGGACCAAAAAGACTTCCCTTTTTCACTTGGACGCTCCGTGCGCCGAAAATTTCGACGCACAGCTTGTGCCGCGGCGAGAAAAACGCCGCACACCGACGCTGATCAACGCGACGCTCTGGGGACGACCGGAAATGCGACGCACGGCTTCGCAAGGACAACGCCGCCCGACCTCTAGAGGAGAAATTGACGCGACGCCTGCCGTGAGATCGTAATTTCAACGCGCAGCCCCGCAGAACAACGCGCAGCCGGAAAACAAGCAGGAAAATCCACGCACAGACCCGGGACATCTGGTAATCCCCGCGTTCCACAGAAAGAGACTGTCCGCACGCCGGAAAACGACGCACGACTTCCCCGCGTGGAAAATAACGACGCAAGTCCGTGTGTGCTGAGGAGAAATCGACGAACACACCCTTTTTCCACGCACCTCTTCTTTTGTGGCCCTCTGAGGAGATTTTTCCACGCTAAACCAGGTACTTGTGCTTGAAAGAGACTTTGTTTATATTCTAAAGACTTAAGACACTTATTATTACTTTTCAGTGATATCTCTACAATTTTCCATTACAACTTTATTCTTTTTGACCTACAATTATCCTGATAAATATTATATATTTTTCTAAACACTGTGTGGTGTATTTTTGTGGTGCTATATGGTGGTATTGTATGATTTATTGCACAAATACTTTACACATTGCCTTCTAAGTTAAGCCTGACTGCTCGTGCCAAGCTACCAGAGGGTGGGCACAGGATAATCTTGGATTGTGTGTGACTTACCCTGACTAGAGTGAGGGCTTTTGCTTGGACAGGGGGTAACCTGACTGCCAACCAAAAACCCCATTTCTAACATTGGTGGCAGCGGTGGGATAGGACTTGTATTTGTGCAGTGACATACAGTAGCTAAGTATTTCACTACCTACCCACAGTTGAAGGTCAACTTGGTTTTTATCTCTTTTTGCAAATCCGTTTTTTTTCCTGACAATTTTCAAAAACTAAATCCTCACTCAACATGTCTCTGACTGGGTCTCAGACAGGGGACTTTGACCTAGTCCAGTTGGATACATATACGGTCAAACAACTAAGAGGATTCTGCAGGGCATTGAGGGTACCCACCCAAGGGGCCTCCAGAAAGAAGGACTTTCAAGTGGCGCTGAGGGCCTGGGCAGAAGCCCATTTAGAGGATGATGAGGAAGAGGAGCCAGAAAATGGCCCCTCAGAGGAATTTTCACTATCTGTGGATGGTGTTACCACTGCAATTGTGCACCCTTCCAGACCAGGGAGCAGTGTCTCTGTGCAAAGCCTGACCGCAGAGGAAAGTAGAGAAGAAAGGGAGTTCCAATTGCAAAAGGCAAAACTGAAAATTGAGGCTCAACAGGAGGAGAGAAGGGCAGAAAGAGAAGCCAAACAAACTGAAGCTGAAAGAACAGCCAAACAGATTCAAGCAGAAGCTGAAAGGGCAGCCAAACAAGCGGAAGCTGAAAGAGCAGCCAAACAGGTGGAAGCTGAAAGAGCTTTGGCTGAAAATAAACTATTGTTGGCTCATGAACTGAGTCTCAAGGAGCTGGAGATCAAGGCAAGACAGTCTGAATCCAGCAATAATGGTGGCAGCATACTGACAGGACCTGCTGGAGAAAAGAAGGTTTGTATACCCAAAAATGTGGTGCCCAGTTTTGTGGTGGGAGATGACATAGATAAATGGTTAGCTGCTTATGAAGTTGCACTAAGGGCTCATGAGGTTCCTGAAGGGCAATGGGGGGTAGCTATGTGGGGTTATGTACCGCCATTGGGGAGGGATACACTCCTCACATTGGATCATCCTGATCAAAACACATACCCACTTCAGAAAGCCATTTTACTTGCCAAGTTTGGGCTGACCCCTGAAGGATACCGTCAGAGGTTCAGGGACAGCACCAAACAAACCACACAAACATGGGTAGATTTATTTGACTTCTCCAGTAAGGCACTGAATGGATGGGTGCGGGGCAACAAAGTAGCTGATTATAAAGGTTTATATGACTTGATTCTAAGAGAGCATATGCTTAATACTACTTATACAGAGTTGCGCCAGCACTTAGTGGATAGCAAGCTGACTGATCCCAGGAAGCTTGCTGAGGAGGCGGACCTCTGGGTTAGCACCAGAGTGTCCAAGAAGGTACCTGGGGGGGACTCCCACAAAGGTGGTCAGGGTTCCCAACAGAAGAAAGAGGGGGGAGATAAACTTGCAGATAAGGAACTCTCCAAAGGCCCCCAAAAGAATCCCCAGGGAGGGGGTGGCAACCCTTCCTTTTCCAAATTTGGGAAAAAGCCAGGGACATATGACAGGTCAGGGAAACCTAACCCCAAATGCATGGAGTGTTACCAGTATGGTCACTATAAAGGCGATCCCCAGTGCCCCAAGAGGGCACCGTCCACTACCGGACAGGCACCTGGGTTGACTAGTGTAGCGCTCGGGGGGGGAGATGGACCCAGATAGCTTTGGGGAACAGGTAGAGATTTCCCTAGTGTCCCTGGGAGAAGGAGAAATGGTGCCCAAGGTCCACATGCCCAAAAATACTTCCAAGTACCGGCAGTGGGTCACCATTGATGGGCAGAAGGTGGAGGCTCTGCATGACACAGGAGCCAGTATGACTACTATCAAGAGTCAACTGGTGTCAACAGAGCAAATAGTACCTAATACATTCCACCAGGTCATAGTCGCTGACAATCGCGAGAGTCACCTACCGGTGGCTCTGGTTCCCTTTGAGTGGGGGGGGTCTCTGGTACTCTGAAAGTAGCTGTGAGTCCTGCCATGCCTGTAGATTGTCTGTTAGGCAATGATCTTGAGCATACTGCTTGGAAAGAAGTGGAGCTCAAGTCTCACCTGGAGATGTTAGGGTTACCTGAGTGGGTCTGCATGACCACACGGTCCATGGCTGACCGAGAGGGAAGTCAAGGGCGTCTGGAGCCTGGAACGATGGTCCAGAGAGCTGCCAAGAGGAGGGACCAGGGGCACGGGAAACCGGCCCCAGAAGTTCCCGCAGTGGCTGATGGGGCTCCTGAGGAGGAGGCTCCCGAGCCAACGGGGGAAGACATTGCCACCCTAGGTGACTTACCTGAGCTTGCTGGCTCGCAAGTTGAGGGTGGACCCACCAGGGAGGAATTCTGCAAGGCGCAGAAAGAATGTCCCACTCTAGAAGGTCTGAGGAAACAAGCCTCAAACCAGGCGGCAGGTGACACCTCTGGCGATCACCACCTATATTGGGAGAATGATCTCCTCTACAGTGAGCGTAAGGTTCCGGCCTTTGGGGCAGCACGTACGCTGGTGGTCCCCCAATGTTACCGAACCTTCCTACTGGGTCTGGCTCACGACATTCCCCTGGCAGGACATTTGGGGCAAGGCAAGACCTTTAACAGGCTTGTCACCCACTTTTATTGGCCCAAAATGAGGACACACTCAGATAAATTCTGCAGATCCTGTCCTACCTGCCAGGCCAGTGGTAAAGCAGGAAAAAGGGGTAAAAACCCCCTGATTCCACTTCCTGTCGTTGGCACCCCCTTTGAAAGGATGGGCATCGACATTGTTGGTCCTTGGACCCCAAAACTGCCTTAGGCAACAGGTTCATCCTGGTTTTGGTGGACCATGCCACCGGTTACCCAGAGGCAATCCCTCTGAGGACCGTAACTGCACCGGTGGTGACCAGGACTCTGATGGGGATATTTACCAGTGTGGGATTCCCCAAGGAGATAGTGTCTGACAGAGGCACTAACTTCATGTCTGCATACATGAAGTCTCTGTGGGATGCGTGTGGTGTAACCTACAAGTTCACCACACCCTATCACCCCCAGTCTAATGGTCTTGTGGAGAGATTCAACAAGACCCTGAAAGGCATGATTGGTGGCCTCCCTGAGGCCATGAGGCGTAAGGGGGACGTCCTCTTACCATGCCTTCTCTTTGCTTACAGAGAGGTCCCCCAGAGGGGGGTAGGGTTCAGTCCCTTTGAGCTTCTCTATGGGTACCCTGTCAGGGGACCCTTAAGCATTGTCAAGGAGGGATTGGAGAAAGCTCCAAAGGCACCCCCTCAGGACGTGGTCAGCTACATGTTGGCCCTCCGCAACCAGATGACCCGCTTCTGGAAAGAGGCCCAAAGTAACCTTGAGGCCAGTCAAGAGGTAATGAAACACTGGTATGACCAGATGGCCACCCTGGTAGAGTTTCAACCTGGAGACAAAGTGTGGGTAATGGAGCCAGTAGAGCCTAGAGCTCTCCAGGACCGCTGGTCTGGCCCATTTGAAATCAAGGAGCGGAAAGGGGAGGCCACTTACCTAGTGGACCTCCAAACCCCTAGGAATCCCCTAAGGGTGCTCCATGTGAACCGACTAAAGGCTCACTGTGAGAGGTCGGAGATCAACATGCTTCTGGTCACAGATGAAGGAATGGAAGGGGAGAGTGAACCTCTCCCCGACCTCCTCTCTGCCCAAGAAGGTGATGGGTCAGTAAGCGGGGTCATTCTTTCTGATTTCCTGACTCTAAACCAGAGAGGAGACTGTTATGAGCTGTTGGAGCAGTTCTCCCCCCTGTTCTCCCTTACTCCTGGACTGACCCACCTCTGTGTTCATGATATTGACACCGGTGACAGTCTCCCTGTGAAGAACAAAATGTACAGGTTGTCGGATAAGGTGAAGGCCAGCATCAAGGAGGAGGTCTCCAAGATGTTGACTCTAGGGGTTATCGAGAAATCCAGTAGTCCCTGGGCCAGCCCAGTGGTGTTGGTCCCTAAGGCTACTGCCCCAGGTGCAAAGCCAGAACTCCGGTTCTGTGTGGACTACCGGAGTCTCAACTCAGTCACACGGACTGATGATCACCCCATCCCCCGAGCTGATGAGCTCGTTGACAGGCTGGGCGCTGCCAAGTTCCTGAGTACGTTTGATCTTACTTCGGGGTACTGGCAGATCGCCCTGACTGAGGGGGCTAAGGAAAGATCCGCATTTTCAACCCCTGATGGCCATTACCAGTTCCGGGTGATGCCGTTTGGATTGGAAAATGCCCCCGCTACCTTCCAGCGGTTGGTTAACGGGGTCCTAGCTGGCAAGGATGCCTTTTGTGCAGCCTACCTGGATGACATAGCTGTCTACAGTTCCAGCTGGGAGGAACACCTGCTTCACCTCAAGGAGGTGCTTCAGGCCCTGCAACAGGCAGGCCTGACCATCAAGGCTAGTAAGTGCCAGATTGGGCAGGGTTCCGTGGTGTACTTGGGACACCTAGTGGGTGGTGGCAAGGTGCAGCCACTCCAGGCCAAGATTGAAAGTATCAAGGCCTGGCAACCACCGCGAACGCAGACTGAGGGGAGAGCCTTTTTAGGCCTCACAGGACACTACCGCAGATTTGTCAAGGGCTATGGTACCATTGTATCACCCTTGACAGAGCTCACTTCCAAGAAACAACCTAGGTTGGTGAATTGGACAGAGGCTTGTCAGAAAGCCTTTGACGCCCTGAAGGAAGCCATGTGCACGGCCCCCGTGCTCAAAGCCCCTGACTACTCCCAGGAATTTATCGTGCAGACAGACGCTTCAGAGCATGGCATAGGGGCAGTCCTAGCACAGCTAAATGAGGAGGGCCGAGATCAACCGGTAGTCTTTATTAGCAGAAGGCTATTACCACGGGAACAGAGGTGGAGTGCTATTGAGAGAGAAGCTTTTGCTGTGGTCTGGGCACTAAAGAAGCTAAGACCCTACCTGTTTGGGACTCACTTCCGGGTCCAGACAGACCACAGGCCCCTCAGATGGCTCATGCAGATGAGGGGTGAGAATCCAAAACTCTTGAGGTGGTCCATTTCCCTACAGGGGATGGACTTTACGGTGGAACATCGCCCAGGGGTTGACCACGCCAATGCTGATGGTCTCTCCAGGTACTTCTGCCTTAGCAATGAGAGCTCCCAGGAGGTCGGGTAGCTCTCCACACTTTCAGCTGGGGGGGACACATGTTAGACCTGACAGCCTTAGGGTAGTCACCCCTAACTTTTTGCCTGCCTCCCTCCACTTTGTGGACACTGTTTTTGCTGGTTTTTAGACTCTGCACACTTTACCACTGCTAACCAGTGCTAAAGTGCATATGCTCTCTCCCTTAAAACATGGTAACCTTGAATCATACCTGATTGGACTATTAATTTACTTATAAATCCCTAGTAAGATGCACTTTATGTGCATAGGGCTGGTAAATTAAATACTACTAGTGGGCCCGCAGAACTGGTTGTGCCACCCACTTAAGTAGCCCCTTTTCCTTGTCTCAGGCCTGCCATTGCAAGGCCTGTGGGTGCAGTTTCACTGCCACCTCGACTTGGCATTTAAAAGTACTTGCCAAGCCTAGAACTCCCCTTTTTCTACATATAAGTCACCCTTAATGTGTGCCCTAGGTAACCCCTAGAGCAGGGTGCTATGTGGGTAAAAGGCAGGACATGTACCTGTGTAGTTATATGTCCTGGTAGTGTAAAACTCCTAAATTCGTTGTTACACTACTGTGAGGCCTGCTCCCTTCATAGGCTAACATTGGGGCTGCCCTCATACACTGTTGAAGTGGCAGCTGCTGATCTGAAAGGAGCAGGAAGGTCATATTTAGTATGGCCAGAATGGTAATATAAAATCCTGCTGACTGGTGCAGTCGGATTTAATATTACTATTCTAGAAATGCCACTTTTAGAAAGTGAGCATTTCTTTGCACTTAAATCCTTCTGTGCCTTACAATCCATGTCTGGCTGGGCTTGGTTGACAGCTCCTTGTGCATTCACTCAGACACACCCCAAACACAGGGTACTCAGCCTCACTTGCATACATCTGCATTTTGAATGTGTCTTCCTGGGCTGGGAGGGTGGAGGGCCTGCTCTCACACAAAGGACTGCCACACCCCCTACTAGGACCCTGGCAGACAGGATTGAACTGAAAGGGGACCTGGTGCACTTCTTAGCCACTCTTTGAAGTCTCCCCCACTTCAAAGGCACATTTGGGTATAAAACAGGGCCTCTGCCCTACCTCATCAGACACTTGCTGGAGAAGAAACCTGAACCAGAAACTACATCCTGCCAAGAAGAACTGCCTGGCTGCTCAAAGGACTCACCTGTCTGCTTTCTACAAAGGACTGCTGCCTTGCTGTTGGCCTGCTGCCTTGCTGAACTCTTGTCTGGCTGTGAAAGTGCTCTCCAAGGGCTTGGATAGAGCTTGCCTCCTGTTCCCTGAAGTCTCAGGACCAAAAAGACTTCCCTTTTTCACTTGGATGCTCCGTGCGCCGAAAATTTCGACGCACAGCTTGTGCTGCGGCGAGAAAAACGCCGCACACCGACGCTGATCAACGCGACGCTCTGGGGACGACTGGAAATCCGACGCACGGCTTCGCAAGGACAACGCCGCCCGACCTCTAGAGGAGAAATCGACGCAACGCCTGCAGTGAGATCGTAATTTCAATGCGCAGCCCCGCAGAATGATGCGCAGCCGGAAAACAAGCAGGAAAATCCACGCACAGACCCGGGACATCTGGTAATCCCCGTGATCCACAGAAAGAGACTGTCCGCACGCCGGAAAACGACGCACGACTTCCCCGCGTGGAAAATAACGACGCAAGTCCGTGTGTGCTGAGGAGAAATCAACGCACACACCCTTTTTCCACGCACCTCTTCATTTGTGGCCCTCTGAGGAGATTTTTCCACGCTAAACCAGGTACTTGTGCTTGAAAGAGACTTTGTTTATATTCTAAAGACTTAAGACACTTTATATCACTTTTCAGTGATATCTCTACAATTTTCCATTGCAACTTTATTCTTTTTGACCTACAATTATCCTGATAAATATTATATATTTTTCTAAACACTGTGTGGTGTATTTTTGTGGTGCTATGTGGTGGTATTGTATGATTTATTGCACAAATACTTTACACATTGCCTTCTAAGTTAAGCCTGACTGCTCGTGCCAAGCTACCAGAGGGTGGGCACAGGATAATCTTGGATTGTGTGTGACTTACCCTGACTAGAGTGAGGGCTTTTGCTTGGACAGGGGGTAACCTGACTGCCAACCAAAAAACCCATTTCTAACACAGTGAAATAACTGGGACACCAGATTCAGAAAGGGCAAAGGAGAATTTCCAGGGAAAGAATTACCATGAATTTGCAGAGAAGTCCCCTGACTTCACAAAGAGATGTCAGAATGTTTCTGGGAATGGTAGGGTATTGCCGACAGTGAATTCCAAATTTTGCTGAGATTGCCAAACCATAACAGCAGTTGACACATAAGGAAGTTACAGATCCCAATACCCTAGATGAAGCTCAGATGAAAGTGTTCACTGAACTGAGAGAGAGTTTGTGCAGAGCTCCAGCGTTGAGAATGCCTGATTACCCAAAACCATTCACATTGTTTTGTCATGAACGTGATGCTTGTTCTTTGTCTGTTTTGAGACAGATCCATGGTGGTAATTATCGCCCAGTAGCCTATTTTTCAGCTACCTTGGACCCAGTCGCAGCAGCTTTACTAGGTTGTCTGTGCGCAGTAGCCGCAGTTGGTCAAAGTCTTTCTCAATGTGAGGGAGTAGTCATGGGATATCCTTTGACGTAATGGTACCACACTCTGTTGAGATCTTACTGACAAGGACGAAAACACAGTATTTGACAGGCGCAAGACTGACAAGGTATGAGACAAGCATATTGGGTGCTCCAAATGTAACATTGAAAAGATGTACAGTGTTGAATCCAGCTACATTGCTTCCAAGTGATACTGTTGAAACTGAAAAGGAGGAAGACATTGAGCATGATTGTCTCGAGGTAACTGAACTGTGCACAAAACCAAGGCCTGATGTTAGAGCATACGTTTGGAGGAAAATGACCAAATTGTTGATGGTTCATGCCTCAGAGATGGGACAGGGATATTGAGAGCAGGATACGCAGTATGTACCATCACAGGCACATTAGAAGCTTTCTGGCTTCGAAGTGTATATTCTGCACAAGTCGTGGAATTGGTAGCTCTTACTAGAGCATGCCATGTTTCTGCAAGACTGAGAGTCACAATCTATACAGGATTTGGAATTGTTCATGATTTTGGTCAATTGTAGTTGCAAAGAAGTTTCCTGACTTCTACTGGTACACCAGTGAGAAATGGCGACAAGATAAAAGAGTTGTTGTACGCAATATAGTTACATGAAGAGATTGCAGTGGTAAAATGCAGTGCACCTCAAAAGACACAGGATTACATTTCATTGGGAAATGGTTATGCGGATCAAGTCGCAAGGATTTGCACATTAAACTGCTTAAAGACAAGTAGGAATTGATGGCTGAAAAAGATAGTACTTGCACAAGTTTTGCATTGACCCCTTTTGTGCCGGGGACGTAATGGTTACGTCCACCGGCACAGTGCTCATGTACAGAGGATGTAACCATTATGTCCTCGGCACAAAGCTCAGAGGGGGCACTAGTGCTCCCCCTGTGGGCTTCCCTCCCACCCCCCCAAGGCAGGGATGGAAATGGAAGCCTTTCCCCTTCCACCCCTGACCCCCCCCTGACCCTCCCCTGACCCCCCCCAGTGACGTCTGATGACGTCAGCTCGCATTCGCGCGCTGTCCTCATCAGAGGCCACTTCCCATCGCACTGGAAGCTCAGCTTCCAGCACGATCGGAAGAGAAATGCTTTGCATTTCTCTTCCAATCATGTGATGGGGGCCCTGAGAGGCTTCAAAGGGAAGGAAAGGAATTTCCTTCCCTTTGAAGTCGCTCAGAGCATATCTCAAGCGATCCTGCTTTTGAAATGCCCACAAGACACCAGGGATTTCTTTTTTTAAAAGAAACTGGCATGAGGGGAGCAATTTGTTTCAAAACGTTTTCTGCCCCCCGGGGGCAAATTGGCCTACTATTTTTAGGCCGATCTGCTCCTAGGGGAGCAGAAACCACTAGGCTCCAGGGATAATTTTTTTGTTTGGGAGAGGCCCATTAGGCAAGGGTCACTCCCTGGGGGCAAATTATACATAGGCCATTTCTGCCCCAAGATCGGCTGATTTTTGTTAGGCCAATCTGACCCCAAGGGGGGCAGAAACCACTAGGCACCAGGGATTTTTTTTCCCGCCAATTTCACGCAAGGGGAGCGACCCATTAGGCAAGGGTCGCTCCCCGGGGGGGGGGGGGCAAATGTATTTTATGCGATTTCTGCCCCCCTGGGTGCAGAAACCACTAGCCGCCAAGGATAATTTTTTTTGTTTTTTTTGTGTGTTTTTTATGTTTTTTTTTTTTTTAGTTGGGGCGCGACCCCTTAGGCAAGGGTCGCTCCTAGGGGGCAAATTATATTTAGGCAGTTTCTTCCCCCCTTGGGGACAGATCACCCAATTTTTGTTAGGCCAATCTGCCCCCAAGGGGGAAGAAACCACTATTCACTTGAGATCTTTTTTTTGCGCCAATTTCACGGAAGGGAAGCGACCCCTTAGGCAAGGGACGCTCTCCGGGGGGGCAAATTTATTTTAGGCCATTTCTGTCCCTCTTGGGGCAGATCGGCCTATTGTTATTAGGCCGATCTGCCCCCAGGAGGGGCAGAAACCGCTAGGCACCAAGGATCTTTTTTTGTGTGTTTTTTTTTGTTTTTTTAGAGTTGGGGAGCGACCCCTTAGGCAAGGGTCGCTTCCTTTGGGGCAAATTATATTTAGGCCATTTCTGTCCCCCTTGGGGGTAGATCAGCCGATTTTTGTTAGGCCAATCTGCCCCCAAGGGGGAAGAAACCACTAGGCACGGGGATAGTTTTTTTTGCGCTAATATCACACAAGGGGAGCGACCCCTTTGGCAAGGGTCGCTCCCCGGCGGGGGCAAATTTATTTTAGGCTATTTCTGTCCCCCGTGAGGGCAGATCAGTCTATTGTTATTAGGCCGATCTACCCCCAGGGGGGGAAGAAACCTCTAGGCGCCAGGGATCATTTGTTTAAATTTCTTTTTTTGTTTTTTAGAGGTGGGGAGCGACCCCTTCGGCAAGGGTCGCTCCCCTGGGGGGGGTTTATTTTTGGCCATTTCTGCTCCCCTTGGGTGCAGATCAGCGTATTTCTTTTAGGGCTATCTGCCCCCGGGGGAAGAAACCACTTAGGCACCAGTGTTTGGTTTGTGTGTATGTGTGTGTTTTTTTAGAGGGGCAGCCCCTTGAGTAAGGGTCGCTCCCCATAGGGGCACATTACTCCACAGGTCCATCTGCTCCCACAGGGAATCTACACTTTATTAATTTTCAAAGGTAGCCCCCATGTTAACCTATGAGAGGGACAGGCCTTGCAACAGTGAAAAACAAATTTAGCAATATATCACTGTCATAGGTCAAGACATTTAAAACACATTACTATGGCGGTCATTCTGACTTTGGCGGGTGGCGGGGGCCGCCCGCCAAAGTCCCGGCGTCAGAATACCGCTGCGCGGTCAGAAGATCGCCGCGGTAATTCTGAGTTTCCTGCTGGGCTCGCGGGCGACCACCAGAAAGCCGCCCACCAGCCCAGCGGGAAACCCCCTTCCATGAGGAGGGGCCCCGCGACACCCGTTACCGCCAGCCAGGTTCTGGCAGTCAAAACCGCCAGAGCCAGGCTGGCGGTAAGGGGGTCCGAATCCCCATGGCAGCGCTGCCTGCAGCGCCGCCATGGAGGATTCCCCAGGGCAGCGGGAAACCGGCAGGACACCGCCGGTTTTCAGTTTCTGACCGCGGCTGTACCGCCGCGGTCAGAATGCCCATGGGAGCACCGCCAGCCTGTTGGCCCTGGCGGTTTCAGAATGACCCCCTATATGTCCTACCTTAACTGTACACTGCACCCTGCCTTTGGAGCTACCTAGGGCTTACCTTAGGGGTGTCTTACATGCAAGAAAATGGAAGGTTTTGGCCTGGCAAGTGGGTACACTTACCGAGTCGAATTTACAGTTAAAACTGCACACACAGAGACTGCAGTGGCAGGTCTGAGACATGATTACAGAGCTACTGTTGTGGGTGGCACAACCAGTGCTCCAGGTCCACTAGTAGCATTTGATTCACAGGCCCTGGCACCGTTAGTGCACCTTACTAGGGACTTACTAGTAGATCAAATATGCCAATCATGGATAAACCAATCAACAATACAATTTACACAGAGAGCATATGCACTTCAGCACTGGTTAGCAGTGGTAAAGTGCTCAGAGTTCAACAGCCAACAGCAACAGGTCAGAAAAAAATAGGGGGCAGGAGGCAAAAAGATAGGGGATGACCCTGCATAAGCAAAAAAGTCCAACAACAACACAAATATAATTGTGCACAAAACTAAGGACAATTTCACACACAATCCAGCATTTAGTACACCACTTACAAACATGTCATTCATGCATGTCAACAATACTCCTTTGGAGTAAATTGCTTTTACTTACCTAAAACATACAACTATGCAAACCGCAGGACAACTACTGCCAAAACCACAAGGATCGACAGCAAAGGTGGCAAAAGCTTTGAACTAGAACGAAAAGAATAAATAAACTGTTGTAATCACAAATACAAATACGTTGCCAGTTGACAAACACACCACCACCAATAACTTACAAATTTTCCCTGGTCTTCTGCCCCCCTTAGGGGAAGATGGGCCTACATAACAAATAGGCCAATCTGCCCCAAATGGGGCCAGAAATGTCCATCAATAATGTGTGCCCTTTTGCCAAAGGGGCCGCCCCCCATACAAAACACACACACACACAAGATCTCTGGTACCTAAGTGGATTCTGGCCCCCTTGGGGCCAGATGGGCCTAAAAAAATAGGCTGATTTGCCCCCAAAGGGGGAAGAAATGGTCAACAGTTCTGTTCCCCCTTTGGGGGGTGACCCTTGTCAAAGGGGGTGCCCAGCATAAAATAAACTAAGGGGAACAAAAAATAATAATTCCCTGACGTCCTGGTGGCTTCTGCCCTCCTTGGGGGCAGATAGGCCTAAAAGAATAGGCCGATCTGCCTCCAAGGGGGGGCACAAATGGCCATCAGTAATGTGCCCCCTTTGGGGGGTGACCCTTGCCTAATGGGGGGCCTCCAGCACAAAAAAAAACAAAGGTTAAAAAAAAAATCCCTGACGACTTGGTGGCTTCTGCCCCCCTTGGAGGCAGATGGGCCTAAAAAAAAAAAACTAGGCTGATCTGCCTCCAAGGGGGGCAGAAATTGCCAACAGTAATGTGCCCCCTTTGGGTGGCGACCCTTGCCAAAGGGGCCACCCCCCCATACACAAAACACACACACAAGATCCCTGGTGCTTAAGTGGATTCTGCCCCCCTTGAGAGCAGATGGGCCTAAAAAAATAGGCATATCTGTTCCCAAAGGGGGCAGAAATGGCCAACAGCTCTGTGCCTCCTTTGGGGGGATGACCCTTGCCAAAGGGGGTGCCCCTCAACACAACAAAAGGGAAACAAAACAAAAAAAACTCCCTGGCGTATTGGTGTCTTCTTCCCTCCTTGGGGGCAGATGGGCCTAAAAGAAATAGGCCCATCTGCCCCCAAGGGGGGAAGAAATGGCCAACACTAATTTCCCCCCTTGAGGGGGCATCTCTTGCCCAAGGGGTGCCCCCAAGACACAAAACACCAACACACAATCCCTGGGGCCTAGTGGGTTTCAACCCGCCCCCCCCAGGGGCAAGATCGACCAAAAACATGGCCGCTCTAGAGGGGGCTGAAACATATTTAAAAAATTGCCCCCAGGGCAGCGACTCTTGCCTAAGGGGTCGCTCTCCAAAATAAACAAACATACGATCCCTGGTGCCTAGTGGTGGATTCCTGCTCCACAATCGCGAGCGAGCAGGAATCCGTTGAAAACAGGCACAGAGGGAAAGGAAAAACTCTTTCCTTTCCCCCTGTGTCTGTTTTCCCCCACAGTGGACCTCCAAAAAAGAAGGACTCACCTTTTGAACATCCTCTCTCTAGACGTGCTGGAAGCAAATGGCTTCCAGCGCCTCCTCGGCAGCAGTTAATGACGTCGGCGGGCTGTGAGCACTCTGTTGTCATCAGATTGCCGAGGGGGGGGGGTCAGGGTGGAAGGGAAAGCGATTCCTCTTCCATCCCCTACTGGGGGGTGTGGGAGGGAGGCCCACGGGAGTGCTAGCGCTCCCTCCCCAGTGGGCCGGGTGCAGGATGAGCTGGTCTCGTCCTGGGCACACGGGAACCGTGTGCCAGGATTAAACCAGCTTGCCCCAGGCACCCTGGGGATTAAACAACCAATTTGTTTTGATAATATTACCCCCAGCCAAGTATTAGACTCCCCTTTTATTGCATTTGTCACCCCAGGGTAGGACCTATGTAGCCCATAGGTCAGGGTGCAGTGTAATTAAATGGTTGGACATGTAATTGTAAGTTTTATATGATCTGGTAGTGAAAAACTCCTTGGTTTGAGACCTATCAGCCCCACAGGATAACATTGTGTTGCCTTACTACACTTTGACTGGGACATGGTATCTGGGTCATGATTAATGTTTGGTATCTATGAAATTGTAATGAAAAATCCATTATAATGGTAAAGGCAGATCTTTAATTACAATTGTGAAATTGCCACTATTAGAAAGTTGGCATTTCCTTCTTTAGCCCTTTTGTGCCCTTAACCATTTATAGGTCAGATGAATGGGTTTAGCTTACAGTTAAACTTTGTGAATTCCTCTCAGGCAGTCGCTCAATAGAGGGGTTAGGTGTGCTTGAATGGGACATCTGCTGGCAGGAAGGGGTAGCGCAGATGAGCACAACCCCACATTTAAATGAATAGGGTGTGCACTGCCTTCACACAAAGGACCTATCGCCTCCACATTGTCACTACATCCAGCTTGTAAGCCAGGGGAGTTAGGAAATCTCATGCACTTCAAATAACCTTTCTTGAAGCTTCTCCTACCTTGCAGAGGAAGGGCTCCAGGGTATAAAAGTAGGACTTTCAGACCCACTCTTCAATTCACTTCTTGACCTGTGGAAGAATTGTCAGGGTATTGCCTGATATGTACTCTACAAGAGTACTTTGCTGTACCTGAAATGATTGCTTTGCTGCTTGGAGCTGGCCTTGAACCCTCCGTTGCCAGCTCTACTGCTGAGCCCTGTGTCTTCACCTGCCCCTAGGACTACCAGAGTGACACTAAGGGCTAGTTTTCTGGCATCCTGTTCAAAATCATAGGGACAAAAATAGCTTCCACCATTTCAACCTCCACCTGGACCCAGCCTGAGTGAGTCTTGAAGCCCCCAAGTGGTGTCCCAGCAGTTCTGGACTCTTGGTTGTAGTGCCTAAAGACGCTAATATGGCCAAACCCCAAAACTGATGACTTAGACATTTTTTGGCCAAAAACTGCTCTGAGAACCAGAAAGCGACCAAGACCAACCTGTCATATTTAATGTGCAGCTTCTCCTACTGCGTACTTCTCTGGAGTAGCAAATCCTATTCAGCAGTCTTTTACCAAAGAGGTATTCGGCCTCGTAGAACTGTGTTCTGCTATAGCCTTCTGCCTCTTTCCACCAGAGATTTTCAACTTCCATAAAATCAAGTAAATCTGAATAAAAAAATCTTAACCGGGCTTTGATTCAGGGCTCCCTGAACCCTCCTGAAGCCTTGAGCTACTGAACTTTATCTTCTCAGAATATTTTTCTCAAAATTTGTTCCAAGTCCGAAGGTAAGCGGTGACAGAGTCAATCCACTTCTTTTATCCAAACTGCACTCCATAGCAGTCAGCTATATTTTTCATCTATGACCAGTATTGCATGTCAAGATGTCTGTGGTTAGCGCTTTGATCTTTTAGGTGCTAATAAAAAAATAAAAATAAAAACTTTAAACATTCATAGTTCCAGTTTTACTGATTGGATTTTTATAATTTTGGTGTTAAATAGTTTGTTAAAATGTAGTCTCTTTCTCCAAATTAATGCAGGATTTCTCTTGTGATGGGTCTTCACTTCATTAACTTTATTATTGTTTGTGTCCTGCATAAATTCTTTACACATTGCCTCTAAATTAATCCTGACTGCTTTTGTGCCAAGCTACTCAGGGTTAAGCACAGTTATATTTAGGAACTTTTTGTGGTTGACCCAACCTGGGATTGTTGCTGTTGCTCGACATGAACTCACACCCCAGTCAAACAACAGCCTAATTCTCACATTTATCAAAATTTCTATTACACATCTGCCTTCACCAATGAGTTGGACTTATAATATCTATTTCAAAAGGTCAAAAATTGAGCTGTGTCCCATCCACAGACAACAATACTATGTTTAATATTGTATCCCAAAGCTTTCCTGTGGAGCAGCCACCGCTCCTACAGTGAAACAGTTTAGGGCCTTTTCACTGCATGGACATGTTTAATATCAAACCTTTGTATGTCCTTCTTTTAAATACTATGCACCCCTCCTTATGTGTAGTAGGGCCTCCTTATGGATAACAATAATATTTAAAGTGTATTTTAACAGTTCAAATGTAATTGTAAACCTGCAGAGTCAGGCTACACATGCCAGGCCTGCTGTCATGTTTACACTGTTACTGTCATTGTAGTGGATGGCACAATAGGTGCTGAGGTTCACTTTGTACATTTAACTTAGGGGTCCTTGGTACACATGCACCATATACCAAGGACTTGTAGGCAAGTTAGTATGCCAGTTAGGGGTATGCCATTTTTATCATGTTGGAATGGGGGAGCACTGACACCGATTATCAGAGGTAAATTGCAAAGGGTTGTGCAGCAAGACAAAAAGCTGGGGGTACACCATGCAAAAGTAGGTCATTTTCAATAATTACCATAACTAACTATGATATTGCTTTAGTTTTTTAGTGAATTGTTATATTGTCTTAATGTGAATTAAGATTTTGGCCCTCATTACAACATTGGCAGTAAATGGCTCTTACCGCTTTTCAGAAGACCGCCAACACACCGCCGCGGCCGCAGAATTCTGCCGCAGGTATTACGACCCACAGCTCGGAATCCGCCAAAATCTAGACACCCACACAAGTCCGCCACACCAAAGGTCAGTGATAAACTGGCGATAACAAAACCAACACCGTCACGCCAACAGGAATACGCCCACACTACAGGAATACGCCCACACTATCACGACACACGAATCCACGCAGCGGTCTTTCAACCGCCGTATTCCATTGGCGGTACACACCGCTGCGTTCAAAATACACACACTCTTAGAAAACACAACCACATTGGACAATTTGAAATACACACACCTGATACACATACACACACCACTCCCACACACCCAGTACAATATAAAACACCCACCCACATTACCCACAAACCCATACTACCAAAAATGTTGACGAAGGCCAGAGAGACAGCACAGCAAAGACAACACCAGCATACAAAGCCACACAACACCATCACACATCCACATCCACGCACAAAACACCACACACCCCTAAACATCACCCCACACATCACAACACACACCAACTCACACATCACCCACACCACCCCATGGCACCGCAAAGACACCCCAGATTTTCTGAGGAGGAGCTCAGGGTCATGGTGGAGGAAATCATCCGGGTAGAGCCACAGCTATTTGGATCACAGGTGCAGCACACCACCATAGCAAGGAAGATGGAGCTATGGCACAGAATCGTGGACAGGATCAAAGCAGTGGGACAGCATCCAAGAACATGGGATGACATCAGGAAGAGGTGGAACGACCTACGGGGGAAGGTACGTTCTGTGGTCTCAAGACACCACATCGGAGTTCAGAGGACTGGCGGCGGGCCCCCACCTCCTCCCCCACAACTAACAACATGGGAGGAGCAGGTCTTGGCTATACTGCATCCAGAGGGCCTCGCAGGAGTATCTGGAGGAATGGACTCTGGTAAGTCAAATCTTAACTATTACATCCCCCACCCTACCTGCATGCTATCACATACCCCCACCCTCACTCTCACCCCCCTCACTCCAACTCCTCACAGATGTCCCACTATCACACAGCACACATCCCAACACCAGGCCCTGCATGCAACAACAAAGCATGGACAGCCATCACCAATGCATGGCCACTACACATACCCACACAAACCCCTAAACAATTAGCACACAAGGTCCTACACATGAATGGAAGCACTGGGGTACAGAGTCACCCACCCATTGCACACCATGGCACACACAGATGCAATAATCCTGCCTTTACACCCCTGCAGGACCCCTAACCAACGTCACTGGACAGGAGGTTCCAGACATGTCCACTCCACCCACAGAATAGGCCCACAGTGATGACAGCAGCTCTGTCCAACTGGATGTTGATGACCAGCCCGGCCCATCTGGGACCTCGGGACAGTTGGTTCCCCTCACACTGGCACAGGCCACCACAGATCCTCCCCCCTCAGGAAACATCAGCACAGCACCCACCCAGTGGGCCCATACCTCTGTCCCCAGGACACATCAAGCAGCAGTGTGCCCATCACTACAGGGAACCCAGGCTAACCCACCACCCCCAGGACAGCAGGGACCTGGGGGCAGTGGTAGTGGGCGCACCGTTCAGGGGACAGAGGCCCAGGAAAACCAGGGAACTGAGAGGGCTGTTGTGTGACAGGGGGAGGACAGGCTCAGGGAACCCACTCTCCACGAGGCCCTCTCCAACATCATGGGAGCCTACCATCATTCCCAGGATACGATGGCAACGGTACTGGCCAAGTTTCAGGAGACCCAGCGGCTGCAGGAGGAACAGTATTTGGGGTTCAGGGAGAAATTCAAATCCATCAATACCACTCTGGGCACCATTGTAGGGGTGCTGAAGGAACTCGTGAACAGCAGGAGGGACACTGTGGCACAACAAGGGGCCCATGACACTAGCCTGGACGATGAACTGCCCACCACCTCCGCCAGCGCTAGTGGACAGGAGGCATCGTGACAGGACCAGGACACCAGCACCCCACCCCCTGCAGAACCACCTGCAAGTGGTCCCTGAGTTCCAGGACAAAGACAGAAAACAATGACAAGACCCCGCCAAGAAATGAGACCACCCTGATTGTCATCCTTCTGTCCCACTTTGTCACCCTGTCCATCCATAAACTGCCCCAGCTCCATTTCCTATGCCTCTTTGGACAATGCACCTGTGAGACAAATAGACTGGACTCTGCCATGGACATTCCTCCACCATCGCCCCTGACCATTTTGCAACACCCTCCACTATTTAGCACTTAAATAAACACCCTTAAATCACAAAACAATCTGGAGTCAGTCTGTGCTTTCACAAATGTGTATTTGCAATAACTGAGGGAAATAGCAATGTCCATGCTATTGTCAACATACCAATGTCACACAGCTCTAGTCCATGAGGAAACATCGCAGAAGTCACACAGTGGGACCCACATCTGTGAAATCAAAAGGGAAAGTGACAAATCAGGGTCCATAAACTGGGTGAAAGTGACAGACATATGAGAGGTAGAACAAGTGTATCAGATGTAGGAGGCAGTGATGTCTTCTTCCCTGTGTCTCACTGGAAGTATTGATGGATCACGGTGTTTCTGCTGTCTATGTCCTCTTCTTCTGCCTCCTCTTCTTCACTGTCCACAGGCTCCACAGCTGCCACAACACCTCCTTCAAGACCATCCTCCTGCAGAAAAGGCATCTGTCGTCGCAAAGCCAAGTTGTGAAGCATACAGCAGGCCAAGATGATCTGGCACACCTTCTTTGGTGAGTAGTATAGGGAACCACCTGTCATATGGAGGCACCCGAACCTCATTGTAGCGTTCCTCTGCCCTTGTACTGGGATTCCTCACTGGGGTCAGTAGCCATGACAGGTTGGTGTAGCCAGAGTCACCTGCAAATGTTGAGGGACAACTGTTAGACACACACTAACCCTTAGGGACAACCCCAGACCCAGACAACTATTCACACTGTATAGGGTCCATGTCCTCACCTCATAGCCACACACGGTGCCTCTGGAGTTGCCCCATCACATAAGGGATGCTGCTATTCCTCAGAATGTAAGCGTCATGCACTAAGCCAGGAAACTTGGCATTCACATGGGAGATACACTGGTCGGCCAAACACACCATCTGCACATTGATAGAATGGTAACTCTTCGGGTTTCTGTACACCTGTCCACTCCTGCGGGGGGGGCACCAAGGCCACATATGTCCCATCAATGGCACCTATGATGTTGGGGATATGTCCCAGAGCATAGAAGTCACCTTTCACTGTAGGCAAATCCTCCACCTGAGGGAACACGATGTAGCTGCGCATGTGTTTCAGCAGGGCAGACAACACTCTGGATAACACGTTTGAGAACATTGGCTGGGACATCCCTGATGCTATGGCCACTGTAGTTTGAAAAGACCCACTTGCCAGGAAATGGAGTACTGACAGGACCTACACTAGAAGGGGGATACCTGTGGGATGGCGGATAGATGACATCAGGTCTGGCTCCAACTGGGCGCACAGTTCATGGATTGTGGCACGATCAAGTCTGTAAGTGACTATTACATGTCGCTCTTCCATTGTCGACAGGTCCACCAGTGGTCTGTACACCAGAGGATGCCGCCATCTCCTCACCTGCCCAAGCGGACGTTCCCTATGGATGAGAACAGCTAGCAGAGGGTCAGCCAACAATGAGTTACGAAAACACAACTTTATTGCACACATTTGTCAATCCGCTATGTGCCTGTCTGAGTGTGTATGCAAGGCCTGGATACGTGTGACGCATTTAAAATGAATGCCATAGGGCCCACTGAAATGGTGGCTGACCGACCTGTAAGGTGGGACAATGAGATATGAGGTAACTGTGCTGGCGTTGTACATCGTCGCGGTAGGCGGTCGAAGACCGCGGCGCAATCCTGCATTGGTTAACTTTGGACACTATGGGTCCCAGAAGCCAATGACGATGTACGCCGGTGGTGACGGTACGCACCGCCGCTGACGTGACCGCCATTTTCTGTCTGTTCACTCACTTGATACCTGATCTTCGACAGGAGAGGACCTACACTGCAAGTGCTGCTGTGACCTCAGTCTGAAAGCGACAATAGCTACAGTGTCTGGGGAAAGGGCCCCTGCCTTCACATCGGAGGAGTTTGGACAAACTAGTGGATGGGATCCTCCCCCAGTACACGCTACTCTACGGTCCTCCAGACAGGTGAGTACACTGTGAGCATGCTGTATGGGCAATGCCTGTTTGGAGTGGTGTGGTTGGGAGATGGGGGGGGAATGAGGCGTGCATGAAACAACGGTGAGTGTATGTGCGTCAGGGCAAGGGTGGGAACGTGGGCCAATGACTGTAATGGTCCGGACGGTTATATTTTCTCCTTTTCCCCTGTACTATTCCTGTAGGTCAGTGCCCACCAGAAGAAGGATATTTGGCGTGCCATCGCCAAGGAAGTCTGGACCCTGGGGGTCCACCACAGACAGAGCACCCACTGCCGTAAAAGATGGGAGGACATTCGCCGCTGGAGCAAGAAGACAGCAAAGGCCCAGCTGGGGATGGCCTCCATCCATGGGAGGGGTGCCCGTCTCCCCATGACACCCCTGATGTTCCAGATCCTGGCGGTGGCGTATCGGGAGTTGGATGGGCGCTTGAGGGCATCACATCAGCCACAAGGGGGTGAGTACACTCTCATTCAGCTGATTTAAGGCACGTGGTAGGTGTCTGGGTGGGGGAGGTTGGCACTGGGTTACCCTAGGCCCATTGCCAGTTTTGCAGGTAAGGTCCCTTTGTGAGGCAGGTTATGTGGCACACCCCCCCACCAGTGTTAAAAGCCATCTACCCCTAGTCAGGCTCCTGTGACTTCCATGTGTGCAGCAATCAGGCATAGGCCTTCTACCCCATATCCCTGCGATTAAATAGGGAACTCTAAGTGCATGGCGTAGTGCAGAGGGCTGCTGTGTCTGTAGTGTCTGCCATTGGTAGCGGTATTGCATGCACTGAACATGTCTTTCTACTTTCTTTCCCCCCCCTTTTTGTGGTCTCCCTGTTCTTGTGTGCATTAGCATCATCATGCGGAGTAGCAGTGCCACTGGAGCAGGAGGGAGCTGCATCCCACATGGCCCTGGAGGGCGAGACTACGGATTCCGAATTCACCAGAGGGACAGAGGGCGAGGGGAGCTCCACAGCGGGGACAGGAGCTGTGACCAGCGACACCGACTCCTCCTCTGATGGGAGCTCCCTTGTGGTGGCGGGCCCCTCTGTGCCCACCGCATCTACAGGTACAGCCGCCACCCTTCCTATCAGCACCGCCCTCCCAGCAGCCCCTCAGCGTGTGTCCCGTGGCCGCTCACCCAGGAGGGTGGGCATATTCTTCGACGCAGGTACCTCAGCCCCTGCCCCTGTCAGCCCAGCTGCCCTCAGAGAGGAGGCCATTGACCTCCTCAGATCCCTCACTGTTGGGAAGTCTACCATTCTGAATGCCATCCAGGGTGTAGAGAGGCAGTTGCAACAGACAAATGCATACCTGGAGGGCATTAATTCTGGTCAGGTAGCCCAGCAGCAAGCTTTTCAGACTCTGGCCTCAGCACAGATGGCAGCCATTGTCTCTGTGTCCAGCCTCCCCCAACAACTTCCTCCACCCAGACCCAATCCCCAGTACCTCAGCCTACCCCAAGCACACCATCAGACCAGCATGCACACACCTCAACACACAAGGGTAGCTCTGGCAAACATAAGCACCACACATCCCACAGGCACTCACACAAGCATCATACCCATGCAGACTTACCAACATCCACTGCCTCCACTGTGTCCCCCTCCTTCATGTCTCCCTCCTCCCTCCCTGTCACGTCTCCACTCACACCTGTATGCACTACATCTTCAGCCACTACGTCCATCACTAGCACGCCCATCACCACACACCGCTCACGTGCTCTCACCACCCCCACTACCATTCACACATCCGCTGTATCCTCTCCCAGTGTGTCTGTGAGGCCACCTCCCAAACTACACAAACGCAGTCACACACCCACCCAACAGCCATCCACCTCAGGACAGCCTCCAGCCCCTGCACCTTCACCCAAAGTCAGCAAACGAACACCTCCTACAACCACTACCTCTTCCTCCAATCCCAAACCCCCTCCATCTACCCGTCCCAGTGTGTCTAAAAAACTTTTCCTGTCAAACCTCGACCTCTTCACTACACCTCCCCCACCCCCTCCGTCCCCTAGGGCCCACCTTTCCAGGTCCCAACCCAGCACCTCAGCCACCACATCACCGGGAACAGTGGTGCCAGCAGTAACCGGCTCCTGGAGTGCGCCAAGCAGCAGGGCAGCCAGTGTGCCAAGAAGCCATGTGGCTTTGCACTCCCCAGGATGAAGCAGTGGGCAAACCACCCACTGGAGAGACTTGATTGATGTGGCATTGCACTCCCCAGCATAAAGCAGTGGGCAACCCACCCACTGTTGAGACTTGAAAGACTGTGGCTTTGCACTCCCCAGGATAAGGCAGTGGGCAAACCACCCACTGGAGAGACTTGAGAGACTGTGGCATTGCACTCCCCAGGATAAAGCAGTGGGCAAACCACCCACTGGAGAGACTTGAGAGACTGTGGCTTTGCACTCCCCAGGGTACATCAATTGGCATGGAGCCCCCTCGTGGAGCTGGCATTGTGCACTCATCTGGCTGAGGTGCCCCCCTTCCCTTCCCCCTGAGGTGCCTGTTTTATTTTGATCTGATGCCCCTGCAGTGTTCTCTCCGTTTGGATCGGGTATTGAGTGTGGGCCTCGCCCATCCATTTTGGGCCCAGTGGTCCACAGACTATGTAGGTGCAGTAAATGGACTTGAAATCTTGGTGTACATATTTGTTAATAGTCTATATATATTTTTGACTAATGGATTTTTCCTGATTACAATTGTTCAAATAATTTCCTTTTGTCCTTGCGTTCTTCCAGGGGGGAATAGGAGGGTGTAAATGTAATGTTTCAACATGTATTTGTGTGTATGTTGTTGTGGGTGAGGGTGGGGGTCGGGGTGTTGCATGTTGCGTGTGTGCGTCATTCTCTTTTCCCTCCCCCTCCCCTGTGTTGTAGGTGCAGTACTCAGCATGGTGGTCGCCGCTGTCGGTCGTGCTCCTGGTAGAGGAGCAGGAAGACAATGGCAGGTAGAATTTGCGGTTCCGGCTCCATGGCGTCCTGGTTCCTCGTGGGGTGTATAGAGGTGAGCGTTTTTCCTTCCAAGTCCTGTTTCCGTCTTGTTTTTGTTCACGTTGAATCCGCCCCGGAAAAGGTGGTGGATTGGCCTCTCATAATGGTGTGGGCGTTACATTGTCTTCCGCCTGTCTTTTGGCGGTGACCACCATGCTGTTTGTTTGTGCCGCCATGGTGGTCGGAGTGTTAAAGTGGCTGTCTATGTTGGCGGTTTCGCCATGGTCGTGATTCCATTTTTTTTCCCGCCGGCCTGTTGGCGGTCTTACCACCGCTTTTCCACCGACCGCCAGGGTTGTAATGAGGGCCTTTGCTAGTTTTCTAGGATAGTTAAGCACAAAGTCACTGTTATGTTAAATTTTTCCTGTAAATATTTAGCAGTGTTTGTTAACTTCACAACTTTATGTCAGGAATTAGGTATTTTTTGACCTCCCATAGGTATGTTGATACTCCAGCAAGACCCAGAGAACCAATACAAGAGCCATGCAGGACACCCCCGTGGTGCTTACTTCCTGTTCAGGATCCTATGTAAGTCCTGCATAACCTGTACAAAATCTAGAAGAACCTCTGTACCATATAGAAGATTGATATTATTTTACATTAAAGCCTTAAGCTTTTCTAATAGGCATAATTAGTTTCTGTGAACTTGCCTCATTTTTGGGTGTTGGGTTCTAGCAGTCCCTGAAAATTGCACAGGGAACCAACAACTAACATGAAAGGCATCTGATTGGTTGAAATCTCCATCTTGCTCAATTTCCAGGAAGATCCTACCTTTTGAACCTCAATCCGGAATGGCCCTGGGGTATGTCTACATGTGTGCTGGGCCTTGCTACTTTGGTTTGACTAGTGCAATTTTTATAGGGGTTTTCATTCTCCTGAAAAATGGCATCTGGAGAGGAGAAAGCATAGGAGAGGAAAGAAGACAAGAAGAACATCCCAAAAACGACCAGGATGAATCTAGTATGGCAGGTTTTTTTTACATTCATTCCGGAGAGAAACCATCTTAACTGAAAACTGTGACATGAAATCTTTCTCTCAGGGACTACTATGAAATACTTGTTCAATAATTCTTTTGTGTGAAAAAACAACCAAAAAGTCAAATACAATTATTTTGAGGAGGAGCACCCTCTCCCTTAGCCTTCCAAAGGCCCCGTAGATCCCATCACCTGGAGCAGACTTATTTTCTTTGGGGAAGGGACAAGAGCCCTTCTCCCAGGGTCATTGAAAGGTCCCGGGGACCTTAACCCTTGGGGTCAACTTTGTAATTTTGAGGAGGGAGGGCGCTTCAGGCCATAAGAGGACCCAGAGAATGCCACCATTCAGGACACTGTCTTATTTCCTGCCCAGGAGAGTGCAAACAATGAATTAGAATATAATTCCCTACCCACACTCTCCACCGCAGGAAACTCAGCTTTGCTCTCATGTGGAAGGAGCAGAGAAAAAAAGGCTGTTCCTGCTCCAGCAGGAACAAATTAACAACTCCCATCACACTCAGTGTGGGAGCTGGCAGGGGTCTCAGGGGTTGTGAGTATCCTCTAGTGGCCCCCAAGAGTACCAAAATGGGTGGGTGGTGGCTTGAGTGGGCACCAGGGCAGCCAAGTTTAAGAAAGAAGGCCAGCTGCCATTGGCACTCAAAATGTGTGCTGGCTCAGGAGCCAGCAGGGATTGCTGGTGCCTTGGGACTCCACCTGCCAACCCCAACATTAGAAAAAAAATGTGTGGGTGCCATGAGTGGGCAACAGGGTATCCAATAAAAAGAAAAATGTTTAACTCTCACCAGCATCTAGGGATCTGTCAATGCTTAGAGGGACCTTGCCTAAAATGTGTGTGTCCTGGGTGGGACTGGGACACCCACAAAAAAAGGAATAACAAATGAGCATCAGGAGACACTCATTTATTATTCACTGTACCGGGCAAGGAGAACCCCATAATAATGTTTAAGGCTTTTAAATCATACTTTTTCATCTTGTTGCTACACAAGATATGCAAATGATTTTGCATCAGTGAAACACCCTCAATCATGAGAGGAGGTAGAGGGAGACACAAAATGTTATCTCTGGTAAAAGGATTTGTGATGGACATGTGAAAGGCTGAATGCAATTTGCGGTAAATGTGATTTATAGAACATAATGTTACTATAATCACTATGTAATAAATGCAGAAATGGTAGCATGAGTTTTGAGCAAGAACTGACTTTCTGAATTGTAGAAATACAAGACAACATGTTACTGCTTGATGATTTTACTCTTCCCTTTTGGTTTTACCATATGATTTTGGATGTTATGCATACGTTCTGAGTTTTTCAGTACTGTCTACCAATCATTGGCCCTCTATCAGAGATGACTAAATTTGGCGTCATATCTAATTTGTAATTCTGACTGATAATTAAAACAAGCAATAGATAAGCAGAAAGGACACAAGGTTAAGTGATGCACAGTTATATCATACTGGATCAGTTTACTGTGATAACTACATTGTAGTGTTTGATATGTAAGGCATCTAATAAACACTTTGCAGGGGTAGGCAGTAATCGGCCTCTATTAAGGTTCTGCTTGTTTATCACCACTTGGCTATGGAGTCAGATAGTCCTTTGGAATAAATGGCATTTAACCCTGCATCAAGTACCCGTAAAGGTACAACAACAACCTTTAATACTGTATTTAGGTGTTATTTCTTAGCATTATATTTTTATTTGGCCTGGTATACTGGAAGGAAGGTAATGAGAATCACTATCTCTGAGCTTTTGTTAGATGCTCGTCTCCCTGTTCCTAGGTTCAGAAGTCTGAGGATGTTTTCGAAACACCTGAGACTGGGAGATGACTCTCACTGACAGGGACTGGCGGGTCTATCTCAAGTGGTGCTTGGGCCTTTAAATAAATGTAGTCCTACAAATTATAATGGTACTGTCAGTTTACCTTAACTTAGTGAATCCCTTCTCCTAAACCTGCAAGACAATGTTCAGAGTGTGTGGGGTGTGGTTTCTGGACCTTGAGGTCTTTGCTAGATAAAAGATTTGCCCAGCTGCTAGGTACCTCAGTAAAGTTAGTATTATGGTATTGCACTGCCATGTTATTTTCTGCCACCTACCAGCCACCCCTACAATTTAGGGCTCTGCTATCCATGACTGTGTCAAACACATAGTGGGCTGTTTGGAGGGAATAAGTATGACTCAAGGCAGTGACTCGACCAAGTTCTCATCATACTGCTAGCTTGCTTTGCCTGTGACTTTGGCACCATTTGGCAAATTTGGTCCAAATAATACATATTTCATTTTTGGTCAGTTCTTGACAGGTTTCTCCAGATATTTTATCAGAGGCTAGAATTATTGATGTTTCCTAGAGAACAATGTTGCAGAGAGCAGCCTTAACTGTCTAATTATCCACGGTTGCTGTAAAATAGTTCAGCTATTTTAATATTAGTAAAATGATCACTTTGCCAGAAACTTTGAAGGTGGGCCCCTAAACTCTGATTCAGTGGATCAGGATAACATGTTTTCTTCCAGTCAAAAACACGTGATGCAAAAATGTGTAGACATGGCCTGTGAGTGCCTTCTCACAGAAGCACACTATAGAGTTGGTGGTATGGGGCCATGTGACAGATAGATACTCATAAGGAAATATAAGGGTATACTTCACAAGAGTCTGAAATCATACTAACAATGGAAAATTTCAATTTAATCACATATAGTTTGTGAACCGCATAGGACACGATGAAAAAATATATTGTGACCATTAGTGAATCCAAGAAAAATGATTCTCACCAGTACTAATTCACACAAAAATAGAAATCAGGATATGGAGATGCTGACTGTGGTTGTTGTCATTAGCGATGATACCGATGAAGTAATTTTTGATTTTGTCTGTGATGTCACATCTGTAGTCATGATCAATGAATTGGCATGGTGTTATGGACATAGCTTAATAATAACAGTGGAAGTCCATTGGTATTAAAATTTTAGATTTTATCAGTAATACAAGGTAGTGTGCACCTCTTACATAAAGGAAGGGTCCACTTTGAGGCTATAATATAGAGGGACTCATTAAAGAATTGCCTGAAGCGCAGCCAATACATGACTATGTTGCAGTAAATACCTTTACAGCACCAGTTAGGGACTGTTCACTGTATCCCACTATGAAGTCATTGCTCCTTCAAATCCATAAATGTACTCCTGGAGGAAAACAGGAGCCATCAGAAAGAGACAAAGTCCCTTGCAAGGTCCTTTACAGACAGTAGAGAAGCTATAGAGATGCATACGATTAAGAGATATGCAGATACATCTTATTGAATCAATCTACTGTGATATCACTTCTTTGGTGCTGGTTAGATATGTAAGGCATCTAATTAACAAATAGCAGTGAGAATCAGTAACCTTCCTCCACCAAAATTCTACCTCTCCACCTCTACTTGACTGTGGAGGCAGACATTCCTCCACTGCCAAGAGGACTGCTTCCATAAATGTAGGTATTGATATTGAAGATGCATTGCTTGGACCAGCATTAGAAATATGCTAGACATGCTGCACATTTTTCCAAACACAATGGAGACATCTTCAGGATCTTTTGATCAAGGTGATTGTTGGACCTGGCCCTCTCTGCTGGGTCAACCCCAAACTTTTGCTTTCCTCCTTCTATTTTTGCTGAAATTATAGTGGTTCTCCTGGAAGTCCTGGCTTGCCAAGCATCTGTTTAGCCTCAGGCTACAGACCCTGGGCTGAGAGGATAGTCTCAGGTTATCACACCTGGACTGGTGGGAGGGAAAATGGAAGCAGAGAGCCTAATACCTGGGGCTGTAGGGACCCTCAGGAGCAAGTAGGGAACCACCTGCCAACCCCAAAACTGGAAGTGAGGCATATCCAAGGCCTTCACTCTGAGCCACTACCTAAAGGTTGATGGTGGTGGAGGGCCTGGCTTTTGACTCTGACAGAGGTCAGAGGACTCTGCTATTTGCTGTCCTTATTGGCATACTTTTCCTGGGTTTAGGACAGAAGCCTGATCCAAAAGGCTGAATATGCCACTTCCTTTTTTAACCAGGGTTGTTCTATCTGCTACTGGGGTGCATCTGTGAGGAAAGTAAGGTTAAGAGCTCCCCAGATGCGGTCCATAAGTGAGGAGAAAGGTTCCCCATGAATCAGTCCAGTGGCCCAGGAGAGTGCTGACAGACGGGTACAAATGGGTTCAGAGGGAATAGGACTGACAGGTGCCACTGCAGAAGAGGCCCATGGTCCAGGTTCTATGGCCTAAGTAGGGAAGCCTATCAAGGTGTTGAATAGTCTACCCTGGCTTTTGGCTGGAAACCTCATTTAACACTTGGCCCTCTGTGCAGGGTCACCCCTCAAGATTTTGCCTTCACACCACCTGTTTTCTGAAATTTGTTTTCATTGGCCCTAGGACTCTCTGATCTTATCACTACTAACCAGTGCTAAATTGCTTGTGGTCTCTCCCATAAAAACCTAGGCCCATATTTATACTTTTTTACGCAAATCAGCGCTAGCGCAGATTTGCGTCAAAAAGTTTACAGTCGGCTAACGCCATTTCAATGCACCAGCCGGGCACCTTATTTATGGAATGACGTTAGCCAGCGCTGCGGCCTGGTTAGCGTCAAAATAAATTACTCTAACCGGGCAGAGGAGGAGGAGGGAAGAATTGGGGTTGTGCGTCATAGAATAGTGCAAGTCACGTTAGAGTCAAAAATATTGACTCAAACCTGGCTAGCGTCATTTTTTGATGCACAAGCCCCATGGAAATGACTCCTATTTTAGCAAAGACAGGAGTCATGCCTCCCTGCCCAACGGCCATGCCCAGGGGTCTCCTGTCCCCTGGTCTTGGCCATTGGGCACAATAGCATGTAGAGGGCTCAAGTTAGGCCCCCCTATGCCACTTTAAAAAATAAAACAAATACTTACCTCTACTTACTGTAGATGGGTCCCCCCATCCATGGGTGTCCTCCAGGGGTGGGCGAGGGTGGCAGGGGGTGTCCCTGGGGCAGGGAAGGGTACCTGTGGACTGCTTCCATGGTCAGAGACCATGGAAATGAGCCCACAGGTCCCTTAACTCCTGCCTTGACCCAGGCATTAAAAAATGACTCTAAACTGGTTTAGAGTAATTTTTTTAAGGCCCTCCCCCTCCCGTTCATCATTTTTCCATGGGAGTATAAATAAGGCGCAAAGGCCTTAAAGTCATTTTTTGCCCTGGAATGCTACCTTGCATCTCAATAACGCAAGGTAGGTTTCCATGGTAAAAATATGACTCAAACTCCATAAATTTGGCGCTAGACGGGTTTAGCGCCAAAGTGTAAATATGGAGTTATGTTTGCACCGGATTTGCATTAAAAAGAATGACGCAAATCTGGCACAAACAGAGTATAAACACGCACCCTAGTATATATGAGTAGTGCAAATGTAATATGCTTATATGTCCCTTGTAGAGTAGTATACCATATACCCAGGGTTTGTAAATTAAATGCTACTAGTGGTCTTGCAGCACTGATGGTGCCACCCAGTTAAATAGCACCTTAAAACATGTCCCACGCCTGCCACTGCAGCCTAAATGTGGTTTTAAACTGCCAGTTGAATTGGTATTCATAATCCCTTGCCAAGCCTTAAACTCCCTTTTTGATTACATATAAGTCACTCCTAAAGAAGGGCCTAGGTTGCACATAGGGCAGAGTGCTATAGAATTAAAAGGTTGGACATGTTCTTTTAAGTTTTACATATCCTAGTAGTGAAAAACTTCCAAAGTTGTTTTCTACTATTGTGAGGCCTACTCCTCCCATAGGATAACATTGGGGGTTACTTATTTCATTTGACAAGCTAAAATTCCTAGCTGAGAGCAGGGAGGCATATCATGTTCGGTACTTATGAAACTATAATGATAACCCATCTTTAATGGTAAAGTCAGATTTTTCATTACAATTTTGAAAATGCCAATTTTAGGAAGTTGAGCTTTTGCCTGCCCTTAGACCTTTGTGCCTGCAGCCTGTCTTGGGCCATCAGACTGACTGTAGCTGACAGTTAGACCTTGTGAATTCCTTCCAGGCAGTCACACAATGGAGGGATTAGGTGAGTCTCAATGGACCATCTGCTTGCAGAATAGAGGCAGAGCTTAGCACATCACCACATACACCTGAATGGGCTGTGCTCTGTCTTCAAACAAAGGGACTACAAATCCTGTAGTGTCACTGCAGCTGCTTTGGAGCCAGGGTAGGGGAGTCAGGAAATTCCATGCACTTCAAAGGCCTTTTACAATAGCTTCTCCCACCTTCAAGGAGAAGGGCATCAGGGAACTGAAAATAAGAGCTTCAGAGCCACTCTCCAGTTCGCTACTGGACATGCAGAAGGACTCTGAGGGCTGCCTTCTGCTGAGACTTGCTGAGCACTTTGCCAGACTCTTCTGTACCTGGATGGACTGATTTGCTTCCTGAAGCCTGCCTTGAACCCTCAAGGCCTGCCCTGTTGTTGAACCCATCATCTTCTTCTGCACCAGGACTACCAGAAGTCCAAGGGCTAGTTTGGTGGCCTCCTGTTCAGAGCCACAGGGAGATAAAATGCTCTCACCATCTTGAACCCACATCTGAACCCAGCTTGAGTGAGTCCAGAACCTCCAAGAGGAGTCACACCAGTCCTGGACTGTTGGTTGTGCGACTGAAGTTGCCCAGAGAGCCAATGTCCAAAACTGAGGACTTAGGCACAGTTTGGCCTAAAGGTTGTCAGAGAACCAGAAGGTGACAGGGATCACACTGTTCACCTATTCACTCGAGGTGCAAAGTTGGGCAGATTGACTTTGTGGTTTCTCCTGCTACATTCTTTGCTGCAGCAAATTAGTTTCAGTTGTCCTTCATGAAAGGGGTATCTGGCCTTGTGGAACTGTCTTCCCGCTGGAGATTTTCAACTTCCATTTTACAAACTAAGTCCAAACATAGAAATTGTTATTGTGGTTTCGACTCTAGGCAATCCGACAACGAAGCTCCCTCCTTGGACTCTTCCTGCAGCCTTGCCCTGCTGAACCTTTTGGGAACATTTTTTTCGAGAATTTGTTTAGGTCCAAAGGTAAGCGCTGGCTGGCCCCAACACACTTCTTGCGTCCAACTTGTGCTCCATCGCATTTGACCTTAACTTTCAACTTTGACCCGGTCTCTCAGGACTAGATGTCCACAGTTGGCTCTTTGAACTTTTAGACACTAGTTTTTAATACAATTTTGAAAGATGAATAACTTCTGTTCTTGTAGTTGGATTTTTTTCATTTTGGTGTCAAATAATGTATTCAAATTCACCCTATTTTCTAAATAGTTTTGAGGGTTTTCATATGTTGTGTTTTCACTTTATTACTGTTTGTGTGCTACATAATTACTTTAAACATTACCTCTAAATTAAGCCTGACTACTGTTTTATGCCAAGCTACCCAGAGTCACGCACAGTTTAATTTTATGGCTTTTGTCTTTCACTCTGCAAGGGATTGTGGCTGATGTTTGACCAGCACTCACACCCCCGTCAACCAACAGCCCAGTTTCTCACAGTGGCAATGTACATATATATGGAAGTCTTGCACAGGAATGTCTCCACTAGAAATGGGGGTCAGTTGGCAATCTTAATTTCGGCAGCTAGTGAAGTGTAATTTAAAGTGAAGTCAGTCTCCCCAATTGTACTATGTCATGGAAAAATGGCAATCATTGATAGTGCCACCATACTCCCATCTGTGCCAGAGAAATGCAGAGGTAAAAAAGCAGCATATCCACAAACTTCCAATCAACCATACAGTTTTAAATATGATCATTTTTCAGGTTGGAGAATAGAGCCGCTGGAAATTACAACTCCTTTTCATGTACTGCTTCACTTTGACAATTTTTTCTTAAGAAACACCGCGCTTGGCTGCTGGATTAAAGGATTTGAGAGAAGTACGTGGACAGTAATGTCTTATTTTCCATGAAGATGTTTAGCAACTTATTTCCGTCATAGAAACGCTTTCAATCGGGGTAGCTCCTGGCTCTGTGCTCAACTCATAAGTAACTAGCAACATTTTCATGTTGATTGATGTGCAGCAATATGAAATTAGTTTGCCAAGATTAGAAATCACTTTCTAGTGATTAGCATGCAGGTTCCACTGCATCATAATGAGATATATCTTTTGCCAATAGTCGCTCTTTGGCATGTGCCTGCACGTCTTTCCCAAGATGTAGCACTTACCTAAAGATTTACAGCCACTTCATATGGATCTTTATAAGGCAAATCAAGCTGGCTTTAAATTGTACTTACATGTTGACGGTGTATTGATTTCTTAATGACGTTTTCGAGCAGCTCGGCTCTCATATTTTGCTCATGGTACACGCTTTTATTTAAATTTCGTCCTCGAAAATGTTACCTTCACGAGTGAGAATGAACAGATTATTTGTATTGAAAATCCATAGTTTGCATCAGTATCAGGAAATGTAGGGTTTCTAATGCTGGAAATTACAGATTTAATGTGATTAAAATACAAACCCAGGTTTTATTATATTCGAATGGATAATTTATTTAGTAAATGTTACATCTTTATAAAAAAAATAACCTTTTCGTAAATCATAAACACAATTTTCCCTCTTATTTATTACAAAAAACGTTGAGCTAAGAAGAGAGATATATTGTAACTATAAATAATAACGAGATAGACAAACTAGCATAGGGCCAGTAAATGCACTATTCAGGTCATTGCGACATATATCTCATGAGAATGTTTATGAGAAGGGCATATTGCAATTTAAACGTATTTTGAATATTAAAAAAGCGCGTTAAAACGAATTTACAAAGGATTGAAAACACTGCTGAAGTATATAATTTGAAATGTGTCTGTACTATTGCACAAACCTGAACTCACAAGGAAAACTTTCTTAAAGTACGCGACTTAGGCAACCTCATTGGTATTATTATATGCCATGCGTGTATCATATAAGTAAAGTATACCAACCATACAACGCGAACGTTCAACACAGGAAGGCATGATACACCTATTTAGCCAGTATGTATGGTGTCTATGAGCAGCATTAACAATTTATGCAGCTGCATCAGCAACATAGCTGCAGAAACGCACTCATGCGGTACTGTTCTTGATTCCATCCACTTCTGTGACATATTGAACCCACGGCAGAAACTAGCCCGTCAACTTCTATGGTTATGAAGTACAAGAACTTCTCTGAAGCAGAGACTGACTTCCACAACCCCACCATGGTTAAGCTATACAATTCACACCTCCAAAGGACTGAGTTCAGCAATTGGGTGAAACAGGCCATTTGGCAGAAGAACACATATAAGATTAATAAACCTTGAGCAGAGCAAACCACGGTTCTGGCAATCAGGACCTGCTTTAGCGCTGGTGGCGCCCTGTGCGACAGTCTGTTTTGCCCTCCCCCCCCCCCAACTCCATGACCATCTCCTCGGATTTCCTCTCTACCACCTGGCAAATGTGCCCCATATCTTTCCATAGCCCCCTTTCACATACATTCATTAGTTTTAAAGCACTTGCTAAACACAGCACCCCCTCTGAGGTCAGCACCCACTAATTCAGGTCAGCACCTGGTGCGGCCGCACCGCTCTCACCGCCCTAAAGCCGGCCCTGTTGGCAATACATATGCTGTTTCAGGATGTGAAACACCACACAGAAGATTGGAAATGAAAGGCTCCCACAAGAAAGAATGGTATACTTGTCTTCATCTATCCAAAACCCCAGGCTGTTTCGTGGTGCTCTCTAGGAATCCATGGACTGAGAAGTAGGAAAAGATAAGTTGTGAGGTTATGTCCGAAAAAGCAAGGTTGAGTTCTTGTGCAAGGAATCTGGGAGCAAATTTCTCAACCATAATTTAAGGATTTCCAGTGAGCAGCCTCTCCTAGTACAGAGGTTAAAATGCTTGATAGGAGTAGAATATGATCTGCCGATCTTAGCAGTTTGGGGAAATGTTAGACATATATTTTGACTATGAGAGTGTTAGAAGAATTGATCTAATTGCAGTTATGAGGCAATGAAAGCTATTCATAACAAATCCTGGACTCTGCTGGCAAATAGAGAATCACTTTTTGCCATAGGAGATATAGCCCCTTATCTTAGGTCTCTTTATTGTGTGCATAGTTAGGTTTTTTTTAAACTTCCCTAAGCTAAGCAATCCTGCTTTCAATAGCCATGTGTTCAGGAGTTCAGGTCTACTTGCATAGTCCAACTACAGCAGTTTTTAAACCTGCTGATCAACCGAATGTCCCACTTGATATATATATATATATATATATATATATATATATATATATACATATATATATGAATGATATGTATATATCTATGTATGTATATATATATATATATGTGTGTGTATATATATATATATACATATATTTATATATATATGAATGATATATGTGTATATATATATATATATATATATATATATAAATATATATATATATATATATATCAAGTGGGACATTCGGTTGATCAGCAGGTTTAAAAACTGCTGTAGTTGGACTATGCAAGTAGACCTGAACTCCTGAACTCATGTGCTCCTTGCCAGCCTAGTGGATAACACACATTCTGCCACAGTTCACAGGGGACATTTAACTTTTCTTAACAGTGGCATATTTTCATATACTTTGGCATTACTGGAAATCTAAGCATGCCAAAAGAGACTTAAACAAATTTTCCATGTTTTAGCACTTACACTGGGTTTTGACGGCAGTGCCCCAGTGAGCAAAAATCCAGAAATACCAATCTGAAAAATCATAAGGGTGATCATGCACAAAGAGGAATTTCTTCACAATCACCCATGTGATGGTAGCCATTTACGGAGGAGGGTCACTGCTTAGTTAATATTCAATGGGCAGGCCATTCTTTGACTCTCTGTGACTGAAGATTGTGTGATGAGACCCTGGGTCATATCACTGTATCAGAGACAGATTGCAAAATTTGGGGCCCAATTTGCTCCCAATTTTTACCATCTGGCTCTTCCTATATTTGGCTCATAATCATGTCACACGTGCCTAAACTGTAAACAATGTAGTTGTAAGTCATATACACTCATTCTCTTCGTCCTTGTGTTAGGATTTATGTGTGTTGTCAGGCACTATTAGCTACATTAAAGGACAAGTTATAGTTAGGAAAACTTTTTTTTTTCATTGCTTACAAATCCAACTTAAACTACATACACATTAGAAATTCTAAAGTAATAATTTGATAATTTATAATAATTTATCATTTAAAATGTATGCACCAACTTCAAATTACTTTAACTCATAGTTATAGCTGACATTTAGAATTTACTCACCTCTTTCAAATTATTATAAGTCATGCTCCTTTGTATACAATCTGATCATCTCACTGGTCACACTACATTATTATCTATACAAATGTAGGTATTACTGCTGTACTCAGTAAACATTTTTGTGCATGTTTAAATATGTCAAAAATGCCCCTTAGTACACACATATTTGTGAAACCTTGTGTATTACAGTGTAATTTAATTTTTTAAAATATTTTTCTATTTTTTTTGTACCACAGTATTCCAGAGGTAGTACCATGGTATGCCACACATTTTGTTTTTAAATATATAGAAACATAAATATTTTTCCCCACCTATAACCTAATATTTGCCTAGATTTGAAGGCATCATGCAGAACACAGCCAAACTGCACCTAAAAACAAGATGGCTGCTTTTACCTTTTGTAAAGACAGTCATAAGCCAATCACTTAATGACTGTTCATCGCTATGCACCGCAGTAGTACCACCGTAGGACTGCGGTACTACCACAACAACAGATATACCTATGTTGTTTAGGCTTATAACTTAACATTCACTACATAAATTTAAGTGCCATGTGAAAAAGGATCATCTATATAGTGGACTGTACAGTTTTTGTACATCTCATTGAAATCCGACTGACTGTTTTTGTGCTATGTCCAATGAAAAAGTCTATGTAAAATGCATTTGGGGTCCAAATCTGTTTTTGGAACCTCTTTTTTCTTTTCACACCCTTCACCAAATGCTGCAAAATCTTCTGCCAGTGTATAGAGGGCAACAGGACTGAAAGTTTCACAAAGATATGTCAAATGAGTGCAAAGTTCTAAAGAGACAAACTAAATATAAGTACATAGTCGCTGCCATTTAGGCTCTTTTTTGCAGAGTTTCTTAAGGGAAAGTTTCAGGGTCATCTAACAAGTGGGAATCAAGACAAAAAAGGTGGGTGGTCCCAAAGTGCGAAATCTCCATGGAAATACTGTAGGAATTTTTGAAAAGGGCTACAGCCCAAACTGCTCAATGGAGTTACACCATATTTGTCAGGAAGCTAGAATTTGGTCCAGAAAACAAGCTTTTGGGATGTGGTGTAAATCCATTCAGCTGTTTTTAAGAAATTAAGGTACAAAAGTATTAGTATAGTTAGACGGTTGTGTCTGAGGGACTCTTGTAAGAGTCCTGTAAGCTCAACATAAAATAATAGGACTTTCTGATTCATCAAATGGGATTTCTTCCATTGGGCCATCCTGCTCGCACCAGAGGTAGGCTCCTCCAGGAGCAAGCTGTCTCATTGGCTGGCCACAACATGAACAAAAATGTTGCAGCAGCCATTAAAGCACTCTGAACTCACTCTTCTGTCCTTACTATGTTTAAAAATAATATATAAGAGGGCAGAGTAGTTTACACTGTCCCATGGCACTTGTGGGGGGGGTCCCAAAAGGACTTCCATGTGGCCTCAGTTTTTATAAAATTGTTGTTTTTGCAGGGACAGCTCCTCCCTTTAGTAGGAGGAGCATTGCTACCCGCCAGCAGCAGCAGCTGCAAAACCTTTACCAGAAAACAATCATAAACATTGTTTAGGATCATTCTCTAGTAAAGGGGACAGGCTACGGGGTGACAAGGAGTGAAGGGGAGTGCTCAGCACCCCCTGTAGGAGCGTACGTGTGTTTGGCCGGGCCGGCCCGGGCCAGCCAAACCCACATGTGCTGTGGGCTCTCTCCAGCCTAGCAGCATAGTTGGTGGGCTGGAGAGAGCCTGCACAAGCTCCCAGTCTACCTGGGAGCACGCTGGCTGGGCGCTCCCAGCCAGAGCATCATCAGGATTGGCTGCTGGGCAGGCTGAGAGCCTGTACCTGCAGCATCCGGTGACGAAGGAGAGGAGCGGCCGCAGCGGCAAAGGAAGGTAAGTGATTGCTTTTTTTAATAAAATAAAATAAATGTTTATTTTCCCCCCCGCACCACCTGCCCCTTCCGCGCCAAGTGAGCTGCTATTGTGTTTTTGTTGTGATCCTGTGGTACTACCGGGGGACTGTGGGATAAAAAACCAATATATCAGCCAACATTTTTTTAATACAAAAATGACCCCCAGGGTGGTCAAGGGCCCGGGGGTCAATGTATATGTGTATTTTGGAGGGTGGCATGTGTGGAGCTCCCGCCTGAGCTGATTATGGCCCTGTGACCCAATGCCCCAGGGCCCAGCATCATTACTAAAGAAGAGGGTAAGTGGGGACCCCTCTCCCTGAGATGGCTTTAGCCCCGGGGACCCTATCCCACATGGCTCAACATCCTTACCAAAGGGGAGGAGCATGCAGCAACCCCTTCTGAGCCTACTTTGGCCCTGAGGGGGCCTTGTACCCCTGGACCCATGCATGTTCAATGGGGAGGAGGCATTTAGATCTCTCACCAAGATCACGAAACTGTGGATCAAATCCCCTGAGGCCTTACACAAATTGTATAAGGAGGCAGTGCAAAACTCCCCCTCTCCAAGCCTATTAAGGACCCGGGGACCCCATCCCAGGGGAGCCCCACAAGAGCACAGGCAAAGAAATGGCTACTCCCTCCCTGTGGGAGTTTTAAAAATGTTCCTGCTGGGCGGAAGCATACATTTGTTTCTCTATCTACACTCCTGTGGACAGGGAATCTCACCAGGAGCAGTGAAAAATACCTGGTAGCCATTTGGGAGCAACGTTGGCTCCCAGTGCATCCAGGATAGGTATAGGGGGGAACTTTTGGTGCCGCTGAACCCTGGGGATCCCCCACAGACCCCAAAACTGTTTCTTGTCGGTGCTACAGCTGGGCAATGGGCACCCAGTTTATACCTGATGCTGCTTAATTAAAATTACTCAGTGGTTGGGGTCCCCAGGGCCAATAGTAGGCTGAGGGAGGGTGACTGTGTGACCCCAACACTTAATGAAAATAAAGCCCCAGGGATGTCTCAGAGATATTGAAGTCTTGAGTCTTGAGTCTTTCTTTTAACATTTTCCCTCCCACAAAATGCAATATTAAAAACAATGTTAAAGGAAAGACTCACAGACATGTTTTTTATTAAACTTCAATAAACATATTTGTAATCATCACTATCATCAAACAATGTCATATGTGAATTATTTAAATATTTATTTAATTAAAAATAATGATGATTTTTTTTTTAGAAAGATGATGGATCTGCTCTATATATACTGATATGCTCATCCCTTGATAAAGCCAATAGACTCACTTTTTATATTTTGGTGTTGTGGCACTTTGACAAAGTCAGTAAGTCTTCCTCAGTGTGGCCAGGACCTGCCAAACCAGCCTCACACTGTGTGTGCCTTTGGGGCTGCCCGGCACGGACTTGCTTGTCTGTGAGGGATTGCGTGCAGGGCCTGGCACCAGGCCAGGCCTTCCAGCAAACCCCATGCTACACACAGCCATGAATGGCATTGTGCTGGCTTCATGTATGGTAATAAATATAACTTTACATTAAAGAAACTCAAGATTTGCTGAAAAAACAAAAGTTAAAGTGAGGTTATATAATTAGGAATTGTAACTGTATCTTACTTTACATTAAAGGCAAAGCTTAGTAATTCAATGAAAAAAATAAAGGTTAAAGTAGTATTATAGTTAGAGGAACACTTCAGTGACAAAGTAAAATTTTAAGCTCAAACAGAACTGAAATTCGCTAGTTTTAGTTATATGGTTATCTCTTGTAATTAAAATCCATGCTCTAAAGAAATTATATATTCTGTCCTTACCATTCTCTGCTAATTACCCCATATATTACATCACTCATGAGATGTCCTATGGTATCATTGATAACATTACTGCAACTTCTGGAGTGACATCAACGATGATAACACTGTGCATGGTTGTGGTGCGAGTCATAGATATCAGCAATAACTATTATTAATGAACTTCAGTGTTGTTTGAGTTTAAAACGTACATTTTCAGTGAAGTTTTCATGTACATTTTATGTTACTTTAACCATTGGGTTTTCCATTGAATACACAGAAACACACAATCACACACACATACACAGGCACACACGTATACATATATACAATTTGCACAGTAGTAATCACCACTGAGTAGGTATAGTTAGGCCATAGTTACCATAGGAAGAGCATTTTTTTGTTTATCAGTAACTTTGGAATCTTCACAAAAATTCCCCAAAAAGGTTAATCACCTCAGCTCCTTCCTGAAAAGTTTAGAATTGATCCATCAAGCAGGGGCTGAGTACAAAGGGGGGAAGGGTACCAAAATACAATTTTCCCATGCATTTTCATTGACGTTTTTGAACTGGGATACAACCAAAACTTCTTAAAAGAATTACACCAGATTTGGCAAAAGTCTGGCTCTTTACCCATAAAGTGTGCTTTTTGTGATTTGGTGATAGTTTGTTCAGTGGCTTTTGGGAAATGAGGTCCAAAAAGTATGTAGATCTGGACGGGCAGCCTGGCAACTTCAAATAATAGAATGACTTGATTGGCCATGAGAGTATTTTTCCCATCGGCTGTCTTAGTAGTATAGGAGTGATAAACACCTTGCAGTCCAGCAGGAGCTTTCACTGTGTTTGGCTGGCTGCAACATGAGGAAAAATGTTGTTGTCACCATTTCTGGGCACAAAGATTCAGTCCTTGTGTTCTGAAAATTAAAAAACAATAAGGTATAAGGGGGCCCAGGACATTGTAAGGAGCCCCAAAGGCCCCATGAGGGCAAATGAAAAAATAATGGCTGTGATGCATTTTTCAATATTTTAAATAAGTTTGGAGGAGGCATGCACGAACACCCTTCCTTAAGCGGTACATGGTCCTGGCATCCCCAGTCTTCCTGGGGGCTGTGCATGTTGGAAGGGTTACCAAGACCCATCCCTAAGACTCTGAAGCAAAACCAATATGGGGTGCCACTGAGCAATCCCTGTATGTTGGGGTGCCACTCTTGCTCTCCGAGACCAGGGGAGTGGAGCACACACCGCAGCTGCACACCCTATCAGATTGGAGGGGCTGGGAGAAAGAAACTGCTGGCTCCTGTGCTAGCAAGTCACTGTGCTGGCAGTTGGGGAGCCAGCTCAGCAGTGCATTAGTGGGTTCCCTAGCACTGCCATAATAAATACAAGTAAGGCTGTGGGAACCTTGAGTAGGACCAGATCATCAAACAATGGTGTATGGGCCACAATTGTCTAGGATTGGCTAGGCAACATGGTAGTGGGCTGCAACACTAAAAATTTTAACAAATATTATTGCTGCCTTGCCGCTTTAGGTGTGGAAGCAGCAAGGCTGCTCTTTCAATATTACTTCACTCAGCTGGAGTGAATCATAATGCCCTCCGTGGGCTTTGTTTTTAAATAGTTGAGTTCTCATGGTGCTGTAATGATTGGCAGGGGCTCCACCAGTGATTGATTTAAGTGAAGTGTGGGGCTCTATGGAGCACAGCCACCCTGCCCCAGAAATGTTTACAAAAATACACATTAAGTCATCTGGCTCATTGGAAGCATGAACCCAGGATAGCATCCATCACTTTTAAAGCACTTCAGCCTGGAGCAGTAGGCTGTTCAGCTGGAGTGCTGGGATGCCTTATGGTTGGTCGGGTGGTTGCATTCTGTGGCCTTGTGAGTGTTAAAAAAGACTCAAACACAAGTTTATAATTCTCTTGATAATAATTGCTTTATTAAACATATTTTAGTGACAATTACTTTCAATGAACATTGCTATGTGTGTTTTAATAATGAATGTATTGGCTTATGATTATTGATTCCATTTGTTTTAATGGAAAATTCTGATTTGTGATTGACCTGTATATTGATGTCCTGACCTCTTGACAAAGTTAATAACCCTTTTACGTGTTCACATTTTGAAACTTTGATAAAGTGGGTAGATTCACCTTATTTAAAATGCCCCCTGACAAAGTCAATAGGCCTAACATTTATGTAGTGATGGTTTGAACCTTTGTCAAAGCTAGTAAGTAGGCTTGCCTTACTTAAAATGATCCCCCCTTATTGTACATATACGTGGCACATACTGCCAGATTATTTTCTCATATCATGTTCAGTTCTGAGACTCAGCTGTCTACTCTATTCTTGAAGGAGAGAAATACAGTCATTTTCATTGTTTTTGGCACTAGAATTAGGCCAACTATGAAACATGTTCATATGATAATGAATGAATGCCTCAATGGACAAACTGCCCAGAGAGAAATTCATACTGACGGATAAATTATATGACTTTTGTATCTGGATACCAACAGGGGCTCTGTCTTGCAGCTCAGACATTTGGGCTGCTTGAAAGGCCATATTGTAAGGTGACATAATGAAGAAAAGCAAAAATAAGCTGAGCCTTAGAGTCAAGGTACACTGAGAGGTCTCTGAAGAAGCAAGAGTGCTGGAGAGCAGTGAACGACAGACCAGTCAAGTAGCACAGAGACATGCAGACATGTGCCCCAAGAACGATGAAACAACCACTAAAATAAACCTAGGTTACTTAAGCCTCCACCACCCATCACATTATTTATACGCCACTCACTAATTAATCCAAGTTGCCTTGTTCCAAATGAGAGTGGTATCTATGCATTTTTGTTTGTGGAAGCCATAAAAATAAGCAGTGCAGCCATTTCAATCTTCATTGACAGCAGAGCATGGGAATGAAAGGTTAAACATGGGATGAATCTGGTACTTTCAGAAAATGGAAGTGTTCATTGCAGACTTAGAAGATGTTGTTTATTGCTTAGCCTATGGTTGGCCTTAAGGTTGAATTACTTGATTTTGCTTGTCATCATTTAGTTACCACCCATAAATGACTCTGCCCCCTTAATTGTCTGGCTGTGCTCTGCACAATACTCCTTTTTTGTTTTTTTACATTTCTTTTTTTTCTTTTTGCTTTTCCTTGTTTGCTGCAGATATTTCTTTTGTATTACTAGTGTATTAGTTTTTAGCTTTTAGTACAGAATATGCATTTCATCTTCATATTTATATATCTGATCTTAAGGTTATCCCCCACCCCCACTTAAGGTTTGTGAGAAATCAAACTTCTTCACAATTGTGCTTTTTAGAGCCTTCTATCTTTTAAGGATAACATATTTATACATTTTGGTCAACATCAGCCTCATCACAATTATTAGAGAAAGACTGGTCCACCTGACTGTAGCACTTAAACTACACTGAAAGCCTGCATAGTGACATACTGTCTACAGAACATGTTATATGTTTTATTGCCAACTTGCTAAATTCTCGCCCACTGATCCTTTTCCCCAAGCCAATAGATCAATGGCTCCTGATCCAGGCAGAATATCTTCTGATGCTTCAATTAGTCTTGTAACATCTTCTCTATTGGCAAAGTTGTTGACATTTGCTGCTCTCAAATTTCCTGGTCCTTTGTGGTTAATCAAAGAAGTTGTTTTAACAGTGCCGGGTGCTGTTGCAACAACATGCTTTTGAAGCAACCATCCTTCTCTCCAGACTTTGGGGAACACAGCACACTAGTTCTTCTTTGCCCTCGAAGCTGCAATCCTTCATCTTCCACTTCAACTGCTTTCCTGACCAATCATTGCTAATATATCGAGAGATTTGGTACTACAAAAGGATGAATAGGGTACTAAAATTGGAAGAGTCTTATGAAGGCCACGGTTAGTTTCTCTCATCAGGGCAATGCGGTGCATGGAGCCAACATGTGAGGACAAAACCTTTTTCAATAAACAAAGAGAAAATAGTAAGGGTGATGTACTGCTGGGGGCATGTGATCTCACAGTAAAGGTTGAAAAATGAGCACAAAGATGGAATGGCATGCCACCCTGGTATGAGCTAAAATATAGAATGTAGAAACATAGACCAGAGAAACATGGGTCCATATTTATACGTTTTGCACCGCATTGGCTTAATTTGTGACGCAAAAGTGGCACAGACTTAGAAAATATAATTTTTCTGTATATAGGTTGAAGTCAATATTCAATGTTGGTCTAAAAAATACTGGTTACAAATTACTAGGCACTAAACTAACCCGTAGGGATTTGTTTTTAAAGAGCAGCCATGGTAATATGGAAGGTATTGTATGGAGGCAGAGAAAAATAGTGAGTCAAGATTAACAATATATTAATATTGACCACTGTTATGCCAAAGATTTAAATATGAAGGAATTTGTCTGAATGTTCTAGTCAAACAAAAATCGGTAACATTCATATACAATTATATGCTGTCTTGCCAGATCCCATTAAACCCCCAGGGTGTGGCAGAAAAAACTAAATTAAATTAAATATGTACCATAGTTAATAACCTTTGCTTACAGACTACTGCATCTAGCCACTGAGCACAATAAATAGGACATACATGAGGAGTGTGCAAAAGTTGCTTTTGAATAGGTTTTTGGGAACATTTCACAAAACTATGCCTAACTATCCAAAATACAAGTAGATCATGCATCTGTGCGAAATAGAGCAAAATTAAAAGTGGTGAAATCAACAGCTATTCATGTAATTTGTGAGTGCTTGTGGTAATATTTTGCAGAAAACATCACATAAATACACTGCATGAAAATGCATTAAGTGGTGTAAGGGTAACTTGAAATTCCAAATATTACACAAATGATGACGATGTAAATTACATTTTCCTTTGGGCTAATATATATACATCTTTAATTTAATATAGTTAGATACATTAAATATTTAATTGAAAATTGATATTGCTGTAGCTTTTTTGCTCTAAATTTAAAAGAAATATAGAACATTAATTTTATACCAAGCCTAGGGAGCACAGAAAGTCTTGGAGAATGTTGATGACACAAATACAAGTACATTCTAGTGTTACTTCATATTGAATAGATATAGTAAATGATTTACCGCACATGTGTGTTCTAGAGACCAAAGCCTGACCTCAAGTATCTGAGCCCCTGACTCCGTAGAGAAAATCAGAAGAGGAGGTGCAGAACATAGGCATTGTCTTCATTTCTGTGTTGTGTCTCGGAATCCCAATCAGAGTTTTCCTGATCGTGTAGAATTCAACATGTAGAGTGTCATCCTAGGTGCCTTCCCTTAAAGTATCCTGGGATATCCTCCTCAATTTCTTCCTTCATGATGACACCCTCCAGCAGTACCCTGCCTTCGGCAGACAGGATGGCAAGGTGCAAGCCACTGAGGAAGTCCTACTCTGATCAGGAAATGTCAGGATAGTGGCAGTGATACCCGCCTCAGAAAAGTTTGCATATGTGGTGGTAATGGCAACTAGGTGAACTCTAAGCATGTTGATACCTTCCTGTATCAAATCTATGGCAGATTTTGCCTTCCTCTGCTTAAATTGAACTACCAGTAAACTTACCACATTGGCCCTGAGCGGTAATTCCCACACTGCACCCCATGAAATTGGTTAACCATGAAAAATATTTGAAAATATGGATGCGGGGTAATTTCTAAGCATGTGCATAAAAAAATGACGCATAGACTGTAAGCGTTATAATATTTTCACGCATAAGAATAAAAATGCACCGCAATTGAGGCAGGAAGTGATGTAATAGGATATCCTCATTTACAGAATTGGTACAGTGGGTGTACTTTCACTTTCACTTTGCAGTCTGTGATTTTTCTTGACTGTGTGGCTGTGTTTGGACTTGGCTCTGTGTGAATATTTTGAATTTGTCTCCTGTGTTTCCCAAGTGTCTCTGGTATACTGTGTAACTGTATTTTTGTCATTTCTGGTGTCTAATTTTGTCTTTGTACTGTTGGGAGTCTGTTGTGGGTAGTGTTAGTTTTGGGATAGTTGGGCTGTTGTAGTGTTCTTTACTTTTCATTTCCCTCTCCTCCTTTCCCTTCATTATCCTCTGTACCCCTTAATTCCTTCTTTTTTTTCAAGCATGTTGGGTTGGCCATGTCTTGGTAGAATGGAAGAGGAGGAGCTGGGGGGATTTATTTGGCTGGTGTGCCAATTCCTCCCATTAATGATTGAAGCAGGTGGCCTGGTGATACAGGGGTATCACACAGAGGCAAGGAGGCTCCAGTGGGCAAAGGTCCTGTACCCTCTTAAAAGAATATACAAAACACCGCGCAACGTCCACCAGCTAAAACACCGTTGGGCTGACCTGGTTGCCAGGGAGCAAGACCTGCTAGACCACCTGTGGATTGTGATCGGTGGCCCTGTTGGTGAGCACAATTCAGAGTAATGTGCACATTTAAATGCTCTGTAGTGACAGTAGCAGATTTGTTCATATGGTGCAGGCAATGTTTTTGGACATGTGGAATGAAAGTTAAACATATAGTTGCCGTGAGTTATACAATAATTCCTACCAATTACCTTCATTTGTTGATGCAACACCTGCACTAACTTACAAAACACAACAGGAGCCTGTAAATTAGTGCTGCCTTCACGTCAATCAATGATGCAAATGTAGCTCTAACATATGTTTTATGCATGGTCTGTGAGTGTACCAGGAAAGACATGTTTTTGAACCAGATATTTTCAAGAATGAATGTGTCCCCTAATCATTTCGGATACATGTCTAAACTGGATTCTGACACATACGTAACAAGTTATTTCTGACCTCAGGTAACATCTTAGGCTGATAGTTTGACTTGGTTGTGCCGCAATTAAATTAGGGATGGATGCCAAAAGTAATGCACACTGGTTCATATCAAAATGTTTGGTGCTACTTACCATAGCTGTGGCACATAAAATTAAGCAAATGATACAAATTGAGGGGTAACAACTATCAATGGCCTCTGTTCATTGTACCTGTATGTTTTACATTGGTCTTAGTCACAATAGCTGGACCCAAGCTAATGCATTTGCCATCAGTGTTACTCTATTGCCATGTACTTCTCATAAGTTATGGGATCATCACGGGATACCTGACATTGGGGAATGCATGATCGCAATGGATTAAGTGCATGATGTCGTGCAAGGGACCCCTGACCAATTCCATCATACATATAAAGTTGACTAATACATTGTTAGTTTAGTTTGGCAAACCCATGCTGATCTAGTGCAGCATATGTTTAATAACTAACCTCTCAGTATGGAGGCTATCACTGACATGGGTGTATGCTAAGATCAGAAGATCAGCATTCCTGTGACTGCTGTCATTCCGAAGGTACATACAAATTGAAACCTACATCATTATGACTGATACAGTGGTAGATTTGCTAAACCATGTATTAATAATATCACAGTGTCAGTTTGCTGTATATCCGCTGATCAACCAAATTGGCAGATGTAAGATGATGAATGTGGCTCATCTGTGATTTCCGAAACCCATATTGGGTAAACAAGGCAATGAGTAACACATTTCAGGCGCAATTACTACACCTGTGCCCATGCAGTCTGTCATGGATGACTACAATATACACTGTAAATATATATCTCCTTGTTTTATCCAGATATTAAAACTGGTCAATCCATGGCTAGCCTCAAACTGTCACCAAATAATGCACAGGATCACTGCCATTATGGTGTCATAGAGGGCATATGTGGCTCAGGGTACCCTGTTAATGTAGCATATGTAACCTAGACCCAACACAGGCCCTACATGTAAGGGACCATAGAAAGCATGTTAATTCATGACCTTAAATCAACCCACAGGTGCGTCACACAGTAAATGATTGTCCTTTGATGCCCAAGCCACAATACCTGAGTGACTGGTATTGCAGCACTCCAGGAAAGTGGCTTTGCATGTCTCTCATTAATACAAATGATGAGAGGAGTACACTCCATAAATGAGTCTGCAAACAAATGGTATGTCTGTTGCAGTATCATCATGCCTGAGAGGCTGGACTTTCAGATTTAGGGGGTCATTCTGACCCTGGCGGTCAGTGTTAAAGCTGCGGCCAACCTGCCAACAGGCTGGCGGTCAAAAAAAGGCAATTCTGACCCTGGCGGGAACAGCCAACACAGCCCGCCACCTTAACACTCCGACCGCCACGGCGGGACACACAAACAGCGCGGCGGTCACCGCCAACAGGCAGGCGGCAGACAATGTACCGCCCACACTATCACAACTCACCAATCCGCCGCCTTTTCCGGGGCGGGAGCCCCGCCGATAAAAACACGGCGGAAACAGACTACGAACGGGAAAACGCTCACCTATACACACTCCACGAGGACGGAGAACAACATGGAACCCGAATTAAACATCCTACCAGCTATTGTATACCTGCTCATCTACCACGAGTACGAACGCCGGCGCAGATGACAACGGTGAGTACTGCACCTACGACACAGGGGAGGGGGGAGGAGGAAAGCTTACGGGCACACACATATGCGACCCCCCCACCCCCAACTATCTACACACCAATGCAGAGCACCAAGTCACAGTGACACCACCCAAACCCCCCGGAATAATGCAAAGACATAATTAAAGTGAGAAACAAAATTCAAGTATAAAAGAGGTTCTTTGAAGTCATGGTAAAATAGCAATATGAATTGTAAAAAATCAAGTAAGAACATTGCGAAACCGATAAACATAGGCAAAAAGTCCTGCACAGTCACTTAAATTTTCACTGTCCGTGGGCCAAAGTGTATCAACACATGGGCAAAGCCCACACAGGAGACCTGAGTCCGTTGGAGAGAACACTGCTGGGGCATCAGATGACAAAACTACAGGCACCTCAGGGGGAAGGGAAGGGGGGGCACCTCAGCCACATGAGTCCACGACGCCAGATCCACGAAGGGCCCACCATGCCCACTGTGCCATCCTGGGGAGTGCAAAGCCACAGTCTCACAAGTCTCTACAGTGGGTGGTCTGACCACTGTGCCATCCTGGGGAGTGCAGAGACACAGGCCATCAGGTGGATTACAGACTCCACAGTTAATGGAGGAGGCAGGGTGCCCCGAGTGCAGCATGAACACTAGCTCGACACAGAACCCGCACTGTCAATGGGCCAGCGGTGCTTGACAGGAAGGGCCCAGCGGAGCGGTGCTTGTCAGGAAGGGCCCAGCGGAGCGGTGCTTGAGACGGCGGGGCCCAGCGGAGCGGTGCTTGTCAGGAAGGGCCCAGCGGAGTGGTGCTTGTGAGGAAGGGCCCAGACGGCGGGAAGGGCCCAGCAGAGCGGTGCTTGAGACGGCGGGGCCCAGCGGAGCGGTGCTTGTCAGGAAGGGCCCAGCGGAGCGGTGCTTGAGACGGCGGGGCCCAGCGGAGCGGTGCTTGTCAGGAAGGGCCCAGCGGAGCGGTGCTTGAGACGGTGGGGCCCAGCGGAGCGGTGCTTGACAGGAAGGGCCCAGCGGAGCGGTGCTTGAGACGGCGGGGCCCAGCGGAGCGGTGCTTGTCAGGAAGGGCCCAGCGGAGCGGTGCTTGAGACGGCGGGGCCCAGCGGAGCGGTGCTTGTCAGGAAGGGCCCAGCGGAGCGGTGCTTGTCAGGAAGGGCCCAGCGGAGCGGTGCTTGAGACGGCGGGGCCCAGCGGAGCGGTGCTTGACAGGAAGGGCCCAGCGGAGCGGTGCTTGAGACGGCGGGCCCAGCGGAGCGGTGCTTGTCAGGAAGGGCCCAGCGGAGCGGTGCTTGAGACGGCGGGCCCAGCGGAGCGGTGCTTGTCAGGAAGGGCCCAGCGGAGCGGTGCTTGACAGGAAGGGCCCAGCGGAGCGGTGCTTGAGACGGCGGGGCCCAGCGGAGCGGTGCTTGACAGGAAGGGCCCAGCGGAGTGGTGCTTGTCAGGAAGGGCCCAGCGGAGCGGTGCTTGAGACGGCGGGGCCCAGCGGAGCGGTGCTTGTCAGGAAGGGCCCAGCGGAGCGGTGCTTGAGACGGCGGGGCCCAGCGGAGCGGTGCTTGTCAGGAAGGGCCCAGCGGAGCGGTGCTTGAGACGGCGGGGCCCAGCGGAGCGGTGCTTGACAGGAAGGGCCCAGCGGAGCGGTGCTTGAGACGGCGGGGCCCAGCGGAGCGGTGCTTGACAGGAAGGGCCCAGCGGAGCGGTGCTTGAGACGGCGGGGCCCAGCGGAGCGGTGCTTGTCAGGAAGGGCCCAGCGGAGCGGTGCTTGAGACGGCGGGGCCCAGCGAAGCGGTGCTTGTCAGGAAGGGCCCAGCGGAGCGGTGCTTGTCAGGAAGGGCCCAGCGGAGCGGTGCTTGAGACGGCGGGGCCCAGCGGAGCGGTGCTTGACAGGAAGGGCCCAGCGGAGCGGTGCTTGAGACGGCAGGCCCAGCGGAGCAGTGCTTGTCAGGAAGGGCCCAGCGGAGCGGTGCTTGAGACGGCGGGGCCCAGCGGAGCGGTGCTTGAGACGGCGGGGCCCAGCGGAGCGGTGCTTGTCAGGAAGGGCCCAGCGGAGCGGTGCTTGAGACGGCGGGGCCCAGCGGAGCGGTGCTTGTCAGGAAGGGCCCAGCGGAGCGGTGCTTGACAGGAAGGGCCCAGCGGAGCGGTGCTTGAGACGGCGGGGCCCAGCGGAGCGGTGCTTGACAGGAAGGGCCCAGCGGAGTGGTGCTTGTCAGGAAGGGCCCAGCGGAGCGGTGCTTGAGACGGCGGGGCCCAGCGGAGTGGTGCTTGTCAGGAAGGGCCCAGCGGAGCGGTGCTTGAGACGGCGGGGCCCAGCGGAGCGGTGCTTGACAGGAAGGGCCCAGCGGAGCGGTGCTTGAGACGGCGGGGCCCAGCGGAGCGGTGCTTGACAGGAAGGGCCCAGCGGAGCAGTGCTTGAGACGGCGGGGCCCAGCGGAGCGGTGCTTGTCAGGAAGGGCCCAGCGGAGCGGTGCTTGAGACGGCGGGGCCCAGCGGAGCGGTGCTTGTCAGGAAGGGCCCAGCGGAGCGGTGCTTGTCAGGAAGGGCCCAGCGGAGCGGTGCTTGAGACGGCAGGGCCCAGCGGAGCGGTGCTTGACAGGAAGGGCCCAGCGGAGCGGTGCTTGAGACGGCGGGCCCAGCGGAGCGGTGCTTGTCAGGAAGGGCCCAGCGGAGCGGTGCTTGAGACGGCGGGGCCCAGCGGAGCGGTGCTTGTCAGGAAGGGCCCAGCGGAGCGGTGCTTGAGACGGCGGGGCCCAGCGGAGCGGTGCTTGACAGGAAGGGCCCAGCGGAGCGGTGCTTGAGACGGCGGGGCCCAGCGGAGCGGTGCTTGACAGGAAGGGCCCAGCGGAGCGGTGCTTGAGACGTCGGGGCCCAGCGGAGCGGTGCTTGTCAGGAAGGGCCCAGCGGAGCGGTGCTTGAGACGGCGGGGCCCAGCGGAGCGGTGCTTGTCAGGAAGGGCCCAGCGGAGCGGTGCTTGTCAGGAAGGGCCCAGCGGAGCGGTGCTTGAGACGGCAGGGCCCAGCGGAGCAGTGCTTGACAGGAAGGGCCCAGCGGTGCTTGAGACGGCAGGCCCAGCGGAGCGGTGCTTGTCAGGAAGGGCCCAGCGGAGCGGTGCTTGAGACGGCAGGGCCCAGCGGAGCGGTGCTTGTCAGGAAGGGCCCAGCGGAGCGGTGCTTGAGACGGCGGGGCCCAGCGGAGCGGTGCTTGACAGGAAGGGCCGAGCGGAGCGGTGCTTGAGACGGCGGGGCCCAGCGAAGTGGTGCTTGTCAGGAAGGGCCCAGCAAAGCGGTGCTTGACAGGAAGGGCCCAGTGGAGCGGTGCTTGAGACGGCGGGGCCCAGCGGAGCGGTGCTTGTCAGGAAGGGCCCAGCGGAGCAGTGCTTGACAGGAAGGGCCCAGCGGAGCAGTGCTTGAGACGGCGGGGCCCAGCGGAGCGGTGCCTTTCTGCACGGCGGGGCCCTCTTCAGCGGTGCCTTTCTGCACGGCGGGGCCCTCTTCAGCGGTGCCTTTCTGCACGGCGGGGCCCTCTTCAGCGGTGCCTTTCTGCACGGCGGGGCCCTCTTCAGCGGTGCCTTACTGCACAGCGGGGCTCTCTTCAGCGGTGCCTTTCTGCACGGCGGGGCCCTCTTCAGCGGTGCTTGTCCAGTCATTCAAGGGAGCCAGACCTGGCCAGGACTCCCTGCTTAGTCGCCCTCCTACCGTGCAGTTGCTGGACCCTTCTGTGACGGAGTCCTGGGCCCGTGGGTGTCCTCCCTCACACCCGGGATGGGGCTTGTGGGGCCCTCCTGGCCCGCGCCCCTGCTGGCTGACTTCTCCGCCCTGCTGCCCTTGCCCTCCTTCGATGAGGCTCTCTGGCCCTTGCCTCCCCTGGATGTTGTGGCAGGTGACGGCCCAGGACTTTGCTCCTTGGGGGCAGCCGTGTCAGTCTTCTCGCGGCGGCCCTTGATTTTACGGGTCCTCTTTCCAGGGGTGGGCTGGCTGTCCCCTTGCTGCTGGCCGATGTATCAGTGCTGGGAAAGGGTGGACTCCAAAACCCGTGCACAATGGTGACACTTGAAGCAGGGCTGGTGGTGGCTGAGGTGCTCTTGGGACTCTTAGCAGATGGAGGGGGTGGGTCAGGTGGGTCAAAGAGGTTAAGTTTGGAGAGGTAAAGTTTTTTAGGACCAATGTAAAGGGTAGGTGTAGTGGGAATGGGAGTGGAGGAAGAGGATGTGGTTGTAGGAGAGTCAGGTGTGCTGTCTTTGGGTGCAGGTGCTTGTGACGTAGGCTGTCGTGAGGTGGTTGGCTGTTGGGTGGCCTGCGTTTGTGTGTCTTGGAAGAGGGGGTGACAGACACAGTGGGAGAGGACACAGGGGACGTGTAAATGGCAGTGGGGGTGGTGACTGCATGTGTGCGGACTGTACTGGAGGGTGTGCTGGTGATGGAAGTACTGGCTGATGGTGGTGTGCATGCAGGTGTGAGTGGAGACGTCACAGGGAGGGAGGAGGGAGACGAGGAGGAGGGGGACACAGAGGTGGTAGTGACTGTTGGCATGTCTGCATCTGGGTGTTGCTTGGGTGAATGCTTGTGTGATCTGTGGTGCTTATGTCTGGATGAGCTGCCCTTGGGTGTTGAGGTGTGTGCAAGCTGGTCTGATGGTGTGGATGGGATAGGCTGAGGAACAGGAGACAGAGACAGGGTGGAGGCAGTTAGAAGAGGGAGGCTGGAAACAAGGACAATGGCTGCCGTCAGTGCTGAGGCCAGAGCATTGAACGATCATTGATGGTCAGCCTTAACCGAATGAATGCCCTCCAGGTATGCATTGCTCCGATGCACCTCCCTCTCTACCCCCTGGATCGCATTCAAAAGGGTAGACTGCCCAACAATGATGGTCTGTAGGAGGTCAATGACCTCCTCACTGAGGGCAGCAGGGGTAACAGGGGCAGGGCCTGAGGTGCCTGGGGCGATGGAGATGCCCGCCTTCTTGGGCGAGCGGGCACGGAGCGAAGGCTGAGGGGCTGCTGGGAGGGCGGAGCTGGTGCGCTGGGTGGCGGCTGTACCTGTAGAGGCGGGGGGCCCGGATGTTGCCGCCACCGCTAGGGAGCTCCCTTCCGAGGACGTGTCGGTATCGCTGGTGTCACCACGGGTCCCCGTTGTGGTGCTCCCCTCGCCCTCCGTATTACTGGTGACCTCGGTGTCTGTACCATGGCCCACCGGGGCCTTGTGAGTTGCAGCTCCCTCGTGCTCCGATGCCAATTCTCCTCCGCCTGATGATGCTAATGCACACATGCACAAGAAGATAAAGAAAAAGGGTGGGAGGAGAAATAAAAACAGGTTGAGTGCATGCATTGTCAACACCGTTGGCGGAGAGGACAGACACAGGAGCCTCATGCACTACGCCGCGCAATCGGGGTACACTACTCAGTACTTGTGACTAGGCCAACAGGTCTATGGACAACAAATGCGCACATGGGTGGTGCTGGACCATCGATTGCTGTACTTGGCACCCTACAGAGGTGGGGGGCGGGGGCACAGGGCCATGCCTAAAGGAGGGGACTACACTACAGAAAGCGCCCTGGCCTAATGTCACCCACAGCCCTTCTCCCCCACCGAGACGCTTCCACTGCGTGTAAAGATAGCAGAATGTGCTGGTACTCACCCCCTTGTGTCTGCTGTGATGTCCTCACGCGCCCATCCAAATCGGGGTAGGCCACGGCCAGGATCCGGGACATCAGGGGGATCAAGGTACGACTGCCACTCCTCCTACGTTGGGAGGCCATCCCCAGCAGTGACTCAGCGGTCTTCCTGGTCCCGCGGCGGATGTCCTCCCACCTCTTTCGGCAGTGGGTGCCCCGTCTGTTGTGGACCCCCAGGGCCCGGACTTCCTTGGCGATGGCACGCCAAATGTTGACTTTCTGATGGGCGCTGACCTATTTGACATGTACAGGGTGGAATAGGAAATATCATTATTTTTCTGCATGTTAGATGTGATTGCCCCCCCCTCCCCAACCTTGGCATGTGGCACATGCTCTCATCTGTCGTGCCTTGAACTACTCATTCTCTCCCCACCCCATCATCTTACATCCACCATACACAACCCAGGCATAGCCCATTCAACGTGCACCCAGTGTACTTACCTGTTGGTCTGGAGGACCGTAGAGTAGCGCATACTGGGGCAGGACCCCATCCACAAGTTTCTCCAACTCTTCTGAAGTGAAGGCAGGGGCCCTTTCCCCAGTCGCAGCAGCCATTGTCTCTTCCAGACTGAGGTCACAGCAGCACTTGCAGTATAGGTCCTCTCCTGTGGATGGTCAGGTCTCGAGTGGTTAAGCAGATAGAAAATGGCGGTCACGCCCGCGGCGGTGCGTACCGCCGCGGTGCGTACCGCGACCGCCGGCGCACATCGTCATTGGCTCCTGAGACCCATGGGGTTCAATGTTAACCAATGCGCCTTCGCACTGCGGTCTTCTACCGCCTACCGCCAGGGTGTGCCACGCCAGCGCGTTGACCTCATATCCCACTGTCACACTTCTCAGGTCAGACAGCCGCCATTACAAGGGCTCACATGGCTTAATTGCTACTGCGTCACACAGGCCTAGGCCTTGCATTGCCACTCATACAAGCCTTTCAATGCATAGCGATGCGTGTACTGTGCAAGCTGGGTGAACGTACCTGTGGGTTGCTTGACTCTGTGCTCCATGTTGTCCTTCCTAGGCACCGTCCGCTGGGACTTGCGAGGAGAAGGATGAATCCTCCCGTGTACCGACCGCTGGTGGACCTGTCGACAATGGAAGAACGACATATTATACTTCGATACCGACTTGACCGAGCCACTATACATGAACTGTGTGCCCAGCTGGAGCCTGACCTGATGTCCCCCATCCGCCAACCCACAGGGATTCCCCCTCTGGTGCAGGTTCTGTCAGTACTCAATTTTTTGGCAAGTGGGTCTTTTCAGACAACAGTGGCCATGTCATCAGGGATGTCTCAGCCTATGTTTTCTAAGGTTTTGTCCAGAGTGTTGTCTGCCCTCATGAAATACATGCGGAGATACATTGTTTTCCCTGAGGAGGGTGATTTGGCCACTGTGAAGGGTGATTTCTATGCCCTTGGACATATCCCCAACATCATTGGTGCCATTGATGGGACCCATGTGGCTTTAGTACCCCCAAAAGACGATGAGCAGGTGTACAGAAATCGAAAAAATTACCATTTGATGAATGTCCAGGTGGTCTGTTTGGCTGACCAGTACATCTCCCATCTAAATGCCAAGTTCCCTGGATCAGTGCATGACACGTATGTCATGCGAAATAGCAGCATCCCTTATGTGATGGAACAGCTACAGAGACACCGTGTGTGGCTAATAGGTGACTCTGGTTACCCCAACCTGCCTTAGCTATTGACCCCAGTGAGGAATCCCCGGACCAGGGCAGAGGAATGCTACAATGAGGCCCATGGGCGAACTAGGAGGATTATAGAAAGAACCTTCGGCCTCCTGAAGGCCAGGTTTAGGTGCCTGCATATGACAGGTGGATCCCTAATGTACTCACCAAAGAAGGTGTGTCATATCATCGTGGCCTGCTGTATGCTTCACAATCTTGCATTGCGACGCCAGGTGCCTTTCCTGCAGGAGGATGGTCCAGATGGTGGTGTTGTAGCAGCTGTGGAGCCTGTGGAGAGTGAAGAGGAGGAAGACGACGGGGACGACACGGACAACAGGGACACAGTTATACAACAGTATTTTCAGTAGCACACAGGTAAGAATCACCCACGCCTTTTTACATTTACTTCTGCCCTCCTGCATCTCTACTTTCTGTGTTTCCCCCCAGTTCCTTTTAACTGATTTTTGACTTTCCCTTCCCTTTTCAGAGCTGTATGACCCACAGCGTGACTGCTGCTTTGTTTGCCCATGGACTAATGCTTATAGACATTGGTATGTTGTCATCACAAAGTAACTGAACATTATTGCACCGTTATGTGTAATACATTTGTAAAGAATACAAGCAGACTCCTGATTTTTGAAGTGCAATTGGTGATTTATTTTAAGTGCTGCATATGGGTCCATGATAGTAAAACGGTGATGGGTGGGGGTGGAGTAATGTCCATGGCAGAGTCCAGTTCTCAGTCGCACAGGTGCATTGTCCATATGCCTGTGGAAGGATGGAGCAGGGGCAGTTCAAGGTTGGACAGGGTGACAATGTGGGACAGTGAGATGACATCAGGGGGGATCTTATGCTGGCGGGGGTCTTGGCATCCTACTCTGTCTTCTTGTGTGATCTCAGGTTCTGCTTGCGGGGTGGTTGATCTTCAGCAGGAGGTGGGGTTCTGGTGGCCTGTCGTTGTGTGGGGGCCTCCTGTCCACTAGCGCCGGCGGAGGAGGTAGGCTGTTCATGGTCCGGGCTAGTGACAGGGGCCCTTTGGGGTGCCACATGGTCCCGCAATGTGGTGACTATCTGGTTGAGGGCCAGGACGATGGTCCCCATTGCGAAACCTATGTTCCTGAGTTCGTCTCTGAACCCCATGTACCGTTCCTCCTGCTGTGCCTGGATCCCCTGGAACCTGGCCAGTACCGTCGCCATCGTCTCCTGGGAGTGGTGGTATGCTCCCATGATGGTGGTGAGGGCCTATTGGAGAGTGGGTTCCCTGGGCCGGTCAACCCCCTCTCGCACTGCAGCCCTCCCAGTTCCCCTGTTTCCCCGGGCCTCTGTCCCCTGGACGGTGTGCCCACTACCACTGCCCCCAGGTCCCTGTTGTTGTTGGGGGTGTGGGTCAGCCTGGGTGCCCTGTAGTGGCGGACACACCGCTGATTGACGCGTCCTGGAGACAGAGGCATGGGCCCGCTGGGTGGGAGCTGTGCTGGTATTCTCAGAGGGGGTTAGGTCTGCTGTGGCCTGTGTCTGTGTGTGGGGAACCGACTGTCCAGAGGTCCCCGATGGTCCGGGCTGGTCATCAGGTTCTAGGTCGACAGAGCTGCTGTCATCACTGGGGGCCTGTTCTGGGGGCGGGATGGACAAATCTGGACCCTCCTGGCCAGTGTGTTGGCGTTCGGGCCCTGCAGGGGTAAAAGAGTATGGTTATTGCTTCTGTGTGTGCCATGGCGTGCGATTTGGGGGTGCCCTTGTCCCCCAGTGCTGGCATTCCCTTGTGGGAGGAGTTGTGAGGGTGGTTTGTGGGGGGGATGGGTATGTGCAGTGGTCATGCTTAGGTGATGGGTGTCCATGGTTTGTGTTGGCATTCAGGGATTGGTGTGGTGTTGGGTGGGTTGTGCTGGTGAGACATTGGCAGGGAGGATGTGTGCTGGGGGGTTGGGGGTGAGGGTGGGGGTGTGGGTTGGCATGCTGGTGGTTGGGGGAGTAAGGTAGTTGAGATTAGACTTACCAGAGTCCATTCCTCCACCTACTCCAGCGAGCCCGTCAGGATGCAGGATGTTCAAGACCTCTTGCTCCCATGCTGTGAATTCGGGTGGAGTGGGTGGGGGTCCGCCGCCAGTCTTCTGCACAGCGATGTTGTGTCTTGACACCATCGACCGCACCTTCCCCCGTAGGTCGTTCCAGCGCTTTCGGATGTCTTCCCGGTTTCTGGGATGCTGTCCCACAGCGTTGACCCTGTCGACGATCCTTTGCCATAGCTCCGCCTTCCTGGCTATTGTGGTGTGCTGCACCTGTGTGCCGAATAGCTGGGGCTCTACCCTAATTATTTCCTCCACCTTGACCCTGAGTTCTTGGTCCGAGAACCTGGGGTGTCTTTGGGGTGCCATAGGGTGGTGTGGGGTGATGTTTGTGGTGATGAGTGTGGTGTGTGTGGTGGTGTGTGGTGTTTTGTGCGTGGATGTAGTGTGGGTGATGATGTTGTGTTCCTGTGTGTGTTGGGGTTTTTGATAGCTGTGCTCTCTCTCTCTCTCTCTCTCGCCTTCTCTCCGAATTTCTAGTAGTGGGGGTTTGTGGGTGATGTGGGTGTGTGTTTTATAGTTGATTGGATGTGTGGGAGTGGTGTTTGTATGTGTATCAGGTGTGTGTATTTCAAATTGTCCAATGTGGCTGTGTTTTGGAGCTTGGTGTGTATTTTGACCGTGGCTGTGTGTACCACCAATGGAATACCGCGGTTGAAAGACCGCCGCGTGGATTCGTGGGTCATAACGGCATGGGCGTGTTTGTGTTGGCGTGACGGTGGAGGTTTGGTCATCTCCAGTTTATCGCTGACCGCTGATGAGGCGGCCTTCCGTGGATGTCGGGTTTTTGGCGGCTTGGCAGTTGTGGGTCAGATTGACCGTGGCGGTTTACCGCGGCCGCGGCAGTAGAATGGCGGTCTTCTGACCGGCGGTAAGAGCCTTTTACCGCCGAGGTCAGAATGACCTCCTTAATGTTACACACAGTAATTGTATTTGGAAGTGTTGTACAGTTCACAGACATTGAGCACATTTCTCCTTCCATGCTTTACAGGTGGACCTGCCCCCAATACAATCGGAGAGGTGGCTCGATTTGCGGACCCAGACATCTCCAGTAAGTGTTGATATTTCTGTTCTGTGGTGTGTTTGCAGCTGTTGTGTGATTGACTCCTGTGTTTTGGACACATAGCATGGTATGATGTGCTGGTAAATGATCGGATATGTTACTTGAGTGGAGTATCATTTTTTTCCATCTTTGAGTTGGACAATCATCAGCGTATAGTCATATTTTGGGATTATAGTGCAGCCCTGTAGGCATGGCCATGTGAATAGGGTGGCATTTGTTGATAAAACTTTTAGTTAGAAAATTTTGCAGAAGACCATATTTATGATTTAGCGAGCAAGTCAGACCCTGAATCTCACAGAATAGGGATGCCAAAGTCTTACCCACAGACTTGAGCCTCCTTGTTCAGTAATAAACATGTTTGACTGTATGTTTGACTTGCTAGCAGCATGTAGTTCAAAATGTTGTGCTACATGTATGAGGCACTTGAGTACAATGTCATAGGTGTGCATGGAGCTCATGGCCAGATGTGTGCTTGCATCTATCTGCTTGTTGTAAAACATGTATTAGTGGAATTAAATGATGTTGACAATTGTCTGCATTTCCAAACATAAACGTGTATGGGATTGTCAAAGGTTTGGGAGTATCCTATTTAGACATTCTCCTTATCTGTGGTGGACTGCCCAAACCCATGTACAGCTTTCCAAAGCTTCCTGGTGTCCTAGATGTTGGAAAATATTTGTTGCTTGTCCATCCCCCCCCTCAGGCATAGGCATAGGGTTACGAAATGTGTACCTAGGACTGATAATCCATGTTTAGTACACAGACATGTAAATCTGTAAATGACTTGTCCAAAACTAGGATACCCACTCATGATTAGCAACTGCATTCTATCCTGTCAATTGCATTTACAAATCACAGATCTTGTGGCCCTTGATTGTCATCTAGAAGATAGTCATTAGTTGGCCTGTCACATGTGGAGGACTTGCAACATTTTTTACATGACAAATGGCTGAACTATGATGCATAGGTCATTTAAGTTGTTACACATCTTTTAGAGCATTGCTGTGCTGTTAGATAGGACATGTGTAGGCTGCATTGGTATGCACTTCCTCAGGGACAATCTGTGATCTGTGTGATGATATGGCCTGTTTCTGGTACATTAGATGTATTGTCTGATTTACTTCAGTAGCTATATCACACAATGAAGTACCTAATGTTTGGTTTTACCTTTTTTTTAACAGCAGCCATCCAGATTTAGGAGTTTCAGCGCCGGGCGATGTGTTACCACCACAATCTGGATGTGGAGTCTGGGTTCCGCCACATGGCACGGCGTTATCGCCATGAAAGAGTCTCCGGAGTGTGGAGGGCATTTGCCCAGGGGGCCTTTCGGTGTCCACCACAACCACCACCACCAGCACCACCACTGCCACCTAGGTGGCACCAACCATAGCAGGCACCACTGCAGGACCATCAACCTCCACTGCTCCCGGACCTATCACAGCACCACCTGCACCTCCTCCTACACGCATTGCACCGACAACCAGACAAACATCTTCAACTGGCACCCAGACCACCCCTGCTGCAGTCATTGACCCTGCAGATTTCCAACGGATGCAACGTGACATTGAACGTATGTTGAGGAAAATGAACAGGCTGCAGCAGGAGGTGGCACAAGTTAATAAGAGGGTGCGTGCCATAAAGAAGACCCTGCAGAGGGCGAACTTGTGAACAATATACCTTCAGCAATGATTCCCTCCCCTCCCCCCTCTTTCCTGGTACTTTAAATGAGTGGGTTTATGGAGCTTAGTGTTAGGTTAGAATAGTCAGTTTAGTTAGTGGTTGGGGGTATGATACTTTTAATATCTGTTTTTTATTATGTGTGTGGGTGGGTGTGTGGGGGATGACGTTGGGGTTTTAATTAAATAAATATACATAAATATAAAAATACAAATATATATTTGTTTAGTATAAGATAGTATGTGTTTAGAATAGTATATGTTGTCCTCCGTGTGTCCCGTCTTATAAGGGGGGTGGAGGGTTGATGTTTAGATTGTTTAGTTAAATGTGATAAGTAAGTTTAGCTTAGGTTAGTTAGGGCCTGTTGTGGGTAATGTGTGGTTAGGGTAGGTTAGGTTAGGTAAGGTGTTTCCCCAGGTTATATCTTCCTTATTTACTGTTAAATAAATATTTAGGTAATCCTTTACAGTATGTGTCACAAGCTTGGGGATCAGGGCCTTGCCATGGATGAACAGTGTCTCTTTAGTATTTGCATTTGTGTCCCATCCTGCAACCAAATCCCAACTGAGCTGTTACGTTGGCAGCTACACCAAAGATACTTTGTTAAGATTCTGCCATCCATGGCACCCACCAGTCAAGGTTACTATGGATCCCAAAGTGTTGTTAATTATTGATGTATATTTTCAATCTCACCTACCTGGGACCAGATTTGGTAGTGAGGACACTGTGTTACGTTTGCCTGCATCCTGATGTTCAAGTGAAACCTTATAAGGTGAGTGGTGATATGATCTCATGTAGTATGGTATACATAACTCACACCTATCATTTGTTACATTGTTCAGCCAGGCTACATATTTGGACGTACACTCCTACACATCAATTCCTGCTGTATGGTGTGCGTTAGGAAAAATTTGGGTCAAATGTCACATACGTAAATATTGGCTTGAAGAAAAATTTGAAGGCAACACTTTTTGGCTTAGACATCCCTTGAGGAAAACTTATTCTGTCCAACACATCACTATACTTTATAGTTTCTATTTCCCTCAGAATTAACACTCAGGAAGGGCAGATGATGGTACAATCCAGACCACTGTGCATAGTTATCAACCAACATTCTTTCAGGTCAGTTAGATTGACATTCTATAGTCATTGACATGAGGTAAACATCACTGCTCTCCATCACGGTTGATGTGTCACATTACACAGATATAAAGTTGTTGTGTAAGTGCCATTTATTTTAAAGTGCTGCAGTGCTATATTTACATTGTCCATGATTGTGTGTCCATTAGTGTGACACCTTCGTTTGTGAGCCTACACAAGTGCTAAAGGACATGTCATTGGACATGCTGGGGTGAAGTGTCAGACAGTGCAGAGGGACATGGTTTGCCAATGAGTTAGTGAGAGATAATCACAGGGCAGAGTGACAAGATAAACAGTGGGCTGGAGAACAGTGCTTGTGCGCAGCTGTTGCAAGACTGGCATGTTACAAAGCACAGAACCTTGGTTATAAGTGGCCAGGTGGCAGGGACTAGTGCTTCTAGGTACTTTTACGGGTGAGGGTGATCTGTTCCACATCTTCATCTTCTGATGTGTGTGTTGTCTCCTCTGCCCTTGGTGGTGGGGATAGTGAAGGGGCAACACACACCTCAGTGTTTGAAGACATTGGGTCAGACATCCCAGTAGCTGCCAACTGTGGGGCTATTAAGGGCAGTACTGCAGCAAGGAGGAGCTGCTGGTTCTTAAGAATAGCAGCTGCATTACTGTGGTAGGCAGCCAGGTCGGCCCTGAGGGGGGTCAATATTGCATTTGTGCCTGCGATGAAAGGTTTGTTGTTGGAGGTGTTGTGTCAACTCTCTTACAGCTGTGCTGATTTCCTTCACACTTTTTTCAAGTACTTGCAAGATTGACTTTTGTTGACTGTTCTGCAGTTGACATCATGCATGAACGCACCCCCTCTAGGCTGGCTGCCAAATTTTCCATCCCGACCTGCACCTCCTTGGGCAGCTCCCGCTGTACTCCAACTACAGTTCTCTCAAAGCTGGTGCCAGTATTGTCAGAGTCCTTAGCTGGGTTGGAGCTGGCAGGTCGTACAATTGGAGTGGTGGGTGGGTCCTCTGTGATGGCTGCTGTATCTGTGCTTCTCCTTGCGACTGAAGGTGGGGTCTGGAGGGTCCCAAGGACATCTTGGAGGGTCTGCTGGCTGATGTTTGTCAGCTCATTATCCATGTCATCAGGGTAGTCCAGGACAGGCATATCTCCAGGAGAGCCATCATCCTCTGCAATGAGATATTGTACAATTAGTGTGTCTATGTTGTGGGATTTGTAATGTGACATGCCTGCCTTCCTATTTGTTGCACATTGTTATCTTGGTTACTGTTCATTACTCCTGTCTTTAATATTAGCATTCTCCCATCGCCTATGCCCCACCTGCATGTTACATGTATTGTGGTCAGTTTGGGGACTTGTCAGCATCATATCCTCTAGGTGTTGGTTCTGGCCAAATTGTGAATTGCCACCTTCTTGTCCTACTCAAACCTCCGTCTACTTCCATTCTCATGGTGAGGCCTTGCACTGGCTGTGGTTGTTCTGATGGCACTTGCGCCACACTTCACAATCTGGAACTGAGCCAGTCTCAGATATTTCACATCCAGCTATATGTTGCTGAGACCTATCATATACTATGTATAACATTGGTATGGCACACTACAGATGTCAGCATTGGTAGTGTGTAATGTTGATGTTGGGGAATGTGTGCTACATTGGATTGCACTGATGGTCCTAGCAGTGTTCCATTTCCTCTTCTCACTGTGAGGGTGAATTTCACTAGCCGCTGATATATGTCCTCCTCCTCAATGCTGTTGTCTGAGCAGTATGACATTTGGGATGTTGCATTGGAGCTATTGTGACCCAGGCACAGGGTGGACCCTGACATATGCAGCATGGGTATGACATTAGTGCTGTGTACCTCATAATGTTTATGGCCATGGCTGATGTTTGTAGCAACTATGGACAATCACATTTGAAAGGATTAGAACATTTATATTGATTACAGGGGAATGATAAAGTTGTCATCCTGAACCCTCTAATTTGGGTGTGTTTGATCTATGGGAACAGTACTGCCATTAGTTACATGACCTGCACACACAGCAAAGGTGGTAGTGGCAACTGTTGTCAATGTTAAATTCCACTTGCAGATATGGCCTGAGACTGTTAATTGAGCCCTAGTTCATGTAGGGAGAATACCTGCTGACGTGTGACCGCAAGCCAGTTTTACGTTGTACCCTACGCTCCTGGACTGGCTTTACCTTTCCAACATCCTTGGCATGGCAGCATACCCCCATGCAAAGGTTGTTGGTGTAGTGTAGTACTGTGCACCAGGTTTTCTCTGAATGGGCCATGCCCCTGTGCTATGCCCCTTTACCCATTCCACTCCCTGAATATCATGACTCACATGCATTGTGTAGTAGGTATGCCCCCCCTGCTTGCAGTTAACATTTGTGCATTTTAATTCCCCATGCGACTTACCCTGCATCTTTGTTGTCTCCTGGTAGTCTTTGCTGTCCTGTCCTTGAATCCCTGCGACGATCTCCTCAGGGATGACAGCTGCCACCATCTCCTCCATGTGGTCCAGGGCCTCTTGTGGTGCTGGACTCCCACCTCCAGTCTGCAGGGCTGCCTTCCTGTTCCTGGCCTTCTTTTCCTTGGTCCTGCACTTGCAGTCATGCCAGCATTTCTTGCACTCAATGACTGTTCTCCGTACTTCTGCCACACTGTTTATCTTGTCAACAATTTTTTGCCATATTGCCTCTCTCCTACTGATTGGCAACTTTGAGGTGACAAAAAGTTAGTGCTGGTGTTCCGTCACCTCTTTCACCCGAATTTCCTGCTCCTCTGCCCCGAAGCAACCCTTTCTTTTCTTCTTTTCCCTCTCCTGGGTCTTGTGTGGGTCCTTGTTAGAAATGGGGTTTTTGGTTGGCAGTCAGGTTGCCCTCTGTCCAAGCAAGAACCTTCACTCTAATCAGGGTAAGTCACACACAATCCAAAATCAGCCTGTGCTCACCCTCCGGTAGCTTGGCACGAGCAGTCAGGCTTAACTTAGAAGGCAATGTGTAAAGCATTTGTGCAATAAATCATACAACACCATAGCATAACACCACAAAAATACACCACACAGTGTTTAGAAAAATATATAATATTTATCTGGGTATCTTCAGGTCAAAACGATCAAAGTTGCAATATGAATTTGTAAAGATATCACTGAAAAGTGATATAAAGTGTCTTAAGTCTTTAGAAAGTAAACAAAGTCTCTTTCAAACACAAAGTACCTGGTTTCTGGTGGAAAGTTTCCTCAGAGGGTCACAGGAGAAGAGGTACGTGGAAAACTGGTGTGTGCGTCGATTTCTCCTCAGCACACACGGACTTGCGTCGTTATTTTCCACGCGGGGAGTCATGCGTCGTTTTCCGGCGTGCGGACCGTCTCTTTCTGTGGTTCGGGGGGAGTACCAGATGTCCCGGGTCTGTGCGTGGATTTTCCTGCTTGTTTTCCGGCTGTGCGTCGTTCTGCGGGGCTGCGCGTCGAAGTTTCGATCTCACGGCAGGCGTCGCCTCGATTTCTCCTGGGGAGTCGGGCGGCGTTGTCCTTGTGATGCCGTGCATCAAAATTTTGATCTCACGGCAGGCGTCGCGTCGATTTCTCCTGGGAAGTCGGGCGGCGTTGTCCTTGCGAGGCCGTGCATCAAAGTTTCGATCTCACGGCAGGCGTTGCGCCGATTTCTCCAGGGAAGTCGGGCGGCGTTGTCCTTGCGAGGCCGTACGTTAATGTTTCGGTCGTCCCAAAGGCGTCGCGTCGATCAGCGTCGGTGTGCGGCGTTTTTCTTGCCGCGGAACAAGCTGTGCATCGAAAATTTCGTTGCACGGAGCGTCCAAGTGGAAGAGAGAAGTCTTTTTGGTCCTGAGACTTCAGGGAACAGGAGGCAAGCTCTATCCAAGCCCTTGGAGAGCACTTTTACAGCCAGACAAGAGTTCAGCAAGGCAGCAGGCCAACAGCAAGGCAGCAGTCCTTTGTAGAAAAGCAGACAGGTGAGTCCTTTGAGCAGCCAGGCAGTTCTTCTTGGCAGGATGTAGTTTCTGGTTCAGGTTTCTTCTCCAGCAAGTGTCTGATGAGGTAGGGCAGAGGCCCTGTTTTATACTAAGTTGTGCCTTTGAAGTGGGGGTGACTTCAAAGAGTGTATAAGAAATGCACCAAGCCCCCTTTCAGTTCAATCCTGTCTGCCAGAGTCCCAGTAGGGGGTGTGGCAGTCCTTTGTGTGAGGGCAGGCCCTTCACCCTCCCAGCCCAGGAAGACCCATTCAAAATGCAGATGAATGCAAGTGAGGCTGAGTACCCTGTGTTTGGGGTGTGTCTGAGTGAATGCACAAGGAGCTGTCAACTAAACCTAGCCAGACGTGGATTGAAGGGCACAACAAGATTTTAGTGCAAAGAAATGCTCACTTTCTAAAAGTGGCATTTCTAGAATAGCAATATTAAATCTGACTTCACCAGTCAGCAGGACTTTATATTACCATTCTGGCCATACTAAATATGACCTTCCTGCTCCTTTCAGATCAGCAGCTGCCACTTCAACAGTGTATGAGGGCAGCCCCAATGTTAGCCTATGAAGGGAGCAGGCCTCACAGTAGTGTAAAAACGAATTCAGGAGTTTTACACTACCAGGACATATAACTACACAGGTACATGTCCTGCCTTTTACCTACACAGCACCGTTCTCTAGGGGTTACCTAGGGCACACATTAGGGATGACTTATATGTAGAAAAAGGGGAGTTCTAGGCTTGGCAAGTACTTTTAAATGCCAAGTCGAAGTGGCAGTGAAACTGCACACACAGGCCTTGCAATGGCAGGCCTGAGACAGGGTTAAGGGGCTACCGAAGTGGGTGGCACAACCAGTGCTGCAGGCCCACTAGCAGCATTTAATCTACAGGCCCTAGGCACATATAGTGCACTCTACTAGGGACTTATAAGTAAATTAAATAGCCAATCAATAGTACCATTTACACAGAGAGCATATGCACTTTAGCACTGGTTAGCAGTGGTAAAGTGCCCAGAGGTCAAAAGCCAACAACAACAGGTCAGAAAAAAAAGGAGGAAGGAGGCAAAAAGTTTGGGGATGACCCCGTCAAAAAGCCAGGTCCAACATGACCCCCTACCAGCCTAAAGCCAGGGGAGAACAATCACTATCCTGATCTACTTTCCTGTTTGAGGCGACAGAACAAGGACCCAGGCCCACAACAGCAGGGGCATGCTCCAGTTCTTCGCCTTCCTGACTCCAATTGGATCCCTCTGTCCATACTCTCAGGGCCCACTAAGCCAACCCATGGGGAACCTTTCTCCTTACCTGCGGATCCCATCTGTGCAGCACCTAACCTTACTTTGCTCACAGATGTATCCCAGGAGCAGGATAGTACCACCATGACCAACACAGTGGTGTTGCCCACTCTACCCCCGGGGTGTGACACTTGTCCCCTCCCCAGGGATAACTCTGTCCACCCGGACAGCCAGCCACAGTGGTTACTGACAGCTGCCAGGGATGAGAGCCAGGCTCTCAAAGCTCTCCCACCACTGTGGCTGTGGAGAGTTGGGGGCGGTAGCCCCAGGTGCTGGGCACCCTTTATCCACTCTCCCTTCCACCAGGTCAGGGATGACAGCCTGAACCTGGTCCTCCCCTCTGGGGCTCTGTACCCTCCCTCCTGGAGCGGTACCCCCAGAGTCCAACATGGTCAGGGTGCTTATAGAAGTCGCCCTGTACCATTCCTCCACCAGTGCAGGGCTGTTAACCTGCAACTGGCCCTCCAACCTGGGGTCTGTACCTTCAGGTTGGACTAGGGCCCGGGGCGAGGCTTCCCTCCCCCTGCCCTCCCTTCTGGGGTCCAGCACCCTCCAACTAGGAGTGGCCTCCTCAGAAGACAACATGGTAGGGGCACTGTTATCAGTAGCCCCTCCCTCCAGGTCCGGGGGGACACCCTGAACCTGGTCTTCCAGCCCAGGGTCTGTACCCTCAGACTGGATCACTGCCTGGCAAACCAGGACTTTCTGGGAGGCACACCTACCCCCCCCCAGGTCAGAGTTTAACCTCTGCACCTGACCATTCAACTCAGAGTCACCACCCTAAAGTTGAACAATTGCCTGGCACGCCAGGACTTCCTGGAGGGCACACTGACCCTCCACCAGGTCAGAGGTTAACCTCTGAACTTGGCCATCCAACTCAGAGTCACCACCCTGAAGTTGAACAATTGCCTGGCACGCCAGGACTTCCTGGAGGGCACACTGACCCTCCACCAGGTCAGAGTTTAACCTCTGAACTTGGCCATCCAACTCAGAGTCACCACCCTGAAGTTGAACAATTGCCTGGCACACCAGGACTTTCTGGGAGGCACACCTACCTCCCACCAGGTCAGAGGTTAACCTCTGAACCTGGTTCTCCAACCCAGGGTCACCACCCTGAGGTTGAACAATTGCCTGGCACGCCAGGATTTTCTGGGGGGCACACCTACCCCCCACCAGGTCAGAGTTTAACCTCTGAGCCTGGTTCCCCAACCCAGGGTCAACACCCTGAGGTTGGACAATTGCCTGGCACAGCAGGACTTCTTGGGAGGCACACCTACCTCCCACCAGGTCAGAGTTTAACCCCTGAACCTGGGTATCCAACCCAGAGTCACCACCCTGAGGTTGAATCTTTGCCTGGCATGCCAGGACTTCCTGGGGGGCACTCTCACCCCCCACAAGGGACACACCGTCCCCAAGGGCCACACAAGAGTCTGGTTGGCGCAGGTCTCCCGACCTCTGCCCATCCGGCAGAGTCTGGGTTTCCCCCAAACCAGAAATGGTTTCACCTGGGTCATTCCTGGGGGGCTCTGCTCTCAGAGCTGACCCCTGACTCTCAAGGTCCTCCACTGGGGTCTGCAACCCCCTCTCAACCCTATGTCTGGACTTCTGCACCCCATCACTAGGAGGGGTACTGCCAGACACCAGAACTGTTGGGATGCTGGCTACAGTCACCCCCCAAGTTCTTCTGACACTGCAGGGCTTCCCTCAAAAGGTGGCCCTACGGTACAGGCTAGGCTTCCCTCCTGGTGTTCCCTCATGGAACCCTCTAGGACCTGGGACCTACCTGGGACACTACAATCCTTTCCCACCTCACTCGGTTGGGAACCACCTAGACCACTCCCTTCAGGAGCACCCCCAAATGCCTCTTCAGACTCTCTGGTACTCACCCAGAAGTCTGCCTCCATTGTAAGTTCCCTGGGGTCAGAGGACTCACACTCCACCTGGTGTTGGCGTAGCTCTGGAAAATAAGGACCAGACATATGCTCTCCAGCAATTACATCACTCTGCCCTTCACATGTATTAACCACAGTACCCTTCACCCAACCATCCAGTAACTCAGCCTTGGAAAAGCACTCTACATCACCCTCCTGAGACTGGTGAGACAGTATCTGCCTGTCTCTGACACTCAACCCATACTCTTCTGGGATGTCTCTACACTCTATATCCAGGACGTCCACCAGGGGGGAACCCTTTTCTCTGTCACTCTCTGCTAGAGTCAGTAGAGTGCCCCTCCCCCCAGTAGGAATATGACTCCCTGTGCCAGTTCCCCAATCCTTCTCAGGGACCCTGTGCGTAACGGGAACTACCTCATACTCTTGAACCACCTGGGGTGTGTCAACTCCCTTCTTCAAGTTGGGCACCACATCTCTGGGCTTGTGCCCTTCTTCAGCAGTACCGGATGCAAGATTTTTGCTGCCACCATCTGAACTGGACTCAGCCCTTCCGGCCTCCAGTTTCAGCTCTTTACAGCTCAGCTCTTGAGCTGCAATCTTTTCTTCTTCCAGGGCTAAGAGTCTTTTTGCCTCAACCCTTGCAAGATACTCCTCTAATTGTTGCTCCTGTCGCCTTTGACCTCGGAGCCATTCATCTATCTCTGGGTCTCTTTCCTCATCTGAGTTGTCTTCCTCCTCATGTGAGCAGTCTTCCTCCTCATGTGTGTAGTCCTCCTCCTCATCTGAGGGGTACTTAGTCATTTGGTTTCTTGCTGCCTCTCTCTCTGCCCATCTTTCCTCCCCCCAGACTATGTAGTTATGTAGCATCTCCGCCTTAGTAGATCTCCTTGCTACAGGAAGGCCCCATTTTCTGCAAAGCTTCCTTAGGTCAGCCTTAGTGAGGTGGTCAGTACGAACAAAGAATGAGTAGGTAAGCAATCCCATTCTGATAAGATCTTACCAGCAAAAACCAAAATCCAAAGTCCAGAATATCAATAGTATATCCAGGAGGACATCAGAGAATCAAAAGCCAAAAAAAGATGAAAAATCAAGTTGACCTTCAACTGTGGGTAGGTAGTGAAATACTTAGCTACTGTATGTCACTGCACAAACACAAGTCCTATCCTCACCGCTGATCACCAATGTTAGAAATGGGGTTTTTGGTTGGCAGTCAGGTTGCCCTCTGTCCAAGCAAGAACCCTCACTCTAGTCAGGGTAAGTCACACACAATCCAAAATCAGCCTGTGCTCACCCTCCGGTAGCTTGGCACGAGCAGTCAGGCTTAACTTAGAAGGCAATGTGTAAAGCATTTGTGCAATAAATCATACAACACCATAGCATAACACCACAAAAATACACCACACAGTGTTTAGAAAAATATATAATATTTATCTGGGTATCTTCAGGTCAAAACGATCAAAGTTGCAATATGAATTTGTAAAGATATCACTGAAAAGTGATATAAAGGGGGTCATTCCTACCCTGGCGCTCATAGACCGCCAGGGCAGGGGACGGACGAAGCACCACCAACAGGCTGGCGGTGCTTCCGGGGGCATTCTGACCGCGCCGGTAAAGCCGCGGTCATAAACGGGAAACCGGCGGTTTCCCGCCAGTTTCCCGCTGCCCCAGGGAATCCTCCACGGCCATGGTGATTCCGACCCCCTTACCCGCCAGGAACAGGATGGCGGTAACGGGTGTCGTGGGGCCCCTGGGGGCCCCTGCACTGCCCATGCCACAGGCATGGGCAGTGCAGGGGCCCCCTAACAGGGCCCCATAAAGATTTTCAGTGTCTGCTAAGCAGACACTGAAAATCGCGACGGGTGCCAATGCACCCGTCGCACCCCTTCGACTCCGCCGGCTCCATTCGGAGCCGGCATCCTCGTAGAAGGGGGTTTCCCGCTGGGCCGGCGGGCGGCCTTTTGGCGGTCGCCCGCCGGCCCAGCGGGAAAGCCAGAATGGCCGGCGCGGACTTTTGACCGCGGTGCGGTCATTCGGCGGTTCCCGCTTGGCGGGCGGCGGTGTAGGAATGACCCCCAAAGTGTCGTAAGTCTTTAGAAAGTAAACAAAGTCTCTTTCACACACAAAGTACCTGGTTTCTGGTGGAAAATTTCCTCAGAGGTTCACAGGAGAAGAGGTATGTAGAAAACTGGTGTGTGGGTCGATTTCTCATCAGCACACACGGACTTGCGTCGTTATTTTCCACGCGGGGAGTCGTGCGTCGTTTTCCGGCACGCGGACCGTCTCTTTCTGTGGTTCGCGGGGAGTACCAGATGTCCCGGGTCTGTGCGTGGATTTTCCTGCTTGTTTTCCGGCTGCGCGTCGTTCTGCGTGGCTGCGCGTCGAAGTTTCGATCTCACGGCAGGCGTTGTCCTTGCGAGGCCGTGCGTCAAAGTTTTAATCTCACGGCAGGCGTCGCGTCGATTTCTCGTGGGAAGTCGGGTGGCGTTGTCCTTGCGAGGCTGTGCGTCAAAGTTTCAATCTCACGGCAGGCGTCGCGTCGATTTCTCCCGGGAAGTCAGGCGGCGTTGTCCTTGCGAGGCCGTGCGTCAAAGATTCGGTCGTCCCGAAGGCGTCGCGTCGATCAGCGTCTGTGTGCAGCGTTTTTCTTGCCGCGGAACAAGCTGTGCGTCGAAAATTTCGGCGCACGGAGCGTCCACGTGGAAGAGAGAAGTCTTTTTGGTCCTGAGACTTCAGGGAACAGGAGGCAAGCTCTATCCAAGCCCTTGGAGAGCACTTTTACAGCCAGACAAGAGTTCAGCAAGGCAGCAGGCCAACAGCAAGGCAGCAGTCCTTTGTAGAAAAGCAGACAGGTGAGTCCTTTGAGCAGCCAGGCAGTTCTTCTTGGCAGGATGTAGTTTCTGGTTCAGGTTTCTTCTCCAGCAAGTGTCTGATGAGGTAGGGCAGAGGCCCTGTTTTATACTAAGTTGTGCCTTTGAAGTGGGGGTGACTTCAAAGAGTGTCTAAGAAATGCACCAAGCCCCCTTTCAGTTCAATCCTGTCTGCCAGAGTCCTAGTAGGGGGTGTGGCAGTCCTTTGTGTGAGGGCAGGCCCTCCACCCTCCCAGCCCAGGAAGACCCATTCAAAATGCAGATGTATGCAAGTGAGGCTGAGTACCCTGTGTTTGGGGTGTGTCTGAGTGAATGCACAAGGAGCTGTCAATTAAACCTAGCCAGACGTGGATTGAAGGGCACAACAAGATTTTAGTGCAAAGAAATGCTCACTTTCTAAAAGTGGCATTTCTAGAATAGCAATATTAAATCCGACTTCACCAGTCAGCAGGACTTTATATTACCATTCTGGCCATACTCAATATGACCTTCCTGCTCCTTTCAGATCAGCAGCTGCCACTTCAACAGTGTATGAGGGCAGCCCCAATGTTAGCCTATGAAGGGAGCAGGCCTCACAGTAGTGTAAAAATGAATTTAGGAGTTTTACACTACCAGGACATATAACTACACAGGTACATGTCCTGCCTTTTACTTACACAGCACCCTGCTCTAGGGGTTACCTAGGGCACACATTAGGGATGACATATGTAGAAAAAGGGGAGTTCTGGGCTTGGCAAGTACTTTTAAATGCCAAGTTGAAGTGGCAGTGAAACTGCACACACAGGCCTTGCAATGGCAGGCCTGAGACAGGGTTAAGGGGCTACTGAAGTGGGTGGCACAACCAGTGCTGCAGGCCCACTAGCAGCATTTAATCTACAGGCCCTAGGCACATATAGTGCACTCTACTAGGGACTTATAAGTAAATTAAATAGCCAATCAATAGTACCATTTACACAGAGAGCATATGCACTTTAGCACTGGTTAGCAGTGGTAAAGTGCCCAGAGGTCAAAAGCCAACAACAGGTCAGAAAAAATAGGAGGAAGGAGGCAAAAAGTTTGGGGATGACCCCGTCAAAAAGCCCTGTCCAACAGTCCTCCTGGCTGGTTCCTGGTCTGTTGACATCGTCCTGGGGTCTATCCAAGCATCTGGGATCCATTTTGGACCGCCTTAGCACATTTTGCAGTGTTTGCGCCACTTTTTGATGCTATTGCGTTGAAAAACGGTGCGTATCCAGTTTGCATCGTCGTAAACTGGCTCACAGTCATTTTCGCTGTGTTAACGTTGTTTTTCTTTACGACGTGACGCATTGGTTTGAATACAAATAAATTACTCACACCAGTGGTTTGTGCCGCCGTGCGTCAAAGTATAAATGTGACACCCGAGCGGCACAAAGAAATGTCATTAGCTGGCGGTAAAATTTTTGACGCAAATCTGCGTCTGCACAGTTTTGTGTCAAAAAGTATAAATATGTCCCTCAATGCTACTAGTAGGCCTGCAGCAATGATTGTGCCATGCACTTAAGTATCTCTTTAAACATGTCTCAGGTATGCCTTTGCAGCATGTGGGTGCTGATTTAAACTGCTGTTTTGACCTGACAAAGCCTTTTGGGCAGGCCCAAAAATTCCTTTTTAATACATGTAAATCACCCCTAGGATAGGGCAGCCTAGAGTACAATGTGCAGTGTATTTAAAAAGTTGGACATGTACTTTTTAGTTTTACAATATCCGGGTAGTGAAAAATATTTAAATGTATTTTTCATTACTACACGCCCAACCTCACCCATAGTATAACATTGGGGTTACCTTATTACATTTAATAAACTGTAACCTCCAAATAGGAACAGGTAACCAGTTCATGTTTGATGTATTTGGAATGTTAATGAAAAATATTCTCTTCTGGTAAAATTGCAACTTGTCTTTGTGTCACATGACTAGGAGAGGCAAACAGTTGGGCTATGTATATTCTTCCTAGACAGCCACACATAATAAAGAGAATAGGTGTTCCTGGATGGACCATTACTGACAGGATGAGAGGGCGGAGCTGGGCCCAGCCTTACTTACTCTTGTAGATGCTGTGTCCTGACTCCACACAAAGGGCTGCATGCCCCCTGTGGTTAGTCTAGAGCATGGATACTCAAAGTACGGCCCGGGGGCCGCATGCGGCCCACGTGACCTTTACATGCGGCCCCCGGGACAACAGGAGTACAGGGTTCCTCTTCACTCGATCGTAAATATAGAGGCAATATTTTATTTCAAGGTCAACTGGTGTTAAGGAGAGGAAGTAACCAGGGAGTTCTGAGCTTCACTTTAGAAGCAAGTTCATTTCTTAAGACATCTTGCAGAAAAAGTGAACAAATACTGTAGAACAGTTACTTCAAAATTCAAAAAGTGTATTAAATTAACACACAGTCCATTTCACCTAAGTATAATTTATTGTATCAGTACAATGAGGAGTATTAATTTAAATGTGATAGTTTTCAAACAAGAATTTAGAAACATTAATTTTCACTTCTACCCTGACAAATACCCAATAGTGAATTAAACAAGCAAGTCAGATGTTATGCGCACTTTTTGAGTGGCCTGGGCTCCTATGAGAGATGAACAACATTATAGTTTATTAAAACTAACGCAGAAGCAGATTTGTACGGTGCAGACCCTGAACCTAAAATTAAGCAATTGCCTAGGATCACACAATTTGGAAAAGTGGGGAAGCTAAGATTAGTCCCAGGTTTTCTAGTTTCATATTGCTCATTTCAGCCACTAGATGTATACCCTTTGCTTCACCTACCAATATTCAACCACCAGTCCTCCCAATCCCCTCGCCCGACAGCCATTCCGCTGGCATTGATGCGGCCCTTGGTCACATCACCGACCAAACTTTTTGGCCCCTGGGAAAATGTTTGCGAGTACCCATGGTCTAGAGCCATGTAAGGGAAGGCAGGCAGCCTGTGGGCTTCAAAGGAAATCTTCTAGAAGCTTCTCTGGAGGCCAAGGTATAAATATTAGACTTTAGACACCAATCTTGAGGACACTTCTGGACCTGTGACTACTCTGGCTGGAAGAAGGACTGTTGAGCTGCTGAAAGGACTGACACTCTGCTGGACTGCTTCCCTGCTGAGCTCAGCTTCTGCCCCTTGCCTGGTTGAGGAATGGACCTGCATCTGTTGACCCCAGAGTGACTCCAGGGGCTAGTTGGATGGCCTCTTGACTGGAGCCTCAGGGACAGAAGGATCCAACAACTTTGATCTTAGCACCTGAACTCTGCCATCTGTGATTCCTACCATGTCAAGTGTTTCCACCCCTAGTCCTGGACCTTTGGAGGAGGGCCTATTAGAGCTCTGCCAGCCCATCTGTGGACCCAGCAGAATCAACGCATCTCCTCTGCTGCCCAGCACAATTCTGAGCAGGACCAACGCATCACCTCTGCTGTGACAGTTCTCTTGGTGCAAGAACTCTACATCAATCTTGCAGCCTGTATGTATGAAGCTCCCCTGAAGCAGGCCTTTGTATCCCAAATCAGTGGCATCCCTGTTGATGATACAAGTTTTTGCACCGTAGCCTCACAGCTTCTTGGAACCAACACACTGCCTTAACTGTACAATGTATCCTTGATGCCAGACTTCTCATAAGAAGCCCTCATCAACAGAATTCTCGACGACAACGCAGTACATTGCATTGCATCTTGGCAGCATCTTGGAACCAGTGCATCTCCTCGGCTGTGTGTGCATCCTTGGTGCTGGACCCCACAATGCTCAGCAACATGTGACGCATTTGGTGCTCTGTGGTTTTTTGAGCTATTTTCACTGAAACCTTTAAAACTGCACATCTCCATTTAATTGATTACTTTTTGTCATTTTGGCCTTCTATTTTTCTAAATCTGGTGTGGAATCCTTTTGTGGTGTGTTTTCACTGTGCTACTGTTTGGAGTGGTGAAGACATACTTTACACATTACCATTAAGTTAAGTCTGAAAGCTGTATGCCAGGGTCCTAAGGGCTTGAACTCACATTAATTTGGAATTTGGTTTGGCTTCACCCTGACAAGGACTGTGGGTTCTGCCTGTGCTAGGCTCCCTTCAAAAGCAACCCAATTGCTTACACCATCTGATCCTTCAACCATGCCCTTGTGGAGGAGAACCTTGGTGGGGTTGTAATTGGTTGTGCTGGGGTGGGACTTGCAGCAGAAGGGATATTCTCCAGCGTGATGGGATGATGTCTGATCTGCTGCCCCTTCTTTTCCTTCAGATCCCACAGCCAGTGTATGATGACCTCAATCAACTCCAGTTTCTGCTGTACCAGCCAAGTAACTATCTTTATGCAAAGCTTAAACATGGGTCTTCCTAGGTCTGGAGAGAGAAGGATGCTTGTCTAGTGGTAGAACAAAATACATCATGAATGAAAGTACCTACTATAAGCATGTGTTTGTATAGTTAGTGAACAAGGTTGTAGATTATTCTGTCTGGGGCCACTAAAATTTAACAATTCTGCATTACTGGGATTTTTGGGCATAATTACTATTTACATTTCTTGCCATAAATTAATCACCTCAACCTACATAATAAAAAAAGTTTTAAGCTTCAATATACAAAAACAATTAAAACTGAGTTGATGAAGCGATTCTTTTACCAGACAGCACACACTTGTCTGCACAAGCCATCCGGTTGGAGCCCTAGCCTCTGGAGCCAGAATTGGTGTCGCGGGCGTTTTGAATCACCAACAGTGTCACCAGAATGATTTAATATCTTAATGTGGATTTGGCTCTTGGAGATTTAAACAGACTTCTAATGTGTTCCTGCTTGTCCTAAGGAGGCTTGTAGATGTATGGCTGAAACACATTGACATATACTTCAAAGCAGTTCACTTAAAATTTAGATAAGGTGTTGAAAGCAATTGTATGGGACACATCTCTGAAATGCTTATGGGCAGTTTAGCCCTTTGGTGTGATTCTGTCCCAAATGACTACCTCCAATACGTACTGCAACTTTACAACAAAAAAAGCCTTTTAAACGAAGTTGGAAGACTTTGAAAGGCTTTTCTTTGGAAACGTTTTTTCTGGCTTTATTATGATTTGTTGTATTGTAACAGTGTTACAGAAGTAGTTTGCTATGTGTTTGTGCCAGTTTGTTCCAAATTCAAATGCAAGTATCACCAAAATGAAGAATGTAGATTATTAATTTTCAAGATTACTCTGATTAAAGAGAATTGGGCCCATATTTATACTTTGTTTGTGCTGGATTTGTGTCATTTTTTTTGCGCAAATTCAGTGCAAACTTAACTCCATCTTTATACCTTGGCGCATTATTACGAAGGAGCCGCCCCTGGTAAAAGGTAAATAGGCAAATATTCTGTTACTAGTAGACTAGAAACGATTTACGGTAAGAACACCTGAAGCAGCCAGCCCTACTATATATAACTTCATTTTTAAATATGAATGGGGTATATATTGATAATTAATGGCAAGTTTTACTAAATTACTAATGCTAACTCTGCATTGAGATGCATTGATTCAAGAGGAAATCCCTGAAGTTTAGCAGATAAAAATGTACACAACAGATGCAACAAATCACATTTCCATTTTCCTCTTCACCTGCCTGCTTTCAGCTCTATTAAAATTCACTTAAGACTTTTCTAAGTGCATTCTTGACAATTGAAAGAATAGTATTCCATTAGTTTCATATCAAAGAGGTAGAGAACTGCTGAATGCCAGTTTACGGACCCCAAGTGCAAATCACCGTTGGCAGTTGGAGTCATCAAATATGAACCTTAAAGATGAAGTGTCCTGGCTTAAGTGCAATGCACATTCAAATACAATTATGACAAATTCTTCTCCAATAGTACATACTCAGACAACATTTAAGCTGAATAATATGCTACAGCCGACATTAATCAGCTATGAACACCTCGTCTATGATGTAGAAACTATTTGTGGCATAGGAAGCAGAACCCCCTTTGATTTTAGTCCGGTAATGCATAATTGAAATTGCATTTTGGACGGAGAATACATCTGATTTTTATGAGTATGCCATTAATTTGTCAGCGTGAACATTTTTTTTCTTTTATATAATAAAAAATGAGCCAGGGATAAAATTATTCCCCTGGGTTCACGTCATGGATACTTTTCTAAAACGGTTATCACTTGTGCTGAAATTGCTTTCTTCAACCTGTGGGTTAAATCGCAGGTCTGGGAACCTGAGTTGTGCTGCACAACAGCGGTTATATAAAATAGCAATCATGCAATTTTGATCATTAAAAGTTTACGTAGAGGCCTATTAGGCTCCAAGTTTTTTTTAGTATTTCGATGTATTTACTTCTGTTGACTCAGTAAACAAAGCACTCATGCCGTGGCAAGTCCATGTCAATTTGAGAAGGGGCTGCATTTACGTTCACTCTCTCTTCTGTAAGTGACCGTGAGTACTAATGTCAGTTCGCAGGACTGAGAATTCTGACTTTTATTTTGGAAAGTGAGTATTATGTGTTGCATGGATTTCTCCGGAGGGAATTAGTTTGGATCCGTGCAAAACTTCATACCGTCTGCTTTTGTTTAACCCTGTAGTTGGCCATGGTGAAATCGAACAGCTGAGTCGTAAATGACTATTTGAATGTTCAAGCCACAACATTTTTAGGGCTCTCAAAGACCCATGGCAGTGAAATCTCCCTTTTCTATAATGATGCCCCTTAATAAGGGCATAAACAATCACCAGGCTGAGAAGTGTCTGCCCTCGGACGAATGGTTCCTAGGGATAGAGTTGGAGGAGAGTTAAATGGTTCAATTTTGTTTTTGCTTCCCCATAAATGTCAGGCTCGGGACAACCACGCCTGGCTAAGGGTCTTTGAGTTCGATGTGAGCGAATGGCCCAGGTCTTCACGGTCTTGGTCTGTCGGGGGCATTAGCGACCCATTTCGGAAGCCACGATGCCGCTGACTCTGTGATGGTTTCTTTCCAGGGAGCAGTTTTTGGTGGACTATCATGAGTTAGCTGTGGGACCGGAGTCATTCTTTTCTTATTTTATTGATGTCTGGAAATAACTTTGTAATAACATTGTTTATGTCTATGTCATGTTGTATGCAATAGAGGAAAAGTGACATCTACAACAGGCTAATTTAACTATGCTATTGGATTCAGATGCTATGCGTGCAGGGTGCTAAAAAGATCTGGAAAACAAAAAGCAGGCCAACATGTTGTTTTAATATTGCAACTAATAAGCTGTGCTTAGATTGATATGCTTCTTTCTAAATCCTGATAACAAAACCAAGAATTACAATTTTACGTTTTCTGGTTTACCCGTTGTTTATGCATGAAGCAGTTCACGAAAATAGCTGTGAGAGGGATGACTTCTGTTTTCCATCTTGTATGAAGGAGGACATGAGCAGTAGGTTTCTGCATGCATATTTTGGACATGAAGTGTTGTTAAAATATCACATTGTGTTAATAGCTTGTAAGGTATACAGTATCCAAGCATGAGCTGATCCCATTTTTGCTTTTGAACTCCATCCCTAGAAAAGGTATATAAGGGATTGGTGTGGGGCGCAGTTAGACACACATAGACTTGCTATGACAGCTTTCTCTAGCAGAACCCACCCAGCATCAGAACCTACGACCGACCCAGCCACCCAGAACCCACCCAAACCGTCCACAGCAGGTCCACTCTCACCACAGAAGAGACTGAAATCTTAATGAACAGCATTCACTCCGGAGCTCCCACAGACCCCAGTCCTCACCACATCTACAACAGAGCCAGTGCATTCATCTCCCGAAGCATTTGTTTGCATTATATTGCCCTCACAAAATGGGTTCCATCTTGGTTGAGGATAGGATATATATATTTTATTTTTATTATTTATGAAAATTAAAACATTATTACACTGTTAGATGCATTTTAACTCATTTTTATGAGATTGAAAGTGTACTTTTAAATAATTGATATATTTGTGTGGTACAAATATTCATGGTAAGGATTAGCCTAGTAAAAGCAAAATATAAAGCGCTACATTAAAACTTGTTGTACTGTCTATTGTTGTAAACACTGTGTAGTGAAATCTAGCCTTGTAAAAGTATGCAAGGAAAAGTCTTTTAGACCATAATTATTAAAATCTTCAAAAGCATTCCAAAAGATAACTTACCCTGTGACTAAGCAATGTATTCTGTATTTTCTAGGATCCTTGAGATCACATATATATAAACATACTCTGAGAAGTAGATGCTTTGCTCATGGAAAGGAAGGGGGTGAAATTATTTAGCCTGCAGCCCACTGAACAGCACAGCTGGGAGTGAGTAAGTGACACCCCCCACCCTGCTGTCTGAATCCACCAGGGTCGAGAAGTAATAAATGTGTCCTTTTGCCATACATCGCTGATATGAGCCCCTTCAAGACTCAGCCTGAAACAAATAAAGCAAACAGCACGTGTGAAATCCTCCTGACCAAAACCCTGTGACCCTCTGCAAGGTCCAGAGGGCTGTAGAAGAGAAACACTAACCTACTGCATGTTTTCTTCTACAGTGCTCTGGTCCTCCACCTGGGCCTTTAAATATCACCACTGCAACTTCCTGCAACATGCCACCAAGAAAGAGATCATTTTGCTTTGCCGCATGTCTTTTAAACCAAGTGGCTGACTAATGTTTTCTTGCTCTGGTGTAATGCATGCAGTGAGGGGCCTTCTTCAGGACACAATGTGCAATCTGGGTGAAGAGAAGGTGCATGTGATGGAACAATGATGCCAAGTAATGCAGTTCTAACCAACCAAACTAATTCCCTCCAGCTTGATGATGGAACTCAATGGTTAAGTTCTACGTCCAGTAACTAGTCTCTCAATCAATCCGTTTTTATAAAGTGCAACTACTCACTTGTGAGGGTCTCAAGTGCTGGTGGTGGGTCCGGGTCTCATTTAAAGATCCACGTCTTGAAGTTTTTCTTGAGGATGGTGAGTGGTGGCCTTTGTCTGCAGTGCGTGGGCAGGTTGTTCCGTCTCTTAGCTGCACGGTAGGCGAAAAAGCTTCCACCGGCGATGGTTGTGGATGAGTTGTAGTTTCCTGATGTTCTTTATTGTGGTGCAGGCGTAGAGTGCGTTGTCGTAGTCGAGCTTGCTTGTGACTAGGGTGTGGGTGATTAGCTTGCGGCAGTCGACCGGGATCCAGATGAAGATTTTGCAGAGTTGGTGGAGAGTGTGCCAGCAGGACGAGGTGACTGCGTTTACCTGTCAGGTCATTGATTGGGAACAATCAAGTATGATTCCTAGGTTGTGGGCGTGGTCAGTTGGAGTAGGCGGTGTGTTGAGCGATGTGGGCCACCATGAGTCATCCCAGGATGAAGAGAAGTTTCCAAAGAAGAAGAGCTCGGTCTTGTCTGAGTTGAGCTTGAGACAGCTCTCCCTCATCCAGGTGGCAACGGCTTTCATTCCGGGTAGAAAGTTCCTCTTGGCTTTGTCTGGGTCTTCAGTGAGGGATATGATGAGCTGTGTGTCATCAGGGTATGACACATTGTTCATTCCATGGTCTCTGACGATGGCTGCAAGCGGGGCCATGTAGATGTTGAAGAGTGTTGGGCTCAGGGAGGATCCCTGAGGGACTCCACAGCTGACTTCTGTTGGTTTGGATATGAAGGGTGGGAGCCTAACTCTCTGTGTTCTTCTGGTGACGAAGGAGAGAATCCATTGCAAGGCTTTTCCACAGATTCATGCATTGTGGTGGCTGGTGCATCAGGTGCTGTGGGAGACCATGTTGAAGGCTGCTGAGAGGTCAAGGAGTATGAGTGCTGTGGTGTGGCCACAGTCGATGAGTCTGAGGATGTAATTGCTGGCTGCAAGAAGAGCTGGCTCCATGCTATGGTTACTGCAGAATACAGACTGAGAGGTATCCAGAAAGTTGTTATTCTTGAGGAATTGTCGCAGCTGTGATTTTATGGCTTTTTCTAGGACTTTGGCTGGGTAGGGTAGCAGAAAGAAGGGCCGGAAATTCTTGATCTCTGATGGGTCGGCTGTGGGTTTCTTCAGGAGGGGGCAGACTTTGGCATGTTTCCAATATTCGAGGATGGTGGCTGTTTTGAAAGAGCAGTTCAGCCACTAAATGTGCTTGTCAGAACACTGCCATGGGAACCTCACCAGAAAGGGGCATCTAGTTTGCAGTCCAGGCACCTTAGTGATGTCCTTTGGGATGAGTAGGGTCGATTTTGGGATGGACAGGTTTGCTTTAGGGACGGGTGGGCCTGACTTTGGGAGGGGTGTCCTTTTTTGGGGCTTTCCTTTGGATATGGATAGGTTTAGTGAGAGATTAAGTGTCACTAGGGAATACTTAGATGTGGAATTAATGGATTGTGATGTAGATGTGGTCTATTTAGCTTTGGGAGTGGGTGGGTTTTACAGGGGTAAGGGCAAGGGAAAACATCAAACTTTCTTTAGGGAAATGGGTAGGGTGTCCAGAAGGGTATAGGGGATGGGAGGTTGAGGAAGTGGAAGTGGAAGTGCCGGGTGTGTTGTGGGTGCTGCTGTCTGTGTGTCTGAAGTATGATGTTTGTGTTTTCTAGGTGTCTGTTGTGTGGGTGAGTGTGGGCATTTGCATGTCTTTGGATGTATTATGTGGATGTGCTATTCTCGGAGTGGGAGATGTGTCTTTTGGTGTAGGTGTGGTGGCTGGGGGTATGGCGGGAGTGTGGGATGTGTCTGTTGTGGGTGTGGGGTATGGTGGGAGTGGTGGATGTGCCTGTTGGTGTGGGTGTGGTATCTGGGGGTATTGTTGGAGTGGTGGATGTGTCTGTGGGTGTGGCTGTGGTGTCTGGGATATGGTCAGAGTTATGATGGTTGTGAGTGGAGTGAGAGGTTGAATGCCTGTGTATTTTATGGTCTTTATGTTTACCTGTGCTGCTTGGGGCTGTTGAGGTGTGTCAGTGCTTATGTGTGAGTGTGCTTGGGACAGGTATGGGAACGGGGAAACTGGATGAGAAAGAGACAGATGTTAGGGTGGATGTATGGGATGGGAGGAAGGCTGCTGTGAGGGAGAAGGCCAGAGCTTGAAAAGATCTTTGTAGGGCAGACATAGAACTGTGGATGCCTTCCAGGAACACCACTATCTGTTGCAGATCGCTGCCCTGTACCTGGATGGCATTCAGAAGTGCCATCTCACCCACAGATATGTTTCTCAGGAGGCTAATAACCTTCTCAGTAAGGGGAGCAGGGGTTGAGGAGTCTGAAGTGAAGGGGACAACCCCCCCTTGAGCCAAGCCAACTGGGTGGTGAGCAACAGGGAGGGAGGAGATAAAACTGGGGGTGCCGCCACCACTTGGAAGTGTCCACTGGAGCCTAACTCAGATGATGAGGATATAGAGTAGGTGTCCTCCGTGGCACTCCCTTCACCCTCCTGGGTCCCTCTGTGTCTGTCGTGTCATGACTGGAGGTACTATGGGTAATTGCTTCCCCACAGATGTTGGCACTGTCTCCTCTGCTTGCCTGAGATGATGCTGAAATGACAAATACAAATAGGTTAATTTGCATGTGTCAGAACACACTTGACCAACAGTAAGGATCACAGAACATCACTGTAATATAGAGTAGACTCCAGCTACAAAGTCCATGTTAGAAATGGGGTTTCTGTCTGGCTAAGGTTTGCACCACAGCCATACAGAAACCACTACTCTAGTCAGGGAGAGTAGGTTACACACCAAAGAACCTGTGCTCATGCCCGGTAGCTTGGCACAGAGTAGCCGGCTTATCCCTAGAGGTCACGTGCAAAGTGTTTGCGCAACACACTCATACCACTGACACAATGAATGCCACTACAAAAGAAGCCCTGCACAGGATTATACAAAAATGGAATTTGTGTATTGTAAATATATCATTAGACCATAAGTGACATAAAACATGACTATTGTGCATATCATGTAAATACTGAGATGATACACATTGTCCTGACATTGTAAGGCAAAATAACATATATCAAAAATATTATGCAGGAAAATATACTCCTTATAAGGCAAGGGTCAGGACACTACATATTAGCTAATACTTTGCAGGTTGTAATATTGCATAAGGATTATTCCAGTGTACACAACCTAAACCACAATGACTTTGCAGGCAATGCAGTCCTCTTTAGAGGCATCCACAAACCATGACGCCCATTGCCTCAATGCACCTACCAGCAGAATTATGGTAGGTCTGGGAACCTCATCACAATCAAGAGTATGTATGCATCACTCGTAGGGTTCAGGGACACCTGTGCACCTACTAGGTGTTATACAGTAATTCTGGTCAAGGCAAGACAGGAACAATCACAAGCAGAGGTATCTCCCCCCCACCCATACAGTAGTCACTATCCAGAGTGCAGGGTAAACACTGTGGAATGGCAGACTTCCATCCCCGTCAGGTCAGAGGACTCACAGGAAAATTGCCTGAGAAAACACCACCTCTGCAGCAGATATTGTTATGGTGGGGGGAAAAGTCTCCATCAGGGATTGCAACAGGGGCAGCTTGTGATCTAGCGTGGGTGTTCCTGCAGTAGTCCCATCTGCCCCAAATATAGTGCTACTGCAAGAGGTTTTCTTGGGTCCTCAAGGATTGATGTACAGACACCTGCATGTCTTTTACACATAATATGACAATTTCCGTTCATATCACCTATGGGCAATGATCCAGCCGTAATAAATAAACAAAGTCAAGTGTGCAATAACCAGTGCCCCTGTCGGGGTTACTGCAGCATCAATGAAGTAAATGGTCCTCACCAGAACTGGGCTAAATGATGGAGGAGACCCGTGGGCTACAGAAACAAGAGCTGTCGTGCCTGTCAGGTCAAGGGTGTTAGTGGAAGTCACGGCGGCCTGAATACGGTGTAGCAGTTAGGGCTGCCCTTCTTCATTGGAGCTCACTTGAAGGAAAGTACTTGGTGATGGCAGAAGCTCATGCACTTCTATTAGACTATTTTTGGCAGTTCCACGCTTCCTGGTGATGAGTACTGGGGAAAAGCGGCACTGACCCTGTGCAACAGCTGGAAGGTGATGGGGGATTCATCTGATGTCAGGGTGAACCTCCACATTTCTGAACGGCCTAATTCGGGGGAGAGACAGACCCCTCCTCCCTAGCGCCTCTGGCAGCTTCTTACAGTGTTTGAACGGGCTGGACCACCAGCCCAGAAAAATCCAAGCTACTCCATCCTGCAGCTAGGGTTGACACAGGTCCAGCAGCCTCGGACAGAATCTGACCTTGCGGGTCCCAAGTCATTGAGTCCGACTCTGCCGGTGATGCAGAACAGTATTGGTTGAGCCCTGCCACATCTGCGTAGAGCCACAAAACGCTTGACCGCTCCTGCCCCGAGATTGGGCTGCGGGACAAAGGAGCACTGGGTAGAGTGATTCCTAGGGCAGAGTCCTGTCACAAGTAATCAGGGTACCTTCTAATTTACTGGGATTCCAGTTAAACAGGGCAGGGAAGCAAGACAACCTACCTCTGGAGATCCGTTGTAGAGGGGCACCAAGCAAGCAGCAATAAGCATGCAGATGAGCACATCCAGATCGGCAGTCTCAAGACAATCTCTCCTTATAGTGCCACAGCACATTGGCAGTCCAGTTTCAGGATACAGCTGGTTCCAGGGCAACATGCAGATAAACTCTCCAGTGAGTCCTTTATGCCATCCAGTAGCAGCATATAGCAGGGCAACAAATGAGTCTTTTGTGTAGTGCAGCTGTCCTTCTGACAGAGGTTCAGGCCCAGTTCTAAAGGTGCTCTCCAACCATGAGGCAAGTGGCCCTTTACTTGTACTCCTGTTCCTCGTGAGAACGTTCCAGCCAGATTTGACCAGTTCCAAGAATTTCTCTTCTTCCTTGCTCTGGCTCCACACATGAGTAGGGGGTAAACGGGCCTTGGTGCAAGTGCAGGACGCAGCCTATTCAAATGTAAAGTGTGTTCCCACTCCCTCTCTCACACCCAGGAAGACCATCAGTATGATGAAGGCAGATGTAACTCTGTCACACCTAATCCTCACTGATGGATGGCAGTCTGGAGAGTACACACAAAGTAGAGCTGTCACCCTGCCCTAGACATGGATTGGAGTCAGTCTGCAAAGCACCAGAGTTATACGCACAGAGAAATGCCCACTTTCTAAAAGTGGCATTTCTAAAATAGTAATGTAAAGTCCACCTACATCAGTAAGCAGGATTTCTCACTACCATTCCAAACACATCAAACATGCCCACACTACTACTCACAGATCATAAATTACCACTTAGACATTGACAGAGGATTTACCAGTGCAAACCTATGAAAGGAGCATCCTTCACAGTAGTGAAAAATGAAAAAGGCTGTTTGTCACTACTTGGCACAGTAAAATAAAAATATATGTCCCACCTTTTACATACACAGCACCCTGCCCATAGGGCTATCTAGAGCCTACCGTAGGGGTGCCATAGGTGTAATATAAAGGGAGTTTAGGCCCTAACAAGTAGTTTGACCGTCCAGGTCAATGTGGCAGTAAACTGCACATGCAGGTCCTGCAGTAGCAGGACTGAGACAGGTTTGAAAAGCTTCTACTGTGGATGGTGCAATCTGTGCTGCAGGGCTCTAGTAGCATTTAATTTACAGGCCCTGGGTATATGGTATACCAGTTTAGAAGGGACTGACAGGTAGATAAAATGCGCCAAATGGGTGTAAGCCAATCATACCAAGTCTTAGGGTAGGTAGCACATGCACTTTAGCAATGATTAGCAGTGGTAAAGTGCCCAGAGTTCTAAAGCCAGCAAAAAGAGGGTTAGAAAAATAGGAGGAGAAGAGCAAAACATTTGGGGATCACCCTGCCGAAAGGGCAATTTCCAACAGTCCACCAAAGTGACTTCACCATTTTCAATCACACATGCATGCATGATACACGAACTGTAAAACGTTGTCCACTGTAAAGTCAGATTCACAGATAACTCCAATTGCATTTGTGATGTTGTGCAATCACAATACCCATGTATTAAGTAGAAAACCTTGGGGGTCATTCTGACCCTGGCGGTAATCTACCGCCAGGGCCAACGACCGCGGGAGCACCGCCAACAGACTGGCGGTGCTCTCATGGGCATTCTGACCGCGGTGGTACAGCCGCGGTCAGATACGGGAAACCGACGGTGTCCCACCAGTTTCCCGCTGCCCAAGGGAATCCTCCATGGCGGCGCTGCAAGCAGCGCCACCATGGGGATTCCGACCCCCTTACCGCCAGCCTGGTTCTGGCGGTTGTGACCGCCAGAACCTGGCTGGCGGTAACGGGTGTCGTGAGGCCCCTGGGGGCCCCTGCAGTGCCCATGCCAATGGCATGGGCACTGCAGGGGCCCCCTAACAGGGCCCCACCAAGATTTTCAGTGTCTGCCCACCAGACACTGAAAATCGCGACGGGTGCAACTGCACCCGTCGCACCCCTTCCACTCCGCCGGCTCCATTCGGAGCCGGCATCCTCATGGAAGGGGGTTTCCCGCTGGGCTGGCGGGCGGCCTTCTGGCGGTCGCCCGCCAGCCCAGCGGGAAACTCAAAATTACCGCGGCGGTCTTTTGACCGCACAGCGGTATTCTGCCGGCGGGACTTTGTCGGGCGGCCTCGGCTGCCCGTCAAAGTCAGAATGACCCCCCTTGTCACCTTGAATGGTTTGCCTCTTGTAGCATACCTCAGTAACCTCATATCATCAAATAGTATGGCAATTCCAAATGTATTACTACTGATTCAACACAAGGCCCTGCAATCACCAAATGTTCATATACCTCATAGCACATCATGATTAAATGGTGGTTATTTAACATGGCTATGTTGCAACAAGATGTACAGTAGCTGGAAGAAGGTGACTTGAAAAACTTTTGTCATACTGTATAAACTTAATAATAACTTACTAATATGTCCATTGTCAAAACAGTCTTATGAAAGCAGCACTAATGTAGCTTTGCAATAAAAAAATGTCACACAGAAAAGTACATCGGATACAATCTGCTCAAGTGTCTGCAAGATTTGCCAACAAATACACAGCACAATGAATCAGCCAACCAATGTTTAGACACTCCTGTCTTTGGTAAGACAAGAACTATATACCCAGCTCATGTAACTATTTCCCATTCACACATATGTGATGGAATCAGACTTCATTCCATGAAGACAGGTTGATCACTTGGGAAACAGTAGTGTAAACAATACTACTAAAGTGAAGGGCATACATGTCAACATTCAGGCACAAATACCGCTGACAATAGTGAAGTTAATCAACTCATGTAACTGTACATTCCCCCACTTACAAAGGGAATTTATTGCTCAGAGACTGCACCCAAGGTGCACTACATGTCATGTCACATGAATGAGTGCCACCATTACATGAGGCACTGTAGTGAGGTCCAGCACCCATGACACACTGAACCAAAGAGGACAGTTGGGTACAAATGTCACCTATAACAAAATGTGCTGATTGATCACCTTGCTCAACCATGTGTCTGCTCAAGAGAGCATATTGGCAGTTGGCTGGACTCTGTTGTGTACCTGGTTGTTAGACCTGACAGTCTTAGGGTAGTCACCTCCGAATTTTTTCCTTGCCTACCTCCATTTTTCAGATCCTATTTTTGCTTGTTTTAGGACTCTGCACACTTTGCCACTGCTGACCAGTGCTAAAGTGCATGTGCTCTCTCCCCTAAACATTGTAACATTGGCTCCTACCCAATTGGCATTGGGTAGGTCCCTAGTAAAGTGCAATAGGGGTGCCCAGAACCTGTAGATTGAATTCTACTAGTGGGCCTGCAGCCCTGATTGTGCCACCCTCATAAGTAGCCCATGTCTCAGGCCTGCCATTGCAGTTTCCTGCCTCTTCGACTTGGCATTTGAAACTACTTGCCAAACCTTCAACTCCCCTTTTTATACATATACATCACCCACAAGGTAGGCCCTAGGTAACCCATAGGGCAGCGTGCTATTTCAGTAAAAGTTGAAAGGCAGGACATGTACTTATGTGTTTTAGATGTCCTGGTGGTGAAAAACTCACAAATGTATTCCTCACAACTGTGAGACCTTTTCCTCTCATAGGCCAGCATTAGAACCACCTCTATATACGTTTAAGTGGTAGATTCTGCTCTAAAAGGAGTAGCCCTGTCATGTTTAGTATGGCCAGAATGGTAAGAGCAAATCCTGCTTACTGTTGAAGTTGGATTTAAGATCACTTTTAGAAAGTGGGCATTTTTCTCCACTCACTGCCATGTGTGCCTTACAGTTTGTCTCCAATCCATGTCTGGGTCTGTGCTGGTTGACAGCTCCCCTGGTGCATTCCACCCAGACAGCCACAAACACAGGACACTCAGTCACATCTGCATTCATCTGCATACTGAATAGGTCTCCCTGGGCAGGAAGAGTGGAGGGGTTCTCTCTTATACTTCAAAGGCCGGTGGCCTATCCTCACACAAAGGCCTGATAACCCCCCACAGGGATCCTAGCAGACAAGGCTGGGTTGAAAGGGGAACGTGTGCACTTCAAAACCACTCTTTGAAGTTTTCCTCACTTCAAATGCATTTTTGGGTATGTCTACTGGGTCTGTGACCCCACCAAATCAGACCCTTCTGGATCGACATCTGGTTTCTGTCAGAGAGAGTGCCTGGCTGCCCAAAGGACTCATCTGGACTCTTTGCTATAAAGGACTGCTGCCCTCATTGTTGCCCTGCTGCCAGCTGACCCGTGACTCTGCTGGAAGGATGCTGCCTTCCCCACAAGTGATCTCCAAGGGCTTGGATTGAGCTTTCCTCCTGTTCTGAAGTCTCAGAGCCACAAAGACTTCATCAAAGAAAAGAAAATCCCTGTGCAGCCAAAAGCCGATACAACACCTATAGCAATTGACACTGTGCCTGCCTCATGGATGAAAAATCACTGCATCATCAACCAGATCAATGCAGCGCCTCCTCCTTCTTACCAGCGTGTCAAGGATTTTCAACTCAGTGAGGAACCAAAGCTGCTCTCCTGGAAAGCGACGCATCCCTTTGCAGCAGAGAAAAAAACAATGCATCATATGTGCTGTGCCGGGAAATCCGACACTGCCCATTATGTTTTAACGCATCTCCTCAGAACCAAGGCTGCACTCCTGTAAATCGATGCATCACCTTGCAGCGTGAAAAGAAATGGCCCATTGTCTGTGCTACACCTTAAAATCTGACATATCACCTTAGTTTTCGATGCATCTCCTCCTCTGCGACCATGTACTCTGTTATTTTTGATGCATCTCAGGTACTGTGTTAGAAAGATACAACCAGTGATTCTTATGGATTGAGACTCACTGGAACCTTTAAAAATTGATATCTTGACTTGTGCTTATTGGATTTTTGTAGTTTTGGCCTTATTTTATTCTGATAAGTATTATCTATTTTCCTAAACTGGTGTGGATTACTTTTTTGGGTGTTTTCACTGTGTTACTGTATGAGGTATTGCACACATACTTTACATGTTGCCTTCTAAGTTAAGCCTGCCTGCTCTGTGCCAAGCTACCAGAGGGTGAGCGAGGCATAATTTAGACTGTGTTGTGACTTACCCTGACTAGGATTGTGGTCCCTTTTTGTGCGTTGCACATGGGCCACCTCCAATATTCAGGGTGGGTGGCTACTTGTAAGACTTAAAGGTGGCAACTTAACATGTACGAATATGCCCAGGACTCACCCCCCCCGTAGCTGCTTTGATTTCTTCAACTTCCCATCAAGCTCCGGGTAAGCCACCACACGTATGTGGGCCATTAGGAGGTCAGGGTCCCGCGTGCACCCCGTCCGTGTTGGGAGGACTGCCCCAGTTGGACCTCTGTGATCTTCTGGGTCCAGTGACTCAGGTCCTCCCACCTTTTCTGACAGTGGATGCTGCCTCGGCGATAGATCACCAGGGTCCGCACCTTGCGTGCAATTGCTCTCCAAATGGCTTCCTTGTAATTGACTTTGACCTGGATGGATGAAATAGATGAATGAAGAAATCATAATTGCGTAATTTAGGATATCTGTTTGGTCCACACTCATTTTGAAGACACCTAGCACAGGCATTTTTGAATTATTAACATACTACATGTGGATTGCACATGCTGATAGGGTCAGGGATATATACATACACAATTTTGTAGTCATCTACTGATTATCCACAACCCTGGTAATGACCTACACTGACTAACCAAACCCACTAACATCATGTAGCCAACCAACATGCACTGTGATATGAACTACTATGAAACACAACACACCATTGTGACCTTCTGAAGGGTAAACTTCTTGTGCATGACTGTACAGACACATTTACTTCCAGTGACATTGACTTGTTGCATATGGTCCAATCAGGCTACCACCATAGTAAAGACATTACCCTAAGGCTTAGTTGACAATGAAATGGCTGGCATGGGTGTCAGAGAGAGCTCCCTCTCTGTGGATGTGTGGCCATGTGGACTACTTAATGGGATCCCATGTTACATCTGACTGAGTTTGTGTGGTGTGTACTTGTATCATATGTGACATTTTTACAGAGATGGCATACAACATTCCAAGGTATGTTTGGTCTGATTGGTTCAATGTAACGAAGTTAGTAATTCACATGTAATGATCTCTCCAGAATTAACCAACTATCTGCACTATATGTTTGTCACTTGTGCAAGCATGACTTAGGGAAAAGTGACAACAGACCTGTGGGAGCAAGAGGTCTGTCAGTAGTAAGTGTCACACATTGACAAAGTGGGTCAATGGAAAGATGTAGCAAGTCAGGAATTACTTCAGTCACCATTCCAAATGTAGTCAAAGTAAAATCATTCCAGCCTACTATTGGTTGTGAAGAGTCATTTTGCTAACATCCAAGGATCTGCAGGTCTAAAGGGAGTTTATCCTCTGCATCAGTTGCATCGCCACACTAACTCAGCCCCAGCCTGGGCTATGGCCCCTAATAGGAAAACCTTTGACAGGCCTTGCTCTCTGCAAGCTGAGCATACTGAACCAACACGAACATCATATTTCCATAATTTCAATGTATAACAGTACATCGTGTGGCCATCCTAAATGTGAGCTCAAGGTTTTGTGGCACTCTGAAGGTATCAGTGATGTTTAGCTAGCTCTCAGACAACAGTTTGCGAAGGCCTGATCTGGGCTGAGTGATATGTGGAAGTCTACACATTGCTAACATCCTCCTCAATTGCTTCCAACAGTATAAATACACAGCTCATGCTGTATTGCAAATACATTAATTTTCCTATTCATCATCATCTGATCATCATATATATCATTATTACCCTGAAAAGTTTACTTGCATTGACATGAATGCAACAGACAGAGGATCTGGGGCTTATCACACAACCCAATGGTCATTTCGAATACACAAAGTACAGGGCTCCACAATCCATGACATGTATGTAGGAGGCTGGCCTGGTTTGTAGTGGTTACTTTGGGTACTTGCACCTTATACCAGGTCCAGTTATCCCTTATTGGTGAAATGTAGTAGTGTTCTAGCAGCTTAGGCTGATAAAGCTAGCTATAGCAGAGCAGCTTAGGCTGAAATAGGCGACATGCAAAGCTCCTGCAATACCACGTATAGTTACACAGTACTCATACACAAGTAAAGACAATACTCAGTGCTACCAAAAATAAAGATATGTATTTGGGTAACATAGTTCCAAAAATATCTTAGAGACAATACTCTTTGTGGAGGTAAGTATTATACACAATATATACACTAGACACCACAATTAGACATGTAAATAGTCATAGAACAATGCAAACAGTAGGAAATCCTGTAGAATGCAATGGGAGAAAATGGGTCTATGGGCAACACAAATCATTTACTAAGAAAGTGGAATGTGAATCACTAATTCCCCGCTAGAGAAGTGTAGTGTGTGCAGAATCGCTGAGAGAGTAAGAATACAGTAAAGGTAGGTAAATTACCCCACCACAGAGCCCAGAAAAGCAGGAGTAAAGTACTGCAAGTTTCCTTAGGACGCACTACACCTCGTATTTGGGATTTTGCAGCAGCCAACCAAGTCTGCAAAGAACAACTGCTGGATTATTGGACCTGAAGACCTGCAAAGGAAGGGGACCAAGTCCAGAAGTCGAAAGAAGTTCCAAGAAGGACAGGAGCCCCTGCCAACCCAGAAAGGGGTGCAACAGAAGAGTCCCTGGTTAGTCAAAGACTGCAGAAATGTACCGTAGGAAGATGCCAGTGGGTTCCTGCATGATGTAAAAGATGTCCCACGGTGTGAAGATTGTTGCAGATGAGATTTTGTGTTGGAAGGTGCCAACAAGCCTTGGCTATGACAAAAGTGTGTTTTTCATCAAAATGGTGCTGGATGGACCCTGGAGGGACCTCGGGCCTGAACTCTGTGTGTGTCGAGGAATATGAGGCTCCCAGCACTTTAGAGAGCCCTCAGGATGCCAGACAGCACCCCTAGAAGCTGCAGGATCTGGGTTCAAAGGAGGTGCAAAATGTGGTTGATACAGCACAACAAAAGAAGGTCCCACGCCGCCAGAGTACAAATCAGTGAGTTGAGCATCACAGGGTGGAGTGCTGGTGACCTGGACCGGGCTTAGCACAAATGAATTTTTCAAAGAGTGCACAGAGGCCTCAGGAGGTGAAGAAGGCACAGTACACAGGTGTACAATCGTTCTTGGAGATGGCAAGGTCTTACCTCCTCCAAATTGCATCAGCAAGACCTCAGGACAGTCTATATCGGTGATATATATCCTCTGTGTCCTTAGGAGCATGCTTGTCATTGTGAGAGGAGTCCCAGGGTACTGGTTGTTGTCTTGGAAGGTGCCTGCTTGCTCCGTCACTCCACAGGAGATTTCTTCAGTTCTTCTGGTGCAGGATGAAAACAGGGAGTCCCCAGAGCATGCACACTATGGAAACTGTTGCAGTTGCTGACTTGGAGCTGAGGTTGCTGAAGAAATGTGTCTCTTGTAGACACTTTGTTGCAGTTACAGCATTTCTTGGAGCAGGCTGCGGTTGATCCAAGGTCAGAAGAGTCCGAAGTTGTTGCAGAGGATACCTGAAGAACACTTTCAAGCAGAATCTGAAGAGAACCCACAGGAGAGACCCTAAATATCCTTGAGAGTAGGATTGGCTACCTTATCAAGTATGGACCTATCAGGAGGGGTCTCTGATGTCACCTGCTGGCACTGGCCACTCAGAGCCCTCCAGATTGACTCCAAACCTTGCAAAGCAAGATGGCTGAAGTCTGGGACACACTGGAGGAGCTCTGGGCACCACCCCTGAGGTGGTGATGGACAGGGGAGTGGTCACTCCCCTTTCCTTTGTCCAGTTTCACACCAGAGCAGGGGAGAAGGGGTCCCCGAACGGGTGTAGATTGGTTTATGCAAGGAGGGCACCATCTGTGCCCTTCAATGCATTCCCAGAGGCTGGGGGAGGCTACCCCTCCCCAGCCTGTAACACCTATTTCCAAAGGGAGAGGGTGTAACACCCTGATCTCAGATGAAATGCTTTGTTCTGCCTTCCTGGTACTGGGCTGCCCAGACCCCAGGAGGGCAGAACCCTGTCTGTGAGGTGGCAGCAGCGGTAGCTGCAGTGCAAGCCTCAGAGAGCTGGTTTGGCAGTACTGGGGGTCCATGGTGGAGCCCCCAGTATGCATGGAATTGGCTCCCCAATACCACATTTGGAATGGGGAGACAATTCCATGATCTTAGACATGTTACATGGCCATATTCGGAGTTACCATTGTGAAGCTACATATAAGTATTGACCTATTTGTAGTGCACGTGTGTAATGGGGTCCCCGCACTCCCAAAGTCCAGGGATATGGCCCTGAACTATGTGGGGGCACCTTTGCTAGTGCAAGGGTGCCCTCACACTTAGTAACTTTGCACCTAAGTTACTTAAGTGCAGTGAAAATAGCTGTGAAATAGTGTGTGCACTTTTTCACGCAGGCTGCAATGGCAGTCCTGTGTAAGGGTTTGTCTGATCTCCCTATGGGTGGCAAAATAAATGCTGCAGCCCATATGGATCTCCTGGAACCCCAATGCCCTGGGTACCTACGTACCATATACTACGGACTTATAAGGGGGGTCCAGTATGCCAATTGAAATTGGTAAATGAAGTCACTGGCTTACAGTGACAAATTTAAAAGCAACGAGTGCATAAGCACTGAGGTTCTGGTTAGCAGAGCCTCAGTGACACAGTTAGGCACTACACAGGCATACACATTAGGCCATAAACACACTGACATATAGGTTTTTATGTATGAGCACTGGGGTCCTGGCTAGCAGGGTCCCAGTGACACAGTAAAAACACACTGACACACACACACAGAGGCCAAAAGTGGGGGTAACCATACTAGAAAGAGGCTACTTTCCTACAATGTATATACTATGTATAGACCACAAAATGTAACTATGGTCATCCAAAAACTATACTTGGGTCTCAGAGGCACATTGTAGCCTGTGGGAAGGGATTATGTTGACCATAGTCAAATATGTATATGTACATGTTCCTCTGGTGAGCCCTAGAGCTGACTGCACTGGGGAAGAACCTTTTCAACAAGTTTCTCTTGCTCCACTGGAAGGAAGGCAGGGGCTCTTTCACCTGCTTGGCCTGGCATGATTGCTCCCAGAGGCAGTACATAGGAGCTAAAGTGGCAGCAGAGGTGCTGATTGCAACAGTGTCAGAAGGCAAGACAGTTATTTTTCAAACCATGGTGTTCATGTATGCCATGTATGTGGTCATCAGCATAGATGGGCACAGACATTGGTCTGTGACCATCGCAGTCAACAACGTTAGCCTATGGCTGTGACTGCCATGGATGAAACCACCCACCGAGTAGTCGATTTCAGTCTGGGGCAGCAGCTTCCAAAAGTCCAATATACGAGGTCAGGCATATGTCATTTTAGCAGTTGAAACTACAGTATTACTGACTGGTAAATGTGTCACTGCCACTACAAATGTATCATAATATGTAAACATATGTAAGACTCCACTGATGTGTAACTTCTAGTACACATTAATCAGTTTAGTGCATTACAGGTCATAAATGTTATATCACCGAGGTGCACCTTACGTTGCCAGTGATGATATTTTGGGAGGATATAACATGCTTTTCTATATCAAGGTGCTCATGAGGACCATATAGGAGTATGATGTGCACATATATGTTGTAGACAGATGTGTAGGCAGCAATGGGAATTATAGCTGGATCTTGGGGTATAGACAATTGAAATTTGAACTGTGTGTAATAGTAATAGTTTTTCAGCCAGTAACGTTTTGTCACATTACTTTTGTCTTACTCATCATATATGTTGCTCTGGACACTGTGTCTGATGCACCTATTTGTTTGAGTCCATACCTAGGTACCCTGGGAGAGGGAGGAGATGACAACCTCCAGTTTACTGTTCATTTCCAGACCTTCAGACCATGGAAGAAATTGATGTGACAAAGCAGTTTCATCTGAATAGGCAAACTATACAAGACCTTTGTTGTCAGTTGGAGCCAGATGTCATGCCTCAAAACACTAATTCAAAATGTATACCACTCATTGTGAGACTCGTGGCAGTATTACACTTTCTGGCCACAGGATCCTTTCAATATACAGTGACTATATCTGGTGATATGTCATAACCGATGTTCAGTGGTGTTTTAAAAGATGTGCTATCAACAATGAAGAAACGCATTGACAGCTATATCAGGTTCCACAGACATGAGGATTTAGCCAATGTGAAGGTTGACTTCTATGGATTTGGTCACCTTCACATATGGTGGCAGCTATTGATGGAACCTAAATGGCATTAGTGCCACGACATTCCAGTGAACAAGTCTATAACGCACTTCCATTCTATCAAAGTGCAGCTTGTCTGCTTGTCAAATTTGTACATTTGAAAAGTCTTTGTCCAGTTACCAGGTTCAGCCTATGATTCCTTTGTAATGTGGAACAGCACCATACCCCAGCTAATGTCACAACTACAACCGGAGAGGGCCTGGCTTGTTGGTAAGTAACATCTGTCCTAACGTTGTGTGTACAATATCAGGTGTTATAATCAGGAAGTGTGTGAGTCATTGTAGCTCTTATGTCTCATTACAAAATAGGAGACTCGGGGCCTCATTCCGACCCTGGCGGTCCTTGACCGCCAGGGCCGGGGTCGGCGGGAGCACCGCCAACAGGCTGGCGGTGCTCCTAAGGGCATTCTGACCGCAGTGGTTTGGCCGCGGTCAGACACGGAAAACCGGCGGTCTCCTGCCGGTTTTCCGCTGCCCTGAGGAATCCCCCATGGCGGCGCAGCTTGCTGCGCCGCCATGGGGGATTCCGACCCCCTCACCGTCATCCTGTTCCTGGCGGTTTCGACTGCCAGGAACAGGATGGCGGTGAGGGGTGTCGTGGGGCCCCTGGGGGCCCCTGCAGTGCCCATGCCAGTGGCATGGGCACTGCAGGGGCCCCCGTAAGAGGGCCCCACTTTGAATTTCAGTGTCTGCTTAGCAGACACTGAAATTCGCGACGGGTGCTACTGCACCCGTCGCACACCTTCCACTCCGCCGGCTCCATTCGGAGCCGGCTTCCTCGTAGAAGGGTGTTTCCCACTGGGCTGGCGAGCGGCCTTTTGGCGGTCGCCCGCCAGCCCAGTGGGAAACCCAGAATGACCGCTGCGGTCTTTTGACCGCGGTACGGTCTTCTGGCGGTTCCCGCTTGGCGGGCGGCTCCTGCTGCCCGCCAAGCTTGGAATGACCCCCTCAGACTCAGCAAATCCCAAAATTTCCTTGATTATTAACACCACTGAGGAATCCAACTACGCCAGGGGAACTCTGCTTCAAAGAGGCCAATGGAAGAACAGGATGGACAGCTAAGTGGGCTTTTGGGCTACTGAAGGCCAAATTTTGCTGTCTGGACAAGACTGGGGGAGCCCTCCTCTACTCACCCAGGAAGGTGTATCAAATCACCGTGGCTCTCTGTGTGCTCCATAACATCGCCCTGCAAAGGAACATACCTTACGTTGCAGAGGAGAGAGAGCCTGAGGCGCCACCAGGTGAGGATCCTGAAATGCCAAATGATGATGATAGTGGTGAGGAGGAAGAAACTGACTTGCAACAAGACCTCATCAACAGCTTCTTCTCATGAGGGTAAGTATGTCATGAGATGTCATGACTTTGACTGTAAAATGAACTCTTTTTGTGATGATGTGAGGAGTATATATTTTTTTTAAGTGTTAGGATGCTGAAGCCCAGGGAAAATCTGGCAAAGGGTATTTGGTGATGATGTTTTTGACACATTCACATTTAGTATATGTTGCTTTAGGTCAGATTTTTGTCATGGACTGCGTTCTCCAGACATTTGCTATGTGAATTGTGCCATATATATGGTTTTATAACTATACTCTTTGTGTTTGTTTGGGTACCTTCACCATGACATCTTCATGTGGGGATTTCACAGTTGTGACATTGACAGAAATATGATGCTGTTGGGACATATAAAGTGGACATGGATTGTTCCTGGGAATGTAAGTAACAGACTTTGGATGTACAAGACCTGTGCCAAGACAACTTGCTCAGTTATAGAATGGAGAAGGAGACTCCATTGGACATGTTCCTTGTCATGTGGTGGCCATGATGTATTATGTGTGTCGTGGTGTGGTCAGAACATATGTAGTTGTAGGCCAAATCCATGTTAGTTTTATTTCACATTAGCTAAACACTCTTTTTGTATGAACTGCATGTAGCTGTTGGTGTGTTCCATCATTGTAGGTCAAGGTACCTGTTGCATATCCCTGACATTTGTTTGTATCATACCTCCAGAAGCAAAAGCACTGGACTGTAATGACCCTATGATTAGGAACTTTTGTACTGCCATCTGTCTGAATCTTGCGTTATGTGATGTAGAATTCCTTTTGTGAAGGCTCCAGCTGATGACATCAACCATATTCATGTTTTCCTATTCTACAGGAAAGTGTCTGATATATCCAGGGTCAGCTTGGAAACAAAATTAGGCTGGGCACCAAAAGAAAAAGTGGCCCACATTTGTGTATAATGACCTTTCATGAAACGTTGCTTAATACTGGGAGTAATTTTAGGAGAAATCTCTGATAAATTAAGCTTTCTAAGTTTGTGGGATCAGTAGCACTGGCCAAGACTAGACACACCACTAGACACACGGTTATTATACTGCAGGTAATCCACAGGTCTCCTCTCCTGATCTTCAGGCCTTTACATTTTTCCATCTTGGGTGCCTGATTTTGTTATTCACCCCACCCAAAGATCAATGAATGTACTGTATCATACCAAGTCATGAGTCAGAGACCCATCTGCAGCTTTAGTGCCAGGAGGCTTCTATTCACCCTCAAGGACCCGGGGCCTTCCTCTTTTGGCTGTCATTCAAGATCCTCTCTGCAAGCAATGTCTTTGGCGATTACATATTGCTTGGTTCATGATGCCTTGTGCATTGTGTTTAGAGACTTGTTTTGAATCTAGAAAAGCTACATGAATTCACTGCTAATGCCTTTCTGCCTGTCTGTCTCTATAACCACATCTTACCAGCTGGATACACTACTCTCTGTTCTTGCTATCACTTTTTTGTTCCTCTCTTGGTCTCCTCATCATGTTTTTGCAACCTCTCTCTAGTTCCTCCTCTTTCTCTCATATTTTTACTTCTTTTGCTCTCCTTGTTGTCTCTTATTCTGCCAAAGTCCTTCACTCAGTCGCTTTAATTTCTCCTTTATCATTTCCTGTCTACCCTATTGACTGCTTCTAAATTTATTTTTTTATCTCTCTTGCTGTTATTCCAATTGTCATTGTGCATCTCTCCTTGAAGTTTTATTTAATTTCCCTGTCTTGCAAACCTTCTCTTCTTCACCTATCTTGTTCTCTCTTGTTAGCCTCATCTCCTTCCTCCTGCCCCTTGAAATCCTTTGTACTATACTTCATCTTATATTCTTAAGTGTCTCCTTTATTGCTTTGCTGCAGACAGTAATAGAGTCCTCCTATGCATGAGGAAGCATTTAAACCAAAGCTGAATCCACAGGGGCAAAGTTCTTTAGCCATTCCACCCCTTTGATGAAGGAAATTCCACTAGTGTATTGTACTCTGCATTTACTACTGCCTTCAAGAATGTCAGCAACCTCTATACTAAGCCCTGGACTGAGGGAGTGAATTAGAATAGTGCATGTGAGGTAGTAACAATCCTTTCTTTTTTTGCCCTTCTCTCCATCACTTCCTTTGTAATTCACTTGTTTTTGCAGTTTTATACACTGCAGGCTCTACCCATAGGTATTGGAGTGCTTTATATGGCACAAATTACAATACACATGGAAACATAGTTTTTCTTTAGGCTCGGGGAGATTACGTGATGTTCCCAGAATCACAGGGTGTTGAGCCAACAAAGAGGCTCAAACCTGATTCTTAAGTTCCAAAATCGGCAGCTCTGGCCATTACGCCACATCTACTAACTCTATCCTGTCTTCCTCGTCTCCATTTTTGTTTTCTAGCTTTATCTTTATCTTCTACAATTTCTGCCCTTCCCTCCACTGTCTTCCATCACTTCTCCATAATCTCTTTCCCCTCCCTCCCTCCATCTGTCTGCATCTCTAGCATCCTTAACCTCTCTCTTCTACCTTTCTATTCTCTCCCTTGATTTTCTTTTACTCTTCCAACATTTTACTCATTCTTCTCCACTTAACTGTCTCACTTCTCCCTTTGTCTCTTTCTACATTACGCTCCTTGCTCAATCCATTTTGTTACTCTCCTGCCATGTCTATTCGCCTTTACCTCTGTCATTTTGTCCCAGTTTTTCACAGTAACGTTTTTAAAAAAAAGAATTGTTTTGTGTTTTCAAAAACAATTTTCTTTTTTTATCATCTTGGTTCTTTGCAATATAATTTCTTTTTTTCTATGGTGAACAGGAGGCTCCTTCCACTTTTAAAATAACAAGGTGGCAGCAGGAAGCTGGGGCTTGTCTGTCTGCTGCTAGAGATCAATCAACATGTCTCCCTGCACAGCCCCCTTTCACCCCACTCTCAGATAAAATCAGTGCTCGCTGTGATGCTCAATAAGAGCACAGTAACTCCCAGTTGCCTCACTGTCAAGCTGAGAGACTCATGATGGAAGGAGACCTACCACATGCTACGCCTGCTCAATTGGTGCCCATTGTCCTGCTGTACCTGACAATGAGCCAGCCGTTCTATGTACTTAGTGATAATGAGCTCTAAATGTCACTTTAAGTCTGTAGCAGATAAAACACCTGACCCACCAGTTGGCCTTTGCCTCAAGTCCCTTGGGCAATGGACAATTGCCTGCCCTGCCAATCCAACACTGGATATATCTCTTCCTTCCATGTTCTGGAGGACCGTATCTGCATTTGATCACTTACACAGTCTGATTCAATCATGTTAGATTTTCTATGTCTCTAACAGTTTGACAGCCTATGATTTGAACAATGTAATAAAAATCTGCTTAGGCAAGACACGTGTATTTATGTGTTGGTGTGGCATGGTTGTGATGCTGAGCTATACATTGTTCACATGCAACATCTCCATGCTTATAAAAGTAGCTTATTTTGTCATGGTAAAGTTCACATGGTCTTACCTATCTATATTGCTAAATCTGAAATTTACTACAGCAGACAAATATTCTATGACTTGTGAATTTGTTAAAGTGTTAAGGGTCAGGACATACTTGGTGCATAAACAAAGATAGATAAAAAGCGAAGGGTTCAGTGATGGTGAGTGAAAGAATGAAACCATTTATGTTAATGCCAAATCATCTGAATTTTAAAGTCCAGATAACTCCTACCATCAGGAATGGAAAAGTATCCAGAATTAGTCCATCGAGTGAATGTGTGACACTCAAAGGAGGATGTTAAGGTGAGGATTCTTGCTGGCAGTGGTGGATGTCTTACCATCCTTACCTCCTAGATATTTACATGGATGTCCCTGCTTGCAAGAGTGGGGGGGTGTTCAGCTGATGAAGAGGCAGAGGTGTTTGGCAGTGTTTCTTCCTCTGGCAGGGCCTCCCTTCCTGTGTCTGCCGAAGATGTGGATGGCCTGGATGTACTTGCACTACAGGACGGGGTAGATGGTGGTGGAAAAGCCCTGCTCAGGGTTGTATAGATGTCTATCATCACCCCTTTTAGGGTGCCCATGTTGGAGTTATGGGCCTCCATCCTGGAGTTTGGTTACTACCCGGCCCATCACACAATGAGACTCCTGATAGACCACCAAAACTTGGCTGATTGTGTCCTGATCATAATGGGCCCTAGTGGACTCACTCTGCCGGGCCACAGCATCTCTCCCACAGACCCTACCCTTACACGCCTGTTCCCTTGGACGAGGGTACCCTCTCCAACTGGGTCCTGGTCCCTTTGTATCAGGGGTGATGATTTTCACTTCAAGATCCAGGACTGAGGGGGCACAGGATTCTGCTAACTGTGCTAGCTACACAGGCTGGGGGTTATGTTACTAGCTGAGATGTTGTAGCACCTAGGGTGGAAGGTGTTCATGTGGGCACAGTGACACTCACTGTTGCCGTCTGACCAGGCTGACCAGATGTGCCATGTTTGTCATCCACATCCACATGTCCAGGAGTGTTGTCATCCTTGAGGGCTTAATCCAGGGCTGGGTAGGGAGACTGTTCTGTGAAGAATGTCTTCCCAGGTGTAGTGCCAGTTTGGCCTGTTGAGAAATAGAGTACATTGTTATTGGTGAAAGTGTAGAATCAACATCCAAATGTTTAGTATCACAGAAAGTAGAGATCAAGGAAAATGTTAATAGGTAGAGTTTTCTATTGTGATATATTTCTATGGGATTGAAGTTGTTGACGAAGCATTTGAGGAGGTTGCAAAAACTATCAGGTTTGAGCAGCTCATTTATATGTGCTGATAACTTGCATTTTGTATCAAGGAATGAACATGACATCTAACAAACAGTTAAGCCAACACAGTGGAAAAGTAATGTGTATTTGGCCATTCCAAGGCCTAGTTATATAAGATACAGAAGAACACGCAACTTGGTTCTATATGTAGCAGTAGGCATCATGTGAGCAGTGCAGAGTCAATGGGTTACCTGCCATTTCCAATCAGCTGAAGCAGCTTAATACCTTACTACTTGATGTACACACTTGGCAAGGTGCCATTCATGCCATAAATAGTGTTATTTGGTGTTAACAGGACAACATCAGACCTGGTAGGCATACACGTCTCAGATTTAAGCATGATGTGTAGATTGCTCAGTCCATGATAAGTGAACATCAGTTGTAACATGGCTATCAATTGTCTTTGTGCAAGAGCACAATGGCCTCTTGTTTTGAGTTACAGAAAGAGGGTCTCACCGAAGTTGTAGTCATGTCACTTTCTAACTCTCAACACTAGGCAAATGTGAACTCCATGATGAGGGAACATCAGTTGTGACATGGCTAACAAGTGTCTGTGCAAGAGCACAATGGCCTCTTGTTTTGATTTACAGAAAGAGGGCCTCATGGTAGTTGTAAGAATTTCACTTTCTAACTCCTAACACTAGACAAATGGTGAACTCCATGATGAGTGAACATCAGTTGGGACATGGCTAACAAGTGTCTGTGTGCAAGTGCACAATGGCCTCTTGTTTTGAGTGACAGAAAGAGGGCCTTATGGTAGTTGTAGTCACGTCACTTTCTAAACCTCAACACTAGCCAAATGTGAACTCCATGATGAGTGAACATCATTTGTGACATGGCTAACACGTGTCTGTAAAAAGACACAATGGCCTCTTGTTTTGATTTACAGAAAGAGGGCCTCATGGTAGTTATAAGAATTTCACTTTCTAACTCCCAACACTAGACAAATGGTGAACTCCATGATCAGTGAACATCAGTTGGGACATGGCTAACAAGTGTCTGTGTGCAAGTGCACAATGGCCTCTTGTTTTGAATTACAGAAAGAGGGCCTCATAGTAGTTGTAGTCATGTCACTTTCTAAATCTCAACACTAGCCAAATGTGAACTCCATGATGAGTGAACATCAGTTGTGACATGGCTAACAAGTGTCAGTGCAAAGGCACTATGGGGGTCATTCTGACCTCAGCGGTAAAAGGCGCCTACCGCCGGTCAGAAATCCTCCATAATCCCACCGCGGTCGCGGAAACCCGCCACGGTCATTCTGACCCGCAGAAGGCAAACCTCCGAAAATCCGACCGCCACAACAGACCGCCAGACCAGCGGTCGGCGGAAAGGTGGAGGTGACCAAACCTCCACCGTCACGCCAACAGAAATACGCCCATCCCATTACGACCCACGAATCCACGCGGCGGTCATTCAAACGCGGTATTCCATTGGCGGGACACACCGCCGCGGTCAGAATACACACAAACGAACAAAACTCAGCCACATTGGACGATTTGAATCCCACACACCTGATACACATACACACACCACTCCCACACACACAATACAATATAAAACACACACCCACATCACCCACAAACCCCTACGCTAAAAAATTCGTCAAGAAGGCAAGAGCGAGACACCAGCATCCAAAAAATAACAGCCACAGCCACTCAACACCATCACCCACACACTATCCACACACAAAACAACACACACCACCACACTCAACTCACTTAAATACACATACTCCACCCCACACATCATACACACCACCCCATGGCACCCCAAAGACAACCCCGCTTCACAGACGAAGAACTCAGGGTCATGGTGGAGGAAATCGTTCTGGTAGAGCCCCAGCTGTTCGGCACACAGATACAATACACCAGCATTGCCCGGAGGACGGAGCTATGGCAGAGGATTGTCGACAGGGTGAACGCAGTGGGACAGCACCCCAGAAATCGGGAAGACATCAGGAAGCGATGGAACGATCTACGGGGGAAGGTGCGTTCCATGGTATCCAGGCACAACATCGCCGTGCAGAAGACTGGCGGAGGACCCCCACCTCAACCCCCACAATTCACATCATGGGAGGAGGAAGTCTTGAACATCCTGCATCCTGACGGCCTCGCAGGAGTCGGCGGAGGAATGGATACTGGTAAGTTGAAGCTTCAATACTGCTTCCCCCCCACCTGCATGCCAAATCAGACCCCAAACCTCACCCCCATCCTCGAACCCCACCCTCACCCCCACCCCCATCGTCACCCCCACCCTCACCCCCACCACCATCCTCACCCCCACCACCATCCTCACCCCCACCCCCAGCACACCTATTCCCCGCCAATGTCTCACCATCACAACCCACACATCCCAAAACCTAGGCCTGCATGCGTCCACTAAGCATGGACACCCATCACCAAAGCATGCCCAATGCATATACACATCCCCCCCACAAGCCACCCTCACCAAAGCCCCCACACACGAATGCCAGCACTTGGGGACACGAGAACCCACAGATACACCCATATGCCACACATTGAAACTATAACCATACCTCTATACCCCTGCAGGACCCGACCGTCAACACACCGCGGCGGAGGGGCCAGAATTCTCCACACCCCCCACCCAAGAGGCCGTCAGCGATGACAGCAGCTCTGTCGACCTGGACACCGATGACCAGCCCGGACCATCGGGGACCTCTGGACAGTCGGTTCCCCTCACACAGGCCCAGGCCACTACAGACCCAAACCCCTCTGGGAACACCAGCACAGCTCCCACCCAGCGGGCCCATGCCTCTGTCTCCAGGGCGCGTCAATCTGCGGTGTGTCTACCACTACAGGGCACCCAGGATAACCCACCACCCCAACAACAACAGGGACCTGGGGGCAGTGGTAGTGGGCACACCGGCCAGGGGGCAGAGGCCCAGGGAAACAGGGGAACTCGGAGGGCAGCTGTGCGACAGGGGGGGGAGGAGAGGCCCAGGGAACCCACTCTCCACGAGGTCCTCACCACCATCATGGGAGCATACAACCGCTCCCAGGAGACGATGGCGACGGTACTGGCCCGGTTCCAGGAGATCCAGGTGCTGCAGGAGGAACACTATCGGGGGTACAGGGAGGACATCAGAGCCATCAACACCACCCTGGTTACCATGGTAGGGCTGCTGCAGGACCTCGTCAACAACAGGGCGGACACTGAACAACACCCAAGGGCCCCTGCCACTAGCCTGGACCAAGAACAGCCAACCACCTCCGCCGGCGCTAGTGGACAGGAGGCCCCCGCACAGCAGCAGCCCACCAGACCCCCACCTCCTGCAGGAGAAGAACCACCCCGCAAGAGGGCCCTGAGATCTCGCAAGAAGACAGAGTAGGATGTCAAGACCCCCGCCAGCAATGGATACCACCTGATGTCATCCCACTGTCCCACATAGTCACCCTGTCCATCCTTGAACTGCCCATGCTCCATCTCTCCACAGGCCTCTGGACAATGCACCTGTGTGACTGTTACTCTGGACTCTGCCATGGACATTCCTTCACCATAGCCCCCACCCACTTGAAACCACCCATCCCATTTTGAGCACTTAAATAAACACCTATTTTGCACCAAAATATCTGGAGTCTGGCTGTGATTTCAATATATTGTAATTGACATGACAGTGCAAATATGTCCTTGTACATGGTGAAGTCAACAAACAGCTGCCACAAAGCTGTAGTCCATGGGGAAACGAAGCACAGGACTCGTAGTGGGGACCCCAGATCTGAAATAGGGAGGGAAAAGCCAAAACTCAGTCATCATACACTGGGGCAAATAGACAGGCAGCAGAGATGCTGGAGAGTAGTTAACATTTACTAAATTATCTTTGAAATGTTACCTGTGTCCTATTGGAAGTACTGTTCAATTATTCTGTCCCTGTTGTCTGTTTCAGCCCCGTCGTCTTCCTCCTCGTCACTCTCCTCAGGTTCCACCGCTGCCACAACACCACCGTCTCGACCATCCTCCTGCAGGAAAGGCACCTGGCGGCGCAAAGCCAGGTTGTGAAGCATGCAGCAGGCCACGATGATGTGACACACCTTCTTAGGTGAGTACATTAGGGATCCACCTGTCATATGCAGGCACCGAAACCTGGCCTTTAGGAGGCCAAAGGTGCGTTCGATCACCCTCCTAGTACGCCCATGGGCCTCATTGTACCGTTCCTCTGCCCTGGTCCGGGGATTCCTTACTGGGGTCAGTAGCCACGACAGGTTGGGGTACCCAGAGTCCCCCACTAGCCATACACGGTGTCTCTGTAGCTGTTCCATCACGTAAGGGATGCTGCTATTCCTGAGGATGTAGGCGTCATGCACTGACCCTGGGAATTTGGCATTTACATGCGAGATGTACTGGTCAGCCAAACACACCACCTGGATGTTCATTGAATGGTAATTTTTTCTGTTCCTGTACACCTGCTCCCTGTCTCTTGGGGGAACCAAAGCCACATGGGTCCCATCAATGGCACCAATTACGTTGGGAATATGTCCAAGGGCGTAGAAATCTCCCTTCACTGTAGCCAATTCGCCCACCTCAGGGAAAATGATGTAGTTCCTCACGGATTTCATCAGGGCAGACAACACTCTGGATAACACCTTCGAAAACATGGGCTGAGACATCCCAGAAGCAATTCCCACGGTTGTCTGAAATGACCCACTTGCCAAGAAATGGAGTACTGACATGACCTGCACCAGAGGGGGAATCCCTGTGGGTTGGCGGATGGGGGACATCAGGTCGGGCTCCAGCTGGGCACACAGTTCATGGATAGTGGCACGGTTAAGACGGTAGGTCAGGATAATGTGGCGTTCTTCCATTGTCGACAGGTCCACCAGCGGTCGGTACACGGGAGGATTCATCCGTCTCCTCGCCCAACCCAGCGGACGGTGCCTAGGAAGGACAACATGGAGCACACAGTCATGCAACCCACAGGTACGTACTCACAGCTAGCACAGTATACGATTCTCTATGCAGTGAATGGCGTGTCTGAGTGGCTATGCAAGGCCTAGGCCTGTGTGACGCAGTTGAAATTGAGCCATGTGGGCCCTGGAAATGGCGGCTGCCTGACCTGTGAAGTGTGACAATGGGATGTGAGGTCAATGCGCTGGCGTGGCACACCGCGGCGGGCGGCGGGCGAAGACCGCGGCGCGAAGCCGGATTGGTTAACATTGAAGCCTATGGGTTTCAGGAGCCAATGGCGAAGGGCGCCGGCGGTGGCGGGACGCACCGCCGCAGTACGCACCGCCGCGGACGTGACCGCCATTTTCTATCTACTTATCCACTTGCGACTTGAACTTTCACAGGAGAGGACCTTTACTGCAAGTGTTGCTGTGACCTCGGTCTGGAAGGGACAATGGCTGCTGCGCCTGGGGAAAGGGCCCCTGCCTTCACTGGAGAGGAGTTGGAGAAACTTGTGGATGGGGTCCTCCCCCAGTATGCGCTACTCTAAGGTCCTCCAGACCAACAAGTGAGTTTAATTCAATATGGATTTGGGGCCACTGGCTGGCTTGGGGGCCTGGCGGGGATGGGGGGCATGTTGGGCCTGGCGGGGGGCATGGCGGGGGGCCTGGCGGGGATGGGGGGCATGTTGGGCCTGGCGGGGGGCATGGCGGGGGGCCTGGCGGGGATGGGGGGCATGTTGGGCCTGGCGGGGGGCCTGGCAGGGATGGGGGGCATGTTGGGCCTGGCGGGGGGCATGGCGGGGGGCCTGGCGGGGGGCCTGGCGGGGATGGGGGGCATGTTGGGCCTGGCGGGGATGGGGGGCATGTTGGGCATGGCGGGGGGCATGGCGGGGGGCCTGGCGGGGATGGGGGGCGTTGGGCCACTGGAAAGGAAAATGCTGAGAAACTTGAACGTGGTATTTCTCCCTCCCTGTACGTGTCACATAGGTCCGCGCCCATGAGAAGATCGGGATTTGGCGTGCCATCGCCAAGGAAGTCCGGGCCCTGGGGGTCCACCATCGACGGGGCACCCACTGCCGCAAGAGGTGGGAGGACATCCGCCGCGGGACCAAGAAGACCGCCGAGTCTCTGCTGGGGATGGCCTCCCAACGTAGGCGGGGTGCCTGCCGTCAACTGAGCCCCCTGATGTTCCGGATCCTGGCGGTGGCCTACCCTGAATTGGATGGGCGCGTGAGGGCAGCACAGCAGACACAAGGGGGTGAGTACAAGCATTATCTACTCTGTTGTCGCGCAGTGGAGGTGTCTGGGTGGGGGAGGAGGGCTGGGGGTCCCCCTAGGCCAGGGCGATATCTGTAGGCTGGGCACCCCCGTAAGCCCCTGTGTCCCCAGCCACCACCCTCAGTAGTTTGTCAGTACAGCCATCCCTGGGCCGTGTCATCCATGGGTGCAGTTGTCAACTCTAGGCGTGTAGGGCATGTTCCACGGAATGCGTAGCGTACCCCAAGTGCGCAACTTAGTGCAGGGGGCATCTGTGTCTGTCATGTCCGCTAACTGTACCGGAGATCCATGTACTCAATATCCCTTTATTTCTCTCTCCCCCCCCCTTTTTGTTTGTCTTTCTGTGCTTGTGTGCATCAGCATCATCAGGCGGAGGAGAAGTGGCATCGGGGCAGGAGGGAGCTGCATCTCACATGGCCCAGGAGGGCCATGCCACAGAGTCAGACTGGACCAGTGAGACGGAGGGCGAGGGGAGCTCCACGACAGGGACGACTGGACCCTGCAGCGACACGGACACGTCCTCGGAAGGGGGCTCCCTTGCGGGGGTGGCACCATCCGTGCCCCCCGCCATTACAGGTACAGCCGCCACCCAGCGCACCATCTCCGCCCTCCCAGCAGCCCCTCAGCGTTCGCCCCGTGCCCGCTCTGCCAGGAAGCCGGGCATCTCCTTCGCCCCAGGCACCTCAGGCCCTGCCCCTGTTACCCCCGCTGCCCTCAGTGAGGAGGTCATTGACCTCCTCCGAACGCTCATTGTTGGGCAGACTACCCTTTTGAATGCCATCCAGGGGGTGGAGAGGGAGGTTCATCGCAGCAATGCGTACCTGGAGGGCATTCATTTGGGTCAGGCTGCCCATCAGCGATCGTTCCAGGCTCTGGCCTCAGCACTGACGGCAGCCATTGTCCCTGTCTCCTGCCTGCCTCTACTAACTCCCTCCTCCCAGTCTCCTGTTCCTCTGCCTGTCCCACCCACACCATCAGACCAGCCTGCACACACCTCAACACCCAAGAGAAGCTCATCCAAACATAAGCACCACAGATCACGCAGACATTCACACACGCAACATTCCGATGCAGACATGCCAACAGTCACTACCACCTCTGTGACCCCCACCTCCTCGTCTCCCTCCTCCCTCCCTGTGACGTCTACACTCACACCTCCATTCACCTCACCATCAGCCAGTGTTTCCATCACCAGCACACCCTCCACTCCAGTCCGCACACGTGCAGTCACCACCCCCACTGCCATTTACACGTCCCCTGTGTCCTCTCCCACTGTGTCTGTCACCCCCTCTTCCACACCACACAAACGCAGCCACCCTCCCACCCAACAGCCATCCACCTCACGACAGCCTATCCCTCCTGCACCTGCACCCAAAGACAGCAAACGTGACTCACCTACAACCACATCCTCTCCCTCCACTCCCATTCCCACTGTACCTACCACTCTCCATTGTCCCAAGAAGCTCTTCCTCGCCACTACTAACTTCTTTCCTGACCCTGAGCCCCCCCCTCCTTCTCGTCGGGGTAAGAAGAGCACCTCAGCCACCACCAGCCCTGCAGCCCCCTTGACAAGGGTGCAGGGGTATTCGAGCCCGCCAGCCCGCATGTCTGGATCTTCGCCCAGCAGCAAGGGGACAGCCAGCCCACCCCCTGGGAAGAGGAGCAGAAGGCGGAAGGGTCGCCGCAGGAGCCCGCCTTCTACATCCCCCCCAGACACCACCCAGAGACAGTCACCAGCCACAGCTCCAAAGGGAGGAAAGGGCCACAGGCCCACGACTAAGGAGGGCAAGGGCAGCAAGTCGGAGAGGTCAGGCAGCAGGCCTGCTGCCCAGGAGGAGCCCACAACCCCCATAGCCGCTGCCCCGGGAGGAACCGGCACAGCTGCCCCGGGAGAGCCCACCACCCCCATAGCCGCTGCCCAGGGAGGACCCAGCCCAGCTGGCCAGGAGGGCCCCACCACCCACAGCCCAGGTGGGCAGTGAAGGAGCACCATCCCCGCTGCCCAGGAGGGCACCACCAGGCAATTAGCAGTTGGCCATAGACCGGCCGCCGTCTCAAGAACCGCTGAACTGGGCCCCGCCGTCTCAAGAACCGCTGAACTGGGCCCTTCAAGGCAAGGAGCGCTGAACTGGGCCCCGCCGTCTCAAGAACCGCTGAACTGGGCCCTTCAGGGCAAGAACCGCTGAACTGGGCCCTTCAAGGCAAGGAGCGCTGAACTGGGCCCCGCCGTCTCAAGCACCGCTCCGCTGGGCCCCGCCGTCTCACGCACCGCTCCGCTGGGCCCCGCCGTCTCAAGAACCGCTGAACTGGGCCCTTCAAGGCAAGGAGCGCTGAACTGGGCCCCGCCGTCTCAAGAACCGCTGAACTGGGCCCCGCCGTCTCAAGAACCGCTGAACTGGGCCCTTCAAGGCTAGGAGCGCTGAACTGGGTCCCGCCGTCTCAAGAACCGCTGAACTGGGCCCTTCAGGGCAAGAACCGCTGAACTGGGCCCTTCAAGGCAAGGAGCGCTGAACTGGGCCCCGCCGTCTCAAGCTCCGCTCCGCTGGGCCCCGCCATCTCACGCACCGCTCCGCTGGGCCCCGCCGTCTCAAGAACCGCTGAACTGGGCCCTTCAAGGCAAGGAGCGCTGAACTGGGCCCCGCCGTCTCAAGAACCGCTGAACTGGGCCCCGCCGTCTCAAGAACCGCTGAACTGGGCCCTTCAGGGCAAGAACCGCTGAACTGGGCCCCGCCGTCTCAAGCACCGCTCCGCTGGGCCCCGCCGTCTCACGCACCGCTCCGCTGGGCCCCGCCATCTCAAGAACCGCTGAACTGGGCCCTTCAAGGCAAGGAGCGCTGAACTGGGCCCGCCGTCTCAAGAACCGCTGAACTGGGCCCCGCCGTCTCAAGAACCGCTGAACTGGGCCCTTCAGGGCAAGAACCGCTGAACTGGGCCCCGCCGTCTCAAGAACCGCTGAACTGGGCCCTTCAAGGCAAGGAGCGCTGAACTGGGCCCCGCCGTCTCAAGAACCGCTGAACTGGGCCCTTCAAGGCAAGGAGCGCTGAACTGGGCCCCGCCGTCTCAAGAACCGCTGAACTGGGCCCTTCAGGGCAAGGACCGCTGAACTGGGCCCTACAAGGCAAGGAGCGCTGAACTGGGCCCCGCCGTCTCAAGAACCGCTGAACTGGGCCCTTCAGGGCAAGAACCGCTGGCCCTTTGGCAGACGTGGCAGGGCAGGATCTATCTCGGGCAGGGCTGCAGGATGTCCTCTGGCCAACTTGCCTCCTCCAGTGGCAGTGGGGTCTGTTATGGACTGTATGGACTGTGGCTTTGCTCTCCCCAGGATGGCCCAGTGGGCAGGCCACCCACTGTATGGACTGTATGGACTGTGGCTTTGCTCTCCCCAGGATGGCCCAGTGGGCAGGCCACCCACTGTATGGACTGTATGGACTGTGGCTTTGCTCTCCCCAGGATGGCCCAGTGGGCAGGCCACCCACTGTATGGACTGTATGGACTGTGGCTTTGCTCTCCCCAGGATGGCCCAGTGGGCAGGCCACCCACTGTATGGACTGTATGGACTGTGGCTTTGCTCTCCCCAGGATGGCCCAGTGGGCAGGCCACCCACTGTATGGACTGTATGGACTGTGGCTTTGCTCTCCCCAGGATGGCCCATTGGGCAGGCCACCCACTGTATGGACTGTATGGACTGTGGCTTTGCTCTCCCCAGGATGGCCCAGTGGGCAGGCCACCCACTGTATGGACTGTTTGGACTGTGGCTTTGCTCTCCCCAGGATGGCCCAGTGGGCAGGCCACCCACTGTATGGACTGTTTGGACTGTGGCTTTGCTCTCCCCAGGATGGGCCAGTGGTCATGGAGTCCCCTCGTGGATCTGGCGTCGTGTACTCAAGTGGCTGAGGTGCCCCCCCTTCCCTTCCCCCTGAGGTGCCTGTCCTATTTTCTTTCTGATGCCCCTGCAGTGTTCTCTCCGTGGAGTTCTTGTCGTGGGACTGGGCCTTGCCCCTTTGCACAGGACCCCTGTGATCCACGGACAGTGGTTGGACTACATTTAGTAGCTGTATATATTTTGTACATAGTTTATTTATTTATTGGGATTACTGGTGTACATATTTCAATATATCTGCCCGTTTATGATCTCTTCTTTTGGTCTTTGCATTATTTCGGAGGGGGGTGGTTTGTGGGTTGTGACAGTGATCTGTGGGAATGCATTGATGTGTGTGTTGTAGTGGGTGTGGGTGGGTGGGTGTGTGCCGGTAATCTTTTCCCTCCCCTGTGTCGTAGGTGCAGTACTCACCGATGTCTTCCGCGCCGCCGGGCGTGCTCCTGGTATATGAGCAGGAATAGGAGTGCGGGGATGACCTACAACTCTGGCTCCATACTGCCGGAATCTCGCGTGGAGTGCGTAGAGGTGAGCGTTTTCCCGTTCGTAGTCTGTTTCCGCCGTGTTCTTATCGGCGGTGCTCCCGCCCCGGAAAAGGTGGCAGATTGGTGGGTCGTAATAGGGTGGGCGGTACATTGTCTGCCGCCGGGCTGTTGGCGGGAACCGCCGCGCTGTTTGTTTGTACCGCTGTGGCGGTCGGAGTGTTAAGTTGGCGGGCTGTGTTGGCGGTTCCCGCCAGGGTCAGAATTGCATATTTTAGACCGCCGGCCTGTTGGCGGCTTGGCCGCCGCTTTATCACCGACCGCCAGGGTCAGAATGAGGGCCTATGGCCTCTTGTTTTGAATTACAGAAAGAGGGCCTCATAGTAGTTGTAGTCATGACACTTTCTAAATCGAAACACTAGCCAAATGTGAACACCATGATGAGTGAACATCAGTTGTGACATGGCTAACAAATGTCTGTGCACAGGCACAAAGGCCTCTTGTTTTGATTTACAGAAAGAGGGCCTTATAGTAGTTGTATGAATTTCACTTTCTAACTCCCAACACTAGACAAATGTTGAACTCCATGACAAGTAAACATCAGTTGGGACATGGCTAACAAGTGTCTGTGTACAAGTGCACAATGGCCTCTTGATTTGAGTTACAGAAAGAGGGCCTTATGGCAGGTGTAGTCATGTCACTCTCTCTGATTCCCAACTCTTGACAAATGTTTAGTCTGACATACCTGTTGCCCCCCTGCAGTTAGGTTGGACCATACATTTACACGTTGACACATACTATGGGTCCTTGATATGATATTAAAACACTTACAGACCTAATTCCAACATATGACATGTAATGGAGATTGATAATTTTGATGTTTTGATGTTATGTACGACAATACACATTGACAAACACATTGACTCTGATACTTTGGGTATTGCAGGTTATGAAAGTAGATGAACAACACAATGGCAAAAGCTGAGATCTGAGCATACAGGACATTAAAGTTATATGACAGTTTTTGTGGTGTGATTTACCAGACTCGCCCAGCTATTCCTGTTAAGCTCTCAGGATCACCCATGCAACACAAGGCACCCTTGCACCATGGCACTAGAATGCCTGCATTGCCGCTAAGCAGCTAACTTAGCGCCGGCACAGGGGAGAACACAGGAATGTGTCATATTCTTGTAAATATAGTGCATCCCTGCGTTCTGGAAATGAGGAAGCTCGGCGCAGCAAGATTGCCTGCGGCACCCCGCTGCACCATTTCCTTGTAAATATGCCCCAAAGTATAGACAGTCCTCAGTACTATCTCAGTTTCTTTCAGCATTCATACCCTCTTTCAGTTATCATCAATTCTGAAATCATTGTGAGGGCAAAGTAACGCTGCTCATGCCCAGCATCATGGATGCACCATCTGCCATAATCATGATGATTTTCAAAAGTTCCGGGTCAGTGGCAATGTAGAAATCTTTCACAGCCATGATAATGGTCTCAGTATGACAAACACTCTGCTTCACTATTGCCCCAAGCACTATTTTGTGTTCATTGATATTACAGATCTCTACGTGAAGTACAGGCTGAACATTTTGGCATTTGAAATAGTGGTGCTATTATCAGTTATCATAGTGTGATATCCAGCACTGAGAAGTTCTGTCATGGCTTCAGAGTATATCACACACTTCACATGCTTAGGTTAAGAGAACATTATGACAGCATTAAAATAAAAACTGCAAGGGGCACAATGCAATGTGATACAAATAGGAAAGCCAGGAATGGATGATGGTATCATATGTCATAGTGGTACTGGGTGGACTTTTGAACTACAAAATTTTGTTTAGTTCCTGGTTTTCCCCTTTTTTCTTGTACTCAATTTTATTTATGTCAATGGCAATGATACCATGCCTGACTCAATCTTTGTTATGTCAACTTTCTCTTAATGGCAAAAAATTGTTCCGCTGATGAAGTTGTAATTTTGCATCACAGAATGCCTTATAGTTGCTCCTATTAGGTTTGGTCTGCAGAGAAAAGCTACATCAGAAATTTGTGTCCTTTAGCATACCTATCAACCTCTGAAGAATCAAGGTGCTGTTAAGAGTTTGACACTCTACAGACTGCTCACCTGAGGCCTGTCACCTTTAAGGTAGGCAACGAGATATGCCTGCACTTGTGGTGAGGAACAACTAATGGCTGTCATTTTTGCTGCTCCATGCAAGTACATACACAGCTGTAGTGTCCTGGAAAGAACATAGAATGATGAAGCTGCCTCTTAGGCTTCAGCGGAGTTGGAGGGAAGTTTTGGTACTTTGTTGAAAATTCCGCATTAACAGGGTTAAGATGTACCATTAAACAAGAAGAGCTATAATTATCCACTAAAATATCATCATGCCATGATGCCAGTCAAGCAAACAGATCAAAGAAAACACACCTAATCAGAATAACAAAAATGCCTTTCCCTTGTTAGACAACCATCCATATAAAAGCAAACCATGGAAACCACATCATAAAGACTAGCAGAAGATACTCCATTCACTTGCTGTACTACTTTTGAGAAGTACTCTTTTTGAAGTAGTGTTAACAAACAGTCCTTCAAATAGTGAAGTTTCTCTATGGGGAGATCAACAAATAGTGAGCTGCAAAGACAGTAGACTAAATTGGACTAGGTGAAAATAGTTTTATTGCAGTCAGAAACCTCAACCTGACCACAAAAGTAGGCCTGGGTGAAATTCGCAGATCTCTGTGAAATCACAGCCAGTAGTTAGTACAACTTTAAATCTATTTTGCCCTTTTTGTGTTATTGTCCAAGGTTAAGACAGACACACTTACTACATTATCTAGAGTTCATAACCGGCAGCTAATAATACTCTGTTACAATTTGGTACCAAATGCGCTAATAGCGCAAGATGAAGCTATAGCAGCATTAGGTTCAGAGGGAGGGAATAAATTAACTTGTAAACATTGGGAAAGAAGAGAACTTCCCAGCAAATGTTTCTCATCATGTCTTGTTTTTGTACATGGCCATATGCAAACAATATGGTGTGGACAGGGTTGCAACTCCGGTATTTGCATTTCTGTCAGGCTTTCAATTTCCATACACATATTAAAAAAAATCTCTGCAACTGTTTTGTGATTTAATTTGAATTAGCACTGTAGCATCAATATTTTTGGCGTTAATCCTGCATAGCACCAAACTAGCATAAACATTTACAATGCTAGTTCCCTAACGTGCGCCATTGTGTGCCATATCATAAATATGGTGCAACACATGGTGGCGCTAGGGGGCACAATGAGGTGCAAGAAAAGTGGCGAATCATGTCACATAAGGCAGCCATTTTACACCTTACACACACTTCTTCTATTTTTTTTCCCAATATCACTTGTTTGTTTAGTTAGTCACTGTCACCCACTCTAATTTTCAGTCATGTCACAGCCTAAAAATCCAGGTTTTTCAGAGGATGAGTTGAGAGTCATGGTGGATGAAATCATAAGAGCAGAGCCACAATTGCTTGGAAAATGGAAATGTGTCAAAGGATAGTTGACAGAATAACTGCTGTAGGCACCACCTTGCACACAAAGGAGGATATTGGGAAGAGGTGGAACAACCTGAAAGGGAAGGTGAGTTCCTTGGCCTCCTTGCAACACCCAGAGTCCCTGAAGACTGGTGGTTGTCCTCCGAGCACCCATTACAACTCTTTCCTTGTGAGGAGAAGGTCTTGGCCATTAGGATCCTGAGAGCTTAACAGGAACAGCTGGGCGAGTCTGGTAAATCACACCACAAAAACTGTCATATAACTTTAATGTCCTGTATGCTCAGATCTCAGCTTTTGCCATTGTGTTGTTCATCTACTTTCATAACCTGCAATACCCAAAGTATCAGAGCCCCTGCCTTCCTTCCAGTGGAGCAAGAGAAACTTGTTGAAAAGGTTCTTCCCCAGTGCAGTCAGCTCTAGGGCTCACCAGAGGAACATGTACATATACATATTTGACTATGGTCAACATAATCCCTTCCCACAGGCTACAATGTGCCTCTGAGACCCAAGTATAGTTTTTGGATGACCATAGTTACATTTTGTGGTCTATACATAGTATATACATTGTAGGAAAGTAGCCTCTTTCTAGTATGGTTACCCCCACTTTTGGCCTCTGTGTGTGTGTGTCAGTGTGTTTTTACTGTGTCACTGGGACCCTGCTAGCCAGGACCCCAGTGCTCATACATAAAAACCTATATGTCAGTGTGTTTATGGGCTAATGTGGATGCCTGTGTAGTGCCTAACTGTGTCACTGAGGCTCTGCTAACCAGAACCTCAGTGCTTATGCACTCTCTGCTTTTAAATTTGTCACTGTAAGCCAGTGACTTCATTTACCAATTTCAATTGGCATACTGGACCCCCCTTATAAGTCCGTAGTATATGGTACGTAGGTACCCAGGGCATTGGGGTTCCAGGAGATCCATATGGGCTGCAGCATTTATTTTGCCACCCATAGGGAGATCAGACAAACCCTTACACAGGACTGCCATTGCAGCCTGCGTGAAAAAGTGCACACACTATTTCACAGCTATTTTCATTGCACTTAAGTAACTTAGGTGCAAAGTTACTAAGTGTGAGGGCACCCTTGCACTAGCAAAGGTGCCCCCACATAGTTCAGGGCCATATCCCTGGACTCTGGGAGTGCGGGGACCCCATTACACACGTGCACTACAAATAGGTCAATACTTATATGTAGCTTCACAATGGTAACTCCGAATATGGCCATGTAACATGTCTAAGATCATGGAATTGTCTCCCCATTCCAAATGTGGTATTGGGGAGCCAATTCCATGCATACTGGGGGCTCCACCATGGACCCCCAGTACTGCCAAACCAGCTCTCTGAGGCTTGCACTGCAGCTACCGCTGCTGCCACCTCACAGACAGGGTTCTGCCCTCCTGGGGTCTGGGCAGCCCAGTACCAGGAAGGCAGAACAAAGCATTTCATCTGAGATCAGGGTGTTACACCCTCTCCCTTTGGAAATAGGTGTTACAGGCTGGGGAGGGGTAGCCTCCCCCAGCCTCTGGGAATGCATTGAAGGGCACAGATGGTGCCCTCCTTGCATAAACCAATCTACACCCGTTCGGGGACCCCTTCTCCCCTGCTCTGGTGTGAAACTGGACAAAGGAAAGGGGAGTGACCACTCCCCTGTCCATCACCACCTCAGGGGTGGTGCCCAGAGCTCCTCCAGTGTGTCCCAGACTTCAGCCATCTTGCTTTGCAAGGTTTGGAGTCAATCTGGAGGGCTCTGAGTGGCCAGTGCCAGCAGGTGACATCAGAGACCCCTCCTGATAGGTCCATACTTGATAAGGTAGCCAATCCCCCTCTCAAGGATATTTAGGGTCTCTCCTGTGGGTTCTCTTCAGATTCTGCTTGAAAGTGTTCTTCAGGTATCCTCTGCAACAACTTCGGACTCTTCTGACCTTGGATCAACCGCAGCCTGCTCCAAGAAATGCTGTAACTGCAACAAAGTGTCTACAAGAGACACATTTCTTCAGCAACCTCAGCTCCAAGTCAGCAACTGCAACAGTTTCCATAGTGTGCATGCTCTGGGGACTCCCTGTTTTCATCCTGCACCAGAAGAACTGAAGAAATCTCCTGTGGAGTGACGGAGCAAGCAGGCACCTTCCAAGACAACAACCAGTACCCTGGGACTCCTCTCACAATGACAAGCATGCTCCTAAGGACACAGAGGATATATATCACCGATATAGACTGTCCTGAGGTCTTGCTGATGCAATTTGGAGGAGGTAAGACCTTGCCATCTCCAAGAACGATTGTACACCTGTGTACTGTGCCTTCTTCACCTCCTGAGGCCTCTGTGCACTCTTTGAAAAATTCATTTGTGCTAAGCCCGGTCCAGGTCACCAGCACTCCACCCTGTGATGCTCAACTCACTGATTTGTACTCTGGCGGCGTGGGACCTTCTTTTGTTGTGCTGTATCAACCACATTTTGCACCTCCTTTGAACCCAGATCCTGCAGCTTCTAGGGGTGCTGTCTGGCATCCTGAGGGCTCTCTAAAGTGCTGGGAGCCTCATATTCCTCGACACACACAGAGTTCAGGCCCGAGGTCCCTCCAGGGTCCATCCAGCACCATTTTGATGAAAAACACACTTTTGTCATAGCCAAGGCTTGTTGGCACCTTCCCACACAAAATCTCATCTGCAACAATCTTCACACCGTGGGACATCTTTTACATCATGCAGGAACCCACTGGCATCTTCCTACGGTACATTTCTGCAGTCTTTGACTAACCAGGGACTCTTCTGTTGCACCCCTTTCTGGGTTGGCAGGGGCTCCTGTCCTTCTTGGAACTTCTTTCGACTTCTGGACTTGGTCCCCTTCCTTTGCAGGTCTTCAGGTCCAATAATCCAGCAGTTGTTCTTTGCAGACTTGGTTGGCTGCTGCAAAATCCCAAATACGAGGTGTAGTGCGTCCTAAGGAAACTTGCAGTACTTTACTCCTGCTTTTCTGGGCTCTGTGGTGGGGTAATTTACCTACCTTTACTGTATTCTTACTCTCTCAGCGATTCTGCACAAACTACACTTCTCTAGCGGGGAATTAGGGGAAGGTGTTCATGTGGGCACAGTGACACTCACTGTTGCCGGTTGACCAGGCTGACCAGATGTGCCATGTCTGTCATCCACATCCACATGTCCAGGAGTGTTGTCATCCTTGAGGGCTTAATCCAGGGCTGGGTAGGGAGACTGTTCTGTGAAGAATGTCTTCCCAGGTGTAGTGCCAGTTTGGCCTGTTGAGAAATAGAGTACATTGTTATTGGTGAAAGTGTAGAATCAACATCCAAATGTTTAGTATCACAGAAAGTAGAGATCAAGGAAAATGTTAATAGGTAGAGTTTTCTATTGTGATATATTTCTATGGGATTGAAGTTGTTGACGAAGCATTTGAGGAGGTTGCAAAAACTATCAGGTTTGAGCAGCTCATTTATATGTGCTGATAACTTGCATTTTGTATCAAGGAATGAACATGACATCTAACAAACAGTTAAGCCAACACAGTGGAAAAGTAATGTGTATTTGGCCATTCCAAGGCCTAGTTATATAAGATACAGAAGAACACGCAACTTGGTTCTATATGTAGCAGTAGGCATCATGTGAGCAGTGCAGAGTCAATGGGTTACCTGCCATTTCCAATCAGCTGAAGCAGCTTAATACCTTACTACTTGATGTACACACTTGGCAAGGTGCCATTCATGCCATAAATAGTGTTATTTGGTGTTAACAGGACAACATCAGACCTGGTAGGCATACACGTCTCAGATTTAAGCATGATATGTAGATTGCTCAGTCCATGAGAAGTGAACATCAGTTGTAACATGGCTATCAATTGTCTTTGTGCAAGAGCACAATGGCCTCTTGTTTTGAGTTACAGAAAGAGGGTCTCACCGAAGTTGTAGTCATGTCACTTTCTAACTCTCAACACTAGGCAAATGTGAACTCCATGATGAGGGAACATCAGTTGTGACATGGCTAACAAGTGTCTGTGCAAGAGCACAATGGCCTCTTGTTTTGATTTACAGAAAGAGGGCCTCATGGTAGTTGTAAGAATTTCACTTTCTAACTCCTAACACTAGACAAATGGTGAACTCCATGATGAGTGAACATCAGTTGGGACATGGCTAACAAGTGTCTGTGTGCAAGTGCACAATGGCCTCTTGTTTTGAGTGACAGAAAGAGGGCCTTATGGTAGTTGTAGTCACGTCACTTTCTAAACCTCAACACTAGCCAAATGTGAACTCCATGATGAGTGAACATCATTTGTGACATGGCTAACACGTGTCTGTAAAAAGACACAATGGCCTCTTGTTTTGATTTACAGAAAGAGGGCCTCATGGTAGTTATAAGAATTTCACTTTCTAACTCCCAACACTAGACAAATGGTGAACTCCATGATCAGTGAACATCAGTTGGGACATGGCTAACAAGTGTCTGTGTGCAAGTGCACAATGGCCTCTTGTTTTGAATTACAGAAAGAGGGCCTCATAGTAGTTGTAGTCATGTCACTTTCTAAATCTCAACACTAGCCAAATGTGAACTCCATGATGAGTGAACATCAGTTGTGACATGGCTAACAAGTGTCAGTGCAAAGGCACTATGGGGGTCATTCTGACCTCGGCGGTAAAAGGCGCCTACCGCCGGTCAGAAATCCTCCATAATCCCGCCGCGGTCGCGGAAACACGCCACGGTCATTCTGACCCGCAGAAGGCAAACCTCCGAAAATCCGACCGCCACAACAGACCGCCAGTCTAGCGGTCGGCGGAAAGGTGGAGGTGACCAAACCTCCACCGTCACGCCAACAGAAATACGCCCATCCCATTACGACCCACGAATCCACGCGGCGGTCATTCAAACGAGGTATTCCATTGGCGGGACACACCGCCGCGGTCAGAATACACACAAACGAACAAAACTCAGCCACATTGGACGATTTGAATCCCACACACCTGATACACATACACACACCACTCCCACACACACAATACAATATAAAACACACACCCACATCACCCACAAACCCCTACGCTAAAAAATTCGTCAAGAAGGCAAGAGCGAGACACCAGCATCCAAAAAATAACAGCCACAGCCACTCAACACCATCACCCACACACTATCCACACACAAAACAACACACACCACCACACTCAACTCACTTAAATACACATACTCCACCCCACACATCATACACACCACCCCATGGCACCCCAAAGACAACCCCGCTTCACAGACGAAGAACTCAGGGTCATGGTGGAGGAAATCGTTCGGGTAGAGCCCCAGCTGTTCGGCACACAGATACAATACACCAGCATTGCCCGGAGGACGGAGCTATGGCAGAGGATTGTCGACGGGGTGAACGCAGTGGGACAGCACCCCAGAAATCGGGAAGACATCAGGAAGCGATGGAACGACCTACGGGGGAAGGTGCGTTCCATGGTATCCAGGCACAACATCGCCGTGCAGAAGACTGGCGGAGGACCCCCACCTCAACCCCCACAATTCACATCATGGGAGGAGGAAGTCTTGAACATCCTGCATCCTGACGGCCTCGCAGGAGTCGGCGGAGGAATGGATACTGGTAAGTTGAAGCTTCAATACTGCTTCCCCCCCACCTGCATGCCAAATCAGACCCCAAACCTCACCCCCATCCTCGAACCCCACCCTCACCCCCACCCCCATCGTCACCCCCACCCTCACCCCCACCACCATCCTCACCCCCACCCCCAGCACACCTATTCCCCGCCAATGTCTCACCATCACAACCCACACATCCCAAAACCTAGGCCTGCATGCGTCCACTAAGCATGGACACCCATCACCAAAGCATGCCCAATGCATATACACATCCCCCCCACAAGCCACCCTCACCAAAGCCCCCACACACGAATGCCAGCACTTGGGGACACGAGAACCCACAGATACACCCATATGCCACACATTGAAACTATAACCATACCTCTATACCCCTGCAGGACCCGACCGTCAACACACCGCGGCGGAGGGGCCAGAATTCTCCCCACCCCCCACCCAAGAGGCCGTCAGCGATGACAGCAGCTCTGTCGACCTGGACACTGATGACCAGCCCGGACCATCGGGGACCTCTGGACAGTCGGTTCCCCTCACACAGGCCCAGGCCACTACAGACCCAAACCCCTCTGGGAACACCAGCACAGCTCCCACCCAGCGGGCCCATGCCTCTGTCTCCAGGGCGCGTCAATCTGCGGTGTGTCTACCACTACAGGGCACCCAGGATAACCCACCACCCCAACAACAACAGGGACCTGGGGGCAGTGGTAGTGGGCACACCGGCCAGGGGGCAGAGGCCCAGGGAAACAGGGGAACTCGGAGGGCAGCTGTGCGACAGGGGGGGGAGGAGAGGCCCAGGGAACCCACTCTCCACGAGGTCCTCACCACCATCATGGGAGCATACAACCGCTCCCAGGAGACGATGGCGACGGTACTGGCCCGGTTCCAGGAGATCCAGGTGCTGCAGGAGGAACACTATCGGGGGTACAGGGAGGACATCAGAGCCATCAACACCACCCTGGTTACCATGGTAGGGCTGCTGCAGGACCTCGTCAACAACAGGGCGGACACTGAACAACACCCAAGGGCCCCTGCCACTAGCCTGGACCAAGAACAGCCAACCACCTCCGCCGGCGCTAGTGGACAGGAGGCCCCCGCACAGCAGCAGCCCACCAGACCCCCACCTCCTGCAGGAGAAGAACCACCCCGCAAGAGGGCCCTGAGATCTCGCAAGAAGACAGAGTAGGATGTCAAGACCCCCGCCAGCAATGGATACCACCTGATGTCATCCCACTGTCCCACATAGTCACCCTGTCCATCCTTGAACTGCCCATGCTCCATCTCTCCACAGGCCTCTGGACAATGCACCTGTGTGACTGTTACTCTGGACTCTGCCATGGACATTCCTTCACCATAGCCCCCACCCACTTGAAACCACCCATCCCATTTTGAGCACTTAAATAAACACCTATTTTGCACCAAAATATCTGGAGTCTGGCTGTGATTTCAATATATTGTAATTGACATGACAGTGCAAATATGTCCTTGTACATGGTGAAGTCAACAAACAGCTGCCACAAAGCTGTAGTCCATGGGGAAACGAAGCACAGGACTCGTAGTGGGGACCCCAGATCTGAAATAGGGAGGGAAAAGCCAAAACTCAGTCATCATACACTGGGGCAAATAGACAGGCAGCAGAGATGCTGGAGAGTAGTTAACATTTACTAAATTATCTTTGAAATGTTACCTGTGTCCTATTGGAAGTACTGTTCAATTATTCTGTCCCTGTTGTCTGTTTCAGCCCCGTCGTCTTCCTCCTCGTCACTCTCCTCAGGTTCCACCGCTGCCACAACACCACCGTCTCGACCATCCTCCTGCAGGAAAGGCACCTGGCGGCGCAAAGCCAGGTTGTGAAGCATGCAGCAGGCCACGATGATGTGACACACCTTCTTAGGTGAGTACATTAGGGATCCACCTGTCATATGCAGGCACCGAAACCTGGCCTTTAGGAGGCCAAAGGTGCGTTCGATCACCCTCCTAGTACGCCCATGGGCCTCATTGTACCGTTCCTCTGCCCTGGTCCGGGGATTCCTTACTGGGGTCAGTAGCCACGACAGGTTGGGGTACCCAGAGTCCCCCACTAGCCATACACGGTGTCTCTGTAGCTGTTCCATCACGTAAGGGATGCTGCTATTCCTGAGGATGTAGGCGTCATGCACTGACCCTGGGAATTTGGCATTTACATGCGAGATGTACTGGTCAGCCAAACACACCACCTGGATGTTCATTGAATGGTAATTTTTTCTGTTCCTGTACACCTGCTCCCTGTCTCTTGGGGGAACCAAAGCCACATGGGTCCCATCAATGGCACCAATTACGTTGGGAATATGTCCAAGGGCGTAGAAATCACCCTTCACTGTAGCCAATTTGCCCACCTCAGGGAAAATGATGTAGTTCCTCACGGATTTCATCAGGGCAGACAACACTCTGGATAACACCTTCGAAAACATGGGCTGAGACATCCCAGAAGCAATTCCCACGGTTGTCTGAAATGACCCACTTGCCAAGAAATGGAGTACTGACATGACCTGCACCAGAGGGGGAATCCCTGTGGGTTGGCGGATGGGGGACATCAGGTCGGGCTCCAGCTGGGCACACAGTTCATGGATAGTGGCACGGTTAAGACGGTAGGTCAGGATAATGTGGCGTTCTTCCATTGTCGACAGGTCCACCAGCGGTCGGTACACGGGAGGATTCATCCGTCTCCTCGCCCAACCCAGCGGACGGTGCCTAGGAAGGACAACATGGAGCACACAGTCAAGCAACCCACAGGTACGTACTCACAGCTAGCACAGTATACGATTCTCTATGCAGTGAATGGCGTGTCTGAGTGGCTATGCAAGGCCTAGGCCTGTGTGACGCAGTTGAAATTGAGCCATGTGGGCCCTGGAAATGGCGGCTGCCTGACCTGTGAAGTGTGACAATGGGATGTGAGGTCAATGCGCTGGCGTGGCACACCGCGGCGGGCGGCGGGCGAAGACCGCGGCGCGAAGCCGCATTGGTTAACATTGAAGCCTATGGGTTTCAGGAGCCAATGGCGAAGGGCACCGGCGGTGGCGGGACGCACCGCCGCGGTACGCACCGCCGCGGACGTGACCGCCATTTTCTATCTACTTATCCACTTGCGACTTGAACTTTCACAGGAGAGGACCTATACTGCAAGTGTTGCTGTGACCTCGGTCTGGAAGGGACAATGGCTGCTGCGCCTGGGGAAAGGGCCCCTGCCTTCACTGGAGAGGAGTTGGAGAAACTTGTGGATGGGGTACTCCCCCAGTATGCGCTACTCTACGGTCCTCCAGACCAACAAGTGAGTTTAATTCAATATGGATTTGGGGCCACTGGCTGGCTTGGGGGCCTGGCGGGGGGCCTGGCGGGGATGGGGGGCATGTTGGGCCTGGCGGGGGGCATGGCGGGGGGCCTGGCGGGGATGGGGCGCATGTTGGGCCTGGCGGGGGGCCTGGCAGTGATGGGGGGCATGTTGGGCCTGGCGGGGGGCCTGGCGGGGATGGGGGGCATGTTGGGCCTGGCGGGGGGCATGGCGGGGGGCCTGGCGGGGATGGGGGGCATGTTGGGCCTGGCGGGGGGCCTGGTGGGGATGGGGGGCATGTTGGGCATGGCGGGGGGCATGGCGGGGGGCCTGGCGGGGATGGGGGGCGTTGGGCCACTGGAAAGGAAAATGCTGAGAAACTTGAACGTGGTATTTCTCCCTCCCTGTACGTGTCACATAGGTCCGCGCCCATGAGAAGATCGGGATTTGGCGTGCCATCGCCAAGGAAGTCCGGGCCCTGGGGGTCCACCATCGACGGGGCACCCACTGCCGCAAGAGGTGGGAGGACATCCGCCGCGGGACCAAGAAGACCGCCGAGTCTCTGCTGGGGATGGCCTCCCAACGTAGGCGGGGTGCCTGCCGTCAACTGAGCCCCCTGATGTTCCGGATCCTGGCGGTGGCCTACCCTGAATTGGATGGGCGCGTGAGGGCAGCACAGCAGACACAAGGGGGTGAGTACAAGCATTATCTACTCTGTTGTCGCGCAGTGGAGGTGTCTGGGTGGGGGAGGAGGGCTGGGGGTCCCCCTAGGCCAGGGCGATATCTGTAGGCTGGGCACCCCCGTAAGCCCCTGTGTCCCCAGCCACCACCCTCAGTAGTTTGTCAGTACAGCCATCCCTGGGCCGTGTCATCCATGGGTGCAGTTGTCAACTCTAGGCGTGTAGGGCATGTTCCACGGAATGCGTAGCATACCCCAAGTGCGCAACTTAGTGCAGGGGGCATCTGTGTCTGTCATGTCCGCTAACTGTACCGGAGATCCATGTACTCAATATCCCTTTATTTCTCTCTCCCCCCCCTTTTTGTTTGTCTTTCTGTGCTTGTGTGCATCAGCATCATCAGGCGGAGGAGAAGTGGCATCGGGGCAGGAGGGAGCTGCATCTCACATGGCCCAGGAGGGCCATGCCACAGAGTCAGACTGGACCAGTGAGACGGAGGGCGAGGGGAGCTCCACGACGGGGACGACTGGACCCTGCAGCGACACGGACACGTCCTCGGAAGGGGGCTCCCTTGCGGGGGTGGCACCATCCGTGCCCCCCGCCATTATAGGTACAGCCGCCACCCAGCGCACCATCTCCGCCCTCCCAGCAGCCCCTCAGCGTTCGCCCCGTGCCCGCTCTGCCAGGAAGCCGGGCATCTCCTTTGCCCCAGGCACCTCAGGCCCTGCCCCTGTTACCAGGGGTCATCTATCCTTTGACACATTTCCATTTTCCAAGCAATTGTGGCTCTGCTCTTATGATTTCATCCACCATGACTCTCAACTCATCCTCTGAAAAACCTGGATTTTTAGGCTGTGACATGACTGAAAATTAGAGTGGGTGACAGTGACTAACTAAACAAACAAGTGATATTGGGAAAAAAAATAGAAGAAGTGTGTGTAAGGTGTAAAATGGCTGCCTTATGTGACATGATTCGCCACTTTTCTTGCACCTCATTGTGCCCCCTAGCGCCACCATGTGTTGCACCATATTTATGATATGGCACACAATGGCGCACGTTAGGGAACTAGCATTGTAAATGTTTATGCTAGTTTGGTGCTATGCAGGATTAACGCCAAAAATATTGATGCTACAGTGCTAATTCAAATTAAATCACAAAACAGTTGCAGAGATTTTTTTTAATATGTGTATGGAAATTGAAAGCCTGACAGAAATGCAAATACCGGAGTTGCAACCCTGTCCACACCATATTGTTTGCATATGGCCATGTACAAAAACAAGACATGATGAGAAACATTTGCTGGGAAGTTCTCTTCTTTCCCAATGTTTACAAGTTAATTTATTCCCTCCCTCTGAACCTAATGCTGCTATAGCTTCATCTTGCGCTATTAGCGCATTTGGTACCAAATTGTAACAGAGTATTATTAGCTGCCGGTTATGAACTCTAGATAATGTAGTAAGTGTGTCTGTCTTAACCTTGGACAATAACACAAAAAGGGCAAAATAGATTTAAAGTTGTACTAACTACTGGCTGTGATTTCACAGAGATCTGCGAATTTCACCCAGGCCTACTTTTGTGGTCAGGTTGAGGTTTCTGACTGCAATAAAACTATTTTCACCTAGTCCAATTTAGTCTACTGTCTTTGCAGCTCACTATTTGTTGATCTCCCCATAGAGAAACTTCACTATTTGAAGGACTGTTTGTTAACACTACTTCAAAAAGAGTACTTCTCAAAAGTAGTACAGCAAGTGAATGGAGTATCTTCTGCTAGTCTTTATGATGTGGTTTCCATGGTTTGCTTTTATATGGATGGTTGTCTAACAAGGGAAAGGCATTTTTGTTATTCTGATTAGGTGTGTTTTCTTTGATCTGTTTGCTTGACTGGCATCATGGCATGATGATATTTTAGTGGATAATTATAGCTCTTCTTGTTTAATGGTACATCTTAACCCTGTTAATGCGGAATTTTCAACAAAGTACCAAAACTTCCCTCCAACTCCGCTGAAGCCTAAGAGGCAGCTTCATCATTCTATGTTCTTTCCAGGACACTACAGCTGTGTATGTACTTGCATGGAGCAGCAAAAATGACAGCCATTAGTTGTTCCTCACCACAAGTGCAGGCATATCTCGTTGCCTACCTTAAAGGTGACAGGCCTCAGGTGAGCAGTCTGTAGAGTGTCAAACTCTTAACAGCACCTTGATTCTTCAGAGGTTGATAGGTATGCTAAAGGACACAAATTTCTGATGTAGCTTTTCTCTGCAGACCAAACCTAATAGGAGCAACTATAAGGCATTCTGTGATGCAAAATTACAACTTCATCAGCGGAACAATTTTTTGCCATTAAGAGAAAGTTGACATAACAAAGATTGAGTCAGGCATGGTATCATTGCCATTGACATAAATAAAATTGAGTACAAGAAAAAAGGGGAAAACCAGGAACTAAACAAAATTTTGTAGTTCAAAAGTCCACCCAGTACCACTATGACATATGATACCATCATCCATTCCTGGCTTTCCTATTTGTATCACATTGCATTGTGCCCCTTGCAGTTTTTATTTTAATGCTGTCATAATGTTCTCTTAACCTAAGCATGTGAAGTGTGTGATATACTCTGAAGCCATGACAGAACTTCTCAGTGCTGGATATCACACTATGATAACTGATAATAGCACCACTATTTCAAATGCCAAAATGTTCAGCCTGTACTTCACGTAGAGATCTGTAATATCAATGAACACAAAATAGTGCTTGGGGCAATAGTGAAGCAGAGTGTTTGTCATACTGAGACCATTATCATGGCTGTGAAAGATTTCTACATTGCCACTGACCCGGAACTTTTGAAAATCATCATGATTATGGCAGATGGTGCATCCATGATGCTGGGCATGAGCAGCGTTACTTTGCCCTCACAATGATTTCAGAATTGATGATAACTGAAAGAGGGTATGAATGCTGAAAGAAACTGAGATAGTACTGAGGACTGTCTATACTTTGGGGCATATTTACAAGGAAATGGTGCAGCGGGGTGCCGCAGGCAATCTTGCTGCGCCGAGCTTCCTCATTTCCAGAACGCAGGGATGCACTATATTTACAAGAATATGACACATTCCTGTGTTCTCCCCTGTGCCGGCGCTAAGTTAGCTGCTTAGCGCCAATGCAGGCATTCTAGTGCCATGGTGCAAGGGTGCCTTGTGTTGCATGGGTGATTGTTTTTGTGCAGGATGGGACACCTTCCTAATAGAGATTTGTTCCAGAATGCAGCACACATAGAAAGAGCAAAAAAAGAGGAGAAATCAGAGTATTTCTCCTTGTTGCACCACTCTAATGCTACCCGTGGGGTGGCTTTAGTTTTTGGTGCTGCCACAGATTTATGGTTCTTTGTAAATCTGGGCAGTGTCTAAAAGCAATGGGTGGTATGTGGGTACACCCAAAGCAACATCCATTGCACGGCCCTTTGCTGCAGACAACTGTGTCAGGGTGGCCCATATTTACAAGTGGCTTAATGCCCCCTTGTGAATATGGTGCATGGGACGTTGCCACCGGAGCATCGCCAAAAGTGACACTCCAGTGGTGCAAGGGGGTTGTAAATATGCCCTTTTGTTCTTTAAATCTCCTACAAGAAAATCCTGGCTGGCGAAATCACATGAATCACTCTATATGAAGTGGTCTCCTACTGGCTGCTGAAGGTAGTGCAGTGGCTTTCAAGATATTTTGCGGTCAATACAGTAATGTATAATTATGAAGTTACTCTTAAGTACTTGGAGCATGTGGAAGGTATAGAACATAATCCAGCTATTAAAAAAAGTCTTTATCCACTGTTGATGCTGCACAGCATTGGCAGAGAGTAATAGTGGAAAAACTAAGGAACAATACTCAGGCAACACTGTCTTTTAGATCAGCACATTAAGAGAACTGCTAGCTTTCTACAAGGAAGAGATTCAAAGAGGCCCTTTTTTGTTTATTGATTCAATGTTTGTGAGAAAGTACATGAAAAGGTTCCATAAAAATGAACTGAAGAAGTGATAAGCTTTTAATTCCATGTACAGTAGCACAATCACACTTTGGAATTGAGAAAATACAAAGGCTTGTTTAAAAGTGGAAGAAGATAGGTGATTGTGAAAAACTAAATGATGTTGTTCAACGATACAAATGATATAAGTATGTGGTAGCAGAACATGTAAATGTTGCTCGTCTACCACCAGTTAAGACATGGTGAATTTCACTTTGTGCAATGCTGCCCAGAATAATATGGAATCCCAGCTTGCTGATGTCTAGGCATCATTTAAAGCATCAAGGGCCTGATTTATACTTATGGTGCAAACTTACAACATATAATTTAATTTTGTAAGTTTGAGCCACTTTTGTGTCAAAAAATGACTCAAACGTGACACCAAAAAAGTATAAATCAGGCCCCAAGTGCTGAACGAGGATTCAGCTCCAGGAACAACCAGTGAGAGAAGCAAACAGGTACCCCATCTTGTGACAGCACATGACTTACCTGAGCTCATCTCACAGTATTAGTTTGGCCAGTATGTGCACATTTCACACACTGCTTCACAACAGGGATATCATGACATGAGTCAGTAGGCTGTGCATCAAATTGTAAATGTGTTATCTAACTGTACAACTTGCTATGTATACCAGATCTTGTATAGGCAGCTATTTTTCCAACACCCACTGAGCAGTGTACTAATTGAGAATATTTAGTGAAATCTTCTAATGCTACAACCTTTTGAGACTTGTTCTTTTCTAACATGGGTTGAATGTGCAATTTGAGCAAAGAATTCATGGGATTTTGTAGAGATTTTAGCTACAACTGCAAAACTGCCTTGTAAATCTTTCACATGGAGCTACATACCAGAAATGCACCTTTTCACACGTTCATTTTAAACAAATTTTTGTTGCTAGTGGATACTGCCGTTGATTCTTGTAGCTGTGCACAGCACTTGCATATATGGTCAGTTTGTGATTGCACATATCCTTGGCTGTTGCTCTCAGAGACTTGCATTGCTGCACACAGAGAAAAAAAAGAGAACATTGCTTGACAAATTGGCATCTTTCGTAAATAAGTGAATAATTAACTGGGGTGGATGGTAGTCCCTTTCTAGTCACCAACCTGTTAGGTACAGTTAAAGGCTTCAATAATTTAAACTGTTGTGTAGCAATTTTAGTAATAGCTCCATGCATGTTAGTTTAATACACTAGGCCGCTGTGCACCTTGACCTAGATATACTTTGCTCAGGTATGAGGGTTGATGTCCTCCCTGGGGAACCTGAAAGGCAGGATTAGAGCTTAACATGCTGTGCTCAAAATATGATTTAGATAGGAAATCGTTCATCGATTCTGATGGCAATATGATAGCATTATTCTTATGCTTCTCTCTCATCGTTACCATTTTAATATTGTTGTGTTGTGTCGTTCTGGTTATTGCAGCTCACGCTTTGCTATCTAAAATGCAGTCTTTTCATTAAACCAATCTTTAAAACTTATACTGCTCTTATTGGCATTTATATATGAGACCGAATTGTGAATGAGAGAACCGGATGTGACTTGAGTAACCACGATTTCCCTGAGAAGTACGATATGTCATGCGCTCGGCTACCCAATCATCCCTACCTTACGGGAGAGATGAGGCACTGCTAGTTAGCCGGAGAAAAGCCTGGATTTGGAGCGACAGGTGTCACCTTCTGTGGTCAGACTCAGTCTCTGACATTGTGGATGATCTTGCTACTCAAAATCCAGTAGTCTCATTAGAATAATGAGAACCTACGGGACATGGCACCTAATTTTTGGGTCCTCCGGAGTATCTCTGTCTCATTTTATATAATGACACCTCAATACCGTATGCAGAAACGTCTGTGGTGCTGAGGATTTCCACCACAGCTATGTAGGTAATCCTATTACAACTGGCGGTTGTTCAAGCTTGAACTTTAAAAGGAAACCCCATTTTGGTGTGTCTTCTCTAAACTCATAGTGTTACTATCATGGCGAATCCCCAACATGTACAAATAGCTGTTAACATCAGACAACCTGTCACAGCACACTTATTAGCAAATGGCCTAACGGCCCAGGGAGGTCCAGTCACGTTTGTGGTGCATGCCCACGCAGCTTATAGAACAGAACTTTTTTACTCTTGGTTCACATTTCCAGCAGTTGATGGGAACACAAATACATTTCACCAATATACACCTGCGAACACGTCTGGACAATACAGAGCATACGCATATTTAGAGATTCCTCTATCTTATCAAGAACATAAAAATTGGCTTGATGGCGCCCTACCCATTACAATATTACCAGTAAGGTTAGGTCCACTAAGCAATGACGGTCCTACCTGGCCTTTATTGGCCACCTATACACCACATCCTGCGGTTGGGAATTTAGCGGTAGCTGAGGTTCGTCGCTTATACATTGAGTTAATAGCAATACACAGACGATTAGAACAATTTGTGATGCAAACATTGAATACAAACCCAGCACGTTCTGCATGTTCTGCTCCAGCGCACCCACATGCAGTAACACCAGGTATAAATCCTGCGACTGTACATTCGAATATGGGTAAAGTACCCACCAAACGAGAAGAAACTCCATTTTGGTTAGCACAAAAAATGAATACGCTGGAGGCAGTATTTCCCCATACGGAACCTCTGGATAAACATACAATACTAACGATGTGCTTGCCATTTGGGATGGTCCCTACAGTAGAAAACTGTAATACCTGGTGTACGGTATTTGCCTCACTCTACACAACCGCACATGGTACACCAACACTTGTCAATTTACCGGAAGTGCTGAAACAAATTCAAGATGAATGTGGGGCTGCCACGGCCCTAGATTTGGGGATGGAACTGATGGGCAATTTTGACACAGTGTCCTCAATCATTTTAAGTAACCTTAAAGGGGAAGCAGTCGCACTTGCAGTGCGCATACTTCTCCATGACGTTCTGCAACAAGACCGAGAATGAGAGCTGCCTAAAATAATACCGGAAACATATTCAGGTATCGGTCGAGATAGCCTAGGGGCCAGACCACAAAAAACTCAATTCCAGGGTAAATCAAATAAAGATAACTCCAAACAGCAACCTGAGGGTAATAAGAAACGCTGGGATAAAAAGCAACAAATGCCTAAAAAAGAAAGGGGAGAATCTCCACGTACGGAGACCCCACAGAATAGGTATAATCTCTAAATAGAGATAATATCAAAACGCCTGATAGATATCAATATACTGATACATGCCAATCTCATTCCTTTTAGGACTCATCCGAAAAGAGAAATGAGAGAGGTGGACGATCAAAGCAAGGAACAGAGCACGTGAAACCAAGACAGGAATCACAACGCTCCTCGGAGGTTTATGTTGAAAAGGAAGAGAAACCTGCCCAACAAATACAACAATTTAAAAAGAAAAAGGTGGCAGCAGTCGCAGTTCGACATGCCACACAGGAAAAGGGTCCTCTTGAAGAACAAGAATTGGGCTCTAGCATTACTAGACAGCGCTGCAGAGGTCAGAATAGTTCGCTGGAATCTTCTAGAGCATCTGGAGGTGAAAGCAACTGATGACTTTACACAAGTAGAAACAGCGGACATGCGTGTCTCCAAGCCTGCTAGGGTATACAAAGTAACGCTGCAATTAGAAGGAGACATTGAACGCACAATAAATGCAATCTTTTGGGATCGCATAGTAAAAGTGTATGATGTCTTGTTGGCCGAACTTTGTCCATACCTGCCCATATGGAGAAGATGTCATTAAGCCTTCCCTCTTGCCCCTTGTTCCAGAGGAACTCGCTGAATCCTATTCCATTGAATGGGCTCTAGCACAAGCACCTGCATTATACAGAAATCATGTCGGGTGTGATAAACACTCCCCCTACCATGTAATTCCCAGTAAAAGTGAACCTCAGCCACAACCGCAGTATCCCATAAAACATGAAGCAAAACTACCAGTGAGAGAAATACTCACGATATTAGAGTACTAGGGTGTAATTGAACCCTGTGTCTCGCTGATGAATAACCCTTTATTCCCTGTAGCTAAACCGGACCATTCATATAGAATAGTCTTAGACTATAGACATTTAAATAGTCATACACGCACCTATGCTATACAAAATTCACATAGCACTGCACTAATGAGCAACATAGTGCGTAAAAAATACAAAACAACATTAGACATTTCAAATGGGTTTTTCTGCCAGAATATAGCACCTGAAAGCAGGGACTTAACAAGCTTTAGCGCACTAGGCTCTCAGGAAAAATTCTGCCGTTTGCCTCAGGGGTATAAGTACAGCCCAGGACTGTTTGCAGCTCGTGTCACTGACATTTTACACAAGATTGACCCTGAAGCATTGTCCTATGTAGATGATAAATATCTCACGGATGATGAGTTACTACAACATTTAAGACGAGTAGCCCGCATTGTTGTAGGGTTTGCCGAATTTGGCTACAAATATAACTTCAAAAAAACAAAAATTGCCTTGCTCAGCGTCCTGTTTCTAGGATATGAGCTGTCAAGTGAAGGGAAGAGCCTAGCGCCACCATTTTTTGAAAAATGCACTTAGTTACAACCACTGAATACGATTAAAAATCTCCAATAATTATTGGGTTTCTTAAATTTTGGCAGAACCTACATTCCAGAATATGCTACACGCATAAAACCTTTATATGACTTAATACGACCCGATTTTTCAAGCAAAATCTGGACAACTGAACATAAACGCATTCTTAGAGAATTGCAGACAGACATGCTAGCAGCACAACATTTACACATAGGGGACAGCAAAACACATTTGGTCATCAGGGTAATAGCTGGGGCCATCGGTTTCACCTATGTGACATTCAATGAAGGTGAGACAGTACAGATTGCATGCAAATCACATTTGTAATCAGCAGCTGAACAACGCTTTGCTCCCACAGAGAAAATTTGCACTGCTGTGCAGATGGCTGTTATTAAAGAACGACCTCTCTCCCAAGGGAAACACATTATTGTTGTTTCTCCAATCCTAGCCCTAGAGGCCAGCGTTCCAAACGCGAAAGCACTACATCCACGTTGGATACAATGGGCTACGCCTCTAACAGCCACTGATGTAGACTACATTTTTGACCCAAAGCTACAAACTCAGGAATTCCTACAATATGAAGTAGAATATCCAGTTCAGCAAATACCTTGCCTGTTGATCAGTATCATGAAGTCATGTACACCAATGGCTCTGCACAACCTGCAATTGGAACTAAACATCAATATTATGCTGCTTGCGCAGTCGTAAGTGGCTATATGGAAGGGGATACATGTTCTCCTCTATATACCTTTACACAGACCCTAGGGGACTGTACAGCACAATTGGCTGAGCTAAAAGCTTTGCTGATGGCACTGGAACGCATGGATCAGGCACAGCCTACGCTGATTGTTTGTGATTCATAATATTGTGTCCAGTCCTTAATGAATACCTGCATTATTGGTGCCGGAATGGGTTCAGAGACTCAAAAGGCAACACCATTAAACACAGACTATTGTGGGGGAAAGTAGCGGATCTGAAAGAGACGCTACCGAATGTCCATGTTGTACATACATTTGGACACCAGCGCGTTGGAATACACGTTGCTGGAAATACATTGGCTGCTGAAGCCGCAAAGTCAGCAGTGGCAATAACCACTGTAGCTGCAGTGACTCGCTCGAGTTCCAAACCAGACGCGGACATTTGGGCTGCCGTAAAAGCTACGGCTGATGGTACGCTCCATCCTAAAGGATTTTCTAACAAATATCAATATCATACTGGAAGTATGCTGAACGCTGAAGTTAAGATACCTGGCGTAGGCGTACGAGATGTCCCTAACAAAGATGTAAGACCACAATTGATCAAAGCAGCGCATGAGGGGGTGGCATCTGCACATGCTGGTGTGGCGGCTACGATTTCAATCTTACAGGCCCGTTATTGGTGACCAGGTCTCTATAAAGAGACTAAGCAGTATTTCCGTTGTTGTGACATATGTCAACAAATTAAAGTTTCCATGGCCAAGCACCCACCACAGACACCTCTTTTAATTTCAAACAAACCGTTACAGTGTGTGTACTTAGACCACTGCGGTCCTCTATCACCTGATAGTGCATACAAATACATATTAGTCACTGTTGATTCATGCTCCAGATTTGTATGGGTGTGGACACACCGCTCGACTGACGCCCGGACTGTTATTAAAGATTTGCGACTCTTTATCGGTACATATGCAGTTGCGGCGTTCCGTTCGGACCAGGGCCCTGCTTTCGCCTCAAGGGAATTCATGGACACCATGGCTTCATTGGGGGTCCAACTGCAGTACTCGTCTCCATTTCATCCTGAGGGAAATAGTGTTGTGGAGCGATTAAACAGCGATTTAAATCAATCCTTAACAGCCAGAGTCTTAGGGACGGGTCGTTGTTGGATTAATCACCTGTATGGAGTCCAGAGAGCACTAAATAACCTGCCTAGAAGGTCCCTGGGGGGTCGTACTTCATATGAGTGCCTGTTCGGAACCCGAATGTTTGTTCCAGATCTTGATGGTCCTGGCATGGAGGCAGCAGAAACACCTTTTGACATAAATGAACGTGTCACTGTCTTACAGGAATTGCAACAGTTTTGTGACAATAATTCTTCCGACAGTGCCGCCTCCACAGGAATTAAGGATGTGCCAGTAACATCTACCGGCTGGATTCCCAGAGTTGGAGATCTTGTATCTGAAAAAGTGGCAGTGAAAAAGGAATTTGGCCCTTCTTATCGAGCACCAGTCCCTATACTAGGGATACACGGTACCAGAACTGTTATTCTACCACCGTTGGCAGGTGCCAAAGAAAATCGTTTTGTTTCAATTGACAATGTCAAGTTACACCATGTGGCCGATCCTGCACAGCCGACCAAGAGGAACTTCCAGTAGTTCCCGAATCCCTTTCACTACTGGAGAAGAAGTTCCACTACAAGCTGTTTATACCAACACTGATACCTCTCCGAGCTTGGGGAGGGTGGAAGATGATCCTGCATTAGTTCCACTAACATCAACTGACTTAGAAATGTTTGAACAAGTAAACTCGACTACAAGCCAAACGGATGGTGCTGTCTATAGCGTGCCACCACATGAAACACCAACTCCACCACTGACAACGGTTACGTCATTTGCACGAACTGCCTCTGGTTTTTTTGCCGACTTCCACGATGATTTCTCAGACTCATTTGCCTCTTCAACAGCTGATTTGTCAAGTGCACGTAAGCTAACACATTGGCTTAAAGAAACATATTTCATTTTTCCCTGGAACTATGTAGGGCTTTCTCTGACTGTCCTAGCCTTTCTCCTTTGGAATGGTTTTGTTATTACCTTTTTCTTATTAATACATGGTTATTTTATTCACGAAAGATCAGCAGTTGAACAGGTGGAGCAGGTTTTAAAACCACATTTTCCATCACATAAGGTCCAAAGAGACTTATCCTTTGTGAACATTTCCACAGTGCCAATTCCTGATGGGATTGTTTGGGACAAAGTAATGTTTGATATATATGGTCCCACGGAAATTATTCAAATACCGTATATGTTCAAATTATCAATGAATGATATAGTAATACCTGGCATTGTATCTGATGATTGGGATGTGAAAACAGTTGATTCTATGATGACAGAATTGTAATATTATACTGTCTTTGAAAACGAAGATGTTTACCAATTCAAAGAAAATTATGGTGATATGTTATGCTATAATTATTATGGGCACCACTTCATACATACAGTAGAGCAAGTAGGCCCAAAACTATATTTAATTGCACTCAATGGGAACATTGTCCAACTCCACCGCAAGGGAGTTCTAAAACTTATACTGAAATGTTTACATATTTTTCTAGGCATAATCAAAAGAATGCTGAGTCATATTATTTTAAAGAACCTTCTACTAAGGATATACACATGTTATTGATCAATACGAAATTCATATATTCAGAATCTTTTGTTCCCCGGTTATCAATAGAAGGTTATGAATATTGTTCCAAATCAATTGATTTGAAAAGTGTCCGGGTAACGAAAAATTGGCAGATCAAGAGAAAGGAAACATTGTTTAGAGCATGTCTCATCCCTGTTCAAATGATTTTTTTAAATGAAACAGTGCAACATACAAGTAGTATAGGCTTAGCAGCAATCAGAGAATTAAACATGCCCAGTATACCTGCCACTGCAAAATTTGACAACTGGCAAAAATAAACGAATGCAACTAAAGATGAGCTTAATAAGTTGTCCAGAATGGTACGTTTAATGCTTCACTGACACGTCCAGGCGGGTGCTTATTGTGGCCCATAGATACCAACGGGTGTCACCAACGTTTTATTAACTCCTCTGGGGGTTTTAGGACGAGTAGGCCAGACCCTCGCTATATATCGCCAGAACATGGACTGGAAGTTTGTCTTTCACAGCAGCGCCCCCCCAGCAATAGATGCTGATCTGATGTTCTTGCTGAGGGTTCATCACCAGACATGCGCACTGCACGGGATGCCGCCTTAGTTGATACTGGGGCTATGGTACACACCTGCTCCTCGATCTTTTTTGGCACGGACTTTCCGGTTTTGTCATTTGCCGAAGTGGAAGATCTCCTGCTTTCCATGACTCGTGCATGATTTGGAACTCTTCTATATTGACATTTTCATTGAATTCGGTTCTAAGCCACAAGCTCAAATTGCCAAGTAGTGTGCTTGTGTGTCCTTTTAACTTGTCAAAATTGAGTAGGAATTTAGGTATATCTTAGGTTGAGAAATTTTAGTTTTGGCTTGAACCACTTTTTACCGACAAGGTGAGAGTGTTGGGTAGCCATTTTTGTTATAGCTCCATGCACGTTAGTTTAATACACTAGGCCACTGTGCACCTTGACCTAGATATATTTTATTCATCTTTGCATTGATATTTTTACAATAACCAGTTTTACATCTTGTTTTAATTTCTTCTATCTTACTGTTTTGCTTAGTCCAGCACTGTGTTCTCAAACAACACATTCTTGCTCACTTCAGTCAAGGCTACAGTCTGGCACATTGCCGGTAAATGTGGTAGAAGTTTAGTCTCCAACATTTGTAAAAAATACACATCCTTACGTAGGGACATTTTCTTAGAACATCAGCCGTGTTAATTATAAAAACACTTTCTAGTCCCATTACACGTCAATAGGGAGATTCCAGCCAGGGGACCACAACTGTATGCTGATTGTTTCCCTACAGGTGCAGACGCAGATTACAGGCCTTTGCTCAGGTAAGAGGGTCGATGTCCTCCCAGGGAAACCTGAAAGGCAGGATTAGAGCTTAACATGCCGTGCTCAAAATATGATTTAGATAGGAAATAGTTCATCGATTTTAGTGGCAATATGACAGCATTAGTCTTATGCTTCACTCTCATCGTCACCATTTTAATATTGTTGCGTTGTGTCGTTCTGGTTATTGCAGCTCACGCTTTGCTATCTAAAATGCAGTCGTTTTATTAAACCAATCTTTAAAACTTATACTGCTCTTATTGTCATTTATATATGAGACTGAATTGGGAATGAGAGAACCGGATGTGACCTGAGTGACCACGACTTCCCTGAGAAGTACGATATGTCATGCGCTTGGCTGCCCAATCATCCCTACCTTCCAGGAGAGATGAGGCACTGCTAGTTAGTCGGAGCAAAGCCAGGATTTGGAACAACAGGTGTCACCCACTGAGGGTTAGACTCTGTCTCTGTAGGAAAGTCCTTTTTTTTTTGCCTGATCACCCCCACTCTTTCTGGATAGGTACTGGTGGTTACTGACTCTTGGCTGTGCCCTGGGTACTGCTTACCAGTCCCAGGGCCAGTGCTCTGTGTAAAATGGATATGCAAATTAGGCTAATTATAATTGGCTAAGTTAACCTACCTATAAGTCCCTAGTATATGGTAGGGCATGTAGGTTTAGGGACCACAGCATAGGTGGTGCACACCTAGGTGCATTGCTGAAGTGCCCAGTGTCATTTTAAAAGCAAGCCTGCCTTGCTGGCTGCTTTTAAATTAAAGTTATATGCAAATTCGACTTTGGAATTAAAGGTACTTCCAAAGTCTTAAACTACCTTATTTTTACATATAAGTCACCCCTATGGTGTGCCCTATGTGCCCCTAGGGCTGGGTGCCATGTAACTATAAGCAGGGACTTTATAAAAATAGATTTATAAGCCCTGGTGAGGTAAAAACAGCCAAATTCGTTTTTCCCTCATTGAAGTAAATGTCCTTCATAGGCTAGAATGGGCAGACTTTATTTTAAATTTTAAAGTCTCCTTAAATGTTACATACCAAGAATTTGGTATCAAATTGATTGTTATAATAAATCCCACAACTTCCAGTTGTTGGATTTAATATAACTAGTGCAGGTAAAAAGTTTAGACTTTACCTAAAAAGTTGCCAATTTCAGCTCTGCATTGTTTTTGCTGCTGTGCTCTGATTGGCCAGCCTGCAGCAGCTTCTGCCAGGCTACTTTAATGAGGTGTGAAGTGGCCTGGCTTCACACAAAGGAATGTGCTTGGGGGAGAGAATCTCCCCTCAGCAGATGGTGAGGCAGGAAGGGGGAGGGCTGCCAAACTGGTCTTCAAAGGCAGAGAAGGACATCTGGAGCACCCAGCAACACCCCCACATCCTGCAACCCCAGACAGCTAGGTGCCCCCTTGATTAGATTAGGAGAGGGCAGGAGAGGGGTGTGTTTATGATTTTTAGCCACACCAGTGGGTGGGCTCAGCCAGATCTCTCCTCCAAAAATCAGATTCATCCATTTTGGATTTTTAGAGACTGTTGCCTTCTGGGATGGATTTTTGCCACACTTCCCAGGAAGTGGTCATCACAGGGGGACGACCCTGTCCCTGATTGGAGAACCAGGGCCCCCCTGCTTTTCACCCAGGAGCAAGGATAAAACTGGCAGACCTGCACCCACGCCTCAGATCCCCACCAAATTTCAAGAAGAAAGAACTACAAGGAGAAGAAGGACTTCCCTGCTGGACCCCTGGCCTGCACCTGGACCCTGCACTCAGAAAGACTGCACCAGCTGCACACTTGGGCTTCACCACAAGAAGGACTTTGCCTGGCTTCCACTGGTTCAAGGAGGGACTCCCTGTTTGCTACAGGTGAAAAATTGCTATCCAGAGTCCCCTGCACCAACTCCTGAAAAAGTGACCAGCTGACCACTGTCCAGTGGCCAAAAAGGAGTTTGCGCCAGGTGTATTCTGGGAGTTGAAGTCCGCACTTCCCAAGGACCATCACAGAACTTCTGGACCCTTGGGGTGAGCTGTGGACCCCAAAAGAACCTTAAAAGAACATCTGGGTGAAGCCCCAGAAGTTTGGAAAAGATTGGAGAATTTTTGAAAAAAAGCTCCATAAAGTGACCGACCCGACGCGGAAATTCTAGCCGGCTTGCCTCAACCGCGACCCGGCCTGACTTCGTGGTTCGTCCCGGTAAAGAAAAACATCCAAAAAAGAGACTAAGTCCGAACGTAAAAAGTTGACCGGGACCTTCCAGCCATCGTATCCGAGAAGGGCTCCACGGACGTCGGATCAAGATCCAGGTTTACCCCGGTCGAAGGATTTTCATCTCGAAAAAACGACTAAGTCCGAAGGTAAAAATCACCACCGAGGAAACCGACTTCGCGTATCCGGACAAGGGCTCCAGGAGGTCGGATCCAACTGGCAGGTTCGTCCCGGGGAAGAAAAACATCAAAAAAGAGACTAAGTCAGAAGGTAACTTTTTAACCGAGGCCTCCCGCGACTTGTAGCCGAACAGGGCTCCATCGCGGTCGGCCTGAAAGTTTGACTTTGCCCCGGTCCTGGTGCAACCAGATGACCCGATTGGTGCTTTTTGTTTCTAAGCGCTAGAAAATAATAATACTTTAAAAATTTATATCTCCGGTTCCCCTGAACCGATTTTAATCGTTTTTGTGTCATTTTAAAGATAAAAATATAAGCTATTTTTATAAATTGGTTTTGGATTTTTAAACTGTTTCCTGTGTTTTATTTAATTACTGTTTTGTGATATTTGAATGCTTTACACTTTGTCTCCTAAGTTAAGCCTTGACGCTCGATGCCAAGCTACCAAGGGTAGAGCTGGGATTAATTTACTGAGACCTAACTGTACTTATGTGGAGGTTTGTGGCTTGTTGCTAGGTGTAGGTACCTACCTGCCCTACCAATAACCCATTTTCCAACATAATTGGAAGCAGCGACGGGATCCTGTACTTGTGTTCAATATCACGTTACAGTTTTAGATAAAACAAATTAAAAATCCTTTAAATTGTCCTAGTGCAAAAATTGTTTTTAATTTTTAATTTAAATTTTTTTTAAAAATTAATTTGGATTAATTTCAATTATTGAATTTTTGTAATTTTTCTAAATTCTTGTTACCAATTTTTGCAAAAAGTTTTTGTTGACACAAAACTAGGGAACCATGTAGCTTGATCTGGCTAGCCTACCCACACTGACAGTAGTCCAGCTTAGGGGGTTGTGTATTGAGAGAGGGTTGCCTGCAACCCCTGATCTCAGGAAGCAAATCCTGATTAAATCCCTGACAGCATGGGCTGAGGCCCAAGAGGTAGAGACAGAGGAAGCTCCAGAGGAGGAAGAAAAAGAGGAAGATGCTAACTCTAACCACTCAGGGGAGGGAAGGCATCAGACCCCAAGTGAGGAAGAGGAGGAACGGTCCTCAGTGGATACAGTCACTAGGGGCAGACCCAAAGCTAGTGGTAGGAAGGGGGTCCTTTCAGGAGGAGAGAACCCATCCATCAGGGAAAGAGAGCTGGAAGCCCAGCTAGCCTACATAGCTTTGGAAGCAGATAAGCTTGCCCTAGAAAAGAAAAAGTGGGCAAGCAAAGAAAAAAAAGATGGAAGCAGCGAGAAAGAAACTGAGGTGTCCCTGGGTGGGGGTTTTGCCCCCAGATTACCCAAAGGGGTGGTTCCTGCTTATGTAGAGGGAGATGACATAGATAAGTGGCTGGGGGCCTTTGAGAGGGCCCTCCAGATGAGGAAAGTCAAGCCTCAGTACTGGGGTTCACTCCTTTGGGAGTTAGTTCCCAACTCTGGGAGGGATAGGCTCCTAACCATGAGTGGGGAGGATGCAGACTCATACCCCAGTATGAAGAGTTGCTTGACTAAAAAGTTTGGTCTAACCCCAGAGCTGTATAGGCTTAAGTTTAGGGACACCCAAAAGACAAGCACCCAGTCCTGGGTGGACTTTGTGGACATTTCAGTAAAAACACTGGCGGGCTGGATACAGGGCAACAGGGTAAGTACCTTTGAGGGGCTGTACAATTTGATTATGAGGGAGCACCTTCTAACTAATTGTGTCCAAGAGAGGCTCCGCCAGTATCTAGTAGACTCTAGGTTGACCAACCCCAGAGAGCTGGGGGAGGCAGCAGATGACTGGTTAAGAACTAGGGTTAACCAGAGACCCCCAGGGGGTGATCAGAAAAAGGGAGGACATGGTTTTTCTCAGGGGAAGAACCAGGGGAAATATGACAAAAAACCCAAAGAGTCCTCACAAGAGTCCCCAAAAACTTCTCAGGGAGGGGGAGCCCCGAGCCAATTCACTTTTAAAGGGAAAGGATATCAGGGAAAGAATTATGATCCTGCTAAAGCAGGAAAGTTTCAGGAGCTTGCTAAGGCCGGCAAGTGTTTTGACTGTTATCAGCCAGGACATAAAAGAGGAGATGCTATCTGCACCAAGAAGCCCCCCACTGGTGGGCAATCCCAGGGGATTGCTAGTGTAGGGTTGGGGGTGGAAGTTGGCCCAGGGGTGGAATCAGGGTACACTGAAGTCACCTTAGTATCCGTGGGTGGGGTGGACATTGCAACTATGGCCACCTTACCTCCCATCATGGAGAGGTATAGGCAGAGGCCTAAAGTCAATGGGACTGAAGTGGAAGCTCTGAGAGATACAGGAGCCAGTGTGACAATGGTCGCAGAAAAGCTGGTTTCTCCAGCGCAGGTCTTACCTGGTGTCTTCCACCAGGTGACTTATGCAGATACCAGAACCAAACTCCATCCCATGGCTATGGTGAGTCTGGAATGGGGAGGTGTGACTGGCCCTAAAAAAGTAGCTGTAGCTCCTGCCCTCCCAGTAGAGTGTCTGCTGGGAAATGATCTTGAAGCATCTGAATGGTCAGAAGTGGAGAGAAGGGTCCATGCACAGATGCTGGACCTCCCTGAATGGGTGTGTGCTGTGACCAGGTCACAGGCAGCACAACAGGGAAATGCTGGACACTTGGACCCTGGAACAATGGGCCAAGCCTCCAAGAAGAAGAGAAAGGGCACTGGGTCTGGCTTACCAGCCCCAACAAGTACAGAGGGTCAGGAAGAATCCAACCCTGAGGGGGAGGATCTGAACTCTGAGGGAGGGACACCTTCTCTGCAAACTCTGCCTGACTTGGCAGAACTACAAGGGGAAGGTGGGCCCACCAGAGAAGATTTGTGCCAGGGACAAAGAGAGTGTCCCACTCTTGAGGGCCTGAGGCAGACTGCTGCCAGGCATGAACAAGGGGATACCAGTGGTACCCACAAGGTTTACTGGGAGGATGGAGTTCTCTACACTGAGGCTAGGACCCTTAAAGAAGGGGCTACTAGGAGAGTAGTGGTCCCCCAAAAGTATAGAGAATTCCTCCTTACCTTAAGCCATGATATCCCCTTAGCTGGTCATTTGGGACGGACCAAGACCTGGAGCAGGCTGGTCAACCATTTTTTTTGGCCTGAAATGTCAGAAAAAGTCAGGGAGTTTTGCAGCTCCTGTGTCACCTGTCAAGCCAGTGGCAAGACAGGGGGCAAACCAAAGGCTCCCTTGATTCCACTGCCAGTGGTTGGGACTCCCTTTGAGAGGGTGGGGATTGACATTGTTGGTCCCCTAGACCCACCAACTGCTTCAGGTAACAGGTACATTGTGGTGGTAGTGGACCATGCCACCAGGTACCCTGAGGCAATACCCCTCCGGACAGTCACTGCACCCACAGTGGCTAGGGCCCTACTTGGTGTGTTCACCAGAGTGGGATTCCCAAAGGAGGTGGTCTCAGATAGGGGCACAAACTTTATGTCAGCCTATCTCAAAGCCATGTGGGAGGAGTGTGGTGTTACTTATAAGTTCAGCACACCCTACCATCCACAGACCAATGGTCTGGTGGAAAGATTCAATAAGACCCTGAAGGGCATGATCATGGGTTTGTCTGACAAACTCAGGAGGAGATGGAATGTCCTCCTCCCATGCCTGCTGTTTGCCTACAGGGAGGTGCCACAGAAGGGGGTTGGATTCAGCCCCTTTGAGTTACTGTTTGGGCACCCTGTAAGAGGCCCATTGTGCTTGGTGAGAGAGTCTTGGGAAAAGCCTCTCAAGGAATCCAAGGAGAATGTGCTGGATTATGTACTAGGCCTGGGGTCTCGCATGGCTGAGTATATGAAGAAGGCAAGCAGAAACCTGGAGGCCAGTCAGGAGCTCATGAAGCTCTGGCATGATCAAAAGGCTACCATGCCTGAGTATCACCCAGGACAGCTGGTGTGGGTTTTGGAGCCCATGGCTCCTAGGGCACTACAGGCCAAATGGACTGGGCCCTATCCAATCCTAGAGAAAAAAGGTGAGGTCACCTACTTGGTGGACCTTGGCACCCCCAGGAATCCTCACAGGATCCTACATGTAAACAGGATGAAACCCCACCAGGACAGGGCAGACATGACCATGCTGATGGTCACTGATGAAGGGAAGGAGGAGGAGGGTGAACCTCTGCCAGACCTCCTGTCCTCAAAGGCAAAAGATGGGTCAGTGGAGGGAGTGGTACTCTCTCCCAAATTGACAGATCAGCAACAACAAGACTGTAAGCAAGTCTTGGGACAGTTTGCTAGTCTGTTCTCCCTGACCCCTGGACTCACCAATTGGTGTGTCCATGATGTTGACACTGGTGACAGCTTGCCTGTCAAGAACAAGCTGTACAGGCTGTCTGACCAGGTCAAGGCCAACATCAAAGCTGAAGTGGCTAAGATGTTGGACCTGAAGGTAATTGAGCCCTCTGATAGTCCTTGGTCCAGTCCAGTGGTACTGGTGCCCAAAGCTAATCCCCAAGGTGGGAAGAAAGAATTAAGATTCTGTGTGGACTACAGAGGTCTAAATGCAGTCACTAGGATTGATGCTCACCCCATACCTAGAGCTGATGAGCTCATTGACAGGTTGGGGGCTGCCAAATTCCTGAGCACATTTGATCTGACCTCAGGATATTGGCAGATTGCCTTAAGTCCAAGGGCTAAGGAGAGGTCAGCATTTTCCACACCAGAGGGCCACTTTCAGTTCAAGGTGATGCCCTTCGGGATGAAAAATGCTCCTGCCACCTTCCAACGGTTGGTGAATAGAGTCCTATCTGGGTTGGAATCTTTTAGTGCAGCTTATCTGGATGATATAGCTGTATTTAGTTCCACCTGGAGGGACCACCTGGTCCACCTGAAGGAAGTGATTCAGGCCCTGCTTCAAGCAGGCCTGACTATCAAGGCAAGCAAGTGCCAGATAGGGCAAAGTTCTGTTGTGTACCTGGGCCACCTTGTTGGTGGAGGCCATGTACAACCTCTCCAGCCCAAGATCCAGACTATCCTGGATTGGGAGGCTCCAAAAACCCAGACTCAGGTCAGGGCCTTTCTTGGCCTGACTGGGTATTACAGGAGGTTTGTTCAAAATTTTGGGACCATAGTGGCCCCTCTAACTGAGCTTACCTCCAAGAAACAACCCAAGAAGGTCATTTGGACCCCAGAGTGTCAAAAAGCTTTTGACACCCTAAAAGAGGCTATGTGTTCAGCACCAGTGTTACTGGCCCCTGACTATAGCAAGGAATTTGTAGTGCAAACAGATGCTTCAGAGGAAGGGATTGGGGCAGTGTTAGCACAAGTTAATGAAGAGGGCCATGATCACCCAGTTGCCTTCATCAGCAGGCGACTACTCCCCAGAGAGAAAAAATGGAGTGCCATTGAGAGGGAGGCCTTTGCTGTGGTTTGGTCCCTGAAGAAGTTGAGGCCTTACTTGTTTGGCACTCACTTCCGTGTACAAACTGACCACAGACCTCTCAGATGGTTGATGCAGATGAGGGGGGAGAACCCAAAACTGTTAAGGTGGTCCATTTCCCTACAGGGGATGGACTTCACAGTGGAGCACAGACCTGGGACTGCTCATGCCAATGCAGATGGCCTTTCCAGGTTTTTCCACTTAGCTGATGAGGACTACCAGGGTGTAGGTTAGTACCCATCACCTTTCATCTGGGGGGGGGGCAGTGTAGGAACGTCCTTTTTTTTTGCCTGATCACCCCCACTCTTTCTGGATAGGTACTGTTGGTTACTGACTCTTGGCTGTGCCCTGGGTACTGCTTACCAGTCCCAGGGCCAGTGCTCTGTGTAAAATGGATATGCAAATTAGGCTAATTATAATTGGCTAAGTTAACCTACCTATAAGTCCCTAGTATATGGTAGGGCATGTAGGTTTAGGGACCACAGCATAGGTGGTGCACACCTAGGTGCATTGCTGAAGTGCCCAGTGTCATTTTAAAAGCAAGCCTGCCTTGCTGGCTGCTTTTAAATTAAAGTTATATGCAAATTCGACTTTGGAATTAAAGGTACTTCCAAAGTCTTAAACTACCTTATTTTTACATATAAGTCACCCCTAAGGTGTGCCCTATGTGCCCCTAGGGCTGGGTGCCATGTAACTATAAGCAGGGACTTTATAAAAATAGATTTATAAGCCCTGGTGAGGTAAAAACAGCCAAATTCGTTTTTCCCTCATTGAAGTAAATGGCCTTCATAGGCTAGAATGGGCAGACTTTATTTTAAATTTTAAAGTCTCCTTAAATGTTACATACCAAGAATTTGGTATCAAATTGATTGTTATAATAAATCCCACAACTTCCAGTTGTTGGATTTAATATAACTAGTGCAGGTAAAAAGTTTAGACTTTACCTAAAAAGTTGCCAATTTCAGCTCTGCATTGTTTTTGCTGCTGTGCTCTGATTGGCCAGCCTGCAGCAGCTTCTGCCAGGCTACTTTAATGAGGTGTGAAGTGGCCTGGCTTCACACAAAGGAATGTGCTTGGGGGAGAGAATCTCCCCTCAGCAGATGGTGAGGCAGGAAGGGGGAGGGCTGCCAAACTGGTCTTCAAAGGCAGAGAAGGACATCTGGAGCACCCAGCAACACCCCCACATCCTGCAACCCCAGACAGCTAGGTGCCCCCTTGATTAGATTAGGAGAGGGCAGGAGAGGGGTGTGTTTATGATTTTTAGCCACACCAGTGGGTGGGCTCAGCCAGATCTCTCCTCCAAAAATCAGATTAATCCATTTTGGATTTTTAGAGACTGTTGCCTTCTGGGATGGATTTTTGCCACACTTCCCAGGAAGTGGTCATCACAGGGGGACGACCCTGTCCCTGATTGGAGAACCAGGGCCCCCCTGCTTTTCACCCAGGAGCAAGGATAAAACTGGCAGACCTGCACCCACGCCTCAGATCCCCACCAAATTTCAAGAAGAAAGAACTACAAGGAGAAGAAGGACTGCCCTGCTGGACCCCTGGCCTGCACCTGGACCCTGCACTCAGAAAGACTGCACCAGCTGCACACTTGGGCTTCACCACAAGAAGGACTTTGCCTGGCTTCCACTGGTTCAAGGAGGGACTCCCTGTTTGCTACAGGTGAAAAATTGCTATCCAGAGTCCCCTGCACCAACTCCTGAAAAAGTGACCAGCTGACCACTGTCCAGTGGCCAAAAAGGAGTTTGCGCCAGGTGTATTCTGGGAGTTGAAGTCCGCACTTCCCAAGGACCATCACAGAACTTCTGGACCCTTGGGGTGAGCTGTGGACCCCAAAAGAACCTTAAAAGAACATCTGGGTGAAGCCCCAGAAGTTTGGAAAAGATTGGAGAATTTTTGAAAAAAAGCTCCATAAAGTGACCGACCCGACGCGGAAATTCTAGCCGGCTTGCCTCAACCGCGACCCGGCCTGACTTCGTGGTTCGTCCCGGTAAAGAAAAACATCCAAAAAAGAGACTAAGTCCGAACGTAAAAAGTTGACCGGGACCTTCCAGCCATCGTATCCGAGAAGGGCTCCACGGACGTCGGATCAAGATCCAGGTTTACCCTGGTCGAAGGATTTTCATCTCGAAAAAACGACTAAGTCCGAAGGTAAAAATCACCACCGAGGAAACCGACTTTGCGTATCCGGACAAGGGCTCCAGGAGGTCGGATCCAACTGGCAGGTTCGTCCCCGGGAAGAAAAACATCAAAAAAGAGACTAAGTCAGAAGGTAACTTTTTAACCGAGGCCTCCCGCGACTTGTAGCCGAGCAGGGCTCCATCGCGGTCGGCCTGAAAGTTTGACTTTGCCCCGGTCCTGGTGCAACCAGATGACCCGATTGGCGCTTTTTGTTTCTAAGCGCTAGAAAATAATAATACTTTAAAAATTCATATCTCTGGTTCCCCTGAACCGATTTTAATCGTTTTTGTGTCATTTTAAAGATAAAAATATAAGCTATTTTTATAAATTGGTTTTGGATTTTTAAACTGTTTCCTGTGTTTTATTTAATTACTGTTTTGTGATATTTGAATGCTTTACACTTTGGTGGTCATTCTGACCCCGGCGGTAAAATGCACTTACCGCCGGTCAGAAGACCGCCATAACACCGCCGCGGCCGCGGAAACCTGCCACGGTCATTCTGACCCGCAGAAGGCAAACCTCCGAAAATCCGACAGCCACAACCGACCGCCAGACCAGCGGTCGGCGGAAAGGTGGAGGTGACCAAACCTCCACCGCCACGCCAACAGAAATACGCCCATGCCATTACGACCCACGAATCCACGCGGCGGTCATTCAAACGCGGTATTCCATTGGCGGGACACACCGCCGCGGTCAGAATACACACCAACGAACAAAACTCAGCCACATTGGACGATTTGAATCCCACACACCTGATACACATACACACACCACTCCCACACACACAATACAATATAAAACACCCACCCACATCACCCACAAACCCCTACGCAAAAAAATTCAGAAAGAAGGCCAGAGCGAGACACCAGCATCCACAAACTAACAGCCACAGCCACTCAACACCATCACCCACACACTATCCACACACAAAACAACACACACCACCACACTCAACACACTTAACTACACATACTCCACCCCACACATCATACACACCACCCCATGGCACCCCAAAGACAACCCCGCTTCACAGACGAAGAACTCAGGGTCATGGTGGAGGAAATCGTTCGGGTAGAGCCCCAGCTGTTCGGCACACAGATACAATACACCAGCATTGCCCGGAGGACGGAGCTATGGCAGAGGATTGTCGACAGGGTCAACGCAGTGGGACAGCACCCCAGAAATCGGGAAGACATCAGGAAGCGATGGAACGACCTACGGGGGAAGGTGCGTTCCATGGTATCCAGGCACAACATCGCCGTGCAGAAGACTGGCGGAGGACCCCCACCTCAACCCCCACAATTCACATCATGGGAGGAGGAAGTCTTGAACATCCTGCATCCTGACGGCCTCGCAGGAGTCGGCGGAGGAATGGATACTGGTAAGTTGAAGCTTCAATACTGCTTCCCCCCCACCTGCATGCCAAATCATACCCCAACCCTCACCCCCATCCTCGAACCCCACCCTCACCCCCACCCCCATCCTCACCCCCACCCTCACCCCCACCACCATCCTCACCCCCACCACCATCCTCACCCCCACCCCCAGCACACCTATTCCCCGCCAATGTCTCACCATCACAACCCACACATCCCAAAACCTAGGCCTGCATGCGTCCACTAAGCATGGACACCCATCACCAAAGCATGCCCAATGCATATACACATCCCCCCCACAAGCCACCCTCACCAAAGCCCCCACACACGAATGCCAGCACTTGGGGACACGAGAACCCATAGATACACCCATATGCCACACATTGAAACTATAACCATACCTCTATACCCCTGCAGGACCCGACCGTCAACACACCGCGGCGGAGGGGCCAGAATTCTCCACACCCCCCACCCAAGAGGCCGTCAGCGATGACAGCAGCTCTGTCGACCTGGACACCGATGACCAGCCCGGACCATCGGGGACCTCTGGACAGTCGGTTCCCCTCACACAGGCCCAGGCCACTACAGACCCAAACCCCTCTGGGAACACCAGCACAGCTCCCACCCAGCGGGCCCATGCCTCTGTCTCCAGGGCGCGTCAATCTGCGGTGTGTCTACCACTACAGGGCACCCAGGATAACCCACCACCCCAACAACAACAGGGACCTGGGGGCAGTGGTAGTGGGCACACCGGCCAGGGGGCAGAGGCCCAGGGATACAGGGCAACTCGGAGGGCAGCTGTGCGACAGGGGGGGGACGGGCCCAGGGAACCCACTCTCCACGAGGTCCTCACCACCATCATGGGAGCATACAACCGCTCCCAGGAGACGATGGCGACGGTACTGGCCCGGTTCCAGGAGATCCAGGTACTGCAGGAGGAACACTATCGGGGGTACAGGGAGGACATCAGAGCCATCAACACCACCCTGGTTACCATGGTAGGGCTGCTGCAGGACCTCGTCAACACCAGGGCGGACACTCAACAACACCCAAGGGCCCCTGCCACTAGCCTGGACCAAGAACAGCCAACCACCTCCGCCGGCGCTAGTGGACAGGAGGCCCCCGCACAGCAGCAGCCCACCAGACCCCCACCTCCTGCAGGAGAAGAACCACCCCGCAAGAGGGCCCTGAGATCTCGCAAGAAGACAGAGTAGGATGTCAAGACCCCCGCCAGCAATGGATACCACCTGATGTCATCCCACTGGCCCACATTGTCACCCTGTCCATCCTTGAACTGCCCATGCTCCATCTCTCCACAGGCCTCTGGACAATGCACCTGTGTGACTGTTACTCTGGACTCTGCCATGGACATTCCTTCACCATAGCCCCCACCCACTTGAAACCACCCATCCCATTTTGAGCACTTAAATAAACACCTATTTTGCACCAAAATATCTGGAGTCTGGCTGTGATTTCAATAGATTGTAATTGACATGACAGTGCAAATATGTCCTTGTACATGGTGAAGTCAACAAACAGCTGCCACAAAGCTGTAGTCCATGGGGAAACGAAGCACAGGACTCGTAGTGGGGACCCCAGATCTGAAATAGGGAGGGAAAAGCCAAAACTCAGTCATCATACACTGGGGCAAATAGACAGGCAGCAGAGATGCAGGAGAGTAGTTAACATTTACTAAATTATCTTTGAAATGTTACCTGTGTCCTATTGGAAGTACTGTTCAATGATTCTGTCCCTGTTGTCTGTTTCAGCCCCGTCGTCTTCCTCCTCGTCACTCTCCTCAGGTTCCACCGCTGCCACAACACCACCGTCTCGACCATCCTCCTGCAGGAAAGGCACCTGGCGGCGCAAAGCCAGGTTGTGAAGCATGCAGCAGGCCACGATGATGTGACACACCTTCTTAGGTGAGTACATTAGGGATCCACCTGTCATATGCAGGCACCTAAACCTGGCCTTTAGGAGGCCAAAGGTGCGTTCGATCACCCTCCGAGTACGCCCATGGGCCTCATTGTACCGTTCCTCTGCCCTGGTCCGGGGATTCCTTACTGGGGTCAGTAGCCACGACAGGTTGGGGTACCCAGAGTCCCCCACTAGCCATACACGGTGTCTCTGTAGCTGTTCCATCACGTAAGGGATGCTGCTATTCCTGAGGATGTAGGCGTCATGCACTGACCCTGGGAATTTGGCATTTACATGCGAGATGTACTGGTCAGCCAAACACACCACCTGGATGTTCATTGAATGGTAACTTTTTCTGTTCCTGTACACCTGCTCCCTGTCTCTTGGGGGAACCAAAGCCACATGGGTCCCATCAATGGCACCAATTACGTTGAGAATATGTCCAAGGGCGTAGAAATCACCCTTCACTGTAGCCAATTCGCCCACCTCAGGGAAAATGATGTAGCTCCTCACGGATTTCAGACAACACTCTGGATAACACCTTCGAAAACATGGGCTGAGACATCCCAGAAGCAATTCCCACTGTTGTCTGAAATGACCCACTTGCCAAGAAATGGAGTACTGACATGACCTGCACCAGAGGGGGAATCCCTGTGGGTTGGCGGATGGGGGACATCAGGTCGGGCTCCAGCTGGGCACACAGTTCATGGATAGTGGCACTTTTAAGACGGTAGGTCAGGATAATGTGGCGTTCTTCCATTGTCGACAGGTCCACCAGCGGTCGGTACACGGGAGGATTCATCCGTCTCCTCGCCCAACCCAGCGGACGGTGCCTAGGAAGGACAACATGGAGCACACAGTCAAGCAACCCACAGGTACGTACTCACAGCTAGCACAGTAAACGATTCTCTATGCAGTGAATGGCGTGTCTGAGTGGCTATGCAAGGCCTAGGCCTGTGTGACGCAGTTGAAATTGAGCCATGTGGGCCCTGGAAATGGCGGCTGCCTGACCTGTGAAGTGTGACAATGGGATGTGAGGTCAATGCGCTGGCGTGGCACACCGCGGCGGGCGGCGGGCGAAGACCGCGGCGCGAAGCCGCATTGGTTAACATTGAAGCCTATGGGTTTCAGGAGCCAATGGCGAAGGGCGCCGGCGGTGGCGGGACGCACCGCCGCGGTACTCACCGCCGCGGACGTGACCGCCATTTTCTATCTACTTATCCACTTGCGACTTGAACTTTCACAGGAGAGGACCTATACTGCAAGTGTTGCTGTGACCTCGGTCTGGAAGGGACAATGGCTGCTGCGCCTGGGGAAAGGGCCCCTGCCTTCACTGGAGAGGAGTTGGAGAAACTTGTGGATGGGGTCCTCCCCCAGTATGCGCTACTCTACGGTCCTCCAGACCAACAAGTGAGTTTAATTCAATCTGGATTTGTGGCCACTGGCTGGCTTGGGGGCCTGGCGGGGGGCCTGGCGGGGATGGGGGGCATGTTGGGCCGGGTGGGGGGCATGGCGGGGGGCCTGGCGGGGATGGGGGGCATGTTGGGCCTGGCGGGGGCATGGCGGGGGGCATGGCGGGGATGGGGGGCATGTTGGGCCTGGCGGGGGGCCTGGCGGGGATGGGGGGCATGTTGGGCCTGGCGGGGGGCATGGCGGGGATGGGGGGCATGTTGGGCCTGGCGGGGGGCATGGCGGGGGGCCTGGCGGGGATGGGGGGCATGTTGGGCCTGGCGGGGGGCATGGCGGGGGGCCTGGCGGGGATGGGGGGCATGTTGGGCCTGGCGGGGGGCATGGCGGGGGGCATGGCGGGGATGGGGGGCATGTTGGGCCTGGCGGGGGCATGGCGGGGGGCCTGGCGGGGATGGGGGGCATGTTGGGCCTGGCGGGGGGTCTGGCGGGGATGGGGGGCATGTTGGGCCTGGCGGGGGCATGGCGGGGGGCATGGCGGGGATGGGGGGCATGTTGGGCCTGGCGGGGGGCATGGCGGGGGGCCTGGCGGGGATTGGGGGCATGTTGGGCCTGGCGGGGGGCCTGGCGGGGATGGGGGGCATGTTGGGCCTGGCGGGGGGCATGGCGGGGATGGGGGGCATGTTGGGCCTGGCGGGGGCATGGCGGGGGGCCTGGCGGGGATGGGGGGCATGTTGGGCCTGGCGGGGGGCATGGCGGGGGGCCTGGCGGGGATGGGGGGCGTTGGGCCACTGGCAAGGAAAATGCCGACAAACTTGAACGTGGTATTTCTCCCTCCCTGTACGTGTCACATAGGTCCGCGCCCATGAGAAGATCGGGATTTGGCGTGCCATCGCCAAGGAAGTCCGGACCCTGGGGGTCCACCATCGACGGGGCACCCACTGCCGCAAGAGGTGGGAGGACATTCGCTGCGGGACCAAGAAGACCGCCGAGTCTCTGCTGGGGATGGCCTCCCAACGTAGGCGGGGTGCCTGCCGTCAACTGAGCCCCCTGATGTTCCGGATCCTGGCGATGGCCTACCCTGATTTGGATGGGCGCGTAAGGGCAGCACAGCAGACACAAGGGGGTGAGTACAAGCATTATCTACTCTGTTGTCGCGCAGTGGAGGTGTCTGGGTGGGGGAGGAGGGCTGTGGGTCCCCCTAGGCCAGGGCGATATCTGTAGGCTGGGCACCCCCGTAAGCCCCTGTGTCCCCAGCCACCACCCTCAGTAGTTTGTCAGTACAGCCATCCCTGGGCCGTGTCATCCATGGGTGCAGTTGTCAACTCTAGGCGTGTAGGTCATGTTCCACGGAATGCGTAGCGGACCCCAAGTGCGCAACTTAGTGCAGGGGGCATCTGTGTCTGTCATGTCCGCTAACTGTACCGGAGATCCATGTACTCAATATCCCTTTATTTCTCTCTCCCCCCCCCTTTTTGTTTGTCTTTCTGTGCTTGTGTGCATCAGCATCATCAGGCGGAGGAGAAGTGGCATCGGGGCAGGAGGGAGCTGCATCTCACATGGCCCAGGAGGGCCATGCCACAGAGTCAGACTGGACCAGTGAGACGGAGGGCGAGGGGAGCTCCACGACGGGGACGACTGGACCCTGCAGCGACACGGACACGTCCTCGGAAGGGGGCTCCCTTGCGGGGGTGGCACCATCCGTGCCCCCCGCCATTACAGGTACAGCCGCCACCCAGCGCACCATCTCCGCCCTCCCAGCAGCCCCTCAGCGTTCGCCCCGTGCCCGCTCTGCCAGGAAGCCGGGCATCTCCTTCGCCCCAGGCACCTCAGGCCCTGCCCCTGTTACCCCCGCTGCCCTCAGTGAGGAGGTCATTGACCTCCTCCGAACGCTCATTGTTGGGCAGACTACCCTTTTGAATGCCATCCAGGGGGTGGAGAGGGAGGTTCATCGCAGCAATGCGTACCTGGAGGGCATTCATTCGGGTCAGGCTGCCCATCAGCGATCGTTCCAGGCTCTGGCCTCAGCACTGACGGCAGCCATTGTCCCTGTCTCCTGCCTCCCTCTACTAACTCCCTCCTCCCAGTCTCCTGTTCCTCTGCCTGTCCCACCCACACCATCAGACCAGCCTGCACACACCTCAACACCCAAGAGAAGCTCATCCAAATATAAGCACCACAGATCACGCAGACATTCACACACGCAACATTCCGATGCAGACATGCCAACAGTCACTACCACCTCTGTGACCCCCACCTCCTCGTCTCCCTCCTCCCTCCCTGTGACGTCTACACTCACACCTCCATTCACCTCACCATCAGCCAGTGTTTCCATCACCAGCACACCCTCCACTCCAGTCCGCACACGTGCAGTCACCACCCCCACTGCCATTTACACGTCCCCTGTGTCCTCTCCCACTGTGTCTGTCACCCCCTCTTCCACACCACACAAACGCAGCCACCCACCCACCCAACAGCCATCCACCTCACGACAGCCTATCCCTCCTGCACCTGCACCAAAGACAGCAAACGTGACTCACCTACAACCACATCCTCTCCCTCCACTCCCATTCCCACTGTACCTACCACTCTCCATTGTCCCAAGAAACTCTTCCTCGCCACTACTAACTTCTTTCCTGACCCTGAGCCCCCCCCTCCTTCTCGTCGGGGTAAGAAGAGCACCTCAGCCACCACCAGCCCTGCAGCCCCCTTGACAAGGGTGCAGGGGTATTGGAGCCCGCCAGCCAGCATGTCTGGATCTTCGCCCAGCAGCAAGGGGACAGCCAGCCCACCCCCTGGGAAGAGGAGCAGAAGGCGGAAGGGGCGCAGCAGGAGCCCGCCTTCTACATCCCCCCCGGACACCACCCAGAGACAGTCACCAGCCACAGCTCCAATGGGAGGAAAGGGCCACAGGCCCACGACTAAGGAGGGCAAGGGCAGCAAGTCGGAGAGGTCAGGCAGCAGGCCTGCTGCCCAGGAGGAGCCCACAACCCCCATAGCCGCTGCCCCGGGAGGAACCGGCACAGCTGCCCCGGGAGAGCCCATCACCCCCATAGCCGCTGCCCAGGGAGGACCCAGCCCAGCTGGCCAGGAGGGCCCCACCACCCACAGCCCAGGTGGGCATTGAAGGAGCACCATCCCCGCTGCCCAGGAGGGCACCACCAGGCAATGAGCAGTTGGCCATAGACCGGCCGCCGTCTCCAGAACCGCTGAACTGGGCCCCGCCGTCTCCAGAACCGCTGAACTGGGCCCCGCCGTCTCAAGCACCGCTCCGCTGGGCCCCGCCGTCTCAAGAACCGCTGAACTGGGCCCTTCAAGGCAAGGAGCGCTGGACTGGGCCCGCCGTCTCCAGAACCGCTGAACTGGGCCCCGCCGTCTCAAGAACCGCTCCGCTGGGCCCCGCCGTCTCAAGAACCGCTGAACTGGGCCCTTCAAGGCAAGGAGCGCTGAACTGGGCCCCGCCGTCTCATGAACCGCTCCGCTGGGCCCCGCCGTCTCAAGAACCGCTGAACTGGGCCCCGCCGTCTCAAGCACCGCTCCGCTGGGCCCCGCCGTCTCAAGAACCGCTGAACTGGACCCTTCAAGGCAAGGAGCGCTGAACTGGGCCCCGCCGTCTCCAGAACCGCTGAACTGGGCCCCGCCGTCTCAAGCACCGCTCCGCTGGGCCCCGCCGTCTCAAGAACCGCTGAACTGGGCCCTTCAAGGCAAGGAGCGCTGAACTGGGCCCCGCCGTCTCCAGAACCGCTGAACTGGGCCCCGCCGTCTCAAGCACCGCTCCGCTGGGCCCCGCCGTCTCAAGAACCGCTGAACTGGGCCCTTCAAGGCAAGGAGCGCTGAACTGGGCCCCGCCGTCTCAAGAACCGCTGAACTGGGCCCGCCGTCTCATGAACCGCTCCGCTGGGCCCCGCCGTCTCAAGAACCGCTGAACTGGGCCCCGCCGTCTCAAGCACCGCTCCGCTGGGCCCCGCCGTCTCAAGAACCGCTGAACTGGGCCCTTCAAGGCAAGGAGCGCTGAACTGGGCCCCGCCGTCTCCAGAACCGCTGAACTGGGCCCCGCCGTCTCAAGCACCGCTCCGCTGGGCCCTGCCGTCTCAAGAACCGCTGAACTGGGCCCTTCAAGGCAAGGAGCGCTGAACTGGGCCCCGCCGTCTCAAGAACTGCTGAACTGGGCCCTTCAAGGCAAGGAGCGCTGAACTGGGCCCTTCAAGGCAAGAACCGCTGGCCCTTTGGCAGACGTGGCAGGGCAGGATCTATCTCGGGCAGGGCTGCAGGATGTCCTCTGGCCAACTTGCCTCCTCCAGTGGCAGTGGGGTCTGTTATGGACTGTATGGACCGTGGCTTTGCACTCCCCAGGATGGCCCAGTGGGCAGGCCACCCACTGTATGGACTGTTTGGACCGTGGCTTTGCTCTCCCCAGGATGGCCCAGTGGGCAGGCCATCCACTGTATGGACTGTATGGACTGTGGCTTTGCTCTCCCCAGGATGGCCCAGTGGGCAGGCCACCCACTGTATGGACTGTTTGGACAGTGGCTTTGCTCTCCCCAGGATGGCCCAGTGGGCAGGCCACCCACTGTATGGACTGTATGGACAGTGGCTTTGCTCTCCCCAGGATGGCCCAGTGGGCAGGCCACCCACTGTATGGACTGTATGGACAGTGGCTTTGCACTCCCCAGGATGGCCCAGTGGGCAGGCCACCCACTGTATGGACTGTATGGACTGTGGCTTTGCACTCCCCAGAATGGCCCAGTGGGCAGGCCACCCACTGTATGGACTGTTTGGACTGTGGCTTTGCTCTCCCCAGGATGGCCCAGTGGGCAGGCCACCCACTGTATGGACTGTATGGACTGTGGCTTTGCACTCCCCAGGATGGCCCAGTGGTCATGGAGTCCCCTCGTGGATCTGGCGTCGTGTACTCAAGTGGCTGAGGTGCCCCCCCTTCCCTTCCCCCTGAGGTGCCTGTCCTATTTTCTTTCTGATGCCCCTGCAGTGTTCTCTCCGTGGAGTTCTTGTTGTGGGACTGGGCCTTGCCCCTTTGCACAGGACCCCTGTGATCCACGGACAGTGGTTGGACTACATTTAGTAGCTGTGTATATTTTGTACATAGTTTATTTATTTATTGGGATTACTGGTGTACATATTTCAATATATCTGCCCGTTTATGATCTCTTATTTTGGTCTTTGCATTATTTCGGAGGGGGGTGGTTTGTGGGTTGTGACAGTGATCTGTGGGAATGCATTGATGTGTGTGTTGTAGTGGGTGTGGGTGGGTGGGTGTGTGCCGGTAATCTTTTCCCTCCCCTGTGTCGTAGGTGCAGTACTCACCGATGTCTTCCGCGCCGCCGGGCGTGCTCCTGGTATATGAGCAGGTATAGGAGTGCGGGGATGACCTGCAACTCTGGTTCCATACTGCCGGAATCTCGCGTGGAGTGCGTAGAGGTGAGCGTTTTCCCGTTCGTAGTCTGTTTCCGCCGTGTTCTTATCGGCGGTGCTCCTGCCCCGGAAAAGGTGGCGGATTGGTGGGTCGTGATAGGGTGGGCGGTACATTGTCTGCCGCCTGGCTGTTGGCGGGGACCGCCGCGCTGTTTGTTTGTACCGCCGTGGCGGGCGGAGTGTTAATACGGCGGGCTGTGTTGGCGGTTCCCGCCAGGGTCAGAATTGCATATTTTAGACCGCCGGCCTGTTGGCGGCTTGGCCGCCGCTTTATCACCGACCGCCAGGGTCAGAATGAGGGCCTTTGTCTCCTAAGTTAAGCCTTGACGCTCGATGCCAAGCTACCAAGGGTAGAGCTGGGATTAATTTACTGAGACCTAACTGTACTTATGTGGAGGTTTGTGGCTTGTTGCTAGGTGTAGGTACCTACCTGCCCTACCAATAACCCATTTTCCAACAGTCTCCCACACTGTGGACGATCTTACTGCTCAAAATCCAGTAGTCTCATTAGAATAATGAGAGCCTACGCGACAAAACCAGTGCTGACCCCTGGTAGCTATGGCTCAGAGTAGACAGGCTTAACTTTAAGAAAATGCATTTAGAAGTACACAAACAGTTAGTAGTCAAAGAAAAAGCACACTAAAAACCCTACTCCAATTGACAAAAAGAGATACAAATGTAATAAAAAGTGGTCCCAAAACAACAATATTTCAATGAGGGCAGTTGGACATATGAAGTTTTGAAGATTTATGTGGAAAAATGTCAAGAAAAATAAATCACACACTGTAAATCAAAGGATGAGGTAGGCCAGGGCTGGCTTCAAAAGAGACTGGGTAGGATACACCAAATGGATTGGACTGGGAGAAAGTGTTGAAGTCAAATAGTCAAACAAAATTTCGGACTTCAGATTTTGTCACATTTTTGAAGGAAAACTTTCATATTTCTTCCAGGGCCCTATGTAGAATGGAACTTTGTCTATTATTTGGAGGTCTCACTTTCTGAGAAGCTAAATCAACCCACTACAGAGTGGGACTTTGTTATTTTATAGAGTTGTGGAGATCCTTGAGGGGAATGAAATTAAATTTCAATCCGATTCTGTGTAACTGCAGGCCAGACACTCTTTTATATTAGCTCTGCTTAAGAGGTAGAGCTCTGGAAAACCATAAAATGTTTCCAACATTCTTATGGTGCCCAAACAACCACAAGAGTACACTTCTAAGTCTCCCAGGACCTCATGGAAGGCACTTAAAAACTCTAAGGCCAAGATTAAAGAGGGACTTGCGCCATTCTAATGCCACAATAGTATAATTTTTTTATGCTGGTTTTAGAAGGCCAAAAATGCTGTGCCATAATTATAAAGTGGCACAATGCATGCATTGCACCACTTTGTAACCCTTTGCGCTACATTGTGCCTGCGCCTAAGAGATTCCCTTGCACAAATTTTTTCAGCACTTTTAATGCCTGCTGAGAGCAGTCGTTAAAATGGGGCTTCCATTGCTATCAATTGGCCTCTGGGTGCTTTTCAGGATTAGCATCAACATTTTGAATGCTAATCCTGTAAAGTGCCATACTGGTGTAACAAATTATGACATTAGCACCCCTAACTGCCACTATGGTGCGTAGTATTTTAAATAGGGCTCACACATGGTGGTGTTAGTGGAACACTAAGGGGCGCAAGAAAAGTGGCACTGCACTATGTGCAGCGCCACTTTTCATAAATCTGCCCCTAAGTATGTCAGGCAAAAGGTTCAAGGTCCAGTTGGTACTGATCAGCTGGGCACTTTAGAAAAAAGTCCCCTTTTATCATTTTGTGTCCCTGTAGCCACAAAAAAGGTTATCCCACTGCCCTTAGACCTACTTCTTTTTACTGGGTATCAATGGGAGTAGGTCTAGTCCTTCAGGTCCCCTCTCAGGTCTCAAACTGGAAATGGAGTTTCTTTGTTCTTTAACAGATCCAGAGAGTGTTAAAAAAAGGGTGCCTTGACATGCCACATTTATTCTTGGCACTAGCTGGTGGATGGGGGTCACTCCTCTGCACTTCCTAATCAGTTAGTTACAATTTCCCAAATGGCAACCCTAGCAACTTTTTCAGTAGTTTCTGTTTTTCTGCAAACAACCCTAAAATGTGATGCACAATGTATGTTTCAAGATGGTTTTCAACCACACTAAACTTGGACTCTGACAGTTGAGGTGTATATGGCGTGGTACTATAGAACTCACCAGAGTCCTCCCACATATAACTCTAAAATCCAGTTTAAGCAGGCTCTGGACCCATAGGAAAATAGGAGACAGACATCTGGTAGTGTAAAAGAAAGGTCCTTTTGCAGCCAGATATAATACATAATAACTGTATTCTGGTCCTGTTTGATTCATTTCAAGGGTGCAACAGATTTAAATGTGTCTAAGACTGACCTACCAGGCATGGTTTGATAGTGGTGTGACAAAAGGAGGGATAATATCCTTTACTCTGAAGGTCTATCTGAGCTCACACGCATCATAACTTACTATTCACAGGTGGCCCTGTCTACCAAAGTGACTCCAGGGAGGAAATGAACACCTCATTAAGGTCAAACCCTTAACTGACATTTGCTGGAGAGCAAACGTAGATTAGCCTCCAGGGGCTTCATGCAGGGAAAATGTAAATTTCAAAAAGTTACTTTTGATAAATAGTTATTACAAATCCAACTGTGCCATTGAATTGGGCTTTTAATAAATATTTTTAAAAAAAGTTGTTGAATTATTTTTCCAGGTTGTCCCAAACATGAAAGCAGAATTGATGGAAGGCAGGCTGTTAGTTGTGTGGCTTGCATAAGTAATGGGTACGCAAACAACCACCAGCGGGAACCAAAAACCCCATTGTAGCGCTTGACTCTCATAGGGTAGCGTTTCTGAGCAGCCCAAGGCTTACTCAAGGAAGGTGGTGTGGGCTAGTAATCCCCATTCACAAGCATGTAAGCATGGCACTCAATAAATGATTGTCCAGTCTGTGCTTTTACTTTTGATAAAGTAAAAGTACATTTATTACACAAACCTACACTACTCAATACTAAGCAACAATTTACAAATATACACAAATGGATAGACCTACATTGGATGACATTGTGTAATCTCTCATGCCTCCCCCTAGGTAAATATAATCCAACCACTCACAAGGCAAACCAATCTCTGGTATCCCCATACAACATTTGCCTGTAATATAGACTCAACGCACCAAAGTCTGACAATAAGCATACTCTACAGAAGAGTGGATATCAATCTTACTACACAACATAGCATGACCAAAAACATCTAGAAACAATACTTTAAACAATAAAGCTTACTTTTGGATTATATTGGTGTAACCTCATACATATGATTATTCTGGTGTAATAACAACTTGCACTCCTAGAGGATGCAATCCACAAGGTAAAAACAAAAGTTCTAACATGCTTGTGCTTTTCATTCGCTTGTAACCCTTGGGAAGGGGTTATATTTCCTTTGTTCCACCCAAACTAGGGTGGGGGACATAAACTTGGCATTGGGGGGATTCTGCACTGTTCCTGCAGCTTCCCTGACAATGGGCACTTGGTTGGTGGTGGCCCCATCTTCCTGGGGCCACCACGAGCTGAACACTTTGTCCTGGAGAACCTAGGCCCGCAAAGCCTTATGGACCATATGCATATTTAATGAGCGGCTCTCCCACTGTACCAAAGAGAGGCGCTTCGCAATTCCTTTTTGTCAGGTAATCGTTTTGTGACCTTGTGTGCGTTTCTTGGCTTCTGGCAGCGTGGCGGGGCCACCAGCGGCTGTCCCCATCGATGGAGGGTGTCCGGTTCCACCCGGATACCTCAGTCATGCTGTTTCTTGGGTGAAGGGTAGCGCGGAGAGCCTACCCTTGGCTGCCCTCATAGGTGGAGGGTGTCCGGTCCCACCCAGGCAACCCTGTCAGGCGAGTGGTCTTGGGGAAGCGGCTTGGGGAACTCACCCCTGCCCGCTCCTGCCGGCTCCCTGCATGACCTGCACCTCCCGGTGCAGCTGCAGCTGCAGGAGCCGGACTGATCTTAGGTGTCTGCCCGCTGACGCGCAATGTTGTGCAGCCGGACGGGCCGCCTGGGGTTTGTGCGGTGACACTCCCCCTCCTCTCCTGCTGCATCGGGGTCTTGGGATGGGGTCCAGAGCCCCCTTCGCCCACTCCGGTGAGCGCAACGGTGCTCCCCAGCCTTGCCCTCCTCGCAGGGTCCGGGGATGGCATTCACGGGGGTCGCGATGGCACCCCACGACTTGGTCTTCTGGTGGGGGCCCCAGGATGGGGCCTGGGGCCCAAGGCCAATCTTCGGGGGGAGTGCGTTGGTGCTCCCCAACTTAGTCTTCAGCCACCGACTCTACCTCTGCCTGCGGCCTTGTTCGCAGGGGACGCAACAGCGTCCCCTGACTTTTCTTCCTTGTGGGGCCCCGGAATGGGGTCTAGGGCCCCCTTCCACCATGTTCACGGGGAGTTCGATGACGTTCCCTGTCTTCTTCTTCTGTGAGGCCCCAGTATGGGGTCCGGGGCCCTCTCTGTGTCTTCATGGGGTCATGCCGGCAGCTCTCGGTTTTGCTGCATTTTGAGGGCAGCCCCCAGGCCCTGGCCCACCCCAGGGGCATTGACCAGGGCAGCAGCGGCACCCCACGTGCTTCTCCGCTCGCTCAGGAGTAGGTCAAAGGTCACATACCTTCTCCTTTGGATATCTTGGGCCCCCAAGGGCTGTTTTGGATGGTTCTGTGTCGATTTGCTCCTGGTGACAAGCCCTTGCCACCAGGAGCACTCTCCTCAGGCCTCCTGGCCGGGAACGGTCCCAGATGATAGGGGGGGCAGTCTCACTGACTTCTTGCACCAGCCTTTCCTCTGGGTGCCCCCCCTTTCCTTCTGGGCAGTGGGCTCTCCTTGTGCCAGCCCAGTCTTTCCCCCAACTAGTCCTCAGTGGGAGGAAGGGGGCTGGCATTCCTGGCCCTGGCCTGTGCCTTGCTGGGCCTGAAGTCCCTCAGGGGCAGAGTCCCTGCCCCAGGGGGCAGTCAGGGGTTCTTCTTTTCAGTTGTCCATGACACCCGTCTGCAGTCTCAGTGTCCAGCAGTGAAGCACAGCCAAGAGAGAGAGCTATCCCCTGTTCAGGACCTTTTAAGTGGGGGCGGAAGAGTTCAGCAGACCTGCACCTCTGTCCAATCCAGATGTGCTACATCACTTCCTGGCCCCTGTCTCCTCCTTCCTGCACAGTGGTCTGGGATAGCTCCAAAAGGGCGCCGTCCACATATGCTCTGAAACCCAGCCCCTCCTTCCTACCTAGCATTCCTTTCAGGGCTTCTCCGCCCATTTCCTGGCAGGGGCTGACATCTGGCTGATTGATGCAAGGCCCTGCTCAGGCAGCTAGATAGAGCGGTAATTGACCCTAATCCTAAGCTGAGTCAGAGAAAGATGACATTCCTGGATGACTCATAAATGGTATAACTATGGTTGTGTAACCTACTGCATCATTCTTTTCATACAAGTTACAGTGTACATTGGTGCGACTCTGGTCTCTGATGGCCCTAAGGGACCTGAATTATGCCCTAGGCCACTCCTTCCTATTGACATTGAATGGAGTGTCCCTACAGTGAAAAGAGAGTAAGCATACTGATGTTGACATGTACTTGAGTGTCCTATGGTAAAACTACAGTAAGCACACTGACTATCACTCCTCTGGGTACACCCATCTCATGAGGCCTACTCCAGGTCAACACACATTCAGCATAGTTCCTTCTGAGCCAGGCTCTCTAAGTGCAGTTCTTGGGCTGTGCACGCCAGATTCCTCCCAGCACAGCCCTTACATGTGTGCACATGCGTGTGCACACATGATCACGTTTAACCGACCGGGGCCTCCTACTCTTCCTGTTCCGCAGTCATGTTTCCATAACAAAGCGGCACTGGTGGTCATACACGCAGTCATATTACCATGAGCTTACTGTGAGGGAGTCCCTGACTAGGAGGTTCCCTCACAGTAAAAGGTCAAAAACCATGTGGTCAAAAAGTGAAACAAATCAGGGCAGACCAGATGGTCAGAACCATCCTCTCACAAGAATCAATACTTTAATTGTACTCAATTTTTCCTCATTATATATCCAGATCCTTTCACAGTGAAAATAACTCTTGAGACCATGACACTTTCGGAACATAAGGCCAGATTACCTTTTTGTGTTTGTCACCGCCATCCCACCGTGACAGCAGGACTAAGTACTCTGCTGACTTCAGGCCTTTCTGCCCACCGTATTATGAGGTTTCCAAAGGGCTGGTGATCTCTTTGCAGCAGAGTCATGACTGTGTGACATAATGCAGCAGAAACTTTGTCCAATTACATTGTAGCTCCATAGCACAGGGAGCGCTGAACACTCTATCTCCTGTATGGGCACTGAATGCAACGACAGGGTGGCCCCACGGAAGATGCAACAGTGCATACCCTGTCACCTGGCATGCACACTGCATGCACTGAGAATGTGTTGCAAAAATCTGGAGACACTTGGGCCAGAATTTAGTGAGTTATCTCCTCATTTACTGCATTTCAGCTGACTCATGCATGACAGTTCACATCATAATTTGCACAGTGGGAAGCTGGGTGGCATCTCTCTCCATGAGCCACTACTCCCTGTCCCCCACCACTGGGGGAGCAGGAGTATAGGCAGAGGCTGCAGGACTGTTGCAGTCTTCTCACCGAGTTGCTACTCTGTTTGTAATTGGGCAGTCAGACCGCCAAGGAAGTGGGCAGGAGTACTGCTGAAAAATGATGGTGGTCCCCATTCTGCCAACATTGTAACCAGGTCCATAGTAACACTATGGGCCTCATTATGACATTGGCGGCAATTGCTGCCTACTGCCACAGCGAAGGTTGACAACATACTGTTGCCGTGGCTACCGACCGTCCATGGAATTATGACCATAGCCGCAATTCTGCGAGAAGGCTGGTGGAATTCCGGCTACGGTCATGGCGGTAGATGGTGGTAAGGTAGCTCTGCTGCCAGCAGCAGCGCTACACCAGCAAAACGCCACCTACCGTATTATGTTCCATGATACGGCCTGATGGTGTTTTGCTGGCAGACGCTGCTGCTGGCAGCAGCCCCGCGTCCCGGCTCCTGCCGGAGGACCCCCTGCAAGCAGGTAAGTCAGGTTCTCCGATAGGAGAGAGGGGTAGGGGGTGTTGTGTGCATGTGTGGGTGTGTGTGTGACTGTGTTTGAATGTGTGCATGACTGTGTAATGCGTGTGTGCATGAGTGGGAGTGTATGTACATGCATGTTGTGTTGTGTGAGTGCATTTGTGCCTGGATGTATGTTCGTGAATGGTGGTGTGAGTGTGTATGAATGTATGCATGAGTGGATGATTGTGTGGATGCGTGTGTGGATGTGTGTTTATGTGCGTGTATGTATGTATATTGGGGGGTTGGGAGTGGAAGTAGGAGGGGGACGGTAGGGGAGGGTGGTGGGGAGGAGGTGGGAGAGACCCCTATCAGTGCCAGGGAAGGAATTCTCTGGCACTGATAGTGCCTACCGCCATGGTTTGCATGGCGGTACAGAAACCACGGAAACCATGGCGGTGGGCGGGGTCAAAATTCCATGGGCGGCCTAATGACGGGCGCCGAGCTGGAGACTTTAGTCTCCAGACTGGCGGTCGTTACCGCTGTGGCCGTCGGTGTGTTAACTTGGCGGTTTGTCTTTGGCCAAACCGCCAATGTCATAATAGTGGAGGTATGTCCCGCCAGCCTGTTGGTGGTACTACCTCCACTATAACACCAACCTCCCAGGTCATAATGACCCCTGTTTCTTCATGTCCCATTTTTAAACCCTGCTGTTAGACCTGTCATCCTTGGTGTGGTTTTCGCGCCAACTTTTTGACTTCACCCTTCCTGTTTTCTGAATTTGTTTTTGTTAGCATTAGAACTCTGTGCACTTTACCACTGCTAAACAGTGCTAAAGTGTTTATGCTCTCTCCTTAAAACATGGTGAAACAGGCCTAAACCTGATTGGCACACTTAATTCCAAGTCCACTGTAAAGTGGTACTACATGTACCCAGGACCTGTAAATTAAACTATACTGTATTTGTGAACTTGCAGCACTCATTGTGCTACCTACTGAAGTAATACTCTAAAACATGTTGCCAGCCTGCAGTGCAGTTTCAAACTGCCATTTCAACCAGGCAAAATATACCTTTTGCCAGTCCTAAACATTCCTTTTTAGTATATATGTCGCCCCCAAGGTAGGCTTTAAACAGCCCATAAGGCAGGGTGCAGTGTATTTAAAAATGAGGACATTTTTTTAAAGATTTAAGGGGGTCAATCTGACCTCGGCGGTAAAAGGCTCTTACCGCCGGTCAGAAGACCGCCATTCTACCGCCGCGGTCATTCTGACCCACAACTGCCAAGCCGCCAAAAACCCGACATCCACGGAAGGCCGCCTCATCAGTGGTCAGCGATAAACTGGAGATGACCAAACCTCCACCATCACGCCAACACACACACACCCATGCCATTACGACCCACAAATCCACGCAGCGGTCTTTCAACCGCGGTATTCCATTGGCGGTACACACCGCCGCGGTCAAAATACACACCCAGCTCCAGAGCACAGCCACATTGGACAAAATTGAAATACACACACCTGATACACATACAAACACCACTCCCACACATCCAATCAACTATAAAACACACACCCACATCACCCACAAACCCCCACTACTAGAAATTCGGAGAGAAGGCGAGAGAGAGAGAGAGAGCACAGCTATCGAAAACCCCAACACACACAGGAACACAACATCATCACCCACACTACATCCACGCACAAAACACCACACACCACCACACACACCACACTCATCACCACAAACACCACACCACCCCATGGCACCCCAAAGACACCCCAGGTTCTCGGACCAAGAACTCAGGGTCATGGTGGAGGAAATAATTAGGGTAGAGCCCCAGCTATTCGGCACACAGGTGCAGCACACCACAATAGCCAGGAAGGCGGAGCTATGGCAAAGGATCGTCAACAGGGTCAACGCTGTGGGACAGCATCCCAGAAACCGGGAAGACATCCGAAAGCGCTGGAACGACCTACGGGGGAAGGTGCGGTCGATGGTGTCAAGACACAACATCGCTGTGCAGAAGACTGGCGGCGGACCCCCACCCACTCCACCCGAATTCACAGCATGAGAGCAAGAGGTCTTGAACATCCTGCATCCTGAGGGCCTCGCTGGAGTAGGCGGAGGAATGGACTCTGGTAAGTCTTATCTCAACTACCTTACCCCCCCAACCACCAGCATGCCAACCCACACCCCCACCCTCACCCCCAACCCCCCAGCACACATCCTCCCTGCCAATGTCTCACCAGCACAACCCACCCAACACAACACCAATCCCTGAATGCCAACACAAACCATGGACACCCATCACCTAAGCATGACCACTGCACATACCCATCCCCACCGTACAAACCACCCTCACAACTCCTCCCACAAGGGAATGCCAGCACTGGGGGACAAGGGCACCCCCAAATCGCACGCCATGGCACACACAGAAGCAATAACCATACTCTTTTACCCCTGCAGGGCCCGAACGCCAACACACCGGCCAGGAGGGTCCAGATTTGTCCAGCCCGCCCCCAGAACAGGCCCCCAGTGATGACAGCAGCTCTGTCGACCTAGAACCTGATGACCAGCCCGGACCATCGGGGACCTCTGGACAGTCGGTTCCCCACACACAGACACAGGCCACAGCAGACCCAACCCCCTCTGGGAATACCAGCACAGCTCCCACCCAGCGGGCCCATGCCTCTGTCTCCAGGACGCATCAATCAGCGGTGTGTCCGCCACTACAGGGCACCCAGGCTGACCCACCACCCCAACAACAACAGGGACCTGGGGGCAGTGGTAGTGGGCACACCGTCCAGGGGACAGAGGCTCGGGGAAACAGGGGAACTGGGAGGGCTGCAGAGCGAGAGGGGGTGGACCGGCCCAGGGAACCCACTCTCCAAGAGGCCCTCACCACCATCATGGGAGCATACCACCACTCCCAGGAGATGATGGCGACGGTACTGGCCAGGTTCCAGGAGATCCAGGAAAAGCAGGAGGAACGGTACATGGGGTTCAGAGACAAACTCAGGAACATAGGTTCCGCAATGGGGACCATTGTCCTGGCCCTCAACCAGATAGTCACCACATTGCGGGACCATGTGGCACCCCAAAGGGCCCCTGTCACTAGCCCGGACCACGAACAGCCTACCACCTCCGCCGGCGCTAGTGGACAGGAGGCCCCCACACAACGACAGGCCACCAGAACCCCACCTCCTGCTGAAGATCAACCACCCTGCAAGCGGAACCTGAGATCACACAAGAAGACAGAGTAGGATGCCAAGACCCCCGCCAGCATAGGATACCCCCTGATGTCATCCCACTGTCCCACATTGTCACCCTGTCCAACCTTGAACTGCCCCTGCTCCATCCTTCCACAGGCATATGGACAATGCACCTGTGCGACTGAGAACTGGACTCTGCCATGGACATTACTCCACCCCCACCCATCACCGTTTTACTATCATGGACCCATATGCAGCACTTAAAATAAATCACCAATTGCACTTCAAAAATCAGGAGTCTGCTTGTATTCTTTACAAATGTATTACACATAACGGTGCAATAATGTTCAGTCACATTGTGATGACAACATACCAATGTCCATTAGCATTAGTCCATGGGCAAACAAAGCAGCAGTCACGCTGTGGGTCATACAGCTCTGAAAAGGGAAGGGAAAGTCAAAAATCAGTTAAAAGGAACTGGGGGGAAACACAGAAAGTAGAGATGCAGGAGGGCAGAAGTAAATGTAAAAAGGCGTGGGTGATTCTTACCTGTGTGCTACTGAAAATACTGTTGTATAACTGTGTCCCTGTTGACCGTGTCGTCCCCGTCGTCTTCCTCCTCTTCACTCTCCACAGGCTTCACAGCTGCTACAAAACCACCATCTGGACCATCCTCCTGCAGGAAAGGCACCTGGCGTCGCAATGCAAGATTGTGAAGCATACAGCAGGCCACGATGATATGACACACCTTCTTTGGTGAGTACATTAGGGATCCACCTGTCATATGCAGGCACCTAAACCTGGCCTTCAGGAGGCCGAAGGTTCTTTCCATAATCCTCCTAGTTCGCCCATGGGCCTCATTGTAGCGTTCCTCTGCCCTGGTCCGGGGATTCCTCACTGGGGTCAATAGCCAAGGCAGGTTGGGGTAACCAGAGTCACCTATTAGCCACACACGGTGTCTCTGTAGCTGTTCCATCACATAAGGGATGCTGCTTTTTCGCATGACATACGCGTCATGCACTGATCCAGGGAACTTGGCATTTAGATGGGAGATGTACTGGTCAGCCAAACAGACCACCTGGACATTCATCGAATGGTAATTTTTTCGATTTCTGTACACCTGCTCATCGTCTTTTGGGGGTACTAAAGCCACATGGGTCCCATCAATGGCACCAATGATGTTGGGGATATGTCCAAGGGCATAGAAATCACCCTTCACAGTGGCCAAATCACCCTCCTCAGGGAAAACAATGTATCTCCGCATGTATTTCATGAGGGCAGACAACACTCTGGACAAAACCTTAGAAAACATAGGCTGAGACATCCCTGATGACATGGCCACTGTTGTCTGAAAAGACCCACTTGCCAAAAAATGGAGTACTGACAGAACCTGCACCAGAGGGCGAATCCCTGTGGGTTGGCGGATGGGGGACATCAGGTCAGGCTCCAGCTGGGCACACAGTTCATGTATAGTGGCTCGGTCAAGTCGGTATCGAAGTATAATATGTCGTTCTTCCATTGTCGACAGGTCCACCAGCGGTCGGTACACGGGAGGATTCATCCTTCTCCTCGCAAGTCCCAGCGGACGGTGCCTAGGAAGGACAACATGGAGAACAGAGTCAAGCAACCCACAGGTACGTTCACCCAGCTTGCACAGTACACGCATTGCTATGCATTGAAAGGCTTGTATGAGTGGCAATGCAAGGCCTAGGCCTGTGTGACGCAGTAGCAATAAAGCCATGTGGGCCCTTGTAATGGCGGCTGCCTGACCTGAGAAGTGTGACAGTGGGATATGAGGTCAACGCGCTGGCGTGGCACACCGTGGCGGTAGGCGGTCGAAGACCGCAGTGCGAAGGCGCATTGGTTAACATTGAACCCTATGGGTCTCAGGAGCCAATGACGATGTGCGCCGGCGGTCGTGGTACGCACTGCGGCGGTACGCACCGCCGCGGGCGTGACCGTCATTTTCTATCTGCTTAACCACTCGAGACCTGACCATCCACAGGAGAGGACCTATACTGCAACTGCTGCTGTGACCTCGGTCTGGAAGAAACAATGGCTGCTGCGACTGGGGAAAGGGCCCCTGCCTTCACTTCAGAAGAGTTGGAGAAACTTGTGGATGGGGTCCTGCCCCAGTATGCGCTACTCTACGGTCCTCCAGACCAACAGGTAAGTACACTGGGTGCACGTTGAATGGGCTATGCCTGGGTTGTGTATGGTGGATGTAAGATGGTGGGGTGGGGAGCGAATGAGGAGTGCAAGGCACGACAGATGAGAGCATGTGCCACATGGCAGGGTTGGGGAGGGGGGGGGCAATCACATCTAACATCCAGAAAAATGATGAAAATTCCTTTCCCACCCTGTACATGTCAAATAGGTCAGCGCCCATCAGAAAGTCGACATTTGGCGTGCCATCGCCAAGGAAGTCCGGGCCCTGGGGGTCCACAACAGACGGGGCACCCACTGCCGAAAGAGGTGGGAGGACATCCGCCGCGGGACCAGGAAGACCGCCGAATCACTGCTGGGGATGGCCTCCCAACGTAGGAGGGGTGCCAGTCGTACCTTGACCCCCCTGATGTCCCGGATCCTGGCAGTGGCCTACCTCGATTTGGATGGGCGCGTGAGGACATCACAGCAGACACAAGGGGGTGAGTACCAGCACATTCTGCTATCTTTACACGCAGTGGAGGCGTCTGGGTGGGGGAGGAGGGCTGTGGGTGACGTTATGCCAGGGCGCTTTCTGTAGTGTAGTCCCCTCCTTTAGGCATGGCCCTGTGCCCCCGCCCCCCACCTCTGTAGCGTGCCAAGTAGAGCAATCGATGGTCCAGCATCACCCATGTGCGCATTTGTTGCCCATAGACCTGTTGGCCTAGTCACAAGTACTGAGTAGTGTACCCCGATTGCGCGGCGTAGTGCATGAGGCTCCTGTGTCTGTCCTCTCCGCCAACAGTGTTGACAATGCATGCACTCAACCTGTTTTTATTTCTCCCCCCACCCTTTTTCTTTATCTTCTTGTGCATGTGTGCATTAGCATCATCAGGCGGAGGAGAATTGGCATCGGAGCACGAGGGAGCTGCAACTCACAAGGCCCCGGTGGGCCATGATACAGACACCGAGGTCACCAGTGATACGGAGGGCGAGGGGAGCACCACAACGGGGACCCGTGGTGACACCAGCGACACCGACACGTCCTCGGAAGGGAGCTCCCTAGCGGTGTCATTGTTGGGCAGTCTACCCTTTTGAATGCCATCCAGGGGGTAGAGAGGGAGGTGCATCGGAGCAATGCATACCTGGAGGGCATTCATTCAGGTCAGGCTGCCCATCAACAATCGTTTAATGCTCTGGCCTCAGCACTGACGGCAGCCATTGTCCATGTTTCCAGCCTCCCTCTTCTAACTGCCTCCACCCTGTCTCTGTCTCCTGTTCCTCAGCCTATCCCATCCACACAATCAGACCAGCCTGCACATACCTCAACACCCAAGGGCAGCTCATCCAGACATAAGCACCACAGATCACACAAGCATTCACCCAAGCAACACCCAGATGCAGACATGCCAACAGTCACTACCACCTCTGTGTACTCCTCCTCGTCTCCCTCCTCCCTCCCTGTGACGTCTCCACTCACACCTGCATGCACACCACCATCAGCCAGTACTTCCATCACCAGCACACCCTCCAGTACAGTCCGCACACGTGCAGTCACCACTCCCACTGCCATTTACACATCCCCTATGTCCTCTCCCACTGTGTCTGTCACCCCCTCTTCCAAGACACACAAACGCAGGCAGCCACCCACCCAACAGCCAACCACCTCACGACAGCCTACGTCACAAGCACCTGCACCCAAAGACAGCACACCTGACTCTCCTACAACCACATCCTCTTCCTCCACTCCCATACCCACTACACCTACCCTTTACATTGGTCCTAAAAAACTTTACCTCTCCAAACTTAACCTCTTTGACCCACCTGACCCACCCCCTCCATCTGCTAAGAGTCCCAAGAGCACCTCAGCCACCACCAGCCCTGCTTCAAGTGTCACCATTGTGCACGGGTTTTGGAGTCCACCCTTTCCCAGCACTGATACATCGGCCAGCAGCAAGGGGACAGCCAGCCCCCCCCCTGGAAAGAGGACCCGTAAAATCAAGGGCCGCCGCGAGAAGACTGACACGGCTGCCCCCAAGGAGCAAAGTCCTGGGCCGTCACCTGCCACACCATCCAGGGGAGGCAAGGGCCAGAGAGCCTCATCGAAGGAGGGCAAGGGCAGCAGGGCGGAGAAGTCAGCCAGCAGGGGCGCGGACCAGGAGGGCCCCACAAGCCCCATCCCGGGTGTGAGGGAGGACACCCACGGGCCCAGGACTCTGTCACAGAAGGGTCCAGCAACTGCACGGTCGGAGGGCGACTAAGGAGGGAGTCCTGGCCAGGTCTGGCTCCCTTGAATGACTGGACAAGCACTGCTGAAGAGGGCCCCGCCGTGCAGAAAGGCACCGCTGAAGAGGGCCCCGCCGTGCAGTAAGGCACCGCTGAAGAGGGCCCCGCCGTGCAGAAAGGCACCGCTGAAGAGGGCCCCGCCGTGCAGAAAGGCACCGCTGAAGAGGGCCCTGCCGTGCAGTAAGGCACCGCTGAAGAGGGCCCCGCCGTGCAGAAAGGCACCGCTGAAGAGGGCCCCGCCGTGCAGAAAGGCACCGCTGAAGAGGGCCCCGCCGTGCAGAAAGGCACCGCTGAGAGGGCCCCGCCGTGCAGAAAGACACCGCTCCGCTGGGCCCCGCCGTCTCAAGCACCGATCCGCTGGGCCCTTCCTGTCAAGCACCGCTCCGCTGGGCCCCGTCGTCTCAAGCACCGCTCCGCTGGGCCCTTCCTGTCAAGCACCGCTCCGCTGGGCCCTTCCTGTCAAGCACCGCTCCGCTGGGCCCCGCCGTCTCAAGCACCGCTCAGCTGGGCCCTTCCTGTCAAGCACCGCTCCGCTGGGCCCTTCCTGTCAAGCACCGCTCTGCTGGGCCCTGCCGTCTCAAGCACCGCTCTGCTGGGCCCCGCCGTCTCAAGCACCGCTCCGCTGGGCCCTTCCTGTCAAGCACCGCTCCGCTGGGCCCTTCCTGTCAAGCAACGCTCCGCTGGGCCCTTCCTGACAAGCACCGCTCCGCTGGGCCCTCCGTCTCAAGCACCGCTCCGCTGGGCCCCGCCGTCTCAAGCACCGCTCCGCTGGGCCCTTCCTGTCATGCACCGCCTCGCTGGGCCCTTCCTGACAAGCACCGCTCCGCTGGGCCCTTCCTGTCAAGCACCGCTCCGCTGGGCCCCGCCGTCTCAAGCACCGCTCCGCTGGGCCCCGCTGTCTCAAGCACCGCTCCGCTGGGCCCTTCCTGTCAACCACTGCTCCGCTGGGCCCCGCCGTCTCAAGCACCGCTCCGCTGGGCCCTTCCTGTCAAGCACCGCTCCGCTGGGCCCCGCTGTCTCAAGCACCGCTCCGCTGGGCCCCGCCGTCTCAAGCACCGCTCCACTGGGCCCTTCCTGTCAAGCACCGCTCCGCTGGGCCCTTCCTGTCAAGCACCGCTCCGCTGGGCCCTTCCTGTCAAGCACCGCTGGCCCATTGACAGTGCCGGTTCTGTGTTGAGATAGTGTTCACGCTGCACTCGGGGCACCCTGCCTCCTCCATTACCTGTGGAGTCTGTAATCCATCTGATGGCCTGTGTCTCTGCACTCCCCAGGATGGCACAGTGGGCAGACCACCCACTGTAGAGACTTGTGAGACTGTGGCTTTGCACTCCCCAGGATGGCACAGTGGGCATGGTGGACCCTTCGTGGATCTGGCGTCGTGGACTCATGTGGCTGAGGTGCCCCCCCTTCCCTTCCCCCTGAGGTGCCTGTAGTTTTGTCATCTGATGCCCCAGCAGTGTTCTCTCCAACAGACTCAGGTCTCCTGTGTGGGCTTTGCCCATGTGTTGATACACTTTGGCCCACGGACAGTGGAAATTTAAGTGACTGTGCAGGACTTATTGCCTATGTTTATCGGTTTCGCAATGTTCTTACTTGATTTTTTACAATTCATATTGCTATTTTACCATGACTTCAAAGAACCTCTTTTATACATAAATTTTGTTTCTCACTTTAATTATGTCTTTGCAGTATTCCGGGGGGTTTGGGTGGTGTCACTGTGACTTGGTGCTCTGCATTGGTGTGTAGATAGTTGGGGGGGGGTCGCATATGTGTGTGCCCGTAAGCTTTCCTCCTCCCCCCTCCCCTGCGTCGTAGATAGTACTCACTGTTGTCATCTGCGCCGGCGTTCGTACTCGTGGTAGATGAGCAGGTAGACAATAGCTGGTAGGATGTTTAATTCGGGTTCCATGCTGTTCTCCGTCCTCGTGGAGTGTGTATAGGTGAGCGTTTTCCCGTTCGTAGTCTGTTTCCGCCGTGTTTTTATCGGCGGGGCTCCCGCCCCGGAAAAGGTGGCGGATTGGTGAGATGTGATAGTGTGGGCAGTACATTGTCTGCCGCCTGCCTGTTGGCGGTGACCGCCGCGCTGTTTGTGTGTCCCGCCGTGGCGGTCGGAGTGTTAAGGTGGCCGGCTGTGTTGGCGGTTCCCGCCAGGGTCAGAATTCCCTTTTTTTGACCGCCAGCCTGTTGGCGGGTTGGCCGCCGCTTTAACACTGACCGCCAGGGTCAGAATGACCCCCTAAATGTCCAGGTAGTAGCAAACTCCTAAATGAGCTTCTCACAAGTTCAAGGTGTATCTCTCACATTGGATTACATTTGGTTACCTTATTACATTTTAATGAATAAAAAAAAAAAATTAAGACCCTTTTACAAGATAAAGTTAGAGTTTAAGCCACAATTCAGAAAATACAACTTTTAGGACATTGGCATGGTCTTGTCCTAATCATTTGGTGCCTACAGCCAGTATCCTGTGTCACATGACTGTGACTTGTGTGACAGTTAGCCTTTATATAATCCTCCCAGTGAGCCAAAAGGGGCGAGGTGTTAGCAGGCTGGGCCCCTTTCGAGGATGGTGGGGCGGAACTGTTCCCTGCCTCACTTACATTTCAAATGGCTGCCTCTAGCATACTCACAAAGGAACTTGATACCAGCCAATTGTTACCCCAGACTTCTTGGAGGCTTGGCAGAGAAAGAAAAAATCTTTCTGAAACCAGATGTGGTGGTAGCCAGGATGTCACCCCCACCAGGCACCATGTATAAATGATTGCGCTCTTTAACCACCTTCTCAGTACACCCCTGCACCTGTGGACTACAGAAGATTGTCTGCCTTGTTCCCCAGATGACTGCCTTGCTTCTTGAGGTCTGACTTGTTTTCCAGAGGACTGCCCTTCTGCTAAACGCCTAACTTGCTCTCTGTGAAGGAAGATTGAACCTGCTGCTTTATCTCGGACTAACCTGAGATGCTCCAAGGGTCAGTTGACCATCTTACTTTTCTGAGCTACTGGGGCACAAGAAGGTCCAGAGGACTCCCTGGAACTGCACAGCTGACCTGCTACGACTGGATCTCCCTAGACCTGCAACTGGACCTGCCTGAGCCCTGATGACCTCTGCTTGAGTGAGTACATGATCTCCAGTAGGTGCCTATCCAGATCCTGAAGCCTTGAATTATACTACAGAGCATTTCTCAGCAATAAAAGTTGAAATATTGAAGTTTTGGGCTCCATGTGACCAAGAGCAAGCATGCTAGTCATGGTCGCCAATCTTGAAGTGCCGGTGAACCAGATTCTTCACGGTACAGCAACCACGAGTGACGACCAACAATGTGAGATCTGCACTCTGTGCAACATCGACAGCTTGCTATGATCCCCAACCTGAAGCTCTAGCGAGGACTGTCTCTGACGAAATATAATGGGCCTTTTAGAACCTTCACCTCAAAACATGAAAAATTACTTAACAATTAGTAAGTGTGCATTCTTAACTAATACCTCCAACTTTCCCTTTTCCAGGGCAGTGACCCAATGAATGTAGTTTAAGTCTCAGAAGTGCCTCAAAAAGTCTTTATAAACAAACATCTGTCTCTTATTCTCAATCACTGTGTTTAGCAGGATAAACATCCATTAACAGTCTTTTCCTTCTTTTTCAGAATATACATATCAATATCCATTAAGTTTGAGAGATCCTAACGCAGTGCATGTATTTAGAGTTACTTGAATGCATGCACTTTACCAAATTAGAAGATCAATCAGCTGTTGGTAAACTCTATTTGTCCCATTGGTCTCCACAGGCACAAGGTAGATAGAAACTTCCCAAATTGAAAGTGCCCCAAGTAGATCAGCAAAGCCCACAAGCAGCCATTGAAGAACTGAGACTATCTCTAAGGAGGTCACCTGAATGGCAGAAGCTTGACCAGCAAGGAGAGAACACCAGAACTGAGGCCATCATAAAGCATGATAAGTAAGTGTCAAGCTAAGAACTACAACGCAAAGATGGGTTCCAGAGTGCAGCTTTTATGCTACCACAGTCTAGGAACCTGACCATGAACTTTAAGGCTTCCAGGACGAGGACCTAGGCAGGGGAACGCATGAAGACTAGACCACATCCTCTGCCTTGGCCTCTCTCTTCACTGTCATGTTATTGGATGCGCACACGTCCTGAATAAGGACGGGCTGCTGCAGACCAGAAATTATTATTACAACAGACTGGCGGTGAGGTCATGGGCAAACATAGACACATGCATAAGTCACTGTTATTAATAAACAAGCTACATATGCACAGTCAAACTAAAGAAATTCCATTGTGGGTAGCTAGGAAAATCTAACAGTTGGGTGTGGTTTATGCTCACTAATCTCTACAGTAAAAATACAGGATAATGAATATGTTCCTGTGCAAAATCCAAAGCAAAAACTATTGCGGGAAGCATATTTGTGGAATCCTGTGGTGGATCCAGGAAAATTAATTTCAAATAATATTGTAACAATGAGGAACAAGGAGTGTATTCATTAAGAGATAGGAAAGTAATTAATTCTACAGAGAGTTGGCTATCCTGTGATGAGATGTTCTCATTTTTCTCAAGACCATTGACATGAAAAGACCAGACCCTTTTTTGTGGTGTAATTACGTAAAATTACTGCAAAATTATGTGAAATTATACAGATTTACTTCAGGATCATAGTAAATCATATAGCATGATCTGTTTTTAGCAAAAATACATCCTTGCATCCAAAATGGACAAGAGGATGAATTTTGCTCCAGGAAAATAAGTCTACATGTCACAGAACTTTTTGTGATGCTCCGGTGGCACAATCATCTGCCCCGTATTTACAAGGTGACCTTCACACTCAGCCCTTTGCGCAGAAGGGGCGTGCAATGGGTTTTGCTGTGGGTGTGCCACAGCAACACCCTTGCATTTTGAGGCTGCCTCAGATTTACGAGTTTTCGTAAACCTGAGGCAGCACCAAAAGGTAACTCCACTTTAATTCCTCTTCGTTTTTTTTCTTTGTCTATGTGTGCTGCATTCTGCTGCACGCAAAGAAAAAGCAAAATACAGACATGATCGTTTATGTGCAGGAAGGTGTCCCTTCCTAAACATAAACAATAATTTCAAAACTATGCTTTGCCACTTCTGTGTGTGCTGCATTCTGCAGCACACACAGAAGTGTTAAACCACTATTAGTGATTATTTATGTGCAGGAAGGGACACCTTCCCACCCATAAACAATCAAACCCCTCAAGGCAGACATCCTTGCACGATAGTGCAAGGATGTCTGCGTTGGCGCTAGTCAGCTCAATTTAGCTCCAACGCAGGGGACAAAACAGGGGTGAGTTTTATTCAATTAAATAGAGAGCATCCCTGCATTGTGAAAATGATGGAGTGCGGCGCTGCCAATTTTGGCGCAGTGTCGCTCTCTGTAATTTTCCTTTAAATCCTAAGTTTCTTGTTCTAGTGCTCCTGTGGTTGGATTTTGGTTCCAAATCACTCTGCAAACAGAGGTAATCACTTCATTTTTGGTAATATTTTATTGAAAGAATAATACAAAATCACTATAATCACTACAATTACTCTGGTGTAATTAAAGTTTCATCAAAGACTACTCATTGTTCTCAAGAATATGAAAAAGGGTAGACCTATCAGCAGAGTAGAGTGATAGAAGAGGATTGTGCATGGGACAAAAACAACACTTACAAAAGAAGAAGAAGCTTCAAGCAGAAGAATGCATACCTCATAGAAAGAGGATTTTGTTGAAGAATGGCAAATGGGGGGTGGCCATTCTAGCTCAAACGGTTTCTGAACATGAAAAGATGCTAATGATTATGTTCAGAAAGAAACATAGGATGGGCATTTAAATGAACCAGAAATAATTAATAAATACAGACTCAAATTGAAAGGGACGTTGAGCAGGCATATTTTATGTTTTCTACAGTCAAACAACATAGCCCTGCAATATCATATTCTGCAATGTAAATTGGCCCCTGGAAACATAATAGTGAGGCTCCCACTGGAGAAGAAATTATAATGGGAGCCTTTGCTACTTTTACAGCCACTTGGGACTGGTATACCAAGCAGTGGTCATTACACATGGATTCAGCATTATATAAAAAAAACAAGTAGGCTGGGATAAGGAAGCAATTTCTTATCTGATCCTATTGAAGATGGACCATAGGTTCAGAAACAGTATGTGATGAAATCCAAGGCAAAGTGGAATCTAAAATCTATTCTAAATAAATTAAAGCATCAGTGAATATGCTTATTAAATGGGGTCATTGTTTGGCCACAGCATGTAATATATTCACAATACTGCCTTGGGTCCAGTCAGACTCAGTTGTAAAAGCTTATCTCAACCCTGGGTATGTATGGCTTTGAGCAGTCAGGTTTAAACAAAGGAAGAAGTGCAAAGCATTTAGATGTACCAAAAAAACGAAAGAAGATAATCAAACAACACAAAATAATTCTTACACTAATTTATAGGAATGACTCTTATTTTTATGAATTTTCAGACACCAAAATGACCCATATCCTGGGAGTTCCAGAGGTATCAATATTTAAGCAAACAGTAAATCACAGTTTTTTACTAGAATTTGGAAAACATTTGTAAAGTTGTGTTGGGGCACTCTGACTCACATTGACCAACCAACTTTTGCATTGAGCAAGTCAAGGGGGTGAGTGAGGATTTATATAACAATTACCTTGTCACTAAAGCAGTTTTCAGTCCACTTCTAGGCTCTACACCTGATGGCTGCCACCAACACCATCTCAACCTCACAGATCCTCTATCAGACGTCTTCCACAACATATTGGAGTACGTCCACAACAAAATCAAACTCAAACTTTCCATCCCAACCTACCATTAAGGCCATCAACATGCAACCTCCTCGCCACCTTGAGCACTCACGTCCTAACATGCAGGGAACACCACCAGAATCATGCAGACCATCCACCCAGGATCTCCCTTAGACCCCTGCCCTCACAGCCGTGACAAAAGAGATCAACAAGCAACTTTCCCCAACACAAGCACCCATGCACTATGGTTGCAGACAGAATTGTTCCTGTGCAGGAAGGGACACCTTCCAGCACTAAAAGAACCCATGGAGGATTTTTCCTCTTCCTTTGTGTGCTACCCAATGCAGCACACATAGGAAGAGGAAAAAACAAGGAGCAATGACGTTTTTTTCCCTCAGTGTATCTCCCCTGGGGAGGTGTAGGATCTGTATGCATACCCAAATTTACAATGCCTTGTAAAGCTGGGAAGGAGCCAAAATCCATGGGTGTTGCATGGGAAAACTCAATGCAATGCCCATGGAACGCCTCACTGATGCAGTGCAAGGCAGTGCACAGGGACGTAACTTGAGGAGGGTGTTTGTGGTCTTGCACCCCCCAATAAATGTATTTTCTGATAAATAGTTGGGTACAGGTGCTTTCAGTTGGGTTTTGTGAGATGTCAGTCATAATTCAGCAGGAATTATTAAGTACACACAGACAAAAACACACACTCACTCTCTGCTTTGACAGTCCTCAAAGATATTGGCTGTTTTGCAAAATATTGTGTTTTCTCTCTTCCTCTCCCTTTCCACTGCTCCGTAGGTCCCTCTCATGCACCCTGTATGTTGTATCAAGTATTAAACAGAATATGCTAGTCTGATTGTCGGACAATCTGAAGCTCACAACCCCCCCAATCTTACTGACCAAACTACACCCCTGACACTGCAACGACTTGTGCTGCATTGTCTTACACCACATCTACAGGGCCATGAGACTCGAGACAATGAGACTTCAGATAAAAGCCTGGATGGTAGATTAAACATTATGGGCAGTGTCCTTCCTATTAGGACAAGAGAAAAGGAATGAGCAAGTTCAGATATCGGCATGGCTAGAAAAATTCTGCTTCAGAAGGTTTAGTAAGTACCATGACAATGAAAAGCAGAACTACATTTAATGTAATGATTATTCGTAGGTACATTCCTGTATTTACAAAGTAAAAGAAAATGGAAATTAATGTAATAGTCTATTGTAAAATAAATGTTTGCCCATTCCTTAAGAGATAGACTTAGCAACTGGAAACATAGGCCCATATTTATACTTTTTTTGCGCCGCATTTGCGTCGTTTTTTGATGCAAAATCGGCACAAACTTGCTGCATTTGCGTAAACAAATGACACAAATGCAGCGCTAAAAAGTATAAATATGGCCCATAATTTGTACGGTCAAGTGTAAAGTGACTGGATACCAGTATGTTGTTTTCTGATCATGGGCCATATAGAGGGCAACACTCAAATAAAAATGCAACATTATCAAACACACTTACTTTCTTGCACAAATCGAAAACAAGATATCTGGAAACTTGGAGGACCTGTCCCCAAGCAAGCCCACCAGAAATGTACATAGATAATTTTAGAAGGAACTATAGCTTTCAGGAACAACTAGACACAAGAAAAACATTCTGCCCATATGATAGAACCTTAAAAAGTAAAGAAAACCTTCTGTCTCGCTGCCTGTCTCCTCTCTAAAGGCAGTGGGGGTATACCTATTGCTTCCTAATCCTTTCAGGCAGCAGCTAAAATCTGTTTTATTGGCCTCCCGACACTGCACAGTCATTCCGTCTACCCCTATGGAATAGCTCAGTGTTCCATTCCTCTTCGATTTTTCTCTTTTCCAGCACCCTTTCACCTTTTTCTAGTTCCTCTTTCTCCATTTGCTTGGTCCTTCCCACCTTTGAGCCCCGTACATCTCCCTTTTCCCTGCTTTAAATGAACACACCTTGCATTTGAATTCAATGTAGGCACCTCCTATTAAATTTCGAATCGAAGAGCACACTATTTGTGACAGGCAATGATGTGCAATAGGAAGGGCAATAAGAAGGGCAATGCGCAGTTCAAAAGGGACATATGCGTTTTTAATCGCCAAATGAGCATTTCTTGGTTATAAACATCAGACATGCACATGATCATGATCAAAGAAGGTTCCCAGCTTAACAACAATGTCGTTAGTACTACAAATCCTTCTGTGCTGTTGAAAGATGTATCTCCGCAACTAGGCTCACTAATACGAACGTTTGCTTGTATTCACCTCTTGTCAAGACATGGGCTACAATTTGGGGTCGGCAGTATTTGGAATGCTGCTACCCTAAATATTAGAATACATGTAATATTCGCTCATTTAGGTCTGATGTCACGCATGAACTCCAATGGTCATCAACGGGTGGGTACTGAAATAAAAATAATGCATTTTCTTTCCACTCAAGAAAAAAACACTCAGATCATGTTCAAGGTATGTATACAAGCAGATATACTTCACCAGACATTCATTCTTTACTCAGTGGTTAAGTAGATGAAGCAGAAAGCACCATGAAATCAGGAAGAATCTTCTCAGACATATTCAGTTAGTACATCAAATGAAATCCTTATTAAGGATGTTTGCACTGCTAATTGTAAATAATGACTGTGGGGGTCATTCTGACCCTGGCGGCCGGTGGCCGCCAGGGCCACCGACCACGGGAGCACCGCCAACAGGCTGGCGGTGCTCCCACGAGCATTCTGACCGCGGCGGTTCAGCCGCGGTCAGAAGCGGCAAGTCGGCGGGCTCCCGCCGACTTACCGCTGCTCGGGGGAATCCTTCATGGCGGCGGAGCGCGCTCCGCCGCCATGAGGATTCTGACAGCCCCTACCGCCATCCTGTTCATGGCGGGAAACCCGCCATGAACAGGATGGCGGTAGGGGGTGCCGCGGGGCCCCTGGGGGCCCCTGCCGTGCCCATGCCAATGGCATGGGCACGGCAGGGGCCCCCGTAAGAGGGCCCCGCAAAGTATTTCAGTGTCTGCCTTGCAGACACTGAAATACGCGACGGGTGCACCTGCACCCGTCGCACCCCTGCAACTACGCCGGCTCAATTCTGAGCCGGCGTCCTCGTTGCAGGGGCATTTCCTCTGGGCCGGCGGGCGCTCTTTCGGAGAGCGCCGGCCGGCCCAGAGGAAATGTTTAAATGGCCGCCGCGGTCTTTTGACCGCGGTGCGGTCATTTCACGGCGGTACCTTGGCGGACTGCCTCCGCCGTCCGCCAAGGTTAAAATCACCCCCTGTATCTTTTTAATATTATTTTTAATTACACACAGTGCTTACAAACCCAAACACGACAAAACACACTGATAGGCAGTAAGATAAATTAAATATTAAGGGCCTGATTACAACTTTGGAGGAAGGTGTTAATCCGTCCCAAATGTGACGGATATACCACCTGCCGTATTACGAGTCCATTATATCCTATGGAACTCGTAATACGGCTGGTGGTATATCCGTCACATTTGGGACGGATTAACACCTCCAAGGTTGTAATCAGGCCCTAAGTGTTGTTTGTAGTGATCGCTTAACAGATTTGAATTATAACAGGGTTCCATGAAACTTTTTCTCTAAGATGTCCTCACAGCAATGCTTTATGATGTTAGCAGCCTCCTACTGTGTGGTGCGAGGAATATTCGATTCCTTTGCAGCACACAGATACTGTTTGCAAAACCTTAGAATCCTCCTTACTCGTTAGTATTAATTGGACAGGGATCAGCTTTGACCTAGTTGCAAAAAGTTGCAAATCCTTGGTCTGAGGCCTGCAGCAGATCCAGGTTTGCAATGAGGACACACTGCAAATGTGAATGATGGAATGAAAGCCGGTTGGCCCATGCAGACCTCCATCCCGGCATTTGCAGCTTCTCACATTGAGTCCTGATTCCCAGTTCTTTCATAATAATATAATGAGACAAACTTTAAAATGTATTTATTTATTGATAGGTTTTTTGATAATTGTCATGCAAGCACAACTTCAAATTCAGGTAATTATGAATGACGAGCAAACTATGGGGAAAAGACACAGGGGGTCATTCCAACCCTGGCGGTCGGTGATAAAGTGGCGGCCAACCCGCCAACAGGCAGGCGGTCCAAAAAATTGAATTCTGACCCTGGCGGGAACCGCCAACACAGCCCGCCACTTTAACACTCCGACAGCCACGGCGGGACAGACAAACAGCGCGGCGGTCACCACCAACAGGCAGACGGCAGACAATGTACCGCCCACCCTATCACAACTCACCAATCCGCCACCTTTTCCGGGGCGGGAGCCCCGCCGATAAAAACACGGCGGAAACAGACTACGAACGGGAAAACACTCACCGATACACACTCCACGAGGAAGGAGGACAGCATGGAACCCGAATTAAACATCCTACCAGCTATTGTCTACCTGCTCATCTACCAGGAGTACGAACGCCGGCGCAGACGACACCGGTGAGTACTGCACCTACGACACAGGGGAGGGGGGAGGAGGAAAGCTTATGGGCACACACATACGCCATACACCCATCCCCCCACCCCAAATACCTACACCCCAATGCAGAGCAACAAGTCAGAGTGACACCCCACAAACCCACCGGGATAATGAAAAGACACAAATAAAATGATCTTTAAAATAGATGTATAATATAGCTCCATTGAAGTCATGGGAAAATGCAATATGAAAGATACAAAATAAGGAATGAACATAGGTATCAATATATACATAGGCAATAAGTCCTGCCCATTCTGTCAAAGTTCCATAGTCCGTGGGCCAATGTGCACAAACACATGGGCAAAGCCCACACACGAGACCAGATATCATTGGAGAGAACACTGCTGGGGCATCAGATGATAAAACTACAGGCACCTCAGGGGGAAGGGAAGGGGGGGAACCTCAGCCACATGAGTCGCCAGATCCACGAGGGGCCTCCATGCCCACTGTGCCATCCTGGGGAGTGCAAAACCACAGTCTCACAAGTCTCTACAGTGGGTGGCTTGCCCGCTGCCATATCCTGGAGAGTGCAAAGCCACAGTCTCTCAAGTCTCTACAGTGGGTGGGTTGCCCACTGCCATATCCTGGGGAGTGCAAAGCCACAGTCTCACAAGTCTCTACAGTGGGTGGCTTGCCCACTGTGCCATCCTGGGGAGTGCAAAGCCACAGTCTCTCAAGTCTCTACAGTGTGTGGCTTGCCCACTGTTCCATCCTGGGAAGTGCCAAGCCACACTCCATCAGATGGATTACCGACTCCACTGTCAATGGAGGAGGCATGGTGCCCAGAGTGCTTCGTGAAGCCCTGCTCGACACAGAACCGGCACTGTCAATGGGCCAGCGGTGCTTGAGACGGCGTTGCCCAGCGGAGCGGTGCTTGACAGGAATGGCCCAGCGGTGCGGTGCTTGAGACGGCGTTGCCCAGCGGAGCGGTGCTTGACAGGAAGGGCCCAGCGGAGCGGTGCTTGAGACGGCGGTGGCCAGCGGAGCGGTGCTTTAGATGAAGGGCCCAGCGGAGCGGTGCTTGACAGGAAGGGCCCAGCGGAGCGGTACTTTAGATGAAGGGCCCAGCGGAGCGGTGCTTGACAGGAAGGGCCCAGCGGAGCGGTGCTTGAGACGGCGTTGCCCAGCGGAGCGGTGCTTGAGATGAAGGGCCCAGCGGAGCGGTGCTTGACAGGAAGGGCCCAGCGGAGCGGTGCTTGACAGGAAGGGCCCAGCGGAGCGGTGCTTGAGACGGCGGTGGCCAGCGGAGCAGTGCTTGACAGGAAGGGCCCAGCGGAGCGGTGCTTGAGATGAAGGGCACAGCGGAGCGGTTCTTGTCACGGCGGGCCCCTGTTCAGCGGTGCTTCTCACGGCTGGCCCCTGTTCAGCGGTGCTTCTCACGGCGGGCCCCTGTTCAGCGGTTCTTCTCATGGCGGGCCCCTGTTTAACAGTTCTTGTCACGGCGGGCCCCTGTTCAGCGGTGCTTCTCACGGCGGGCCCCTGTTCAGCCGGCGGACCCCTGTTCAGCGGTTCTTGTCACGGCGGGCCCCTGTTCAGCGGTGCTTCTCACGGCGGGCCCCTGTTCAGCGGTTCTTGTCACGGCGGGCCCCTGTTCAGCGGTGCTTCTCACGGCGGGCCCCTGTTCAGCGGTTCTTGTCACGGCGGGCCCCTGTTCAGCGGTTCTTGTCACGGCGGGCCCCTGTTCAGCGGTGCTTCTCACAGCGGGCCCCTGTTCAGCGGTTCTTGTCACAGTGGGCCCCTGTTCAGCGGTTCTTCTCACGGCGGGCCCCTGTTCAGCGGTGCTTCTCACAGCGGGCCCCTGTTCAGCGGTGCTTCTCACGGCGGGCCTTGTTCAGCGGTGCTTGTCCTGTGTTTCTAGGGAGCCAGACCTGGCCAAGACTTCCCGCTCAGTCGGCATCCGACCCTGCGGTCGCGGGCCCTCCTGTGATGGAGTCCTGGGCCCGTGGGTGTCGTCCGTCACTACCGGAATGGGGTTGGTGGGGCCCTCCTGGCCAGCTCGCCTGCTGCCTGACTTCTCTGCCCTGCTGCCCTTGCCCTCCTTTGCTGAAGCTCTGTGGCCCTTGCCTACCTTTGATGATGTGGCAGGTGACGGGGCAAGGCTACTGTCCTTGGTGACAGCCGTCTCAGGCTTGTCGCGCCGACCCTTATTTTTTTTTGTCCTCTTCCCAGGGGGTGGGCTGGCTGTCCCCTTGCTGCTGGCCGATGTTCCTGCCCTAGGAGCTGGTGGACTCCAATAGCCCTGCACTATGGTCATAGTAGATGCAGGGCTGGTGGTGGCTGAGGTGCTTTTTTTACTCTTACCAGATGGAGGGGGTGGGTCAGTGATTGGACGAGGTCAAGGTTGGAAAGGAAAAGCACTTTGGAAGGACAGGGATGGGTAGGTGTAGTGTGTATGGGAGTGGAGGAAGAGGATGTGGTTGTAGGAAAGTCAAGTGTGCTGTCTTTGGGTGCAGGTGCTTGTGACGGAGGCTGTCGTGAGGTGGATGGCTGTTGGGTGGGTGGCTGCCTGCGTTTGTGTGGTTTGGAAGAGGGGGTGACAGACACACTGGGAGAGGACACAGGGGACGTGTAAATGGCAGTGGGGGTGGTGACTGCACGTGGGCGGACTGTACTGGAGGGTGTGCTGGTGATGGAAGTACTGGCTGATGGTGGTGTGCATGCAGGTGTGAGTGGAGACGTCACAGGGAGGGAGGAGGGAGATGAGGAGGTGGGGGACACAGAGGTGGTAGTGACTGTTGACATGTCTGCATCTGGATGTTGCTTGGGTGAATGCTTGTGGGATCTGTGGTGCTTATGTCTGGATGAGCTGCCCTTGGGTGTAGAGGTGTGTGCAGGCTGGTCTGATGGTGTGGATGGGATAGGCAGAGGAACACGAGAATGGGACTGGGTGGAGGGAGTCAGAAGAGGGAGGCTGGAGACAGGGACAATGGCTGCTGTCAGTGCTGAGGCCAGAGCGTTGAACGATCGCTGATGGGCAGCCTGACCCGAATGAATGCCCTCCAGGTATGCATTGCTCCGATGCACCTCCCTTTCTACATCCTGGATGGCATTCAAAAGGGTAGACTGCCCAACAATGAGCATCCGGAGGAGGTCAATGACGTCCTCACTGAGGGCAGCAGGGGTAAATGGGCAGGGCCTGAGGTGCCTGGGGCGAAGGAGATGCCCGCCTTCCTGGGCGAGCGGGCACTGAGCGAAGGCTGAGGGGCTGCTGGGAGGGCGGCGCTGGTGCGCTGTGTGGCGGCTGTACCTGTTGTGGCGGTGGGCACGGATGTTGCCGCCACCGCAAGGGAGCTTCCTTCCGAGGACGTGTCAGTGTCGCTGACGTCTCCACGGGTCCCCGTTGTGGAGCTCCACTAGCCCTCCGTCTCACTGGTGTACTCGGAGTCTGTTGCATGGCCCTCCGGGGCCATGTGAGATGCAGCTCCCTCGTGCGCCGATGCCACTTCTCCTCCGCCTGATGATGCTAATGCACACATGAACAGGAAGACAAAGAAAATGGGGGGGGGAGAAATGAAGACAGTTTGAGTGCATGCATTGGCAACACCGTTGTCAGAGAGGACAGACAGAGAAGCCCCCTGCACTAGGCCGCGCAATCGGGGTACACTACTCAGTTATTGTGACTAGGCCTACAGGTCTATGGACGACAAATGCACACATGGGTGAGGCCGGACCATGGATAGCTGTACTTGGCACCCTACAGAGGTGGGGGGCGGGGACACAGGGCCATGCCTAACGGAGGGGCCTAGCCTACAGAAAGCGCCCTGGCATAGAGATAGCCACAGCCCTCCTCCTCCACCCAGACACCTTCACTGCGTGCAAAGATAGCAGAATGTGCTGATACTCACCCCCTTGTGTCTGCTGTGATGTCCTCACGCGCCCATCCAAATCGGGGTAGGCCACCGCCAGGATCCGGGACATCAGGGGGGTCAATTGGTGGCTGGCACCCCTCCTACGTTGGGAGGCCATCCCCAGCAGAGACTCGGCGGTCTTTCTGGTCCCGCGGCGGATGTCCTCCCACCTCTTCCGGCAGTGGATGCCCCGTCTGTTGTGGACCCCCAGGGCCTGGATGTCCTTGGCGATGGCACGCCAAATGTCGATCTTCTGATGGGCGCTGACCTATGTGTCATGTACAGGGTGGTAAAGGAAATCTCATTACTTTTCTGCCTGGTCAATGTGAGTCCCCCCCCCCCCAACCTTGGCATGTGGCACATGCTCTCATCTTTCGTGCATTGCACTCCTCATTCGCTCCCCTCCCCACCATCTAACATACACCCCACTCAACACAGGCATAGCCCATTCAACATGCACCCTGTGTACTAACCTGTTGGTCTGGAGGACCGTAGAGTAGCGCATACTGGGGGAGGACCCCATCAACAAGTTTCTCCAATTCTTCTGAAGTGAAGGCAGGGGCCCTTTCCCCAGTCGCAGCAGCCATTGTATCTCCCAGAGAGAGGTCACAGCAGCACTTGCAGTATAGGTCCTCTCCTGTGGATGATCAGGTCTCGAGTGATTAATCAGATAGAAAATGGTGGTCACGCCCGCAGCAGTGCGTAATGCCGCGGTGCGTACCGCGACCTCCGGCGCACATCGTCATTGGCTCCTGAAACCCATAGGATTCAATGTTAACCAATGCGGCTTAGCACTGCGGTCTTTGACCGCCTACCGCCACGGTGTGCCACGCCAGCGCATTGACCTCACATCCACTGCCACACTTCACAGGTCAGGCAGCCGCCATTTCAAGGGCCCACATGGCATAATTTCTACTGCGTCATACAGGCCTAGGCCTTGCATTGCCACTCATACAAACCTTTCAATGCATAGCGATTTGTGTACTGTGCAAGCTGTGTGAACGAACCTGTGGGTTGCTTGACTCTGTGCTCCATGTTGTCCTTCCTAGGCACAGTCCGCTGGGACTTGCGAGGAGAAGGATGAATCCTCCCGTGTACCGACCGCTGGTGGACCTGTCGACAATGGAAGAACGACATATCATACTTACATACAGGCTGGACAGAGCAACTATACATGAACTATGTGCCCAGTTGGAGCCAGACCTGATGTCCCCCATCCGCCACCCCACAGGGATTCACCCTCTGGTGCAGGTTCTGTCAGTACTCCATTTTTTGGCAAGTGGGTCTTTTCAGACAACAGTGGCCATGTCATCTGGGATGTCTCAGCCTATGTTTTCAAAGGTTTTGTCCAGAGTTTTGTCTGCCCTGATGAAATACATGCGGAGCTACATTGTTTTCCCTGAGGTGGGCGATTTGGCTACAGTGAAGGGTGATTTCTATGCCCTTGGACATATCCCCAACATCATTGGTGCCATTGATGGGACCCATGTGGCTTTGGTTCCCCCCAAAGAAAGTGAGCAGGTGTACAGAAACAGAAAAAGTTATCATTCGATGAATGTCCAGGTGGTCTGTTTGGCTGACCAGTACATCTCCCATGTAAATGCCAAGTTCCCTGGGTCAGTGCATGACGCGTACATCATGCGAAATAGCAGCATCCCTTATGTGATGGAACAGCTACAGAGACACCGTGTGTGGCTAATTGGTGACTCTGGTTACCCCAACCTGTCGTGGCTACTGACCCCAGTGAGGAATCCCCGGACCAGGGCAGAGGAACGGTACAATGAGGCCCATGGGCGAACTAGGAGGATAATAGAAAGGACCTTCGGGGTCCTGAAGGCCAGGTTTAGGTGCCTGCATATGACAGGGGGATCCCTAATGTACTCACCAAAGAAGGTGTGCCATATCATCGTGGCCTGCTGTATGCTTCACAATCTTGCTTTGCGACGCCAGGTGCCTTTCCTGCAGGAGGATGGTCCAGATGGTGGTGTTGTAGCAGCTGTGGAGCCTGTGGAGAGTGAAGAGGAGGAAGACGACGGGGACGACACAGACAACAGGGATACAGTTATACAACAGTATTTTCAGTAGCATACAGGTAAGATTCACCCACGCCATTTTACATTTACTTGAGGCCTCCTGCGTCTCTACTTTCTGTGTTTCCCACCATTTCAACTTAGCTGAATTGTGACTTTCCCTTCCCTTTTCAGAGCTGTTTGACCAACTGCGTGACTTCTGCTTTGTTTGCCCATGGACTACAGCTTGTTGTCATTGGTATGTTGTCATTACAATGTAACAGAACATAATTGCACCGTTATGTGTGATACATAATAGTAAAATAAAAGCAGACTCCTGAAATTGTAAGTGCAATAGGTGATTTATTATAAGTGCTACATATAGGTACATGATAGTAAAACGGTGATGGGTGGGGGTGGAGAAATGTCCATGGCAGAGTCCAGTTCTTAGTCGCACAGGTGCATTGTCCATATGCCTGTGGAAGGATGGAGCAGGGGCAGTTCAAGGTTGGACAGGGTGACAATGTGGGACAGTGGGATGACATCAGGGGGTATCTTATGCTGGCGGGGGTCTTGCAATCCTACTCTGTCTTCTTGTGTGATCTCAGGTTCCGCTTGTGGGGTGGTTGTTCTTCAGCAGGAGGTGGGGTTCTGGTGGCCTGACGTTGTGTGGGGGCCTCCTGTCCACTGGCGCCGGCAGAGGTGGTAGGCTGTTCCTGGCCTGGGCTAGTGACAGGGGCCCTTTGGGGTGCCACATGGTCCCGCAATGTGGTGACTATCTGGTTAAGTGCCAGGACGATGGTCCCCATTGCGGTACCGATGTTCCTGAGTTCCTCTCTGAACCCCATGTACCGTTCCTCCTGCTGTGCCTGGATCTCCTGGAACCTGGCCAGTACCGTCGCCATCGTCTCCTGGGAGTGGTGGTATGCTCCCATGATGGTGGTGAGGGCCTCTTGGAGAGTCGGTTCCCTGGGCCTGTCCCCCCCCTGTCGCACAGCAGCCCTCCCAGTTCCCCTGTTTCCCTGGGCCTCTGTCCCGTGGACGGTGTGCCCACTACCACTGCCCCCAGGTCCCTGTTGTTGTTGGGGTGGTGGGTCAACCTGGGTGCCCTGTAGTGGCGGACACACCGCTGATTGACGTGTCCTGGAGACAGAGGCATGGGCCCGCTGGGTGGGAGCTGTGCTGGTGTTCCCAGAGGGGGTTAGGTCTGGTGTAGCCTGTGGCTGTCTGTGGGGAACCGACTGTCCAGAGGTCCCCGATGGGCCGGGCTGGTCATCAGGGTCCAGGTCGACAGAGCTGCTGTCATCGCTGGGGGCCTCTTCTGGGGGTGGGATGGACATCTCTGGACCCTCCGTGGCGGTGTGGTGGCGTTCGGGTCCTGCAGGGGTATAAGGGTATGGTTATTGGTTCTGTGTGTGGCTTTTCGTGGGATGGATGGGTGTCCGTGTACCCAAGTGCAGGCATTCCCGTGTGGGGGCTTTTGTGAGGGTGGCTTGTGAGGGAGATGGTTATGTGCAGTGGGCATGCTTTGGTGATGGGTGTCCATGCTTTGTGGTCGCATGCAGGTCTAGGTGTTGGGATGGGTGGGTTGTGATGGTGGTACATTTGGAAGGAGTTGGTGTGATGGGGGTGGGGGTGAGAGTGGGGCTATGTGCTGGCATGCAGGTGGGGTGGGGGTGGGAAGTAGTAGTTAAGATTTGACTTACCAGAGTCCATTCCTCCGCCTACTCCTGCGAGGCCCTCAGGATGCAGGATGTGCAAGACTTCCTCCTCCCATGCTGTGAATTCAGGGGGAGTAGGTGGGGGTCCGCCGCCAGTCTTCTGCACCGCAATGTTGTGCCTTGATACCATGGAACGCACCTTCCCCCGTAGGTAGTTCCATCTCTTCCTGATGTCCTCCCGATTGCGTGGATGCTGTCCCACCGCGTTGACCCTGTCGACTATCCTTTGCCATAGCTCCATCTTCCTAGCAATTGTTGTATGCTGCACCTGTGCCCCGAAGAGCTGGGGCTCTACACGTACTATTTCCTCCACCATGACCCCGTGTCTTTGTGGTGCCATGGGGTGGTGTGGATGAGGTGAGGGATGTTGTATGTTTTGTGGAGTGTGGTGAGTGTGGTGGTGTATGGTGTTTTGTGCGTTGTAATTGTGTGAGTGATGTTGTGATTAGCCTCTGTGTGATGGTCTACTCTAAGCAGTGCTGTCTCTCTCTGTCCTTGATTCGCAATTGTGGAAGTAAGGGTTTGTGGGTAATGTGGGTGTGTGTTTTATATGGTATTGGGTGTGTGGGAGTGGTGTGTGTATGTGTCTCAGGTGTGTGTATTTCAAATTGTCCAATGTGGTTGTGTTTTGTAAGGGTGTGTGTATTTTGACCGCGGCGGTGTGTACCACCTATGGGATACCGCGTTTGAAAGACCGCCGCGTGGATTCGTGGGTCGTAATGGTATGGGCGTATTTCTGTTGGCGTGACGGTGGAGGTTTGGTCATCGCCTTTTTTTCGCTTACCTTTAGTGTGGCGGACTTTTGTGGATGTCGGGTTTTTGGCGGTTTGCCAGTTGCGGGTCAGAATGACCGTGGCGGTTTACCGCGGCCGCGGCGGTGTTATGGCGGTCTTCCGACCGGCAGTATGCGCATTTTACCACCGAGGTCAGAATGACCCCCCGTGTGTCTTTCCTCCTACGGTCGGGTCAGCGTGTGTCGTTTTTCCTCTCCGCAGGAGAGCGATGAGTCGATCTGGACAGGCACCCTCGGGTCCGACAGGCTTTGCATTGTTTTTCCGCACCCAGTGATGCGTCGAAAATCCAGTCGCACGGTATCCCAAAACCGAGCTGTGTGGGGTTGCGACATTATCAGCCTCCGTTAGTGGGTGATGCGCATCGTTTCTCCAGCCACGTGCATTGATCTTCCAGCCGCAATGCAGGTGGAACGTTGATTTCTGCTGCGAAGCTGACGGCATATTATTTTTAAGCTGTGGCTCGGAAACCCATTTTAGCCTTTGAAGTAGGCCTACTTCAAAGGAAAGTTTCTCCTGTTTGTGAGACCCTGCCTTGCCCACCCCAGGCCCCAGACACACACCATGGGGTTGTAGACTGCATTGTGGAGGGTAGGCACAGCACTTTCAGGTGTAAGTGACCACTCTTCCCCTCCCTCCTAGCACAAATGGCTCATTAGGATATGCAGGCTACACCCCAGCTCCCTTTGTGTCACTGTCTAGAGAGAGGTGCAAACAGCCCAACTGTCAAACTAAACCAGACAGGGAATCCACAAACAGGCAGAGTCACAGAATGGTTTAAGCAAGAAAATGCCTACTTTCTAAAAGTGGCATTTGCAAACACACAGTCTTAAAACCAACTTTACTAAAAGATGTATTTTAAAATTGTGAGTTCAGAGACTCCACATGTCCATCTGCTCCCAAAGGGAATCTACACTTTAATCATATTTAAAGGCAGCTTCCATGTTAACCTATGAGAGAGAAAGGCCTTGCAACAGTGAAACACACATTTGGCAGTATTTCACTGTCAGGACATATAAAACACCTCAGTATATGTCCTACCTTAAGCATACACTGCGCCCTGCCCATGGGGCTACCTAGGGCCTACCTTAGGGGTTTCTTACATGTAAGAAAAGGGAAGGTTTAGGCCTGGCAAGTGGGTACACTTGCCAAGTTGATTTAGCAGTTTAAAACGACAGACACAGACACTACAGTGGCAGGTTTGAGCCATGTTTACAGAGCAACTAATGTGGGTGGCACAACCAGTGCTGCAGGCCCACTATGTAGTAGCATTTGATTTACAAGCCCTGAGCACCTCCAGTGGACCGTACTAGGGTCTTACTAGTAAATCAAATATGCCAATCATGGAAAGCCAATTACATACACATTTTAGATAGGAGCACTTACACTTTAGCACTGGATAGCAGTGGTAAAGTGCCCAGAGTAACAGCAAAAACAGAGTCCAGCACACATCAACAACCTGGGAAACAGAGGCAAAAAGTTAGGGGAGACCACACCAAGGATGCCAAGTCTAACCTGTGTCCCCCTAGCTGAAAGTGGGAAGCAACTACCCAATCTCATGGGAATTCTCATCACTAAGGCAGAAGAATCTAGACAGACCATCGGCATTCCTGTGTTCTGTACCAGGGCTGTGTTCCACCATAAAGTCCATCCCCTGTAGGGAAATGGACCACCTCAACAGTTTTGGATTCCCACCCCTCATCCGCATGAACCATCTGAGGGTCTGTGGCCAGTCTGAACCCAGAGGTGAGTCCCAAACAAGCAGGGTCTTAGCTTCTTCGGTGCCCAGACCACAGCAAAAGCTTCACGCTCTATGGCACTCCACCTACGTTCCATGGGAAATAACCTCCTGCTAATGTAGGCTACAGTTTGATCTAGGCCCTCTTCATTAACCCCTGGGGTGCCTTGGACGAGGTGGTCTTGTCCCAGCACACGGTTCCCGTGTGCCTGGGACGAGACCACCTCGTCCTGCACCGGGCCCACAGGGGAAGCGCTAGCGCTCCCCCCATGGGCTCCCCCACACACACACCCAAGTTGAGGGTGGAAGGGGAATCCCTTCCCCTTCCACCCCCAACTCCCCCTCTGCAATCTCATGAGAAGCTGCTGAGGAGCCATTTGCTTCCAGCGCGTCGCGGGAGAGGACTTCAGAGGTGAGTGTCTCTTCTTTGGGGGGGGGTTTGGGGAGGAAAACAGACACGGGGAAAGGAAAGAGTTTTTTCTTCCCCCCCGTGCCTGTTTTCAGTGGATTCCTGGTCCACGATCACAGACGGGGTCGGCGATTGTGGACCAGGAATCCCCACTAGGCACCAGGGATTTGTTTTTATATTTATTTTTGGGAGCGTCCCCTTGGGCAAGGGTCGCTCCCATGGGGGGCTATTTATTATCATATCTCAGCCCCCCCGGGGACAGATCAGCCGTTTTTTCGGCCGATCTGCGCCCGGGGGTGGGGGGGGGGTCAAAAACCACTAGACACCAGGGATTTTATTTTCTTTATGATTTTTTGGGGAGCGACCCCTTGGGCAAGGGTCGCTCCCCTTGGGGGCCATAAATAATCCTTTTTTGGCCCCCCTGGGGGCAGATTGGCCATTTTTTTGGCTGATCTGCCCCCATGGGGAAGGGGGAGGCAAAAACCACTAGACCACAAGGGATTTCATTATGCTTATGATTTTTGGGGAGCGACCCCTTGGGCAAGAGTCGCTCCCCTTGGGGGCCATAAATAATCCTATTTCGCCCCCCCCCCCCCGGGGGCAGATTGGCAGTTTTTCGGCCGATCTGCCCCTGGGGGGTCGAAAACCACTAGACCACCACGGATTATGTTTACCTTATGTTTTTGGCCAGCGACCCCTTAGGCAAGGGTTGCTGCCCCGGGGGCAATAATTTTTTATTGGGCTAGATCAGCTATGTTTTTGCCCGATCTCGCCCCTGGGGGTTCGAAACCCACTAGGCGCCAGGGATTGTGTGTTGTGTGTTTTGTGTGTTTGGGGGCACCCTTTGGGCAAGGGTCGCCGTCCCAAAGGGGTGAAAATTAGTATTGGCCCTTTCTGTCCCCCTTGGGGGCAGATGGGCCTAATTTTTTAGGCCCATCTGCCCTCAAGGAGGGGAGAAACCACCAATACACCGGGGATTTTTTTTGCTTTGTTCCCATTTTTTTGTTTTGTGCTGGGGGTGCCCTCTTTGGCAAGGGTCTCCCCCTAAAGGGGGCACAGAGCTGTTGGCCACTTCTGCCACGCTTGGTGGCAGATCGACCAATTTTGTTTTATGCACATCTGCCCCGAATGGGGGAAGAATCCACTTAGGCACCAGGGATCTTGTGTGTGGGTGTGTTTTGTGAAGGTGGGGGGGCCCTTTGGCAAGGGTCGCCCCTCAAAGGGGGCACTTTACTGATGGCCATTTTTGCCCACCTTGGAGGCAGATCGGACTATTATTTTTTTTTAGGCCCATCTGCCCCCAAGTGGGGCAGAAGGCACCAAGATGTCAAAGGTTTTTTTTTGTTCCCTTTGTTTTTTTGTGTGCTGGGGGTGCCCCCTTTGACAAGGGTCACCCCCCGAATGGGGCACAGAGCTGTTGGCCATTTCTGCCCTCCTTGGGGGCAGATTCACCTATTTTTTTAGACCCATCTGCTCCCAAGGGTGGCAGAATCCACTTAGGCACCAGGAATCTTGTGTGTGTTTTGTGTGGGTGGGGGGGCGGCCCCTTTGGCAAGCGTCGCCCCCAAAGGGGGGCACATTACTGATGACCATTTCTGCTCCCCTTGGGGGCAGGTCGGGCTATTTTTTTTAGGCCTATCTGCCCCCAAGAGGGCTGAAGCCACCAAGACATGAGGGGATTTTTTCTTTTCTTTTGCTCCCCTTAGTGTCTTTTGTGCTGGGGGAACCCCCATTCACACCCTTTGGCAAGGGTCACCCCCCCAAACAGGGTACAGAGCTGTTGGACATTTCTGCCACCTTGGGGGCAGATCGGCCTATATTGTTTAGTCCCATCTGCCCCCAAGGGGGGCAGAAGCCACTTAGGCACCAGGGACAGTTTCTAAGTTCTTGGTGGCGGGGTGTTTGTCAACTGGCGAAGTATTTGTATTTGTGATTATAACAGTTTATTTCTTCTTTTTGTTCTAGTTCAAAGCTTTTGCTTCCTTTGCTGTGGATCCTTGCGGTTTTGGCAGTAGTTGTCCTGCGGTTTAGATGGTTGCATGTTTTAGGTAAGTGAAAGCAATTTACTCCAAAGAAGTATTGTTGACATGCATGAATGACATGTTTGTAGGTGGTGTACTAGATGTAGTATTGTGTGTGAAATTGTCCTTAGATTTGGGCACCATGATATTTGTGTTGTCATATGTCTAATTTGCTTTTTTCTTTTTTCTTTTTAGTGGGATATCATTGGTGATTGCTGTGTCTGTGCAGAGGAGTTGCTGGTGGGTAGCTTTTTCAGGCAAGTTAGTGGTATAGTTTTTTTAGTACATACCTCTTTGTGATAAAGCTACACTTTGTTTATTACTTATTTTAGTGCTGGTGGTTGTTGGCAATCCATTTGTTGTTAGTGAGGATCATGGCTAGCCGCAGAGTGACTGCTCAGCAGGTTGTTGGCATGCTTTTTGAGTCGTCTTCAGACCATGATTACGAGACTGACTCTGCATCTGAGGCAGAGGAGGAAGTGAGAGATTTTGGCAGTGAGTTTTCTGTCCGAGAGGATTCTTCTGAAGAGGAAGCCACTCTTAGTGCAGATGAAGGGACTGTTTTTGAGGAAGACATTGATGTGCCAAGAGTGCAGCAGCCTGGGGCTGAAGGGTTTCCCATCTGAAGACCTGACACCTGGATTGGCCCAAACATGGAGCAGCCACAGTTACCTGCATTTACTGGTCTCCCAGGGTTTAGAGTCAATACGGAAAAAATTTTGCCTGTCAATTTCTTTCACTTGTTTATGGAGAATGTATTTTTGGAAGAGATTGTTGAGCAGACTAATGTGTATGTGGAGCAATATTTGTGGGACAACGCTGTCAGACTTAGGCCTCAGTCTAGAGAGATACTCAGTGGGTTCCCACATATCTGGAAGAGATGAAAAAGTTTTTACGTTTGACTTTTTCGATGGGGTTGATAATGAAGCTGTCACTGGCTTCTTATTGGTCTACTAGTCCCTTCATGGCAACAGGCTATATTTCCTGCAACTATGACTCGTAATCGCTATTTGCTTCTTCTTCGTATGCTGCATTTTGTAGACAATGCTTTAGCCTCGCCACAAGACCACCCTGATTGTGACCGTCTTTTTCAGATTAGGCCTTTTCCTTGATCATTTTGTAGATAGGTTTTCAGAGGTCTCTGTTCCAGGCAAAGAGATAAGTGTGGACGAGTCTTAGGTCCTTTTTAAGGGGTGTTTAGTTTTTAAGCAGTACATTCCTAGTAAGAGGGCACGGTATGGGATTAAATTATGTATGCTGTCATAAAGCAGTACAGGATATGTATATAATTTCCGGGTCTACACTGGTAGGGATGCCAGTTTTGACCCTCCTGGTTGTCCGGCCACTTTTGGAATTAGCGAAAAAATTGTGTGGGAACTTGGTAGACGACTGTTTAACAAAGGTCACCATTTGTACATAGATAATTTCTACACTGGAGTGCAGTTGTTCAAGGAGTTGTTTAGAGTGGACACTGTTGCTTGTGGCACAATCCGTTCTAACCGGAAAGGCTATCCAAGGGAGCTTGTCTGTAAAAAACTTGAGAGGGGACAGTGCAGTGCCTTGCAGAATAATGAGCTGCTAGCTCTGTAATTTTCAGACAGGAGGGATGTGTACATGCTATCTGCCATCCATGATGAGAGTACTTCCCCTGTGACTGTTTGGGGTCAGGTTGCCGAAGCACGCAAACCTGCGTGCATTTTGGACTACAATAGGCACATGGGTGGTGTTGAAAGAGTAGATCAGAGGTTGGAACCTTCCACTGCTCTGTGTAAGTCTTACGTGTGGTATAAAAAGTTAGCCCTACATTTATTTCATTTGGCAACTTTTAATGCCTTTATTGTGTTCAAGGATTGTTCACCTGAGTCAAAGATGACATTTGTTAAATTTCAGGAGTCAGTGATAGAGAGCCTTATTGTGGTGGAACATGCAAGAGTTCCTAGAGTAGCAGTGGTGGAGGATGTGGCTAGATTAAAAGATCGCGACTTTCAAGGATCACATTCCTCCCACTCCCAAGAAAGACTTACCCACTAAGAAATTTAGAGTATGTGCCCGAAGATGTATCCGGAGGGAGAGCCGGATGTACTGCCCCGATTGCCCTTCAAAGCCTGGGCTGTGTGTGCCCGGCTGTTTCAGGAATTACCACACAAATAAAAATTTTGAGGAAAACCGTGAACGCAAACTGCCTATTTTATACTTTCATATGTTCATTTTCACGGTTCGCATTACTGTCATGTATTTAGTTAGAGCTTTTGTGTTTGTAGTTTTGTACTTATTTTATAATTAGTTAGTGGTTTCATTGTTGTTTATAAACGGAAAAATAGTGATGGCGGTGTACGTGGGGTGGCGCTTGGCTGGCGGTGTGTGTGGGGTGGTGCTTGGCTGGCGGTGTGCGTGGGGTGGCCCTTGGCTGGCGGCACACATTCCCATCAGCTAGTATCATGTATGTGGGCGTATGTAAGTGATGGGCCCTTGAGTATCGCTGTCTGTTGATGCAAGTGTTGTATTGTGCTGGGCCCGTGGCTGGCGGCGTGAATGGTCTTGTGCATGTCATGTATGAAAGGTGTGTGAATGGATTGTAAAACCGTTGGTGCCTTGACACAGCTTTACAGCTCACGAGCTGTGGGTCATTGGTTCAGTTTTTTGGCCTTTCAGTTCTTAACAGTGCATTTAACTTTTGTGAAATCTCTTGTTAATAAAATGTTATCTACTGAACCATCACTCACCCTCGCGCCAAATCCAACCAGTATGTGTGGTACAAATGACAAAACCTGCTCCGCTGTAATCAGGTGTTGCAGCACACTTGTGACACGCTAGGTGTCTCAGGTGGGACCCCGATGATGAATCATGCCACTAACTTGGTTGGTGGGTGAAGGGTCTTTTTCACATAACCTAAGTGCGTATCTTTTCACAATTTTAGTATTTGGCAAATCACGGACGTACGTGGACACATCAAAATGATATATTGCAAAACTACCTGTGTTTGGGGGGAGGGTCCCTCTATGCTTTTGGTTGTGGGTGCGGCCTTCATCTAGGGAAACCTACCAAACCCAGGCATTTTTTTAAACTAGATAGCCCAAGGAGTCCAGGGAGGTGTGGCTGGCGTGGATCCCCCAACATTTTCTTACCCAGACTCCTCTGCAAACCTCAAAATTTGCTTAAAAAAGCATATTTTCCTGACTTTTCTTAGAAGGATCATCGCTCCAGCACAAAATTCCTACTCCCCAGCATTCCCCTCAGTCTCCCAAGTAAAATGACACCTCACTTGTGTGGGTCCCCAAAGCAGAGTCAGCCTAAAGATGTATAAAAGAAGAATATGTCCTTATCAACTCGCTGTGCTATACCCTCTATCTCTACATGTTTTTGGCCTTATTCTGTTGCAGGCACCTGGCCCACCCACACAAGTGAGGTACTATTTTTATCGGGAGACTTGGGGGAACGCTGGGTAGAAGGAAATTTGTGGCTCCTCTCAGATTTTAGAACGTTCTGTCACCGAAATGTGAGGAAAAAGTGTTTTTTAGCCACATTTTGAGGTTTACAACGGATTCTGGGTAACAGAACTTGGTGAGAGCCCCACAAGTCACCCTGTCTTGGATTCCCCTAGGTCTCTAGTTTTAAAAAATGCACATGTTTGATAGGTTTCCCTAGGTGCCGGCTGAGCTAGAGGCCAAAATCCACAGGTAGGCACTTTGCAAAAAACACCTATGTTTTCTTTGAGAAAATGTGACGTGTCCATTTTGTGTTTTGGGGCATTTCCTATCGCGAGCACTAGGCCTACCCACACAAGTGAGGTACCATTTTTATCGGGAGACTTAGAGGAACGCTGGGTGGAAGGAAATTTGTGGGTCCTCTCAGATTCCAGAACTTTCTGTCACCGAAATATGAGAAAAAAGTGTTTTTTTAGCCACATTTTGAGGTTTGCAAAGGATTCTGAATAACAGAACCTGGTGAGAGCCCCACAAGTCACCCTGTCTTGGATTCCCCTAGGTCTCTAGTTTTAAAAAATGCACAGGTTTGGTAGGTTTCCCTAGGTGCCAGCTGAGCTATAGGCCAAAAACCACAGGTAGGCACTTTGCAAAAAACACCTCTGTTTTCTTTGAGAAAATGTGATGTGTACACTTTGTGTTTTGGGGCATTTCCTGTCCCAGGCACTAGGTCTACCCACACAAGTGAGGTACCATTTTTATCGGGAGACTTGAGGGAATGCTGGGTGGAAGGAAATTTGTGGCTTGTCACCGAAATGTGAGGAAAAAGTGTTTTTTAGCCACATTTTGAGGTTTGCAAAGGATTCTTCGTAACAGAACCTGGTGAAAGCCCCACAAGTCACCCCGTCTTGGGTTCCCCTAGGTCTCTAGTTTTAAAAAATGCACAGGTTTGGTAGGTTTCCCTAGGTGCCGGCTGAGCTAGAGGCCAAAATCCACAGGTAGGCACTTTGCAAAAAACACCTCTGTTTTCGGTGGAAAAATGTGATGTGTCCACGTTGTGTTTTGGGGCATTTCCTGTCGTGGGCACTAGGCCTACCTACACAAGAGAGGTACCATTTTTATCAGGAGACTTGGGGGAACATAGAATAGCAGAACAAGTGTTATTGCCCATTGTCTTTCTCTAAATTTTCTCCTTCCAAATATAAGACAGTGTGTAAAAAAGACGCCTATTTTAGAAATGCCCTGTAATTCACATGCTAGTATGGGCACCCCAGAATTCAGAGATGTGCAAATAACCACTGCTCATCAACACCTTATTTTGTGCCCATTTTGGAAATACAAAGGTTTTCTTGATACCTATTTTTGACTCTTTATATTTCAGCAAATTAATTTCTGCATACCCGGTATAGAATGAAAACCCACCGCAGGGTGGAGCTCATTTATTGGCTCTGGGTACCTAGGGTTTTTGATTAACCTACAAGCCCTATATATCCTCGCAACCATAAGAGTCCAGCAGACATAACGGTATATAGCTTTAAAAAATCTTGCGTTGCAGGAAAAAGTTACCGAGTAAAACGTAGAGAAAAATTGCTGTTTTTTTCATCTCAATTTCAATATTGTTTTATTTCAGTTGTTATTTTCTGTAGGAAACCCTTGTAGGATCTACACAAATTACCCATTGCTGAATTCCGAATTTTGGCTACCTTTCAGAAATGTTTACGTTCCTGGGATCTAGCATTGGTTTCATGCCCATTTCTGTCACTGACTGGAAGGAGGCTGAAAGCAAAAACAAATCGTAAAAATGGGTTATGTCCCAGTAAAATGCCAAAATTGTGTTGAAAAATTGGGTTTTCTGATTCAAGTCTGCCTGTTCCTGAAAGCTGGGAAGCTGGTGATTTTAGCACAGCAAACCCTTTGTTGATGCCATTTTTAGAGAAAAAAAAACACAAGCCTTCTTCTGCAGCCCTTTTTTCCCATTTCTTTGAAAAAAAAATAAATTTTCATTGTATTTTGGCTAATTTCTTGGCCTCCTTCAGGGGAACCCACATAGTCTGGATACCTCTAGAATCCCTAGAATGTTGGGAAAAAAAGGATGCAAATTTGGCATGGGTAGCTTATGTGGACAAAATTTTATGAGGGCCTAAGCACACCCTGCCCCAATTAGCCAAAAAAAGGCCTGGCACCTGAGGGGGAAAAGGCCTGGCAGCAAAGGGGTTAAGCTGTGAGAGTACTGCTCCTATACCATGCTCTGAGGCATCTGTTTGCACAACAAACTCCTTGGAATAGTCAGGTGCCTTCAGCAGAGGTGATGTGCACATGGCAGCCTTCAGGGACTCAAAAGCGGTTTGGCAAGCCTCTGTCCAGATCACCTTCCTTGGTTGCTTTTTGAAAGTCAACTCAGTCAAGGGGGTAACAATGGTGCATACCCCTTGGCAAACCTCCTGTAATAGCCAGTGAGGCCTAAAAAGGATTTCACCTCAGTCTGGGTCTTGGGGGGCTGCCAAGTCAGAATGGTGTCAATCTTTAGTTGCAGGGGTGCCACCTGACCACTCCCCACTTGGTGTCCTAAATACACCACAAAACCCTGCCCTATTTGATCAACCTCTGAAATGTGGCAGGGGCATTTTTCATCCCAAATGGCATCACTTTAAACTGAAAGTGCCCATCTTGGTTAGAAAATGCAGAAAGGCCCCTCAGTCAATGCAATCTGCCAGTACCCAGACATTAAATCAAATGTGATGAGGTATTGGGCAGCTTCCAACGATCTATGAGCTCATCAGCTCAGGGGATGGGGTGCGCGTCAGTCCTAATGACCGCATTGAGACCCCGGTAGTCCTCACAGAACCAGAGTCCTGGGGTGGCACCAGATGCAGCGGGCTTTGGGACCAAAACCACAGGGCTAGCCCAAGGACTGCTAGAATGCTCAATAACCCCTAGGGTTAATATCTTGGATACCTCATCCTTAATTCTAGCCCTGACCTTGTCAGTCACCCTGTAAACCTTCTGTTTAATGGGTGTACTGTCCCCAGTGTCCACATCATGCGTGCAAAAGAGTGTGACCCCTGGAATCAAGGAAAGCAGTGAGGCAAACTGTCCCAGCACCTGGCAACAGTCCCTCTGCTGCTCTGCAGTCACTGAAGAGGAGAGGATCACTCCCTCCACAGACCCATCTTTCTCTCCTACAGACAGGAGGTCAGGAAGAGGCTCACTATCCTCCTCCACCCCTTCATCTGTCACTAGAACCATGGACAAGTCAGTCCAGTCAAAGTGTGGTTTGAGCAGTTTCACGTGCAGGACCCTCAAAGTGTTCCTGTATGTCTGCAAGTCCACCAGGTAGGTGACTTTACTCATGCACTCAACCACCTCAAATGGCCCTGCCCACTTGTACTGGAGTGTTCTAGGCTTCACAGGTGCCATCACCCACACTTTCTTACCAGGTTGAAACTCGACCAGAGTGGCATTCTGGTCATACCAGCGCTTCATATCCTCCTGGCTTGCTTCTAGGTTCTCCTGTGCAATACCCTTGAAGCGGGCAGTCTGCTTTCTCAGAGCCAGCATGTAACTGAATACATCCTGGGGGGTTACTAGGAGCTTTTTCCAAAGCCTCATTCACCAGACTCAAAGGTCCCCTCATAGGGTGGCCATAGATCAGCTCAAAAGGACTAAAGCCAAGTCCCTTTTGAGGCACCTCCCTCCAAGCGAACAGAAGGCATGGCAAGAGGACGTTCCACTTCTGCCTCAAGGGCCCTGACAGGCCCATTATCATGCCCTTCAAGGTGCAGTTGAATCTCTCAACCAGACCATTGTTTTCGGGGTGGTAAAGTGTGGTGAACTTATACGTTACCCCACACACCTTCCACAGAGACTTCATATAAGTAGATATGAAGTTTGTACTCCTATCAAATACCACTTCCTTGGGGAACCCCATGCGGGTAAAAAAAACCATCAATGCACAACCCACTACAGGGGAAGTGACTGACCTCAGAGGAATGGCTTCTGGGTACCAGGTTGCATGGTCCACCGAGACCAGGATAAACCTGTTGCCCATGGCTGTCTTGGAATCCAGAGGCCCAACAATGTCAACACTAACCCTTTCAAAGGGGGTAATAACCACCAAAAAAGTTTGGAGGAGAGCCTTACATTTCTCCCCCACTCATGCCACTTGTCTGACACGTTTGGAAAGAACTACAGTGTGCATCAGTATGCTTGCGCATTTGGGGCCAATAAAAGTGGGTGATAAGCCTGTCAAAGTTCTTGCCCTGCCCCAAATGTCCTGCTAAAGGCACATCATGAACCAAACCCAGTAGGAAGGTACTGAAGCACTGGGGTACCACTGGCACACGGGCTGACCCAGGCTCAGGAACCATAGGCTCAATATACAGGAGGCCGTACTCCTAGAAGTTCAGTTGAGATCCAGGCTCCTTGCCAGCTGCCTGGTCTGCTGCTGCAAACCCACTATAGTAGGGCATGTTTTCTGTGCCTCACAGAATGTCTCCCTGGTGGGTCCCCCTTCCTGTTGCCACTGTGACAGCTCAGGCACCTCCCCCAGTTCAGCCACATGTTACCCTGTAGGCTCTGGGGTGTCACCCTTAAGCTATGCCTCCTTCCAGACCGTGGGAATTTCTGGGGCTGGTTTCCCATGCCCCCTGCTCTTCCTCTTTTTGGCGGTCCCCTGGGCTACTGTTTCAGGCTCATGGGGCTCTTGACCACCCTGAAGGACTGTCATTGACCTGGTGGATACGCATATCCACCCACGCAGACCCAACATCTCCAACTGTGACCTGTGTTCCACCTCCTTCCAAGGGGAATCGTCCAGGTCATTGCCAAGCAAACAATCTACAGGCATGGTTTGACTCACAGCTACCTTCAAGGAACCTGAGACCCCCCCATTCAAAGGGAACCTGCACCACTCTGCACAGGCGCTCTGAGTTGTCCACTGCAACTACTTGGTGAAGTACCCAGGAATCTATCTGCTCTTCAAACACCAGGTGATTCCTCACTATAGTCACACTGGCTCCTGTGTCTCTCAGAGCCTCCCCCCTCAGTCCATTGATGGTCACCCACTGCCTGTACTTTTTAGTGTTCGCAGGCACTAGGGTTCTCTGGACCATCTCACTGTCCCCTAGTAAGACAAGGATCATCTCATATGGCTGCCACCCACCTGGAACCAACTCCTTCCCAAGCGCTACACTAGCCAAACCCTGGGACTATGGACAAGTGAATGCCGGTGTACTCTTGGGGCATTTGGGGTCTCCCCTCACATGACCCACCTGGTGACATGTATTAAGTGGGGGACCCCCCTCCACAGGTTTCCATTTGGAAAACCATGGTTTCCTTTCACTGGGGGGCTGGGAATACTTACCCTGGGAAATATGTTGGGGCCCTTTGGAGAACTCCCCCGGTTTACCCTTACCCCCCCTTTCGTCTGAGAGGGACCCTGCCCACCCTTGAGGTAGTCTCCCCCATACCTCTTCTGGACCCTTGTGCTTTCCCTGTGGTCTGCTTCCTGTGCAAGCTTCCTGGGGTCAGTCAGCTTGCTGTCAATTAGGTGCTGGCACAACTCAGGGAAACATAAACTATGCAAGTGCTCCCAAGCAATCAAATTGTAAAGCCTCTCATACGTTGTCACCTTACTGCCCTTCACCCAACCATCCAGTGACCTGCAGAATGAATAAACACATTCCAACCATGTTTGGGATTCATTCCTCTTATAGGACCTTTACTTTTCCTTATAATGCTCAGGGGTGAGACCATACTGTGTGAGTAGGGCATCCTTCATGATAGAGTAGATGAGCCCCTGAGGATCCCCTAAGGATGTCAGAGTATCCCTCCCCTCTACCTCAAAGTGCTTCCACAGACAACCCCCCCCCCCCATGAGCTTCAGGGTCCAGATTCATATGGAGAGCAGATTCATACCCCTTCAACACAAGAATATGTCATCCTCCCTTCTGTAATCCTACATGAGATCTTTAGGAATGTGCACCCTCCTCTCAGGCTGCACTGTGATATTGCTGCCACCATCTCTACTGGACTGGCTCCTCTGATCTAGCTCCCTCAAGCTAAGCTCATGAGCCAGCAGTATCTTCTTTTCTCCAATGTCCATCTTTCTCTCTTCCCTCTCCATCTTGAGCTTGAGCTTGAGCTTCTCTAGCCTCAATTGGTATTCCCTCTCTGCCTGTCTGTCCTATAATTCTTCAGGTGTCAGACCCTTGGAGGACACACTGCTAACTGCCGAAGGAGACTCTCACACTGGACATAACAGGCTCACCATTGTGAATGGATTGCACCTCCTCCTCCTCTGAGTGCCCCTCAGCTTCCTTGGCCGTTACCCAGGACCTCAGTGCCTTCTGTAGCTCCTCCTTCTTGGTGGAGCATTTAATGGGACAAGCAAGAGATTGGCAGAAATGCTTTAACTGGGCAAATGTATAGCTCTCCAGCTTCTCTAAATCAAAAGCAGCTCCAGCTGATGGATCTCCATACTGATTCATGATGAAGAGTTAAAAGAGCAAAGTTCCAAAGGCAGAAAAACAAGATCTCAAATGAAGTTCAAAAGAAAGTCAATCAGGAGGTCAGAAAAATATGGAAGTAGAACACAAAGAGTCCCAAAAGAGAAAAAGCAAAAATCACAAGACAAGTAATATGTGGTCAGGTAGGGGTTTGCACTGAAGACAGTAGTGTACACTTAATCACTGTATGTCAAGTACAAACACAAGTCCAATTCCAACCGCTGACCACCAGTGTTAGAAATGGGGTCTTTGGTTGGCAGTCAAGTTACCCTCTGTCCAAGCAAGGACCCTCGTGCTAGTGAGGGTAAAGGAGAATCACCCTCAATTAACCCCCCCTCTCCTCCTTGGTAGATTGACACGAGCAGGCGGGCTTAACTTTAGAAGCAATGTGCAAAGTATTTGTACCAACACACACAGTAACTCAGTGAAAACACTACAAAATTACACAACACAAGTTGAGAAAAATAGATAATATTTATCTAAACAAAACAATACCAGAACAACAAAACTCCAACATGCAGAAGTCAAGTTATGAAATTTTAAAGAATAAGACCCTCATTATGAGATTGGCGGCAAAAAGCACCTCCCGCTACGGCGACGGCGACAACTTACCGTCGCTGTGGCTACTGAATGTCCATGCCATTATGACCGTAGCCGGAATTCTGCCAGAAGGGTGGTGGATGGCGGTACGGTGGCGTGGCTGCCAGTAGCAGCGCCACGCCAGCAAAACACCGCCTACCGTCTCATGTTCCATGATACGGCCTGGTGGGGTTTTGCTGGCGGATGCTGCTGCTGGCAGCAGCGCCGCGTCCTGTCTCCTGCTGGAGGACCCCCTGCAAGCAGGTAAGTCGGGTTCTCTGACAGGAGGGGGGTGTTGTGTGCGTGTGTGGAGGGGTGTATGACTGTGCTTGAATGCGTGCATGCGTGTGTAATGCGTTTGTGCATGAGTGGGTGGGTGTGTACGTGCATGTTGTGTCATGTGAGTGCGTATGTGCCTGGATGTATGTTTGTGAGTGTGTATGTATGTATGCATGCGTGGGTGAATGTGTGTATTTGTGTGTGTATGGGTGTGTATGTATGTGTGTGTATATGTGGGGCGGGGGCGGGAGTGGGAGAGTGAGGGAGGACTCTGGGGATGGGGGCGGGGTGACATCTATCAGTGCCAGGGAATGAATTCCCTGGCAGTGATAGTGCCTACAGCCATGGTTTCCGTGGTGGTACATAAACCACAGAAACTATGGCGGTGGGCGGTGTCAAAATTTCGTGGGCAGCCTAGTGACATCCGCCGGGCTGGAGACTGAAGTCTCCAGCCCAGCAGTCATTAACGCTGTGGCGGTTGGTGTGTTGACCTGGTGGTTTGCCTTTGGCCAAACCGCCAATGTCATAATAGTGGAGGTAGGTACCGCCAGCCTGTTGGCAGTATTACCTCCACTATAGCACCAACCGCCGGGGTCATAATGAGCACCTAAGAGTCTTAAATCCTTTAGAAAACAGTGAGAACACTGTTAGCGTGAAAAAGTACCTGGGTTGCGTCAAAATAACACTGCATGGGCGAGTGTGCGTCGGAAAAGGCCAGCGATGCATCGATTTCTCCCTCTCAAGCGAGACCGTGCGTCGTTTCTCCTCCGGTCGGGCAGGCGTGCATCGTTTTTCCTCTCTGCAGGAGGGTGATGCGTCGATCCGGACAGGCACCCTTGGGTCCTGGCAGACTTTGCATTGTTTTTCCGTGCCTGGCAATGTTGCATCGAAAATCTGGTTGCACGGTATCCCAAAACCACGCTGCGTGGGGTTGCAACGTTATCAGCCTCCATTAGCACGTGTTGTATGTTGTTTCTCCAGCCGCGTGTGTTAATATTCCAGCCGCGATGCACGTGGAGCATTGATTTTTGCTGCGAAGCCGGCAGCGTGTCGAGGTGCTGGCAGGGGAAGTCTTAGATGGCCAGAGACTTCAACAACAGTGGGCAAACTCAGGAAGAGCCCTTGGAGATTCCTTCACAAGCAGGAATGCACAACAAAGTCCAGTCTTTGCCCCCTTTCACAGTTAGAAGCACCAACTGCAAGACAGCTCCAAAAAGCACAGCCACAGGCAGAGCAGCACTTCTCCTCAACTCTTCAGCTTTTCTCCTTGGCAGAGGTTCCTCTTGATTTCCAGAAGTGATCTAATTTTCAGGGGTTTGGGTGCTCTACTTATACCCATTTTGGCCTTTGAAGGAGGCCTACTTCAAAGGAGAGTCTCTCTTGCTTGTGAGATCCTGCCTTGCCCATGCCAGGCCCAGACACACACCAGGGGGTTGGTTGGAGACTGCATTGTGTGAGGGAAGGCACAGACCTTTCAGGTGTAAGTGACCACTCCTCCCCTCCCTCCCAGCACAGATGGCTAATCAGGATATGCAGGCTACACCCCAGCTGCTTTTGTGTCATGGTCTAGAGAAAGGTGCAAACAGCCAAACTGTCAAACTAACCCAGACTTTCTAAAAGTGGCATTTTCAAACGCACAGTCACTCATTACAACATTGGCGGTAAATGACGCCTACCGCCGTGCTGACGGCCGCCAACATACTGTGACCGCGGCGGTAAACCGCTGTGGGTATTATGACCCACACAGAGAAATCCTCCACTATGCATACACCCACACAAGTCCGCCAGACCAAAGGTTAGTGATAAACTGGTGGTACCAAAACCCACACCGTTAAGCCAACAGAAATACGTCCACAGTCAGGACCCACAAATCAATGCGGTGGTCTTTCAACCATGGTAAAGCATTGGCGGTACACACAGCAGTGCTCAAAATACACACACACTTACAAAACACCACCACATTGGACAATTCAAACTACACACGCCTGACACACATACACACACCACACCCATACACCCACACCACTATAAAACACACACCCACATTAGCCACAAACCTTTAAATGAAAAAAACTATTGCTAACAGAAAGAGAGACAAGCCAGGAGCACCCACTCAATCTGAGCCTCAGAACACCATCATCCATACACCATCCATGCACCTCACAGCACACACCACAACACATCACCCCACACATCCTCACACATACCACTCACAGCACATCCATGGCATCCCAAAGACACCCCCAGTTTTCAGAGGAGGAGCGGAGGGTCATGGTGAAGGAAATCATCCAGTTAGAGCCACAGCTATTCAGATCACAGGTGCAGCAGACGTCCATTGCTAGGAAGATGGATCTATGGCGGAGATTCGTGGACAGGGTCAACGCTGTGGGACAGCACCCAAGAATAAGGGATGACATCAGAGGTGGAACGACCTACGGGGGAATGTGCGTTCCGTGGTTGCAAGACACCAGATAGCGATACAGAGGACTGGCGGTGGACCCCCACCTCCTCCCCCACAACTAACAACATGGGAGGAGCAAGTCTTGGCGATCATGCATCCTGAGGGCCTCGTAGGAGTAACAGGAGGACTGGACTGTGGTAAGTCAAATCTTTACTACTATATCCCCCACCCTACCTGCATGCTGTCACAAACTCCTACCCCTACCCTCACCACCATCACACCACCACCTCACATATACCCTACTATCACAACCCACCCATCCCAATACCAAGCCCTGCATGCAACACCAATGCATGGACACCCATCACAGACCTGCATGGACACCCATCACCACAGCATGCACACTAGTAACAATCACTTAGCCAGACCAATAACATCTCACACAACCCAAACATGCCTTGCTAAAAACAACCATAGAGTGAAACATATCCATGTACAAGATGGCACACGCATATACAATAACACTGCATTTACATCCCCTCAGGACCCCCACTCAACGTCATCAGAGAGGAGGTGCAACCAACATCCAGTCCCCCTACAGAAGAGGCCCACAGTGATGACAGCAGCTCTGCATGCCTGGATCACGATGACCAACCTGGCCCATCAGGGACCTCTGAACAGTTGGTTACCCTACCACAGTCCCATACCACCACAGAACCTCCCCCCTCAGGAAACACCAGCAGAGCACCCACCCAGCGGACCCATACCACTGTCACCAGGACACGTCAATCAGCAGTGTGTCCACCGCTACAGGAACCCCAGGCAACCCCACAAACCCAGGACGGTCAGGGACCTGGGGTCAGTGGCAGTGGGCACACGGTTCAGGAGACAGAGGCACAGGACAACAGGGAAGCTGGGAGGACTGCTATGCGACAGGGGAAGGACAGGCCAAGGGAACCCACTCTGCACAAGGCACTTGCAGGGATCCTGGGAGCATACCACCATTCCCAGGAGACAGGGGCCAGATACTGGCCAAGTTGCAGGAGACCCAGCGGCTGCAGGAGGGACAGTACCTGGGGATCAGGGAGGACCTCAAACACATCCACACCATCCTGGTCACCATTGCAGGGGTGCTGGCTGACATGGCCAACACCATGAGGGAAGCAGTGGCACACCAACAGGCCCCTGACACTAGGCATACCGAAGAACAGCCCTCCACCAGCGCTAGTGGACAGGAGAACCCGCCACTGGAACAACAGGCCACCAGCACCCACCCCTATAGAAGGAGAACCACACCGCAAATGGTCCTTGCGATCCAGGCAGAAGCCAGAGAATATTGCCAAGACCCCCGCCAGGAAATAAGACTCTCCTGAATGTTACCCTTCTGTCCCACTACGTCACCCTGTCCACCTTGAACTGCCATTACTCCCCTTCTTATGCCCCCTTGGACAATGCACCTGTGATACAAAGAGACTGGACTCTAACTGGACATTCCTCCGCCATCACCCCAGCTCATTGCACATCCGCCTCAACCTCTTAGCACTTAAATAAACACCCTTGGAACAAATACAAGTCTGGAGTCTGTCAATTGATTGAATTATGTATTAGTTCAACAATCTGTAAACATTGCAATTCATATGTACATTTATATGTACATTGGTATGACCTGTAGTGGGCAGCAGTAAACACACCAGGAGCCAGAGTGGGTCACAGAGATCTGAAAATAGAGATGCCAAAGGGTACAGTAAGTGGCCATAGACAGAGGGAAATCATGCTGCCATGTCCAATGTCCAACACAAAACTGCAATGTAAAGTGAAGTTACAGTGTCTTACCTCTGTGTCATTGGAAGTACTGCTGAATAAGAGAGCTTCTGTTGTCCACATCTTCTTCCTCTGCCTCCTCTTCCTCACTGTCCACAGGCTCCACCACTGCCACAAGACCATCTTCAGGCTCACCCTCCTGCAGAAAAGGCACCTGGCGTCTCAAGGCCAGGTTGTGCAACATACAAAATGCAACGATGATCTGGAACACCTTCTTGGGTGAGTAGTACAGGGATCCACCAGTCAGATGGAGGCACCTGAACCTGGCCTTCAGGAGGCCGAAGGTTCTCTCAATTATCCTCCTTGTTCGCCCATGTGCCTCATTGAAACGTTCCCCTGCCCTTGTCCTGGCATTCCTCACTGGGGTCAGTAGCAATGAGAGGTTGGGGTAACCATAGTCACCTGCAAATATCAAGGGATACCTGTTAGCCACACACTTACCCTTATGGTGAACCCCATACCCACACACCAACATATACTGGGTGGGGACTTTGGGCTCACCTATTAGCCACACCCGGTGCATCTAGAGTTGAGCCATCACATATGAGATGCTGCTATTCCTCAAGAAAAAGGCATCATGCACAGAGCCAGGATACTTGCCATTCACATGGGAGATGTACTGGTCCACCAAACACACCATCTGCACATTCAGAAAGTGATAGCTTTGTCTATTCCTGAACACTTGTTCATTTCTCTGGGGGGGGGACAAATGCTACATGGGTAAAAGTCATCCTTCACTGCGGCCAAATCCTCCACCTGGGGGAATACGATGTAGCTGTACATGTGTTTCAGCAGGGCAGACAACACTCTGGTCAACACGTTGGAGAACATTGGTTGAAACATCCCTGATGCCATGGCCACTGTTGTTTGGAAGGAACCACTTGCCAGGAAATGTGGCACTGACAGGACCTGCACTAGAGGGGGGATACCTGTGGGCTGGCGGATAGCTGAAATCAGGTCTGGCTCCAATTGGGCACACAGTTCTTGGATTGTGGCCCGATCAAGTCTGTGGGTAAGGATTATGTGCCTGTCCTCCATCGTCGCCAGGTCCACAAGGGGTCTGTACACGGGGGGATGTCTCCATCTCATATTCATCCTCAGTGGTTGAACTCTAGGGTGGAAAACGGTGAGCAGAGGGTCATATTCACACATATGTTGCAATAAAAATGCATTTCTTCCTTTACAGAAACAGTATGTGAATTTGAAAGTCAGTTGATGTGCCAGTGTCTACTGTGATGCAGTTAGGTGCCATCGATGGCCTGTGCCCCCCTGAAATGGCAGCTGCCTCACCTCAGAGGAGAGACAAGTAGAAATGAGGTAATTCTGCTGGCGTTGTGCTTCATTGCGGTCGGCGGTCGATGACCGCCTCGCAACTCAGCATTGGTTATCATTGGGCACTATGGGTTCCAGGAGCCAATGGCGATGTACGCTGGTGGTGACGGTACACACCGCCACAGGCGTGACTGCCATTTTCTATCTGTTCAATCACTTGCTACCTGACCTTCAACAAGAGAGGACCTATACCACAAGTACCGCTGTGACCTGTGTCTGGAAGCGACAATGGATCGAGTGTCTGGTGAAAGGGCTCCCGTCTTCACTTCGGAGGAGTTGGAGAGACTGGTGGATGGGGTCCTACCCCAGTATACTTCACTCTATGCTCCTCCAGACAAACAGCTGAGTACACTGTGAGCATGATGCGTGGACCATGAATGTATGGAGTGCTGTGTGTGCAAGCCTCGTGTATGGGGGAGCTGAGGGGTCCTGGGTAGAGTGCTGCATGTCTGGTGGTCAAGGTCTGTGCATAAGGGGGTGGGAGGGATATTGTGGGACTTGAGTGTAACAGTCCAGAAGGTATTACTAATCCCTTTTTTCTATGCATATTTCCCTGCAGGTCAGCACCCATCAGAAAAAGGGTATTTGGTGTGCCATCGCCAAGGAGGTGCGGACCCAGGGGGTCTTTGACAGGCGGCGTACCCACTGCAGCAAACGGTGGGAGGACCTGCACCACTGGGCAAGGAAGATGGCGGAGGCCCAGCTGGGGCTGGCCTCCCAATGAGGAATGGGTGCCCGTCGTACCCTGACCCCACTGATGTTCCGCATCCTGGTGGTGGCCTATCCGGAGTTGGATGGGTGCTTGAAGGCATCACAGCAGCCACAAGGGGGTGAGTACAGAATCAGATTCATTACTTTGCACGTGTTAAGGTTGTACCTGGGTGGGGGATGGGAGCTGTGGGTGCCGTTAGGCCAGGGCGAACATGGCAAGGTTAGGTCCTTGTTGGTCAGGCTCTGAAGCACTCCAACCCCAATAGTGTTAGTGGGCATCTACTACTGGGCAGAGTCCTGTTGGTTTCAGTTGTGCAGCTGCTGGCGTTAGGCAATGTACCCCATGGGCTGGTGACTAGCTTTTCAAATGGTAGTGCATATGGCTGATTCCTGTGTGTTGTGTATGCCAACGGTAGTGTTGTTGCTGGCATTGACCAAGTGTATCCTCTGTCTCTCCCCCCTTTTTTGTTTTGTCACCCTGTCCTTGTGTGCATTAGCATCATCTGGCAGAAGAGCAGAGGCACCGGCGATAGAGGGAGCTGCATCCCACATGGGCCTGGAGGCTGAATCCACCGACGGTGAGGACACCAGTGGGATGGAGGGCGAGGGAAGCACCATGACGGAGACAGGAGGGGACACTACAGACAGCGACTCCTCCACCGATGGAAGCTCCCTGGTGGTGGTGGACACCTCTGTGCCCATCCCAACAACAGGTACAGCCACCACCCCCCATACCAGCACCGCCCTCCCAGCAGCCCCTCAGCGTGTTTCCTGTGCCCTGACCCCCCCCTCCAACTTCCTCTACCCAGTCCCAATCCCCTCAACCCCAACCTATCCCAAGTACACCTTCTGACCAGCATTCACCCAAATCAACACACAGAAGTGGCTCGGGCAAACACAAGCACCACATATCATCTCGCAGGCGCTCACACAAGCACCGTCCAGAAGCAGACACACCCACATCCACTGCCTTCACTATGTCTCCCTCCTCCCCATCGTCCACCTCCCTCCCAGTAGCATCTCCACTCACACCTGCATGCACTACATACTCATCCACTACCTCCATCACCAGCATGCCAATCACTACACGCCCCTCACTGGCAGTCACCACCCCTACATCCATGCACACATCCCCTGTGTCCTCTCCCACTGTGTCCATGAACCCTCCTTCCAAAGTACACAAACACAAGCACACACCCACCTGACAGCCATCCACTTCACAACAGCATCCAGCTCAGGCACCTGCACCTGAACACAGCAGACTGACACCTCCTACAACCACTCCCTCTTCCTCCACTCCCAAATCTTCACCCTCTTCCTGCCCCAGTGTACCTAAGAAGCTTTTCCTTGCCACCCTTGACCTCTTCCAAACCCCTACCCCCCATCCTTCACCTCGAGCTATGGTGGTCCGAACCCAGACCAGCACCTCAGCCACCAAGCCCACGTCACTGTGGTTTCTGCAGCTCTGAGAGGCTCTAAGGAGGCACCCGTCAGCCCAGCCAGTGTGCCACCAACACCTGCCAAGGACAAGAAGGTTGTGCCACCAGGAAAGGGCAAAAAGGGGAGAGCATCCAGCAAAGAGAAGGAGACACAACCAGCCAGCAAGGCCAAGGAAAAGATTCCAGCTGGCAGAAGCAAGGAGGCACCACCATCTGCCAAGGGCAGGAAGAGGCACAGAACACCAACCAGCACCGTCACAAGCACCGCCGCAAGCAACACTGCCACCAGCAGCAGCAGCCTCTGTGGGGAGCCATCCGAGGCTGCAGGGAAAGGGTTGGAGCCTCCCCCCACCACTGGCAGCACCAGTGTCAACACCAGAGCAGCACGCGCTCTATTGGCGACAAAATGCAAAAACCCAGCACTCTCAAAACAACGTAATTTATGCATTGTGCTGATATGTTGTGGTTTAACCTTTTGCATTGCAGAGTTCAATCCTGAAAACGTATTTTTAATATGCTTACAAATACTGTTCCTTTGCAATGTATTGCTACAGGTTTTCAGAGTGTGTTAGGGTGTGGCCCCTTTCCAGGGCCTTCCAGAGACTTTCCCTGCAACATGCCTGGGTGTGGTTCTGGGCTGGGCCAAGACTCTATAAAAGAGAGCCAGCCCAACTCCCAGTGCTCACTATTCAGAGGTCCCGGTGCAGAGCAGCAGCTTCTTCCTGTGCTCCTGTCCCGGCGGCCTATTTAGACCTTCCAGTCTTCTGCCCTTCATCCTTCATTGGTGATCATTGTTCCAGGTGGTAAGACGGTGGTTGGACTGTCCCGACACCGTTATTGAGAATTTTCATATTCTTGGTTTAATTCTTAAAAGAGTAATAGATTACTTGCGCGCTACCATTTCTTGACATTTATATGGTAGTTTACAAATAGGCAAGACGCGCGATTTATTTCATAAAGGTTTGACTTTGTTATTTATTGCGTGCTACCATTTCTTGACATTGGCATGTTGGCTTAAGAATCAGCAAGACCCGCAATTTGTTTTATGGTGTTTAAACATTGTTGTCCATTGCGCGCTACTATTTATTGACATTTAAATGATGTTTTATGAATTGGCAAGACGCGCAAATCGTTTCATGAGGATTTAACTTTGTTGTTCATTGCGCGCTACCAATTCTTGACATTTACATGGTGGCTTAAGAATCGGCAAAAAAAGCGCGATTCGTTTCATTGTACTTTGATCTTGTTATTTATTGTGAGCTGTTATTTCTTGACATTTACATTGTGTTTTCCGAATCTGCAAGATGCGCGATTCGATTAATGATGATTTGACTTTGATATTCATTGCGTGCTACCATTTCATGTTGTTTATTGTATGCCACTATTCTAAGATATTTATTATGTAATATTCGAGTTGACAAGTTATGTGATTTGTTTCCTGAATCCATATTGTGTTATTCATGGTGCACAATCCTTTTATGGTGTTTACTATATATATATATATATATATATATATATATATATATATATATATATATCTGCAAAATGCACAATTTGTGTTGAAACATTTTAAGAGTACACAGAAGGCCAGAGTTTCTAGATGCAATATTGTATGGTCCTCGTATACATTCTCAAAACAGGATTTATATGACTGGTTTAAAATTTAGTCAAAATGTTTTTCTGATCCTCATGTAAAGGAAAGTACTTGAATAAGAAAGTTTTCATGTAATTCATCTTGATTCCCCTACAGGTATCCGGCCATCTTTAAACTTAGTCATTTTAAGCTTAACTCTTAGATTGTTCATGTTTTCAGAGTGACTAGGCTTAGAATCATAGGGGGTGATTTTAACCTTGGCAGACGGCGGAGGCCGTCCGCCAAGGTACCGCCGCCAAATGACCGCACCGCGGTCAAAAGACCGCGGCGGCCATTCAAACATTTCCTCTGGGCCAGCGGGCGCTCTCCAAAAGAGCGCCCGCCGGCCCAGAGGAAATGCCCCTGCAACGAGGACGCCGGCTCAGAATTGAGCCGGCGTAGTTGCAGGGGTGCGACGGGTGCAGTTGCACCCGTCGCGTATTGGGGCCCTCTTACGGGGGCCCCTGCAGTGCCCATGCCATTGGCATGGGCACTGCAGGGGCCCCCAGGGGCCCCGCGGCACCCCCTACCGCCATCCTGTTCATGGCGGGTTTCCCGCCATGAACAGGATGGCGGTAGGGGGTGTCAGAATCCCCATGGTGGCGGAGCGCGCTCCGCCGCCATGGAGGATTCCCCCGAGCAGCGGAAAGTCGGCGGGGGACCGCCGACTTTCCGCTTCTGACCGTGGCTGAACCGCCGCGGTCAGAATGCTCGTGGGAGCACCGCCAGCCTGTTGGCGGTGCTCCCGTGGTCAGAGTCTAGTATAGATTTCAAGAGATATGATTTTCATATTGTGTATTCTTACCTTTTTCTTACTACAGGTCTCCTTCCCAGCTGTTCCCTTCCTAATCCCCTCTTCCCCCCTTGAAATCTCTCAGTCTCTGTGATTTATCTATCAGAGTCTTGGAGCTGTTCAGTGGTGGACGTGTTGGGAACGTGCACAGACCCCGAGGATCTGGTGACTCTGACAGAATAGTGAGCCCACTAATTATTATCCTCCTGGCTTGTGTATGTTCTCAGCATGGCCACGCTAGACGAGTTAGTCAAGGTTATCACCCAGCTCCAAGCAGAGGTGGTATCATCCAAAGAATTGACAACTAGCTTAGCAGAGAGAGTGAGTCAGTTGCAAGATAAGGTAGAGAAGAAGGAACAAAGTCGCACAGGTGTGTCTTGGCCAGGTACTTCTTCTCAGGCTTCTGGAAGTAAACCGATTTCCCTAAATGTTCCTTCTGCAATTCCTTTAGCTCCCCCAGAACGTATCTCAGGTGACCCTTTGAAAGCGCAATCTTTCCTGGTTCAAGTGGAACTACACTTCACCTGCAGACCAAATACTTTCCCAGATGCCCAGTCCAAAGTAGCTTTCTTGTTATCATATCTGTCTGGGGATGCAGCTACTTGGGCAATTCCTCTTGTGTGTAAAAATAGTCCCTTGTTGTACAACTGGAGAAATTTTGTTCGTGAATTTGAGAAAGTTTTTGATCAAAGAACTGTAACACAGTCAGCAGATCGTGAACTATTAGATTTACGCCAAGGGAATCAAGACCTAGTGTCGTATTTAGCCAACTTTAACCGGCTGGTTGCCGAGACATCCTGGCCTGAAGAAAAACAAGTGGTCTTGTTTTACAAGGGACTCAAAGATGAACTAAAAGATAACTTAGCGCAAATCGACCCACAACCTACAGACTGTCAAGAATTAATAAATCTTGTCTTGAGACTTGATCATCGTTTATCAGAACGTAAAGGAACGCGCAAAAAGATTGAAAAATATTCATGGCGCATTCATGATAACAGAGACTCAAGAACTCCGAATGAAAGAACGTCGGAACCGATGGAAATTGGAATCATCAGAAGAACTTTGACCAAAGATGAAAAGGACCTACGCAGAAAAAATGGACAATGTCTTTCTTGTGGGTGAAAAGGTCATTTTGCCAAAGATTGTCCAGTCAAACCAAAGAATAAGCAAGGTCCAGTTCAGAAGGTCGCAGCCAATGCACCAGTCAAGTTGGAAAACTAAAACACCCAAGATGCAGAGAAGGGTTGCTCTTGGGTGTCACCATGGACCCTTCACAATCTAGACATCTTAAACTGGAAATAAGAGTTCAGGTCAATAAAAAGATCTATTTCAAAAAAGCTCTAGTCGATTCTGGGGCTACTGGGAACTTTGTTGATGTTCAATTGGTTCATGCATGGGGGATCCCATGTATTGAAAAGAAGACCCCAGAAATCATCCAGGCAGTCGATGTAAAACTCTTGACTAGAGGTCCGTTAACTCTTCAGACTATCCCCTTATCGATGATTTGTGAAGATAAGAATCAAAGAACGAAACATAAAGAGAAAATCATCCTTGGAGTGATCCATGCTCCCCAATATGGGATTATCCTCAGCTTGCCATGGTTAATTCATCACAATCTGGAGATCAATTGGGCAGAACGAAAAATCGTGTTCTCATCTGCGCTATGTAACGAACAATTTCTCCAAAAGATTCAAGTATCAAAAGTTTGCAACTCTTACATAGATACTGCTGCGGAGAAAGAAATTCAGCTGCCCAAACAGTATTCATCTTACAAAGATGTATTTGATGAGAAAGGAGCAGAGACTCTACCTCCTCATAGATCTTATGACTGTCAAATTGATCTAGCCCCAGGTGCGATACTTCCCAACTGTCGTGTATATGCCCTGTCAGAACATGAAAATCAACATTCATGAAAATACCTAGATACATTTTTGAAGAATGGCTTCATTCGCCCCTCTAAGTCTCCTGCAGCTTTGCCTTTGTTTTTTGTTCCAAAAGCTCATGGAGAACTTCGAACTTGCATCGACTATAGGGGTTTGAACAAAGTCACCATCAATAATAAATATCCTTTACCCCTAATTTCGGTCTTATTGGAACAAGTAAAGAGAGCAAAAATCTACACGAAGCTTGACCTTCGAGGTGCTTATCATTTGGTCAGAATGAGAGAGGGTGACGAATGGAAAACAGCGTTCAAGGCAAGATATGGCCTTTTTGAATACACCGTCATGCCTTTTGGTCTGTGTAATGCTCCAGCAGCTTTTCAATTTTTCTTGAATAACATTCTTAGAGAGTACCTCGACATATTTGCCATAGTCTACATCGATGACATTTTGATCTACTCATGTCCAACATGTCAAGAAAATTCTTGCAGCCCTTCGAAAACACCATTTGTATTGCAAACTAACCAAGTGTGAGTTTCATGTTAACACAGTTGAGTTTTTAGGGGTTATTCTTACCCCTCAAGGTATGGTGATGGCAGAAAAGAAAGTAAAAGCCGTATCTGATTGGCCCACCCCAAAGACTGTTCGTGATGTGCAATGTTTCCTGGGGTTTGCAAATTTTTACCGGAGGTTCATAAATCATTTCTCCCAGACAGTGGCTCCAATCACTAAGCTACTAAGAAAGAAAGAAAAGTTTGTATGGTCCCCAGAAGCTGATCAAGCCTTCTCGACTTTGAAGGAAGCTTTCTCCACTGCCCCAGTCTTGACTCATCCTGTGAATCGACCTTTCATAGTGGAGCTGATGCTTCAGATGTAGCAATAGGAGCCGTCTTATCACAACGAAATAAAGACACTGGTCAACTTCATCCTGTAGCTTATATGTCTCGGAAGTTGAACGAAGCCGAACAGAACGATGTCATTGCTGAAAAAGAGCTTCTGGCGATTTCTGACGCCTTTAAAGAATGGAGACATCATTTGTTGGGTGCCAAATACACAGTCACAGTATATACTGATCATCGTAATCTTCAATTCATGAGTTCCGCCAGACTTTTGACCCCTCGGCAATTATGCTGGATGCTTTTTTTTGCCGAATTTAATTTTGTAGTAACCTTCCGGCCTGGTAAAGATGATCGCAAGGCTGACGCCTTGTCCTGTCAAGAGTCTACCACGTTGCCTGCATTTCAAGCCTCCTGAGCTATCATTGCTCCTGACAAGGTTCTATGTATCATAAAAACTGAAGATTTATTTGAAGAAATTTGCAACTCTTTCACTGTTGAAAAATGGCAAACATGGGCCCAAGCAGATGCCAAAATGGTTGCATGTTATACCTACGGCAGGTCACCCAGGTACTCCTAAAACTCTTGAATTGATCCAACACTATTTTTGGTGGCCTACCCTAACAAAAGATGTAAAAGTAATGTTAAACAACTGTGAAGTATTAAAACAAGTCATTCAAAACCAAAAGGGTTGTTACATCCACTTCCAACCCCAAGTTGTCCATGGGACCACATTTCTTTAGACTTTATTACCGCTCTGCCAGTGGTTCAACAGCATTCAGTAATTCTGGTGATAGTAGATAGTCTCACGAAATATGGACATTTCATCGCCTGCAAAAAATTGCCCACTTCTAGTGAATTGGCAGCTATTTTACTGAACAGAGTGGTTCGTTATCATGGACTGCCAAAGGTCATCCTCTCCGATCGGGGGTCACAATTTTCCTCCAATTTCTGGAAGACATGATGTAAAACACTCCAAGTGACATCTACGCTATCTACTAGTCACCATCCTAAAACAGATGGTCAAACGGAGAGACTAAAGCCCTCATTCCAACCCTGGCGGTCTCTGACCGCCAGGGCGGAGGGCAGGGGAAGCACCGCCAACAGGCTGGCGGTGCTTCCAGGGCTATTCTGACCGCGGCGGTTAAGCCGCGGTCAGAAAAGGGGAACCAGCGGTTTCCCGCCGGTTTTCCCCTGGCCCAGGGAAGCTTGCAGCGCCGCCATGGGGATTCCGACCCCCTTCCCGCCAGCCTGTTTCTGGCGGTTTTCACCGCCAGAACCAGGATGGCGGGAACGGGTGTCGTGGGGCCCCCTAACAGGGCCCCATGAAGATTTTCACTGTCTGCTTTGCAGACAGTGAAAATCGCGACGGGTGCCACTGCACCTGTCGCACCCCTGCAACTCCGCCGGCTCCATTCGGAGCCGGCTTCCTTGTTGCAGGGTCTTTCCCGCTGGGCCGGCGGAAGGCCTTTTGGCGGTCGCCTGCCGGCCCAGCTGGAAATCCAGAATGGCATCTGCGTCTCCTGACAGCGGAGCGGCCATTTGGTGGTGACCTCATGGCGGGCGGCGACCGCCGCCCGCCACGGTCAGAATGACCGCCTAAATTAGACTTTGAAACAATACCTACGTGCCTACGCTGAAAAGGCACTTCATTCCTGGACATCTATGCTCTGGTTAGCTGAGTTAGCTTACAATCAATCAATCAATCAAGGCATTTATAGAGCGCGCTACTCACCCGTGAGGGTCTCAAGGCACTAGGGGGGAGGGGAATATTACTGCAGCTCAAAGAGCCAGGTCATTAGGCGTCTCCTGAATGCGAGGTGGTCCTGGGTGGTTCTCAGGTGAACCGGGAGGGAGTTCCATGTCTTGGCTGCCAGATAGGAGAAGGATTTGCCTCCAGTGGTGGTTCTGTGGATACGAGGGACGGCGGCGAGAGCGAGGCTGGCAGAGCGGAGCTGGCGGGTGGGCGTGTTGAACGAGAGGCGTCTGTTGAGGTATTCGGGGCCCTTATTGTGGAGGGCTTTGTGTGCGTGGGTGAGGAGCCTGAAGGTGATCCTCTTGTTGACGGGTAGCCAGTGCAGGTGCTTCAGGTGGGCGGATATGTGGCTGTGGCGCGGTATGTCAAGGATGAGGCATGCGGAGGCGTTCTGTATTCGCTGGAGACGGTTCTGTAGCTTGGTGGTGGTTCCTGCGTATAGGGTGTTTCCGTAATCCAGTCGGCTTGTGACGAGGGCGTGGGTAACGGTTTTCCTAGTGTCGGTGGGTATCCAGCGGAAGATCTTTCGGAGCATGCGGAGGGTGTAGAAGCAGGCGGACGAGACGGTGTTGACTTGCTTGGTCATGGTGAGGAGGGGGTCCAGGATGAAACCGAGGTTGCGAGCGTGGTCAGAGGGGGTTGGTGCGGTGCCCAGAGCTGTGGGCCACCATGAGTCATTCCAGGCGGACGGGGAGTGTCCGAGGATGAGGACCTCCGTCTTGTCAGAGTTCAGCTTCAGGCGGCTGAGTTTCATCCATTCTGCGACGTCTTTCATTCCCTCATGGAGGTTGGCTTTAGCGGTAGCTGGGTCTTTGGTGAGGGAGAGTATCAGGTGTGTATCGTCGGCATGGGAGATGATGTTGTGTTTGCGAGCGATGTTCGCGAGGGGGCTCATGTATACATTGAAGAGTGTAGGGCTAAGTGAGGAGTCTTGTGGAACGCCGCAGATGATCTTGGTGGGTTCTGAGCGGAAGGGCGGGAGGTAGACTCTTTGGGTACGGTCAGAAAGGAACGAGATGATCCAGTTTAGGGCCTGACCATGTATTCCAGTGGAGTGTAGGCGGGTTATTAGGGTGCAATGTCATACGGTGTCGAATGCAGCCGAGAGGTCCAGTAGGATGAGGGCGGTGGTTTCTCCGTTCTCCATCAGGATTCTGATGTCGTCGGTGACTGCGATGAGGGCAGTTTCCGTGCTGTGGTTGGTGCGAAAACCCGATTGGGAGGGGTCAAGCAGGTTGATGTCTTCAAGGAGGTTGGTCAGTTGCTTGTTGACGGCCTTCTCGATGACCTTGGCTGGGAAGGGGAAAAGAGAGATGGGGCGGACGTTCTTCAGGTCGTTGGAGTCAGCCGTGGGTTTTTTCAGGAGAGCGTTGACTTCCGCGTGTTTCCAGTTCTCGGGGAAGGTGGCAGATGCAAACGAGCTGTTGATGATGCTTTGGAGATAGGGGGCGATGATGGCGTCGGCTTTGTTGAAGATGTGATGGGGGCATGGGTCCGATGGGGAGCCGGAGTGGATAGTGTTCATGGTGATTTTGGTCTCTTCGGTGCTGACGGGGGTCCAGGCATTGAGGGTAGTGGCTGGAGCTGTTGGTTCAGTGATGGGTGGCGGGGTTTGGGGTCCGAAGCTGTCGTGTAGGTCGGTGATCTTTCGATGGAAGAAAGTGGCGAGGGAGTTGCAGAGTTCTTGTGAGGGTGTGATGGTGTTTGAGCTGGCGTTGGGGTTGGAGAGCTCTCTGACAATGTTGAAGTTCCTTGCTGTTGTGGGTGTTGTTGTCAAGTCTCTCTTTGAAGGATGCCCTTTTGGTGGAGAGAATCAACTGGTGGTGTTCGCGGGTGGCGGCCTTGAGGGCTGACATGTTTTCTGCGGTGTGTTCTTTGCGCCAGGTTTTTTCGAGGGAGCGGCAGGATTTCTTAGATTCCTTGAGGGCTTCAGTGAACCACGAGGGTTTCCTGATGTTGGTCTCTCTTGGGTGGTTCCTGAGAGGGGCGAGGTCGTCGGCACGGTTTGTGATCCACTGAGTGAGGCTGAGGGCTGTGGTGTTGGCGTCGGTGGTGATGGCTGGTTGGTTGTGGTTAAGAGTTGCGAGTAGCTGTTCTGTGGAGACTTTGTTCCAGGGTCTGCGGGGGTTTGTTGTGTGCGGAGGTGGTGGGTCTCACGTTTGAAGGTGAAGTGGACGCATCTGTGGTCGGTCCAGAGTAGTTCAGAGGAGTGGCTGAAAGATATGTGGTTTCTGGCGGAGAAGATGGGGTCGAGCGTGTGGCAGCGTAGTGGGTGGGGGTGTTCACCAGTTGCTTGAGTCCGATGTTGGCGAGGTTGTCGAGCAGGGTGGCGGTGTTGGTGTTGTTGTTCTTCTCCAGGTGGAAGTTTAGGTCCCCGAGGAGGATGTAGTCTGGTGAGGCTAGGGCGTGCGGGGTGATGAAGTCGGTGATAGATTCGCTGAAAAGGGCACGTGGGCCACGGGCCCTTAGACGAGAGTACCTCTGAGGGTGGTCCTGGGGTCGGTATGGATCTGGAAGTGCAAGTGTTCAGCGGCGAGGGGGGTGTCTTCGGTGGAGGTCGTGATGTTGATGGAGTTTTTGTAGATGATGGCGATTCCCCCACCGATTTGGTTGGCGCGGTCTTTCCTGGTGATTTTGTAGGCTTTGGAGATGGCTTTGGCGATGTCGGGAGCTGAGGAGGCGTTCATCCAGGTTTCTGTGACGAAGGCAATGTCAGGAGTTGTGGTGTCCAGGAGGTCCCATAGCTCGATGGCGTGCCTGTGGATGAAGCGTGTGTTGAGGAAGATGCACTTGAGGTGGTTGTTGGTTCGCGGGCTGGTGGAGGGCTTGCCGGCTCGGTGGAAGGTGTACTTGCAGGCTTGACAGGCGAAGGGTCCATGAGTGCGTTTGGGGCTGGCCTGGTAGTAGTTGGCGGTTTGCCCGGGGTTGAGAGCGTGGAGGGAGGCGGCGTGTTATCTGAGAAGGGGAGTTTGGGTGTGGTGGGCGCCAGGGGTTCTGGCGCTGGGCGGTGTCCAGGCGTGGACGGGCACAGACAGACCGGCTTGCCTTTGGCGCGCCTTGAGCCGCGCAGCGGCTGCCATAAGAGGGAAGGGGGGGGAGGGGTCAGCTGGGGGGCGGGAGGCAGGAGGGAGGGTGGCGAATGGGCGCAGGGGGGGGTGGGGCGGCACGGAGCAGTGGCGGGAAAACGGGGGAGCAGGAGGCGGGAGGGCACCTAGAAGGAAAAAACGGCTAAAGAAAGGAAATTAAGAAGAGAGGCAAGAAGGGCGGAAAAAGATGGAGATGGAGGAGAGACAAGAGAGATAAGAGGGATAAACAAAATGGAAGAGGGAATCACGAGGGGAAATCCAGGTGAAAAAGGAGTCAGGAGAGAGAGAGCAGCGAGATGGAAGGAAGAGTCACGAGGGGAAATCCAGGTGAAGAAGGAGTCAGGAGAGAGTCAGGAGAGAGAGAGCAGCGAGATGGAAGGAAGAGTCACAAGGGGAAATCCAGGTGAAGAAGGAGTCAGGAGAGAGAGAGCAGCGAGATGGAAGGAAGAGTCACGAGGGGAAATCCAGGTGAAGAAGGAGTCAGGGGAGAAAGGCAACAGGATGAGAAGGGCAGCTAGAAGGAGAGCAGCGACAGGAGAGAGAACGGCAGAGTGGGAGCAGGTGCAGACAGGACCTACAACAGGAGGCAGGGCAGGTGGAGCTGCAGCGGCGGGGGAGAGACCTACCCAAGGGTCAAGGGTCGCTACCTCTGTCGCGCAGCGGCCGCCATAAGAGGGAAGGGGGGAGGGGTCAGCTGGGGGACGGGAGGCAGGAGGGAGGGCGGCGAATCGGCGCGGGGGGCGGGGCGGCACGGGGGAAGTGGTGGGAAAATGGGGGAGCGGGAGGCGGGAGAGCTGGAGGGCACCTAGAGGGAAAAAACTGCTAAAGAAAGGAAATTAAGAAGAGAGGCAAGAGGGGCGGAAAAAGATGGAGATGGAGCAAGTCAGTAGGAGAGAGAAGAGAGATAAGAGGGATAAACGAAATGGAAGAGGGAATCACAAGGGAAAATCCAGGTGAAGAAGGAGTCAGGAGAGAGTCAGGAGAGAGAGAGCAGCGAGATGGAAGGAAGAGTCACAAGGGGAAATCCAGGTGAAGAAGGAGTCAGGAGAGAGTCAGGAGAGAGAGAGCAGCGAGATGGAAGGAAGAGTCACGAGGGGAAATCCAGGTGAAGAAGGAGTCAGGAGAGAGTCAGGAGAGAGAGAGCAGCGAGATGGAAGGAAGAGTCACGAGGGGAAATCCAGGTGAAGAAGGAGTCAGGAGAGAGAGAGCAGCGAGATGGAAGGAAGAGTCACGAGGGGAAATCCAGGTGAAGAAGGAGTCAGGGGAGAAAGGCAACAGGATGAGAAGGGCAGCTAGAAGGAGAGCAGCGACAGGAGAGAGAACGGCAGAGTGGGAGCAGGCGCAGACAGGACCTACAACAGGAGGCAGGGCAGGTGGAGCTGCAGCGGCGGGGGAGCAACCTACCCAAGGGTCAAGGGTCGCTACCTCTGTCGCGCAGCGGCGCCATAAGAGGGAAGGGGGGAGGGGTCAGCTGGGGGGCGGGAGGCAGGAGGGAGGGCGGCGAATCGGCGCGGGGGGCGGGGCGGCACGGGGGCAGTGGTGGGAAAATGGGGGAGCGGGAGGCGGGAGAGCTGGAGGGCACCTAGAGGGAAAAAACTGCTAAAGAAAGGAAATTAAGAAGAGAGGCAAGAGGGGCGGAAAAAGATGGAGATGGAGCAAGTCAGTAGGAGAGAGAAGAGAGATAAGAGGGATAAACGAAATGGAAGAGGGAATCACAAGGGAAAATCCAGGTGAAGAAGGAGTCAGGAGAGAGTCAGGAGAGAGAGCAGCGAGATGGAAGGAAGAGTCACAAGGGGAAATCCAGGTGAAGAAGGAGTCAGGAGAGAGTCAGGAGAGAGAGAGCAGCGAGATGGAAGGAAGAGTCACGAGGGGAAATCCAGGTGAAGAAGGAGTCAGGAGAGAGTCAGGAGAGAGAGAGCAGCGAGATGGAAGGAAGAGTCACAAGGGGAAATCCAGGTGAAGAAGGAGTCAGGGGAGAAAGGCAACAGGATGAGAAGGGCAGCTAGAAGGAGAGCAGTGACAGGAGAGAGAACGGCAGAGTGGGAGCAGGCGCAGACAGGACTTACAACAGGAGGCAGGGCAGGTGGAGCTGCAGCGGCGGGGGAGCGACCTACCCAAGGGTCAAGGGTCGCTTACAATAACTCATTCCACTCTTCTATTGGCGTTACACCCTTTTTTGGTTAATTTGGCTATCATCCTGACACCTTGCCCATCACAATTCCTCAAGAAAGTTCTCTTACTCCAGCTGTGTCAGAAACCATTCAGCATTTACATCAAACCCAGAAACTGATTCAACAGCATTTAGAAAAAGTCAAAAAAAATATAAAAGGCATTATGACAAGAAACAATGTGAGGGACCGCAATATCAACCAGGTGACAAAGTGTGGCTCTCCACAAAACATATAGGCCCTCATTCCAACGCTGGCGGTCTCTGACCGCCAGGGCGGAGGGCAGCGGAAACACCGCCAACAGGCTGGCGGTGCTTCCAGGGCTATTCTGACCACGGCGGTAAAGCCGCGGTCAGAAAAGGAGAACCAGCGGTTTCCCGCCGGTTTTCCCCTGGCCCAGGGAATCCTCTATGGCGGCGCTGCTTGCAGCGCCGCCATGGGGATTCCGACCCCCTTCCCGCCAGCCTGTTTCTGGCAGTTTTCACCGCCAGCACCAGGATGGCGGGAACGGGTGTCATGAGGCCCCTGGGGGCCCCTGCACTGCCCATACCACTGGCATGGGCAGTGCAGGGGCCCCCTAACAGGGCCCCATGAAGATTTTCACTGTCTGCTTTGCAGACAGTGAAAATCGCGACGGGTGCCACTGCACCCGTCGCACCCCTGCAAATCCGCCGGCTCCATTCGGAGCCGGCTTCCTTGTTGCAGGGTCTTTCCCGCTGGGCCGGCAGGTTGCCTTTTGGCGGTCGCCCGCCGGCCCAGCGGGAAAGCCAGAGCGGCCATTTGGCGGTGACCGCATGGCGGGCGGCGACCGCCGCCTGCCGCGGTCAGAATGACCGCCATAGACTTCAAGCAGAAGCACATGTTTAACCCCAAATTCATAGGTCCTTATACTGTCCTTCAGCAAATCAATCCGGTGACCTATAAACTACGATTGCCCAGATCCTTACAGATTCATCCAGTGTTCCACACTTCCCTCTTGAAAAAGGCAGTCCAAAAGGTCCACCCTCATCCAGCTCCTGTTCTAGTACAAGGGGAAGAAGAATACGAATATATATATATATCTGCAATATGCACAATTTGTGTTGAAACATTTTAAGAGTACACAGAAGGCCAGAGTTTCTAGATGCAATATTGTATGGTCCTAGTATACATTCTCAAAACAGGATTTATATGACTGGTTTAAAATTTTGTCAGAATGTTTTTCTGATCCTCATGTAAAGGAAAGTACTTGAATAAGAAAGTTTTCATTTAATTCATCTTGATTCCCCGACAGGTATCCGGCCATCTTGAAACTTAACTGTTAGATTGTTCATGTTTTCAGAGTGACTAGGCTTAGAATCATAGTCTAGTATAGATTTCCGGAGATATAATTTTCATATTGTGTATTCTAACCTTTTTCTTACTACAGGTTTCCTTCCCAGCTGTTCCCTTGCTAATCCCCTCTTCCCCTCTTGAACTCTCTCAGTCTCTGTGATGTATCTATCAGAGTCTTGGAGCTGTTCAGTGGTGGACGTGTTGGGAACGTGCACAGACCCCGAGGATCTGGTGACTCTGACAACCAGCACCAGCACCAGCACTGCAACCACTATACAGCTGTCCCCGTCGGCGGATGGACTGTAGTCATGCACCCATGGTGTGTCATGCATCCTGCCCACAGAAAATCATGTGGATCTGACACCCAGGTGAGTGACTGTGACCTTGCACACCTCATGATGAAGCACACCGTGCACCAAGCCCCCTACAGAACCAGTGGAAGAAGGGTTCCACTCACCCTATCCTTGGCAGGATGGTGAACACTGGGCACCAAGCCCCCTCCAGAACCAGTGGAGGAATGCATCCACTCACCCTATCCTTGGCAGGATGAAGCACACTGGGCACCAATTCCCCTCCAGAACCGGTGGAAAAAGGCATCCACTCACCCTATCCTTGGCAGGATGAAGCACACTGGGTACCATGCCCCCTCCAGAACCAGTGGAAGAAGGCATCCACTCACCCTATCCTTGGCAGGATGAAGCACACTGGGCACCAATCCCCCTCCAGAACCAGTGGAAAACTGGCACCCACTTGAGAGACTGTGGCTTTGCACTTCCCATGACCAAGCAGTGGGCAAACCCCCCACTTGAGAGACTGTGGCTTTGCACTCACCAGGACCAAGCAGTGGGCAAAGCACCCACTTGAGAGACTGTGCCTATGTACTCCCCAGGACCAAGCAGTGGGCAAAGCACCCACTTGAAAGACTGTGGCTTTGTACTCCCCAGGACCAAGCAGTGGGTAAAGCACCCACTTGAGTGACTGTGGTTTGCTCGCCCCAGGACCAAGCAGTGGGCAAACCACCCACTTGAGAGACTGTGGCTTTGCACTCCCCAGGACCAAGCAGTGGGCAAACCACCCACTTGAGAGAATGTGGCTTTGCACTCCCCAGGACCAAGCAGTGGGCAAACCACCCACTTGAGAGACTGTGATTGTGCACTTCCCAGGACCAAGCAGTGGACAAACCACCCACTTGAGAGACTTGAGAGACTGTGGCTTTGCACTCCCCAGGACATCGCAGTGGGCATGGAGCACCCTCCAGGAGCAGAGGTGCTGTACCATCTTCTGGCTGAGGTGCTCCCCCCTTCCTCATCCCCCTGAGGTGCCTGTGTGTTTTCGACCTGATGCCCCTGCAGTGCTCTCTCCGTATTGAGGCAGGAGTCAAGTGTGGGCTTGGCCTATGTGTTTTGGCCCAGTGGACCACGGACATTTTGAGTGGACATTGTCCAGCCTTTTGTAAATATTGTATATTTTGTAAATACTGTTTTTTTAATTATTAACGTATTTCTAACTATTTCTAATATAACACTAATTTGACTCAATTACTTTTGTCCTTGCAATATTCCTGAGGGTTATGGGGTGTATATGCAATGTTGTTGCATGTGTTTGTGTGTATGGTGTTGGGGGTGAGGGTGGGGGTGTTGTGTGTGTGTGTCACTCTCTTTTTCCTCCCCCCTCCCCTATGTGCTAGGTGCAGTACTCACCGTGGTCATCGTCACAGCCGTTGGTACTCCTGCTTTATATGAGCAGATACACCAGCATGGGGAAGAGATGCAGCTCGGGCTCCATGGTGTCCTGGTTCTTCCTTGAGTGTCCAGAGGTGAGTGGTTTCCCTTCAAAGTACTGTTTCCACCATGCTTTTGATGGTGTTGGTACCGCCCCGGAAAAGCTGGCGGATGGGCGGGTTGTAATGAGGTGGGCAGTACATTGACTTCTGTCTGGCTGTTGGCGGTTACCGCCGCGGTGTTTGTTGCTACCGTCATGGAGGTCGGAGTGTTAAAGTGGCTGTATCTGTTGGCGGTTTTCGCCATGGTCATGATTCCACTTTTGTTACCGCTGGCCTGTTGGCAGTATTACTAATGCTTTAACACCGAGCGCAAGGGTTGTAATGAGGGCCACAGTCTCAAAACCAACTTTACTAAAAGATGTATTTTTAAATTGTGAGTTCAGAGACCCCAAACTCCACATGTCCATCTGCTCTCAAAGGAAATCTACACTTTAATCATATTTAAAGACAGCCCCCATGTTAACCTATTAGAGAGACAAGCCTTGCAACAGTGCACAACAAATTTGGCAGTATTTCACTGTCAGGACATATAAAACACATTAGTATATGTCCTACCTTAAACATACACTGCACTCTGCCCATGGGGCTACCTAGGGCCTACCTGAGGGGTGTTGTGCATGTGAGAAAAGGGAAGGTATAGGCCTGGTAAGTGGGTACACTTGCCAAGTTGAATTGGCAGTTTTAAACTGCACACACAGACACTGCAGTGGCAGGTCTGAGCCATGTTTATAGAGCTACTAATGTGGGTTGCACAACCAGTGCTGCAGGCCCACTAGTAGCATTTGATTTACAGGCCCTGGCACCTCCAGTGCACTGTACTAAGGACTTACCAGTAAATCAAATATGCCAATCATGGAAAGCCAATTACATACACATGTAATATTGGAACATTTGCACTTTAGCACTGGATAGCAGTGGTAAAGTACCCAGAGTAACAAAAACAGCAAAAACAGAGTCCAGCACACATCAACAACCTGGGAAAAAGAGGCAATAAGTTAGGGGAGACCATGCCACGGATGCCAAGTATAACAATAATAACACATTTCCTCTATTTTTCATCCAGTAAGAAAGGTACCTCACTTGTGTGGGTGAACATATCACTTGCAACAGGAAGAGCCCCAGAATGCAATGTGGAAACATCAAAATGTGCCTTGAAATTTGAGAGATTCCGGTGACATGGGTAGTTTCAGTATTATGTCCTGGGTTCTGTTGCCACCAAGGTAAACCTCTCAGTCTCAGGCATGTGTTGAAACTATGTACCTAGGGAATCCAGGGTGCGTGACATCTGTGGATTTCACTACGTTTCTTTGCCCAGAATGCTCTGAAAACCTCAAACTTTGTATAAATCATGTTTTTTTCTTCTCATTTTTGTGAGGGAATGTTAAGGATTTTGGCCCTCATTACAACCCTGGCGTCGGTGTGAAAGCCCGACCAACAGGCCGGCGGTAAAAAAAAGGAATCACGACCATGGCGGAAACCGCCAACATAGGCAGCTACTTTAACACTCCGACCACCACAGCGGTACAAACAAACACAGCGGCGGTCACCGCCAACAGACAGGCGGAAGACAATGTACTGCCCACACTATTATTACAGGCCAATCTGCCACCTTTTCCGGGGTGGATTCAACGCAAATAAAAACACTGCGGAAACAGGACTTGGAAAACACTTACTTCTACACAACCCACGAGGAACCAGGACGCCATGGAGCCTGAACTCCAAATACTCCCTGCGATAGTATTCATGCTCCTCCACCAAGAGCACGAACGACGGCGGTGACAACCACAGTGAGTACTGCCCTACAACACAGGGGAGGGGGAGGGAAAAGAGAGTGACACACATATGCAGCACGCAACACCCCCACCCTCACCCACAACAACATACACACCATTACAGGCTGCAACATTATATTTACACCCCCCACCCCTCTTTCAAGAACGCAAGGACAAAAGGAAATTAGTTGAACGATTGTAATCAATAAAAATGTATTAGTCAAAACTTTATATACAGTATAAACAATTATGTACACCAACCAATCAAGTCTGGGTAGTGCACCATTCATAGTCCGTGGACCACTGGGCCCAAAATGCATGGGCGAGGCCCACACTTGATACCAGACTCGAAACGGAGAGAACACTGCTGGGGCATCAGATCGAAATGAAGCAGGCACCTCAGGGGGAAGGGAAGAGGGGCACCTCAGCCGGATGAGTGCACGACGCCAGCTCCACGAGGGGGCTCCATGCCCATTGATGTATCCTGGGGAGTGCAAAGCCACAGTCTCTCAAGTCTGTCCAGTGGGTGGGTTGCCCACTGCTTTATCCTGGGGAGTGCAAAGCCATAGTCTCTCAGGTCTCTCCAGTGGGTGGGCTGCCCACTGCTTTATCCTGGGGAGTGCAAAGCCACAGTCTCTCAAGTCTCTCCAGTGGGTGGGCTGCCCACTGCTTTATCCTGGGGAGTGCAAAGCCACAGTCTCTCAAGTCTCTCCAGTGGGTGGGTTGCCCACTGCTTTATCCTGTGGAGTGCAAAGCCACAGTCTCTCAAGTCTCTCCAGTGGGTGGGTTGCCCACTGCTTTATCCTGCGGAGTGCAAAGCCACAGTCTCTCATGTCTCTCCAGTGGGTGGGTTGCCCACTGCTTTATCCAGGGGAGTGCAAAGCCACAGTCTCTCAAGTGGATAACAGTCTCCACTGGTTCTGGAGGGGGCTCTGTGCCCAGAGTGCTTCATCCTGCCAATGACTGAGGTAATGGATGTGAATCTCCACTGGTTCTGGTGGGGGCTTTGTGCCCAGAATGCTTCATCCTGCCAAGGACTGAGGTAGTGGATGCCTTTCTCCACTGGTCCTGGAGGGGGCTTTGTGCCCAGAGTAGGTGTAGATGGCTCTTACCACTGGTGAGGTTGGGGTGCCACTTAGCCAGCCTCACAAAGGGTCCTTGCCTACAAAGCGCGCCCTAGCCTACGGGAACCCACTGCCCACTTCCCCAACCAGACACCTCCTAATGCGCGCAGAGTCAGATGGATGTGACGGTACTCACCCCTTTGTGGCTGCTGTGATGCCCTCAAGCGCCCATCCAACTCCGAATAGGCCACCGCCAGGATCCGGAACATCAGGTGGGTCATGGTGCGACGGTCACCCCTCTGATGTTGGGAGGCCATCCCCAACTGGGCCTCCGCCATCTTCTTGCTCCAGTTGTGAATGTCCTCCGATCTTTTACGGCTGTGGGTGCTCCATCTGTGGTGGTCCCCCAGGGTCCTAACGTCCTTGGCAATGGCACGCCAAATATCCTTCTTCTGGTGGGCGCTGACATAGAGGAATCGAACAGGGGAAAAAGAAAAACTTGAATTGTCCGGACCATCACAGTCATTGTCCCATGTTCCCACCCTTGCCCTGACGCACCTACACTCACCATCCGTTCATGCAGGCCTCATCCCCCCGTATCTTCCATCCACACCACTCCAAACAGGCATTGTCCATACAGCATGCTCACAGTGTACTCACCTGTTTGTCCGGAGGGCCATAGAGTAGGGTGTACTGGGGGAGGACCCCATCCACTAGTTTTCCAACTCCTCCGATGTGAAGGCAGGGGCCCTTTTCCCAGACACATGAGCCACCGTCGCTTCCAGACTGAGGTCACAGCAGCACTTGCAGTGTAGGTCCTCTCCTGTCGAAGGTCAGGTATCCAGTGAGTGAACAGAGAGAAAATGGCAGTCATGTCCTCGGCGGTGCGTACCGTCACCGCCGGCGTACATCGTCATTGGCTCCTAGGACCCATAGGGCCCAATGTTAACCAATGCAGGATTGCGGCGCGGTCTTCGACCGCCTACCGCAACGGTGTACAGTGCCCGCGCAGTTACCTCATATCCCCTTGTCCCACATTACAGGTCAGGCAGCCGCCATTTCTGGGGGCCACATGGCATTATTTTTAAATGCATCACACATATCTAGGCCTTGCATACACACAGAGACAGGCACATAGCGTATTGACAAATGTGTGCAGTAAATTCTTTTTTCACTACCTCAGTGTTGGCTGACTCTGTGCTCACTGTTCTCGTCCATAGGGCACGTCCGCTGGGGCAGGTGAGGAGATGGCGACATCCTCCAATGTACAGACCGCTGGTGGACCTGTCGACAATGGAAGAGAGACATGTAATAGTCACCTACAGACTTGATTGTGCCACAATCCAGGAACTGTGTGCCCAGTTGGAGCCAGACCTGATGTCAGTTATCTGCCATCCCACAGGAATCCCCCCTCTAGTGCAGGTCCTGTTAGTACTCCATTTCCTGGCAAGTGGGTCTTTTCAAACTACAGTGGCCATAGCATCAGGGATGTCCCAGCCTATGTTCTCAAACGTGTTGTCCAGAGTGTTGTCTGCCCTGCTTAAACACATGCGCAGCTACATCGTTTTCCCTCAGGTGGAGGACTTGCCAACAGTGAAAGGTGACTTCTATGCCCTGGGACATATCCCCAACATCATAGGTGCCATTGATGGGACACATGTGGCCTTGGTACCCCCCCGCAGGAGTGAACAGGTGTACAGAAACTGGAAGAGCTATCATTCAATGAATATACAAATGGTGTGTTTGCCCGACCAGTACATCTCCCATGTGAACGCCAAGATTCCTGGCTTAGTGCATGACACTTACATTCTGAGGAATAGCAGCATCCCTTATGTGATGGGGCAACTCCAGAGGCACTGTGTGTGGCTAATAGGTGAGGACAAGGACCCTATACCCTGTGAATAGTTATCTGGGTCTGGGGTTGTCCCTAAGGGTTAGTGTGTGTCTAACAGTTGTCCCTCGATATTTGCAGATGTCTCTGGGTACCCCAACCTGTCATGGCTACTGACCCCAGAGAAGTCCAAAGGCAGGGGCAGAGTAACGCTACAATGAGGCACATGGGCGAACTAGGAGGATTATAGAAAGAACCTTTGGCCTCCTGAAGGCCAGGTTCCGGTGCCTCCATATGACAGGTGGTTCTCTGTACTACTCACCAAAGAAGGTGTGCCAGATCATCGTGGCCTGCTATATGCTGCACAATTTGGCTTTGCAATGACAGGTGCCTTTTCTGCAGGAGGATGGTCCAGAAGGAGGTCTTGTGGCAGCTGTGGAGCCTGTGGACAGTGAAGAAGAGGAGGCAGAAGAAGAGGATACCGACAACAGAAACAACGTGATCCAGCAATACTTCCAGTGAGACACAGGTAAGGAGACATCACTGCCTCCTACATCTCATACAATTGTTAGACCTATCATATGTCTGTCACTTTTACCCAGTGTGCGGACCCTGACCTGTCACTTTGCCCTTCCATTTCACAGATGTGGGTCCCAGTGTGTGACCTCTGCTTTATTACCTCATGGACTAGAGCTGTGTTACATAGGTATGTTGACAATACAATGGACATTGCTATTTTCCTCAGTTATTGCAAATACACATTTGTGAAAGCACAGACTGACTCCAGATTGTTTTGTGATTCAAGGGTGTTTATTTAAATGCAAAATAGTGGAGGGGGTTGTAAAATGGTCAGGGGTGAGGGTGGAGGAATGTCCATGGCAGAGTCCAGTTATTTGTCTCACAGGTGCATTGTCCAAAGGGGCATAGGAAGTGGAGATAGGGCAGTTTAAGGATGGACAGGGTGCCGAAGTGGGACAGAAGGATGACATTCAGGGTGGTCTAATTTCTTGGCGGGGTCTTGGCATTGTTCTCTGTCTTTGTCCTGGATCTCAGGGACTGTTTGCGGGGTGGTTCTCCATCTGCAGGGGGTGGGGTGCTGGTGATGTGGTCCTGTGGCGGTACCTCCTGTCCACTAGCGCCGACGGAGGGCAGTTCATCGTTCAGGCTAGTGTCAGGGGCTCCTTGTTGTGCCACAGTGTCCCTCCTGGTGTTCACAAGGTCCCTCAGCACCCCTACAATGGTGACCAAGGTGGTGTTGATGGACTTGAGTTCCTCCCTGATCCACAAATATTGCTCCTCCTGCAGCCGCTGGGTCTCCTCAAACTTGGCCAGTACCGTTGCCATCGTCTCCTGGGAAGGATGGTGCGCTCCCATGATGTTGGAGAGGGCCATGTGGAGAGTGGGTTCCCTGGGCCTGTCCTCCCCCTGTCGCACAGCAATCCTCCCAGTTCCCCGATTTTCCTGTTCCTCTGTCCCCTGAACCGTGTGCCCACTGCCCCCAGGTCCTTCTTAGGTTTGTGGGTTTGTCTGGGTTCCCTGTAGTGGTGGACACACTGCTGCTTGACGTGTCCTGGGGACAGAGGGATGGGCCCGCTGGGTGGGTGCTGTGCTGGTGTTTCCTGAGGGGTGAGGCTCTGTGGTGGCATGTGCCAGTGTGGGGAACCAACTGTCCCGAGGTCCCAGATGGGCCGGGCTGGTCATCTTGATCCAGTTGGACAGAGCTGCTGTCATCACTGTGGGGTTCTTCTGTGGAGGGGGTGGACATGTCTGGAACCTCCTGTCCGGTGACATTGGGTAGGGGTCCTGCAGGAGTGTAAAGGCATGATTATTGCATCTGTTTATGCCATTGTGTGCAATGGGTGGGTGACCCTGTACCCCAGTGGTTACATTCTTGTGTAGGACCTTGTGTGATAATTGTTTTGGGGTCTGTGTGGGTATCTGTAGTGGACATGCTTTGGTGATGGATGTCCATGCTTTGTTGTTGCATGCAGGGCTTGGTTTTGGGATGGGTGGTTTGTGATAGTGGGACATATGTGAGGTGTTGGTGTGATGGGGTGAGGGTGGGGGTATGTGATAGCATGCAGGTAGGGTGGGGGATTTGGTAGTAAGGAGATGACTTACCAGAGTTCATTCCTCCTGCTACTCCAGCGAGGCCCTCAGGATGAAGTATAGCCAAGACCTGCTCCTCCCATGTTGTTAGTTGTTCCGCCGCCAGTCCTCTGAACTGCAAACTGGTGTCTTGAGACCACGGAAGCACGTTCCCCCGTAGGGCGTTCCACCTCTTCCTGATGTCATCCTGTGTTTTGGGATGCTGTCCCACTGCGTTGACCCTGTCCACGATTCTGCGCCATAGCTCCATCTTCCTAGCAATGGAGGTGTGCTGTACCTGTGATCCGAATAGTTGTGGCTCTACCCGGATGATTTCCTTCACCATGACCCTGAGCTCCTCCTCAGAGAACCTGGGGTGTCTTTGCGGTGCCATGGGGTGGTGTGGGTGATGTGTGAGAGGGTGTGTGTTGTGATGTGTGAGGGGATGTGTTTGTGTGTGTTGTGTAAGGTGCGTGGATGTTGTGTGAGTGATGTGTTGTGTGCCTGTGGATGCTAGCTTGTTGATGGTGGTGTCTTTCTCTGACCTTCATTAGCAATTCTGGTCGTATGGGTTTCTGGGTGATGTGGGTGTGTGTTTTATATTGGATTGGGTGTGTGGGAGTGGTGTGTGTATGTGTATCAGGTGTGTGTATTTGGAATTGTCCAATGTGGTTGTGTTTTGTAAATATGTGTGTATTTTGAGCGCAGCGGTGTGTACCGCCAATGGAATACCGCGGTTGAAAGTCCGCCGCGTGGATTCGTGAGTCGTGATAGTGTGATTGTATTCCTGTTGGCGTGATGGTGGAGGTTTTGTTATTGCCAGTTTATCACTGACCTTTGGTGTGGCGGACTTGTGTGGGTGGTCTAGATTTTGGCGGATTCCGAGCTGTGGGTCGTAATATCTGTAGCGGAATTCCGCCGCCGCAGCGGTGTGTTGGTGGTCTTCTGCATGGCGGTAAGCGGGATGTACCGTCAATGTTGTAATGAGGGCTTTGTGTCCAAGCACACATTTCCTATCTCCAAGCATTCCCACATTCATCTGATGAAAAAAGCGCCCCAATTGTATGACTGGGCAATTACCTGCTACAATAACAGACTTACTTGGGACCAAGACATACCCACAATAATAGTCCATTAATGATATGTATATCCTATATGAAACACACAAAAGTTGAATGCGGAGGAATGTTAGCAGTATGTCTAAACCCTGGCAATTGCTTGGGGTAGCATTCCAACCCATCAATCTTTTTCACTTCATGCCACTTAAGATTAGATTCAGTAATATTCAAATCTATCTTTGTCCTACTCCAATAGAAACCGTCTGGACCAAACTGCTAATTTAAGGATCTCTCTGAACCAGGCCCAGTTTCAGTAAGATCGAGCCTCTTCACTTTGTTTTAGCTTGGTTCCAGTTGCATACTGAGCAAATGATCCTCATCTGAGTATATCCTTAGCAAGTTAAGTTATTTAATCAAACTCACAAAAGGTGATTGGGAATGTGTTTAATGAGTCTAATCACTAGCAATCACTCAGGTAGCATTCTAACTTGTTGTTTTCTCACATTGTCACCCTAGGATCCAACCTACACCTCACTGATGAGGCATAATGAGGCCAAACCAGTCTGGAATTACTTGTGCTCCATAATTGAGGGGCCCTCATCTGGAGGTTTGGTATGGACTGCTCCCATGAGGATTAGGGTTAGTACTTACTTGCCTAAGGCAGGCCTTTGTTTAGAAAGGCATAGTGGGTGAAAAACAACAGTTTGCAATGCCGTCCAGATGTATTGCTAGTGCTTAGACTTTTTGCATGAATTTCTGCCACCATATCTTGTGTGCTAAATATATATTCTATAGTCACCGTTTTCATCTGCTCCTTTCACAGGTGATTGGCCCACTCACAAAAGTGGGGTACCTTTTTTTCAGATGTAGAGAATGCTATGTGGTAGGAATTTGGTGGATCCCAAAAGATTTTGTAACTTTCCCTCAAAGAAATGCAAGAAACATGCATGAAACTTAGTGGGATTCCAAGAAAACCACACCACTGGATGTGCCTTGGTATCTATGTTTAAGAAATTGCTATGGTTTGTAGAGTTCCCTGGTTGCTGGCAGAACACTGCAGACATTTATCGTGACAAATAAGAGAAAATTAAGATTTGACCCCTCTGCCAGCCCATAGCTCAGAATTGTGAACAAAACAATCCAAATTGTATCTTGCTTCCCAAGGGGATGAATGTGTCCTGTTGAAATGGCCTTTCTGCAGTTTTACCCCCAAAAATGTTGCCTTCCTCCTTCTCTTTTTCTGACCTCATTTTTGCTGGCTTTAGGACTCTCTGCACTTTACCACTGCTAACCAGTGCTAAAGTGCATATGCTCTCTCCTTAAAACATGGTGACATTGGCTCATACCCAATTGGCTTATTTAATTTACTTGTAAGTCCCAAGTCAAGTGCACTACATGTGACCAGGGCCTGTAAATTAAATGCTACTTGTGGGCTGCAGCACTGATTGTGCCACCCACATAAGTAGCCCCCTAACCATGTCTTAGGCCTGCCACTGCAGTGTCTGTGTGTGCAGTTTCACTGCCACTTCGACTTGGCACTTAAAAGTAATTGCCAAGCCTTCAACTCCCCTTTTTCTACATAAAGTCGTCCCTGAGGTGGGCTCTAGATTGCCCATAGGGCAGGGTGCTATGTAGGTAAAAGGCAGGACATGAACATGTGTGTTCTATATGTCCTGGTAGTGTAAAACTCCTAAATATTGTTTTACACTGCTGTGAGGCCTGTTCCTTTCAAAGGATAGCACTGGGGCTACACTTATATATTACTTGAGTGGTAGATCCTAATTGGAAAGGAGTAACCAGGTCATATTTGTTATGGCCAGAATGGTGAGAGAAAATCCTGCTTAATGATAAGTTGGATTTTATATTACTATTCTAGAAATGCTACTTTTAAAAAGTGAGCATTTCTCTACACTTAAATCCTTCTGTGCCTTCCAATCCATTCCTGGCTAGGTTTAATTGACAGCTCCCTTGTGCATTCACTCAGACAACGCCAAACACAGGATGCTCAGACACACTTGCACAGATCTGCATATTTAATGGGTCTTCCTGGGCTAGGAGGGTGGAAGGCCTGCCACTTACATGTCAAAGGAGAGTAGCCTGCCCTCACACAAAGGACTGCCGTGCCCCCTACTAGGACCCTGGCAGACAGGATGGAGCTGAAATGGGGACCTTGTGCACTTCTAAGCCACTCTTTGAAGTCTCCCCAACTTCAAAGGCACATTTGGGTATTTAAGCAAGGTTTCTGACCCTAGCAACTCAGACACTTCTGAGGTAGACACTCTACTTCATCAAGACACTTCCTGGAGAAGAGAACCTGAACCACAACCTGCCAAGAGGAACTGCCTGGCTACCCAAAGGACTCACCTGACTGCTTTGTGTGAAGGACTGCTGCCTTGCTGTTGTCCTGCTGTCTTGCTGCTCTCTGGCTGTGCTGAGAAGTGCTCTCCAAGGGCTTGGATAGAGCTTGCCTCCTGTTCCCTGGAGTCTCAGGACTAAGAAGACTTCATCTCTACAAGACGGACTCCTTGTGCGGCAAAAATTGATGCACAGCCTGCCAGAAATGACTCACAGCCTGTATCACAGTGAAAAATTCACTGCATGCCAAACTGGAACAATGCAGCCCAACTTCACAACAAGAAGATCGATGCAGCACCAGCGTAGTGACTGGCAATTTGATGCACAGCCCACTGGATCGATGCACAGCCGAGCAGAAATGATGCAACCTGACTTCCAGAGAGGAATCGACACAGTGCCTGCCGTGTGGTAGAAATTTCCATGCAATGCCAACCGGATCGACACAGCCCCTGTGTCTTCGTCCTTTCCATGCCGGAAATCCACGTAACGTCCCCAGGGGATCCAAAAACCCCACAAACGAAAAAGAGGATCCAAGGCCGAGTGTCAGAATTTGACACAAAGCCTACCCTGCATGAAAACTAAATGACACATCGCCGTGTGCGGCCCGAGAAATCGATTCACACCTCCCTGTTTTCCATGCATCGCCTCCTCTGAAGTTCCTTGAGGTGATTTTGAATACAAACCAGGTACTTTGTGCTTGAAAGAGACATTTATTGTTTTTCAGAGACTAAAGTCACTTTATATCATTTTTACAGTGATATTTCAACACATACTAATTGCATCTTAATCGTTTTGATCTGAATTTTACTAGATAAATATTATATATTTTTCTAAACAGTGTGTGGTGAATTTTTGTGGTGTTCTACTATGTTATTGCATGATTTATTGCACAAATACTTATCGGTCAACTGAATGCACTCAGAATGCAAATGTGCGTCATGGCTACTTTAAGAGAGAACTAGTGTTTCAATACTAGCACTCACAAAGCGTAAATTTTATTTTCTTACAGGTTGAAGTGGAGGTAATTGGCAAGTGGCAGAAGCAGAGTTTCATTTTGATTCTAAATATTTGAACATAAACAGTCAATATTGTTTCTCAAAGGCAATGCTTATTTGGAGGCTGTCGTTGCAGGTGGGGTCCATGAACACTCATTTTTGAGGACGTGGATGTATGTTTCCTCATCAGATTTTGACCAGAGAAGAAAAAAACACAAGGGGAAACAAGGAAGAAGACAAACATGTAAAATTCATCACAAAAGGATAAATAGAAATTAAAAGTAGTTGCAAGAATGATAGAAAGGAGTAGAAACAGAATGGTAGTTTAATAAAGAGGTATGAGGTAGAATCAAGACTACGGACACTGACATTCAACAGCACTGCCTATGGGCTTCTAATCAAAACGTTGCGCTCCGGCACTTATTCTCTTACAAACTAAGCACTGCCAGCAAATGGATGAGCAAGGAAGAGAGCCTTTAAAAACCATGATAACAAGACAGAAAAGGGGTGTTATGCTGTTAGAAAATTCTACCATTTGGGAGTAGAATATTCTAAGCTAAAAGGGAGAAATGAAAATACCAACATTGGAATATTAATGCATTAGGTGTTTACCAGTCATTATTAGGTTTGACACACTCCATTGTCTTCAAAGGATCTCTCAATATTTGAATGTTGGTATAATATTTATTGTAACTCGAACAGATGTGTACTACAAAACTGCTGCATTTTGATTGACTCTTAGGCAGTTGCTATCTCTCCAGGACCTCTAATGCCAGCACTATAGGCAAAATTCATCACAGCAGCACATCACATATCAAAACATCTTCTTCCCATGACATCTGTCTTACAGTATAACATAGGCCCTCATTACGAGTGTGGCGGTCTGAAGACCACCACACTCTCTATGGCGGTTGGACCGCCACAGACAGGGCAGTCTGACCGCCCTATTATGACCGTGGCGGAGCCACCACGGTCAAACCGCCAACACCACCAGGCTGCAGCCAGCCTGCAGCCTGGCAGTCCCAGTGGTTGGAATCCGACAGTGAGGCACTGCAAGCAGCACTGCCATGGGGATTATGAGTTCCCATGCACCAGCCTTTCCATGGTGGTAAAAACCACCCTGGAAAAGCTGGTGGAATGGGGGCATTGGAGTTACTGAGGACCCCTACTCTGCCCATGCACTTGGCATGGGCAGTGAAGGGGCCCCATGCACAGCCCCATCACGCATTTCACTGCCCCAATTACGGGCAGTAAAATGCGCAATGGGTGATGTTGCACCCGACTCACCCTAACATTGCCGCTGGCTCAATTACAAGCTGGTGTCAATGTTGTGGTGAGTGTTCCGTTAGGCCAGAAGAACACTCCTTATTTGGCAGGCAAAACACCTCCATTACTGACAGTCTTTTGCCTGCAGTGGCTTCGGCGGTCCTGTGAATGGACCACCGAAGTTGTAAGGAAGCCCTTAGTTCAAATAAATAACTACAGCATTCTCCAAGCTCAAGGAATCAGCATGCTTCTGGAGAAGACTATTTTTCAATGTTTGCTTTTTTGTGCATACCACTGAATAGTTATATGAATAACTCATCTCTGTTGCTACAACTTCCTGAAGTAAAAAATTCACAAATAATGTGTATACATTATATATTATAAAAATAATGTAACACTGACAGAAAAATAATGAGTGTATAGGCGTTTGAATATATGAGTTGTCAAAATAATTTAATTTATTAGCATCAGTACATAATGGATTGTGCCACATCGAGCATTTATCTTTCATAACAAGACATGATTGAGAGATATGCTTTTACAGAACCATCACTTGACAGTCACTTTCACATGAACTCCAGGCTAAAAACAATTTCAAAACCTGCTCCTTATGTTTAGCCTTCAGATGTTTTAGGTAATTCCGTGCCAGACTGACACATTTAGTGTGCTTTAGCCATGCTATTTTATGTCACTGGTCGAGTTCCAAGCAATCAACAATTATTTCACCAATTCTTTTTACGCCAGGGTTCCCTCACAAAGGGATCCACAACAAAAAGGACCACTTTAATATTACTTTAGATAGGTGAGGATTACCTTTTTGTGCAGGAAAATGGTCAGGGTTGACTGAAGTAAACTTAGAAGTCTCTGTACAAACTTTCCACTATCTACAGGAAGGCTGAATTTACAAATCCCCAGATTGTAACACAAGAATAGAGTAATGGGAATATATTTATCATTCTATATAGTTAAATATGCAGCAATGGCCTAACCTTGATTCAAAACCAACAACAACTTCCTGGACTTGTTATGGTAATTTTTTCTAAAAAGCAGAAGATATTGCCATGACAATTAGGAAACAAAGAGCACTCCCAAATACTAAAAGACCTAACATTGTTCAGTCTGGTTTTACCTATAGAGACAGGGTCTGATTTAGTGTTTGGTGGATGGGTTACTCGGTCACACACCTGACGGATATCCTATCCACTCTATTACAAGTGCCATTGGATATAATTGACTTGTAATATGGCAGATGGGCTATCCACCATGTTTGTGATAGAGTATTCATTCCCCCAACTCTAAATTTCTGTTACAGGTTCTCAGGACCCAATTATAACTTGAAATTTAGGTGAGTTATTAATCAAATCTTAGTCATTCTTGAATTTCATGTATCTAGAAATTCATTCTTGTAATTCATATTCAGTTCTAGACAAGAGGACAATTAGAAGACATTTTTATCCAAGCCTTGGTGTGACCTGAGCTATCTCTTTCAACACATACCAAATGGGTAATTCATAATGTAAAGAGAAAAGGTGCCACAGCACAAGACTCAAATACACCTCTTTTGTATGTAATTGCTCTGCACATTTCCTGTGAAGGACCATCATGTACACTCATTACCAACTTCTCATGCAAATGCTTAATGATATTAAAAAGAGGGAGGTCAACATCTATGCCCTCCATCTCTAACTATAGCTATGAATGTCTGACACAGCCAAAGGCCACAGTCAAATCAGTGAAGCCAAAGTAAAGAGTCCCACCTAACACTTAATATACTTTGCTGCTTGCAGATGAAGAATTGTTCATCCATGCACAGGACACCCACAGCACTTAAGAAGATTCTTCTTCTGGGGAAACTTCAAGAAGTCAATCCATGGAAAACCATATCCATGCAGCTTCAGAGGGATATTTTCTCCACTACTGCTTCACCTACAATTGTTTCTGCATACACACATTTAGTGCAATTTCCAATGACTGTGAAGGCAGTCAATTGAGATGAGGCAACCAAGATGTCCTCTGGTACACTGTGAATTTTGTCACCCCACAGAACTCCTTAGAAAGCTAATTGTTCAGCATGTTCAATAATATCTGTCTTTAAATGTTACATGCAAAATTGCATCTAAACAATGATACAGTATGTTCGGAAAATTCATTGTAGAATGATAAAATCAATGACACTTTTGGGACAAATGTATTTTTTTCTTCTTTTTACTACATTCATCTATTAAAAATAATCATGATATGTATTACATACAATTTCATACAACTATTTCCATTGTACAACATTGGAAAAGTTTTATTTGAAAACTGGTTCAGTTGAACATTGTGGTGAAGGTTTCTGGACTCCTGAAGTCCTGTTCAGCTACCACTTTCATCAAAAAAGGTGACTAAGGAGCAGATTTATGAAAATTGGTGTTGTACGCAGTGCGGTGCCACTTTTCTTGCGCCCCTTAGTGACCCCCTAATGCCACCATATGTGCGCCATGGTAGTAGTTAGGAAACTGGCATCAGAATTTTTGACACTAGTTCGGCGCTTTGCAGGATTAGTGTAAAAAATGCTGATGCTAATCCTGCAAGGCACCCAGAGGCCCATTGATACCAATGGAAGCCTCCTTTTAACGCCTCCTCAAAACAAATGCGAAGAATCTCTTAGAGTTCTTTGTGCCATTTTTTCATCCTCCTAACGGGGAACTCTCCCTTTGCACACATTATGCCTGGTGCAGGCATAATGTAGCGCAAAGGGTTACAAAGTGGCACAATGCATGCATTGAGTCAGTTTGTAAGTTTGGTGTGACGATTTTGGCTTCACTGGGCCACATAAGCGTAAAAAAATGACGTTAAAGTAGCGCAAGAAGGTGATAGGGGCTCTTAAATCTGCCCCCAAAGAGCCTTATTTAGAGTTTGGCAGATGATAAATCATTTTCCTTTTCAGGCTTTTTTTAAGGTCCTCCTAGCACCATCAAATGCAATGTATAACGAGTCAATTATATGGATCTTAGCTATCCAATATATGATTATCTGATACTCCTTATAACCACTGAGGTGTTTTATGCAACTCAGCATTTATTATGATGTAATCACTGCATGTTGAATGTTTCACCCCATATTCTATCTTAATGCCACATTCCATTTATACTTTTAAGGTCACATTCTGCATTGATGTGACTGATCTGATTGATTGATTTAAGATAATCTCTTACTAAGTGAGAATTTATTGACACTCAGCGTTTACTATTTTCCTGTCTGGCCAAGAGTATCAAGGAAAAGAGCAATTTCCTCTGTGAATGTAAGAGATTGGTATTACACTAGACATCCATTCCAAATAATATTATAGAGCTGCTTACCTTAATCTCTTGTTGGCATATGGAGGATAAAATATTGCTTAATTCTTGTGAAAACAATTCACATTTTCAAAGAAATGGACCTATATAATATAAAAACATTAGAGGGAATGGGTTTATAGATTGTTTTACTTTATGAACTTGCATCAACAGAGATGAGAACTATTTTCATTTAAATGTTTAGTGTCATGCAAAAGAAAGTGAATGACTGAAAAGTTGTCTTCTCCAGAAGCATGCACATTCTATGAGCTAGAAGAATACTTTATTAGAACATCTCAGATCTTCACAGGCAGCTGTCATGGGAAGAAGGTGTGAGGTATCTGCTGGGATGAAGCTTGCCTCATGTGTTTGTTATGGATCTCCCGGATAGTTATAGACTGTCTAGGAGTCAATAAAACATTCTAGTAGTGTTAACTCTAGACAACTTACAAGTGTATACATATTATCTGTGCCTAGCTAATTGTATTTCTTACACATAGGAACCCCTTTTAGTGGTGATCAATAGATCCTCTGCAGAGTGAAAAAAATATTTTACTTTTAAGGCAATCAGCCTGAGAGTTGATTGAAAAGTATTAATAGATTCTTGTCATATGCTTTCCAGCTGTGACGTTGGCATGTGTCCTTCCCAATGGTGATATGTTTTCTTCCGCTTGCTCTCTTCTGCCTTTAACAATTCCATCTACCATATGGATGTCTTTTTTAATATGAAGCTTCTTGTGCATGTTTTTCATATTCCTGATAACTGTGACTGACACATCCTTGAGTAGCCCACCAAGAAATCATCTGAAGGTATTTAAACCTAGAAATAGCTATTTTAGTAACTTCCAAGATTTTTTCCCACCTGATCACATTGGACCTGTCTCTGAGCTGACTACTTTAATTTATACTCCCTTTTTTCAAAGGAAGGCACAACTTATCTCCCATCAGTTGGGAATCAGCACTTTCAGGCAAATCTTTTTGTGAAATTTCAGGACCCCATATTTTTACAAGAATGTATTCTGCCCAAATTCCTTTACCAAAGCAGAGAGCACTATACCAATTAGGGAACTGTTTGGTATGATACGCAGTATTTGACTGTTTTTAAATTGAAATGCATAGCAGCATAGAGGTACATCAAGAAGTGCTAACCCCTGTTTGTCTAATCTCCTCCTGAGTTTTTTTCCAGGACAATCTTATGGCATTTAATGCCCAAATAAAACTACTGATCTCTCTCTGAATGTGAGATACTTTTCTTTTTTAAAAGGGTAGTGAGATAGAGTTATACAAATAAGTTACTAAGGAATTACATTTTGACCAGATTGACTCAACCAATATTGTCACTGGCAGATGCTTTAACCTGTCCAGTGGACTGACTGTCTCTTTACTCATCACACTCACGTTCTTGAATTTCAACTCTTCCAATGTATGTGTTAACGCGTCCCTTTATGACAATTTATTACACATCAGGACTCGTTTTAGGCCAATGAATCTTTTGGCCCAGTTGAGAGACACCTTAGGACGAGATAGCTAATCAATATGTCAATCAATACATCTATAATGTCATCAATATTTATCACAACAATACATTTCACTTTAGTCAAAGTCATTAATTAATTCAAAACTACTACCATGACCTTGCAGTCATGAATAACCACACCAGTTTGGTAGAATTTTATGAGTTTTATTCCCTATTGATTAAGATTCTAAAAGCAGATGCGTTAATCTCAAAACCAAGAAACATAATAGCAAAGTCACGATATGGCAACTTTGATAAGATTTCATTAAGGCGAGAATCACAAACATCAGAACATAACACGGCGTGAACATAGATCAGTTTAGCAAAGTGTCAATAATGCGTCAGTTCAACAAAGCATAGATTTGGTCGTTTGCCTATTTTCGTCAGTTTAGTGACTACCTGTCCTAACCACTGATTAGCATTTGGCATGTTGGGCTTCATGCAAAACGATTTAGAACACCAATTTGGAAAACATCTAACTATGGTCTCTGTCAAAAGTAGGCAGTTGGTACCTAGAAAGGAAAAGCAAACAGACAATTCACAAATGCCTTGTCATAATTACCCTCCAAAGTTTAAGTCAGCGCACAGGTTCAGTCTTCGTCTTCAGGACATCAGTCAAATCGCCATTAATCAGAACTCAGCTCCGGGGCAAAAGGGGAACTTCCCTCATAAGGAGGTAAAGTGTAAATTGGGCAATCTAAGGGCGAGGATGGTTCTAAGTGAACCAATAAGTCACTAAACAGAGTGACAAAGTTTCTGGATAAAATCAATAGCATTCCCTAACCCACCTAAATGGCTCCTGTGTCATGGGTTTTTATCCCTTTTCCGTTGTACATTCCCCCAAAATTCTATTGGACATTTGTTATACCCCACTATCTTTAACCTATCAGAAAATACATTAGGTCATCTATCTTTCACCCCATATTATTTTACAAGTCTCTCATTGGTTCTCCTGTTCAATGTCTTCAGAGGTGGCACGTCCGTTATGATTTCATATTTCTGTAATTCTTTGCACATCTTTTGGTCAGTAACTCCATTGTCTTCACCGGTTTGAATGACCTTGTACATTATATTAATCTACACTGTTGTGTTTTGTTTTAATTTCACCCTCCAAGCAATGAAGAATGCATGAGAACGGATCTAGCATGGTTACATTCGGCTTCTAGTTTGAAGAAAAACAAGAGGTCATGTCCTTTTGCGAATCAGCACATTGCAAGATAGGAAAAATACATTTAATATGAGAGCCAAGCAGCTAAGCTTCGGCTCATGCTAACTTAAGGCCTACAAGGATTTCAGCACAAATTCAATAACACAATGATTAATAATTAGTATAGAACCTATTCGATATAACATTTTATAAACATTTTAGTCATCATTATTAGTCCACATATACATTGGCGGCCACTCCCCGTGGTCACATTTCAGGTGCACGTTTAAGCAAAGTTACTATTTTAGTTTCTATGTGGAATTATCACACATTGATTCATAAACATTATATGTTAATATAGATTATATAAGCTACGCTCTCTCAGTCCCTCCTCTGATGACGTTCGTCATCATACAAACCTTTCCCTTTAACCTTTCATTTTTAATTTTTCACCTTGCGCATAATGCGCATTTCAACATCTTGTCCTTTGTGTAAACTTTCCCAAATTTCATTAAACATTTTCTTCCTTTCACCTTCTTCATTCTTTTTATTTCTCTTTGTCCAATTTCTTCTAATTTTGTCATTAATTTTTCATGCTCCCCATAAACCTAATAAACAGGCCAGAACAGTTAATAGACCCCCTAATATTTTTGCAGGAACCCTATTCCAAATATTGCTAAACCAGCTCCCTACTCTGGCAATTCCTTTTCCCACTTTCTCCCACACTCCAGGTTCCTTCAAATCCTTCAAATCTGCACTATCTTTAGTTAGGTTAGTAAGCATACCTCTAATCTTTTTACTATTATCGGGTATTTATGAGCAACAATGACGCTCGTTGAGCATCTTGCAGACTCCGCCGCTCTTTGCTAAAAGAATGTCTAAAGCAAGCCGATTTTGAAGAGTCATAGCTCTTTCTGCAGCAAGTTCAGTATCCATCAGGAGTACAGCCCCTGTAAAATTTGTCAGCATGTTATCCACAATAGTAGACAACTTTCGAATCTTTATGGAGTTTAAGATAACTCCTACTGCAGGAATTATGGCTCCAAATATGTCACCAACGACAGCAGCCGCTGTCTCTCGTTTTTGTCTAGCATGTTGTAATTCAGACGTTTTAGGTATTTGCTTTAAGTCATCAATCTGGTAAATCTTTGAGAAAACTATTCCCAAATAACATGTCCCATACCATCCCTTAGGGAGACCGTAATAAGCATTAAGTCCACAGATATAATAGATCCCAGGGATCGCTGGATCCTGTCCATTTAACATGCATGTCCATTTACTCTGAAACAAAAACACATGCCTACATTCACTCGTTCCCACAAATAAAGTGTCATGTTCAGATTTCGGCCTATATATACAAAGCCATCCTACATGTAATGCATCTATAGCTAATTTGCCTTGTGTCTTTATTGCAGTGTAAGCATAATCATTTGCATATGTGCGTTTTTCTAGCCCCTTTTCTAGCCGCTCTTTCAATGCTTTGCGTCTATCATCAGTTTGATCTAAGAAGCTTTTCTCTACAGGTGTCAATAAGCAAGTCAGATTATTGCGGTGCGCATAAGCTGTCCCAAATGTAAGCGTTGGTTCAAAGAAACCTCTAACTATTTTTATATTATGCTCCTTAGCCAATTTGTTCAGGAACTCAATCACAGGCACAAAGGAAAACACCACATCCAAATTTGAATAAAAGTATTGCACGTGCTCCTGGTCATAGAATCTTGTTAGTAGTAAGCTACAGCTTATCCCGTAAGTTAGTGGCAAGCTATGGTAGGTGACTCCTAATTGCACTGATGAAGGAATCTTTGTGCACACATAACAATTTCTCACATCCATGGCTTCAACATACTCATTCAGCAAGCGTTAGAAGACATTAGTGGAAAGTTCCCCCTTTGAATTAGTCCCCTCATGCAAGAGTTTTGTATCTTGCTCAAACCTTTCCCACGGTGTTAGTGTTGTAGATTAAGGTTTTGAAGCATTGTTAGTTGCTTTCTTATGAAACCACGGCATTCCCGCAATCACACTTACAATTATTATTGCAAATACAATACCTAATATAAGACTTAACCAACCACACACCTTACCCTTTTTGTTACTACCTCTATTATAAGCCATGGTCTGTAAAGAATCAGATAGAAAAATAACTCAAAGCAAACAATTAACTTGAGGACGATATAAAACTCTCTCTTTTTTTTTTTTTCTCTTGATGCAAAGTCTCTTTCTCTCTGCGTGTATTTACAGCGTTTCACTCACTCCAGGACCCTTTTTCGTCAATCAGGTTAACAGCTTGTCATAATCGGGTTTTCAAAGTCAATTCAGGTTATCAGTGTCACATCCGGTAGTTTATAAGTCTCTTCCTCAGATTTTCAGCTTTCAATTTTCTTTTTCAATTTCAGTTTTAACACAGTCTCTTTTTCTGATTGATTTCAGGTACCTTAGTATTGGCCTGGTACCTCTCGATCAAAACAGAACGCTAAGAATTCTTGTTGCCATTCAGATGTCGTTGCATATGCCCATTCAGGACCTGCGTACCTTCTATTTGCAGTTCTTTTTCTTTTCAACCTGCGTTCTCCTTGCAATTCTCCTTCACTTAGATCCTCTACTCGGGATGTAACAGTTTCTTCTGTTATTGTTTCACCTGGAACGACCTTTTCTTTTGCAGCCTGCTTCTCTGGCCAGTTATCTCCCTTATGCGTCTTCTTCCTGCTTGTCCTTTCAGGACACTGAACAGCACCCTCCTCTTGTGCTATGGTGTTTTCTCTTGATGGACCTTCAACTGGCTCAGGGGATGCCGGTGTGCTTTGATCTCTCTTTATTATTTCCCCTTCTTCTTCTTTTGGATCTGTAACAGGCTCAAGCTCTAACCCGTAACCATCTATTTCTGGGAGAACCTCTCCTTGATTTAGTTCTCCTGCTGCCTCTACTGAGATAGGCACACTGTCACCTCTCTCAAACTCGATTACTATTTGAGGGACTAGGCTGTTCTCAGTGGGCTCTCCCACAGTCTCAGTTCCCCCTTGGCTATTTTCTGGCCCTGAGACTTCCTTCTCTGGACTTGCTGAATCGGAGACTTCAAGTTCCTTATCAGTCGAACACGTTACCTTCTTTGTGTGACTGGCATGTATCCAGTTTGGAACGCCTGCACATTTCACAGCAGTGGTTGTTGTAAGTATTACTTGATATGGCCCCTTCCAGCGCGGCTCCAAACACGACTTTCTCACGTGCTTCTTGACAACCACCCAGTCACCGGTTTGCAGGGTGTGAACTGGATCACTGATCGGTGGCAATGTGTTGGCTTCCACCTGGTGGGAAAAAGAGCAAACCACATCAGCCAAACCTTTGCAGTAGTCCAACACCATATCATCCGTGATATTCACAAGAGCATTTGCAGGTACTGCGGGCAGCCTCATAGCTCTTCCCATAAGGATCTCATGGGGTGATAGTCCTGTCTTCTTATCAGGTGTGTTCCTCATCGACATCAGCACTAAGGGCAATGCATCTGGCCATTTCATATTGGTAGCTGTGCACATCTTTGCCATTCTCGATTTCAAGGTACCATTCATTTGTTCTACTAATCCAGATGCTGTGGGCGGTAGCTACAGTGCAGCTTCTGTTCAATGTCTAATGCAACGCACAAGAGCTTAATCACCTCATTGTCGAAATGTCTGCCCCTATCTGATTCTAAAGAGACCGGAAAACCGAACCTGGGTATTAGTTCGCTAAGCAGCAGCTTTACAACTGTCAGACTGTAATTTCTACGTGTGGGGTAAGCTTCAATCCAATGGCTGAAAACACACACAATCACCAACACGTACTTCAATCCTCCACAAACAGGCATCTCAATGAAATCCATTTGCATCTTGCTAAATGGACCACCAGCCCTCCCTATGTGGCTCAAAGTTACCACAGTCCCTTTTCCGGTATTCATCTATTGACAGATGATGCACCTGTGACAGGTAACCTCTGCAGATTGTCTGAATTTTGGGTTAAACCAGTCAATCTTGAATGACCTGATCATTGCATCTCTCCCAAGATGTGCCTGTCCATGATAAAGCCTTGCAAATTGTGACAGAAGACTGTTTGGCAAAACCAGTTTCCCCTCCTCTGAGACCCATAAGTCATCAGATCTTTGTACACGTTGTATTCTCTGCCATGAGCGATTCTTCTCTCTGCTAGCACGACCCTGTAGTGTTTTTAGCTCATCTAGTGTATCAACCACCCTTAATGCAAAGTTCAAACATGTTTCATTTTCAGTTTGCGGTAACAATTCCCACTGATCCTTGAACGATATACAGTTCAATACGCAAAACCTTGCAACTTGATCTGCATAGCCGTTTCCCATGGACACAAATTCTTGTGATTTAACATGAGCATTGCATTTCACCACTGCAATTTCAAGAGGTAACTGAATCGCATGTAACAAGTCCTTAATGTGTTCGCCATTTTTCACTGGAGAACCAGAAGAGGTCATGAAACCTCTCTGTGACCACAATTGGCCAAAATCATGTACAATTCCAAATCCATATCTGCTGTCAGTATAATTAGTGACTTTCAAATTTTCAGCTGCGTGGCATGCATTAGTAAGGGCAATTAACTCTGCCACTTGTGCGGAATATACTCTCTCGAGCCAGGAAGCTTCAATGATACCAGCTATGGTACACATAGCATAACTAGCTCTCAGCATTCCGACTGAGTCTCTCAAACAGGATCCGTCAACAAACATAATGCAGTCATTTTATTTTAACTGCGTATCTTGAATGTCAGGTGAGGACTTGGTACATAGTTCTGTTACCTCAAGACAATCATGTTCCACTTCCTCTTCATTATTAATCTCGGTACTCTCAACAGGAAGTAGAGTTGCCAGGTTCAATACAGTACATCGCTTCAATGAGACATTAGGCAATCCCAAAATGATTGTCTCATATCGGGTAAGTCGGGCATTTGTCATGTGCTGGGTTTTAGTTCAAGTCAACAGAATTTCAACTGAATGTGGAACCATTACTGTTAGGGGATGTCCCATCACTATGCCTTCACACTGCGTGAGGCTTTGACCAACTGCTGCAACTGGGTGCAAACAACCCGGTAAGGCTGCTGCGACGGGGTCCAAGGTAGCTGAAAAATATGCTACAGGGCGGTTAGCAACTCCATGGACCTGTGTCAAGACAGACAAAGAACAAGCATCATGTTCATGACAAAACAGTAGAAAAGGTTTCGTGTAATCAGGCATACCCAAAGCTGGTGCCCTGCACATGCACTCTCTTAATTCCATGAATGACTCAAGCTCTTCTTTAGATAGAGTTATGGCATACGGTTCATCCTTAGTCTCTTTGCCTGTCAGCTTTATCAATGGTTTTGGGATAATTGAGAAGTTGGGTATCCACTGGCGACAGTAGCCCACCATTCCCAAAAACATCCTGACATCTCTCTTTGTTGTTGGGGGGTTCATCTGCAAAATACCTGTCACCCTTTCCTTTGATATTCTCCTGGACCCTCTCTCAATCAAGTGTCCTAAGTACTTCACCTCTTTTTGGCAGTACTGCAACTTCTTTGGGGACACTTTGGCCCTCATTCTGACCTTGGCGGGCGGCGGAGGCCGCCCGCCAAAGTCCCGCCGTCAGGTTACCGTTCCGCGGTCGAAAGACCGCGGCGGTAATTCTGACATTCCCGCTGGGCTGGCGGGCAGCCGCCTTCAGGCCGCCCGCCAGCCCAGCGGGAAAGAGGCTTCCACGATGAAGCCGGCTCGGAATCGAGCCGGCGGAGTGAAAGCTGTGCGACAGGTGCAGTTGCACCCGTCGCGTATTTCACTGTCTGCGCAGCAGACAGTGAAATACATTTAGGGGCCCTCTTACGGGGGCCCCTGCAGTGCCCATGCCAGTGGCATGGGCACTGCAGGGGCCCCCAGGGGCCCCGCGACCCCCCCTACCGCCATCCGGTTCCCGGCGGGCGGACCGCCGGGAACTGGATGGCGGTAGGGGGGGTCGGAATCCCCTCGGCGGCGCAGCTAGCTGCGCCGCCTTGGAGGATTCCAATGGGCGGCGGTACACTGGCGGGTGACCGCCAGTGTTGCCGGTCCGACCGCGGCTTTACCGCCGCGGTCGGAATGCCCATTGGAGCACCGCCGGCCTGTCGGCGGTGCTCCCGCGGTCCTCCAACCCGCCGGTCATGGACCGCCAGGGTTGGAATGACCACCTTTATGTCTGTTCTTTCCCAAATGATTCAGTAAGGCAATTGTGTCATACCTGCAGTCATCTTTTGTCTTGGACGCAATCAGCAAGTCGTCAATGTACTGCACTAGGGTCGAACTGAAAGGCAGTTCTAAGGATTTTAAGTCCTTTTTCAATATCTGATTGAAGATGGACGGTGACTCAGAAAACCTTTGAGGAATTCTGCACCAACTGTACACTTTGTCACGGAATTTGAAACTGAATAAAAACTGGCTGTCCTCATGAAGAGGCACCAAAAAGAATGCTTGTGATAAGTCAACACGATGAACCATTCTGCATCACACGGAACCTGGAACATAATTACTGCTGGGTTTGGCACTATGGGGCAACACTTTACCACAATCTCATTTATTTTCCCCAAATCTTGCACAATTCTGACCTTCCCACAAGGCTTTTTCAGACCCATTATTGGTGAATTACATGGGCTGCTCAACACCTCTTTCAGAACCCCTTGCTTTACAAAATCTACAATTATTTGCGACACCTGAATAAGAACATCTTGTGCCATGTGGTACTGCGGCACCTGGGGAAACAGCGCATTTAGCTTCACTTGTACTTTAACTGGTTCCACTCCTTTTATCAGTCCCACTTCCTTTCCTGTCAAGACCCACACTTTCTCTGTCACCGTTCCCTGTAACTCGGCTGGTAAGTCAGTCACAGTAAGCATCGGGAATAATGTTATCAAAGGGTAATCTTCATTCGCGGTTTCTGTCTCTAACTCTGAGAACTGACCATCATCCCCTTCATCATCACTGTTTGTCTGCACCTCAATTCCATCACTGGAACAGTTAATCGAATATTTTGTTTTGCACAGTAGGTCTCTTCCCAGTAGGGACACAGGACTTGAATCGCAGACTACAAACTTATGCAGTCCCTGAAAGTTGCCAATCTCAACTTACACCGGATCTGTAATCGGATTTGTCAAGTACTGGTTTGCTACTCCGACCACTCTTGTGGTACGCCCTGAAAGTGGTAATTTTGGAACCTCTGCACTTCTAACTGTAGAGCGTGTAGCTCTGGTATCAACCAAAAATGAAACCCTGTGACCCATTACCTTTCCCTCTACATAGGTTCCCCTCTGATCTACTTCTAGGGATGCTGCAAGCCTGCACTCTTCGCTGTCTGAACTGTCAGCTGACCATTCCTCATTCATTCCATCTTCACCACGTAATGGGAATTGCTGTACTGTATTATTTTGGCTCACCACTTGACCTGTGACCTGCTGAGGAAGCATCACCTGTTGCTGTCCCATTGGAGCTAATGTTAATTGCATTTGCTGTCTAGTTACCATGGGAACCTGCTGTTGTACTTGCTGCATTTGCGCTGGTTGAATACGCGGCATTTGTATTTGCTGCATGGGCTGTAGCCCTTGCATCTGAACTATGTTATTTTGGAAGTTCGGATTCTGACTTCTAATTTTTGGACCTCTCACATTTTGTAATGTGCCAACATTTGTGTGTTGAACGACACCATTCTGCACCACATTTGGGCATTCCCGCTTCCAATGCCCCACTCCCCCGCACGTGTGACATGGTGCCATCTTTTTCATCCCTTGCGCATCATTTTGAACCACCACAGTATTCAAATCTGGACCGCGATTCAAAAAACCTCGACCTCAGCCTCTCCGTTGCGCCTGAAACACAACATTCCCTTGTGGCTGCTGCTGAATCATTTGCTGGATTCCATTTCCCTGCATACCTGCCTGCGCTGCCCTTATCTGCATCACCATCACCTTCTCCTTCAGTTTTCTCTGCTTTAGCTCAATCTCGTCACTATAGTATTTAGCATACTGTAACACCTCATCAATCGGCTTCGCTTGCCAACAGATCAAATGATTATTAATCATCTGGCTAACCTCTGGTCTCAGACCTTCAACAAATCTGAACACGAGATGGTTCATGTCTTTCGGCTCCATAGTCTCTGTACCACTGTAATGTTTGAACGCTTTTAGCAACCTCTCATAGTAGGCATGTATTGATTCTTTAACCTCCTGTGAGGTCCGATCGATTTTCTGCCAATCAGTCACTTTCGGCGACCCTTTCTGCTTCAAAAACTCAATCACTTTATGATAATACTTCATCACCTCCTCAGAGGGTGCTCCGGTCACCTTATCCCTTGCCGGCTCCTGTGTCGGCCAGTCTACACCTCTCTTGCACTCAAGCCATCAATCGGGTGGAACAATGATCTCAAACAAGGTATTCAAGTCTTCCCAGAGACACTTCGCAAGCTTCACAAACCTATCTGTTTGCTCATACCACTCTATCGGCTTCTCCCTCTACCTGGGATAATCATTTGTGAATGACAGTATGTCTGCCCTAGTCCACGGTACATGGATTAGAACCCCACCAGCTGTTTCTCTCATGGATAACATCTTTACTGATTCTGTAGCTGGTGAAGCTTTAGCTTGACTTGATCCCTGACTGTCACTTTTCTCCATATCTCTTTTCTTTGCCCATCTGCCTTCCCACTTTTCTAAAGCTCCCCAGATCTGCGCACTTTGCAGTATTTCCTTTAGATGCACTTTGATGCCGGCAGACCTCATGTGCTCGAAGTCCTTTGAGTCAAAGTCTAACCTGTAGCTTCTTTTCAAACGTTTTAAATTCCCAATATCAATATTGTATTTGTCTGACAGGTTCGCTAATCTTTGATGTACCTTACCTACTTCTTTAGTGATTTTAGGGCACAGATATCTCAATTCTGCTTCTGTGTATGACTCTAATCTGTTTACCCCCATTGTTCCTTCCACCAATTCAGCAGCCTCCACACCCAGTCTCACAAAGTTCAGGTATTCATCTTTCTCAGACTTTTCTAACCTCTCTACAGTTGTTGCGGCTTTTGAAGCGTAAGTTTTTTCTAACCACTCATTCATTTGTTGCACCGTAAAACCTTGCAGTGAAATATTCCCTGCATGCATCATTGGTGAATGTGAAGCATTTGTACTTATTGTCTGAGGGGTCAGTACACCTAGCCCTGCCTTTCTCATTGCCTCCAACGGTGCTTCAACCGGGCTAAGGTCTAGCAAAGACCTCGGTTTTTCGACTGCTTGCTCTCCCGGAGCCATTATCTGGGGAGTTCCTATGGACCCTCCTCTTATTGCATTCTGGGTCATTACTCCCTGATCACACATACCAAGCTTATCTTGTGTATATAATGGCACTGGTGGACCAACAGTAATTGGTAACGATATGGCAGCAGGTGTCTGACCTGGTCCAAAGCTCCGTGGAGCAGCAACTCCAAAGGTTTGATTCTCTGAAGCCGGTGCAGGTACTAATGGAGGTCCTGCTGCTGGATTATACCCTGGTATCAGCTGTTGCTGCTGCTGGGGCAGCAATTGTGGAGTTGGCTCAATCTGCACTAACCTCGATTTTGTACATATTTCGGGTCTGGCGGCACTATCAGATTTGTAGTAGTCTCTAGTACTGGGACGTCTGGATAGATTCTCTGTATCTGCGGTGGAGGTTGCAACTGTGTCTGCATGTCTGGCGCAGTGGGTACACTGACACCATTTTGTGTCAAAGTCGTATCACTACTTTGTACTGTATCAGTAACTCCCTTCTCCTGCGTCTGGTTCCTAGGACCCGCACTAGTGCTCGGGACATTGTTGCATACCGCATAAGGTGGCGGGCGATCATGCAATATCCGATTTAGGAACTCTTCCTCGTCTGAATCATCTTCGTCTATCCAGGACCCCTAGGTCTCTTTAGGCTTATTAGAGTCCTTGTCTGTCTTACAGGTAGCTTTCTTCCCCTGCGTCGCGTCTCCCTGTGCTATTGCTGGGAATAATTTGAGTCTGTCAACTATTCCCCGTCTCCACATTTTGCTCTTATTATCCCATCTAGCTTCTGCTAAAGTCTTTTCTGCCCTTTTTATTCTCCTTTCGAATTTTTCTTGTCTCTGTTTAATAGCCATTAAATCCCAAATTGCTAAAGCCTCATACTGAGCTGGCCTTGGAGGTGGCTTCTGTACACTTAACATCCACCTCAAATTTTCTAGAACTCTCGTATTGAACGTTCCGTGTTCCGGGAATGCCAAACATCCCTCTTTTTCTGTCAATTTGCGCCACTGTTTCATCCACAAGCAAGGCTCGACACCCTTTTCCTCCATCACTATATAGGCTGGAGTACCCTCAGGCGGTGTAGGCTCCCCTTCACTCGCCTTAATGTATGCGTCTCCTTTCAGAGCTCTCTTAAAAGCTTTGACAAAGTTCATCTTTGCGTCTTTTTTTTTGCTGTATTTAATCAGAAAGGGACTTTAATTCCCAGGACACTCTTCATCCACCTTTCTCAACCTATTGCCTCTCACGGACGGCAGCCAATCCGTGCGCGATCCCTCTCGGCAACTGACATATCTCAGCGCGGCACTACTGACGTCACACTCACACACACTGCAGCTGACAAAGTCTTGCGGCTCGTCCACCCCTCACTAGATTCACACCAAACTAATGCAAAATTACTGCGAGCACCTTTAATAACAGCAACAACACAAATTTGCCGGTTTACTACAGGAAGGGTAACACATTCGCTTCAGAACTTTACAGAGATTTCACTTGAAGCCTCGGTCGCTACTCTCTCCTTCTCAGTTCCCGCATACGCAAGCAGAATTCGACCTGCAGATCCTACTCTCGACTTGTCAATGGTTTTCTCTAGTGCACTTTAGAGCTTGCCAAATCTCCATCGAAGGTTTCACTCACACAATTTGACTCAAACTCGACTGGTCAACCACGCCCGATTGACCTAATTAACCCGCACAAATTACGACATAAACCCAAGTGTCTCCCACACTTGTCAATATACTCCGGAGTCTTAGACCACGACGGGTCCGTACATGAACAACCAACCACGTGGATAATTTTGAACACAATTCACCACACTCATATGAAGTACACCGACTTCCCTACTCTCATACTGTGGAGTACGCCCACTCCTACTGAAACAACATTTACCTGACCTAAATACACACAAACTACCTGCAAAATGCGTAAGCTGAGCAAGCGCAAATCCTACACCACACATACTAAAACGCCGAGAACATCCTCAACTCACTTAGGCAGGCTCCGAGATCCAGTCATGGTGAATTTAGAAACACATCATATCTCCAATTTGCATTATCTCAGAAAAACAACCTAAACAATAATTCTCCGTCCTAGGGCCCCAAAGGGCCAAACCGTAGCTCTGCTACCAGAACTGTTAACGCGTCCCTTTATGACAATTTATTACACATCAGGACTCGTTTTAGGCCAATGAATCTTTTGACCCAGTTGAGAGACACCTTAGGACGAGATAGCTAATCAATACGTCAATCAATACATCTATAATGTCATCAATATTTATCACAACAATACATTTCACTTTAGTCAAAGTCATTATTTAATTCAAAACTACTACCATGACCTTGCAGTCATGAATAACCACACCAGTTTAGTAGAATTTTATGTGTTTTATTCCCTATTGATTACAATTCTAAAAGCAGATGCGTTAATCTCAAAACCAAGAAACATAATAGCATAGTCACGATATGGCAACTTTGCTAAGATTTCATTAAGGCGAGAATCACAAACATCAGAACATAACACGGCGTGAACATAGATCAGTTTAGCAAAGTGTCAATAATGCGTCAGTTCAACAAAGCATAGATTTGGTTGTTTGTCTATTTGCGTCAGTTTAGTGACCACCTGTCCTAACCAATGATTAGCATTGGCATGTTGGGCTTCATACAAAAACGATTTAGAACACCAATTTGGAAAACATCTAACTATGGTCTCTGTCAAAAGTAGGCAGTTGGTACCTAGAAAGGAAAAGCAAACAGACAATTCACAAATGCCTTGTCATAATTACCCTCCAAAGTTTAAGTCAGCGCACAGGTTCAGTCTTCGTCTTCAGGACATCAGTCAAATCGCCATCAGTCAGAACTCAGCTCCGGGGCAAAAGGGGCACTTCCCTCATAAGGAGGTAAAGTGTAAAATGGGCAATCTAAGGACGAGGATGGTTCTAAGTGAACCAATAAGTCACTAAACAGAGTGACAAAGTTTCTGGATAAAATCAGTAGCATTCCCTAACCCACCTAAATGGCTCCCCTTGTCATGGGTTTTTATCCCTTTTCCATTGTACATTCCCCCAAAATTCTATTGGACATTTGTTATACCCCATTATCTTTAACCTATCAGAAAATACATTAGGTCATCTATCTTTCACCCCATATTATTTTACAAGTCTCTCATTGGTTCTCCTGTTCGATGTCTTCAGAGGTGGCACGTCCGGTATGATTTCATCTTTCTGTAATTATTTGCACATCTTTTGGTCAGTAACTCCATTGTCTTCACCGGTTTGAATGACCTTGTACATTACATTAATCTACACTGTTGCGTCTTGTTTTAATATCACCCTCCAAGCAATGAAGAATACATGAGAATGGATCTAGCATGGTTACATTCGGCTTCTAGTTTGAAGAAAAACAAGAGGTCATGTCCTTTTGCGAATCAGCACACTGCAAGACAGGAAAAATACATTTAATATGAGAGCCAAGCAGCTAAGCTTCGGCTCATGCTAACTTAAGGCCTACAAGAATTTCAGAACAAATTCAATAACACAATGATTAATAATTAGTATAGAACATTTTATAAACATTTTAGTAATCATTATTAGTCCACGTATACATTGGCGGCCACTCCCCGTAGTCACATTTCAGGTGCACGTTTAAACAAAGTTACTATTTTATTTTCTATGCGGCATTATCACACATTGATTCAAAAACATTGAGGTACTGGGTTTTTCAGAACCGATATTAATCCGGTAACCCAGCGGTGCCAGGGTACACCCAAAGACCTCGGGTACTTTCCTGATTCAGACTACAGAAACTCAGAGTCTTCTAGGTGAAGTCAAAGATCGAATTTATTGGCTGCAACCAATTGACAAGTGTCCTAGAAGTACAACAGCACGATTTGTATGTTCTCAGGAGACTGTGTGTCAATGCAAAATCAGGTTTCCTTATATACAGTTTTTTAAGCTTCAGGCAAACATTCTTGACATTTTGGTTGGTCATTCACATGTTTTCACTACAAAGGAAAAACCAGTGTCATGATGAAACCTCATATTTCATGTCATCCAGCCCATAATAAATTACCCGGCAAGGCCTAGAATTTCACATCAGATAAGTGTGGACCCCCAATAAAAACGGGCACCTCCCCCTCGTAAAGTAAGAAGAAGAAAAGAGCAGGTGCAGGTGTGAGCAAGATTAGGCAGGGTGTGTGAGCGATAATAAGGGTTTTATGGCATGGTGTGCCTTGATGCTATCTGATTTGGCCACTGGGAGAGGGACTGACCAAACAGGTTTGGCCTGAGGCAATGGTTCCAGCTTGCCCAGGCCAGAGAGAAGTCAATCAAGGTGTACGTGTCCTTGGAATCAAATCTGACTGTATTATAAGCCTATGTGAGGGCAACTTTTAAAAATGGCTGCTGTGTATAAAATGGGAGCCACGAGTGCAGGACGAAAATGGCGATTTCGAGGTGAAAACGCTGCTGGAATTGAGCGAAAATGCTCATGCTTAGTGTACTAGTCATTATCGGTCTTTTGATACTAAAATCGTACTGCTGTGGCAAAGTAAATTACATGGGTCCAGAATTTTTAGAACCACAAACCCTCCTTTTGCCCTTACATAGGCAATAAAACTATTCTCATGCTAATCTGAGTCCAGGTCTATGTTTATAAGGCCATGGAGATGTTGCTGGAGCAAAATTCTAGTACTTGGTAACTCTCTCTGGACAGGTCTCCTTGAACATGAAGTAGCACAAAAGGCCACATATGGCAGGACAAAATAAGGAATACCTCTATCTGCAGTAGGTGGCATAAGATTACACACCCAACAATTAGTGATGTTCACTACTAACTAGTGTTGATGCAGAAGCTGTACAAAAGAATTGCTTACGAATTCTGATCTTCTAACCTGCTCATGTTCAGGAAAAGGGTGAAAAGAGTGCAAAGAAACAATAGTAGGAAAAGACATAGGTTGGGAAGTGGGTGCAGAAGTCAATTGAGTAGAGAAAAACAATCCTACCCATAAATGACAACGTCATGTTTAAAAGACACTAGAAAACACGTTATTAAGAACATATAGACAACGGGAGAAAGTAGTGACCACTATGAAATAATAATTTTTCACAACCCTAACCAAAAAGCAAATCCTAAAATTATCTAGTAACATTTTTAGGGCTCCTCTGCATTTCAGTAATTTTTGTATGTTCAGGTGGAACAGTGGTGACTCTCATCAATGCTCTAAGGTGAAAAGGGGGTACTCTTTCCACAGAAAATGGACTTTATTCTGCTTTTACTAAACAGAATAGTACTTTAAAACAATGCCAGCAAAACAATCAGTCTCCTAACACCTAGTCTATACAATCACACGGAAACCTCTTGTGAAACCAACTATGCCCAGAGTCCGTTCAAAAAGCCTCTCTGGCAGGCTTCTATTGTCCATCAAATTCTCTTTTGTTGTTTTCTTTCGCATGGGCCTCTCAATTCAGGCCTCTTCGTGAGAAAAGTACTGCTTAGTTGGAGTGCCCTCCTGGCAAACACCCACAGCTCACTCGAAAGTCTCAATGTCTTAAAGCAATGCACCAGTGTCTCTCCTCTGTGGCAGATACTACAAACAATGTGCTCTTCATTGATCAAGGGCACAAATCATCTCGTGCAGACCCAAGCACCATTAATTGGGAAATAGCTCAAGCTCAGCAGCACTTTCAGACTCCAACACTCATTATTTAGTGTCAGAGGACGCTCAAGCTGCTCTTTCATGGGCACCAAAATATAGTGCCTTTTTCCAAACTTGAAATCTCCGGTGCACTGCCCTTCTTCCGTTGGAGCAAAGAAAAGGGGGGGTGTGGCCAAAACTCAGGCCAAGGGGCTCAAGGGATTGCACACTGTCAGAGGTTACCAGCACATGACAGGTAGAGAAATGAAACCTCAAAACAGCTCTGCCATCAACAACAGGAATCCTTCTCTTTAGCTCTTTTACACTGAAACTTTGGTTTTGTGATGTCCAACGCCGTCTGATGGAGCAAGTACGATACCATGCGCTGGCGATCGCTGTCCAGCTTTGCTACTTTCTGGGTGCTGAGACTGTAGGGCCAAGACGTCCGTCTTTCATCTGTAGCTGTCACTGATGGGAATTAGGCTTAAATCAATGTCCTGCAGGTTATTATGACTTGATACCCGCAGAATCTAGTGACGTAGGAAATGTGCCACAGTTGTTAGTTTCCTTCAATTTAGTAAAAAAAAAACAGTTCATGGTTTTTAACAAGGGGACTGCAAGCAGGTGGTCTGCAATCTTCAAAGGAGTCGCCATACACCATGGGCATAAAATACAAAGACAAAGGCAGAAGGGCAAAACAGGGTCTCTAGCATCTTTAATTGGGTTCGCTCCATTATTCTCTGCCATCTATAGCTACATGAGAATTCTACCTGAATGGATTTCCTCACACAGTGGCATTGTCTAATGGGGTAAACACATATTTGCCTCAATGATTAAGTCTAGGTGTTCCTCCTTACCTTAGAACATCTCAATAGAGAAATCACATGATACCGATTATCAGGGACATGTAGAAACCTTCCTTTAAAAACTGTGCATCAGGTGCACTATGCAATACACAGGCTAATAGTCAAATGTGCAAACAAAAAGACAAGAACTAGAGGGTCCTGATATTTGCATGATTAGGACACATCTGATCCCACCAAAAATTAAAGTAGCAGGAACAGAAGGGAACCGAAAACCAAATTAAAATAGACATTGAAAATTCGTCATGTTCAAAAAGGTAAACATAAGATATCTCCTATTGAGATGGAAAACTTGTCTTACTATAATATTGAGTCAGTTAACCAGTCTATCGCTACCCTGACAGTCAGGCTGGAAAACATTGAAGCAGGCCTAAGGCAAATTCTTGAAAACCAGTCTGGTCATACCAAAGGGAATTATACATAACATGGGGGTCCCTGGTATATCACTGCAGTCTGGAAATGTGAACCTGAACAATACATCAATAATAATAAAAAGGGCTGACTGGTGAAAGGAATTCGAAAAAGAGAAATGGGACTAGGACATAGCTAAAATCTCAATAACTAAGCATGATGCGACATTGGTCAGGGGAAGTAACAAAAGAAAAAATCTATAGGAAGAACAAAAAAAAATTATTTGGGTGATAGTCAGGCATGTGACACAACACCGAGAGTACGGGTGATACACAAAGGCCAAAGTTACACAAATTTTAACTCTACCGTTGGCGACTACAACATATACGGTACTCCTAGCTAATGTTTCAGTTCCTTCTTCAGGAAAAAATGAAAACCTGGTTTTCTTTTAAGGAACGAAAGCCATATGCTACTTAGGAAACACAACATCGTTAACTAATGTAATATAGAAATTAGGCCACCTTGAGTCACAGATTTATAATTTCATCTTTAGGTCCAATCAAGGATACATAAATGTAGGGCTGCCTGTTCCTTTAAGGGAAGGGGCAGTAACGTGACTAACTGCAGGTGACACACTTTGATCCTGTATATCTCTTTTTATTTTCCTTCAATACCATTATAGCCAAATAGACATTCACTGGTGAAGTGTTGTCTTTTATGTTCACAGCATGAAATATCATTATCTGTGGAATTTAGTAACCAGAACAAGTTCAACCAACTGTTGCGTAGCGATGGGCATCGTCATGACCATCCCCTCACAACACAGGGGAGCTTGTAATAGTATCAAAAGCAGCAACAAACATGCAAAAAACAAATAAAAAATAATAAAAACGCACAAAACGTCAAGCCATCAGATATACTTGCTGTGTATCAAGCACAAAAAGCATAGACAAAACAATAGCATGTGTGAATAAGCGGTGGCACACAATACCATGTCATGTACTTTATGCACTGTAAACCTGCAGCCCAAAACCCAATATTTGGGCCTGTTTAATTTGTCAGGTTTAAAATCCTTACCCTCCTTTTGACAGTAGATCACCAGGCAATGGAAATCTGCTGTCAAATATAACTTTACTGTTTCTCGTCTAACATACAGGACCAGCAAGAACAATTCATGATAGGACCAAATACATGAAAATAAATTTCCATTACTTAACTGTTACCCTCTTGTCAGTTACTTCGCAACATCAAGCCACCTTAGTTTTACCTTTCTAAAAGTAAAAATTGTTACACTGACACTCCATATTAATTTGGCACCTACAATTTCCACTGTAAAAAAAAATCATCTCTATTTCCAGATTATTGAACTACATTTACTGTGAATAATTCACACACCTTAATAACACACATACCAGTTGTTAGAATAAATGCTTGTTGCAATCCCATGCAATGGTACATATTTCATCAACCTCGAATGAATGAACGTCTCAGTAGGCCCAGCTGAAGTTAGAACCTTCAACCTTGATATTAAAACAAGCCTTTGTACTGGCACATTGACTCATTGAATCATAAGAAGGCACAACCTGCAAATATATATCAAACCTAAATGTATGCATTTACTGAAGCCTGAGACACTTTAAAAAGTACTCTGAATGAAAGAAAATGCAGTTTAAACAGTGCTTTTGCCCAAAATCGACTTTGATATTTTAGGCATTAAAAAATCAATATCCTACAATTTTCTTGCATAATATGCATTACCAGAATGTCTATTACACAATCCATGAGTCAGCCATTGAAAATATTAACTTATACTTTATAGAAATGAGCTTGTTTGCTCCTGTGCCAAGGGAAAATTGCACATACAGTACAAATGTCATTTTAGTGGTGCAACATAACTTGAATTTTAATGTTAGGAGGTCATAGTATAGGTATTAAGCTTTATAAATATAAATATTAAAAAACGATTTTGAAAGGCACTTATTTTTTTAAATAATTTTTCCATAATTAATAATTTTCTTTTAAAAAAAATAAAAACCCAATTTTTTTTTTTTGGGTGATAATTCCACATATAAAAGCAAGCTGCATCCCTTGCCTATTATTTGGGATATATTAACTCACAAGCCTAAGCGCATAAGCCTAACTTGAAATGCGTCACATTTTTGCGCCACTTTCATTTAAAAGGAAGGTTATGCAAAATTCCACCCATGTTTAACTGGGAAAGTGCTGGCTGAATTGAAAATAGATAATTTTTTTTTTTTTTTTTTGGGGGGGGCCCTATTTCTATCTATTGAATGTGTTTTCTAATTTATTAAGCATTTAACGGCAGTTTTGTATATGTGCACAATTGCTCATTCTATAAATTAAAGAGCAACATATAGCTATGTTAGCACATCACATGGTTCATTTCTGGATTTTTTCTAAGTTTCTACTTAATATTAATTAACCAACATTTTACTTAACAAACTGTAAACATCAAGAAGACCCACAAACACACATTGAGCTCATTTCAGATATAAACAGAAAACATTCAGTACACATAATACCGCGCGCTTTAGCCATTTTTCATAAATAGCGCCGTCGCAATTTACTTACAGAACCGTTTGCAGATCCTAGTTGTAAGTCATATTTACAAGAAAAAAAAAAAGAAAACTTTTCTCAATTATTTCCAAGAATAGCGGACCCATACTTTATTAAACGTGATGGGGCCCACTCCGTGCTTCACATATAGTTCATAGGTTGGAGTTCCAATCGGAGGAACCGGACATGAGTCCTCCAACCGGGAGTCCCTTTTACAACCAAGACAAAACAAATTTCCAAGTCTGCTAAGACCAGGCATCTTCGCTCACTAGTCTAGCTTCAAACTTCAAAGGATTATCGTTTACGATAGTCTCGTGAATACACAAGTCCTTCGGCTTTGGTACTTGCAAGTTCCAAATCAAAGTGATCCCAAAGGGATACCAAACCAAATGTCCAACTAAGGACCAAACCAAGTGTCCAACTAAGGACCAAACCAAGTGTCCAACTAAGGACTGGGAGACGCTCCACTTATACTTAACTGAAAATATCAATGACGTCACAAGAAGACTCGTCTTATCGTTTCGCTCTACCAAAAATCAAGGGTCCAAATCAGGGCGATAGCCAGGGCAGCAGTCCTTCATAGCCGTCGGGAAGCGGGGAACCTCGCAACAAAGACTTTCGGACCACGTCGACATGCAGGGGTCGATGAAGTGGCGGCCTTCCTCCAGAATTTTCACACGAAGCTCCCCACGGACCTCAGGCTTGGACCGGTACCGCTGGTATCGCCCCACGTTTGGGCGCCAACTGAGGTACTGGGTTTTTCAGAACCGGTATTAATCCGGTAACCCAGCGGTGCCAGGGTACACCCAAAGACCTCGGGTACTTTCCTGATTCAGACTACAGAAACTCAGAGTCTTCTAGGTGAAGTCAAAGATCGAATTTATTGGCTGCAACCAATTGACAAGTGTCCTAGAAGTACAACAGCACGATTTGTATGTTCTCAGGAGACTGTGTGTCAATGCAAAATCAGGTTTCCTTATATACAGTTTTTTAAGCTTCAGGCAAACATTCTTGACATTTTGGTTGGTCATTCACATGTTTTCACTACAAAGGAAAAACCAGTGTCATGATGAAACCTCATATTTCATGTCATCCAGCCCATAATAAATTACCCGGCAAGGCCTAGAATTTCACATCAGATAAGTGTGGACCCCCAATAAAAACGGGCACCTCCCCCTCGTAAAGTAAGAAGAAGAAAAGAGCAGGTGCAGGTGTGAGCAAGATTAGGCAGGGTGTGTGAGCGATAATAAGGGTTTTATGGCATGGTGTGCCTTGATGCTATCTGATTTGGCCACTGGGAGAGGGACTGACCAAACAGGTTTGGCCTGAGGCAATGGTTCCAGCTTGCCCAGGCCAGAGAGAAGTCAATCAAGGTGTACGTGACCTTGGAATCAAATCTGACTGTATTATAAGCCTATGTGAGGGCAACTTTTAAAAATGGCTGCTGTGTATAAAATGGGAGCCACGAGTGCAGGACGAAAATGGCGATTTCGAGGTGAAAACGCTGCTGGAATTGAGCGAAAATGCTCATGCTTAGTGTACTAGTCATTATCGGTCTTTTGATACTAAAATCGTACTGCTGTGGCAAAGTAAATTACATGGGTCCAGAATTTTTAGAACCACAACATTATATGTTAATATAGATTATATAACCTACACTCTCTCATGTGTAATACAATATCTCCAACATATCTTATCTCCTTACATACCAGTAGATTGACATTTTGATTTACCATGCCAAATTGTGCTAGACTTTAATACTGATCGGCCAGAGGACAATAGATCCACATGCATCAGCCTTAATTAAAAAGAAACACGCCTCATCCATTGGAGTAACATTCTGACATGTGATGAAGTATCATCATCGGTCACAGTGGCTTTATGAATAGATTTTAATGTATTGTGTGGACATAGACTTTATGCCCCATACTCATTGCCTCTCACTAAAAGAAATGTTATTACAATTTTAGGTGTGTAGCTAAGCAAGGCTGTGTGTTGAAAACTGAATACAAATAATGCTCTCATAACCGATATTTTAGGTAAATGCAAAAAGATTTAGGGGGTCATTCCGACCCTGGCGGTCCATGACCGCCATGGCGGAGGGCAGCGGAAGCACCGCCAACAGGCTGGCAGTGCTTCCTGGGCTATTCTGACCGTGGCGGTAAGGCCGCAGTCAGAAAAGGGGAACTGGCGGTTTCCCGCCGGTTTTCCCCTGGCCCAGGGAATCCTCCATGGCGGCGCTGCTTGCAGCGCCGCCACGGGGATTCCGACCCCCTTCCCGCCAGCCTGTTTCTGGCGGTCTTCACCGCCAGAACCAGGATGGCGGGAACGGGTGTCGTGGGGCCACCTCACAGGGCCCCATACAGATTTTCACTGTCTGCTTAGCAGACAGTGAAAATCGCGACGGGTGCCACCGCACCCGTCGCACCCCTGCAACTCCGCCGGCTCCATTCGGAGCCGGCTTCCTCGTTGCAGGGGCTTTCTCGCTGGACCGGCGGGCGGCATTTTGGCGGTCGCCCGCCAGCCCAGCGGGAAAGTTGGAATGGCCGCCGCGGTCTTTTGACCGCGGGCGGTCATTCGGCGGTAACCGCATCAGAATGACCGCCTAAATGTCCCCAAGACCTACAATCAGAGCTTATTTTGAGCCACTGGTTGCAGGTGGAGCCTACCAGCACTCATTTCTTTAGGACTGGCACTCATTTTTCCTTATCAGACTTTGATCCAGCCCAAGAGAACGAGAAATACACAAAAGGGGTAAGAAGGAGGAAGAGAAAGACGGAAAACAGTGAAAAGGAAAGAAAGCAGGGGTGAAAAGATTCCGCAAGAGTGAAATAAAGGAGCACTGAGTGGCTGGTGGTCGGCGAAAGAGACATTAAAGGGATACAAGACTAAGCAACTTTCGGATTTGTCCCCTCCTACATTCTTTAGCACTGGCCATTGGAGTCTGAGCCAAATTTGTGCCTCAGCAATTAATTGTTATAGATTCAACACTGCCTACTGCTGCAACGTTTACAATATCACTGAAGCCATCAACATTCCTAGTCCAGTCCTATTTTCCACATTGGTAAATGAACTTTGAAAACTGTAAGTACATGTGCTGTCCATGATAGTATCCTAGCACGCTACTGAAACACAAGAAACCAGCTGTGAAGTAAAAAGAGGATGCAGACAAGTAAAATGAGTGTGCCTAGAAAACAAGTCGACGTATCCCCTCTGCAATATTTCCCAATAAAATAATCACTCTTAGATTGTGTGCTTGACTAACTATTGTGTCCTCATAACAAGGCGAGCCTGCGAAATTCAGGTTTTTAGTGCACATTTAATTTTCCTAATATTGTGTGCTCTGGATTATTACTTTATTGTTAGTTGATGCATTTTGCCTCACGATACTCAGAACGTGGTCCGATTCACTCCAAATGTACTTACGGTGTAACAACCATAGTCAGATATCTACATATGATTATTGCATGGTATCATTGTACTGTATAGTACCTACCTTCATCTTCTGTGGCCTTGATGTGTTGCACTGGACCTGTGTGGTTTGTGCCAGCCCCACCTAATTAGTATGGCTGTTTGTATATTTGTAGCAGTGCCTACTAAGGAAATATTGAACATTTAGGAATGTAACTATCACTTTTTCTTGCAATGTAATTTAGCAAGACAGATTGCTGTGCTATGTGAAAGGAAGAGGGCAGGATTTCCCAATATCTATAAAGATATGGTGCATTCCTGCTCTCTCCTGGCGCTTGTGTGCTTTTTGCTGCCTAGCATCAATCCAGGCACCCTTGCACCATGGTGCAAGGGTGCCTGGGTTGCAGGCAGGATCATTGTTTTCAGGAGGGGACCCTTCCTGTTCAAAAACAATGCTCTGATGTATTTTCCTATTTGTGTGCTGCATCTGCAGCACATATAGCAAGAGGAAAAAACAATGGGAAGTAAAGATATTCCTCCTTGTTACGCCTCCTGGAAAGGCATAGCATTTTGACGCTGTACCACGTCTACCACTTATGGTAAATCTGTGCATCAAAATCCCTGGGCAGAGGCATGTGAACACCCATGCTTCACCCATGCAATGCCTTCTTGGGGCAGAATAACTTAAGGCAGTGACATGCACTGACTTAAGTTACTCCTGATTTACCAAGCTCCACAGAGTCACGCAAGGTGGCCTTGCATGGCTTGGTAAACCTCATCTAGGTTTTGCATTGCCTTGTGTTACATTGTGTGGGATGGCTCAAGGGTGATGCAAAAGTTTCATAAATATGGCTCTTAGTGTGCATACAAGAGGTATGCTTCAGTCTTGTTGCTGCTGTCATGCCACTATTGCAGAAGAGTGCAATTTTGATAGATATTCAAAAGTAATTATATGTACCATCTCCAGTTGAGGGTTTTTAGGTTAGAACATCAATGCTGACTTCTCATTGTAGCACCTAATGTGAGGGAGTCTTGGATTGATGTTGGAGTTTGAGTTGGCGAGGATGACACAGGTCTTTACAGCTCATTGGAATTCCTATGAATATGCCTGTAAGACTGAGTTTATGACAATTTTAAGAGTACGCTATTCTGACATTCTTTCTTACATTGATTGGTCTCAAATGTTATGACTTTACACAAATATTTGTGGTAATGATCACAACATGTTGCCTGCCAACGTTGCTCCATTTTCATAACTGTGCAGCACAGATGTTGTGATTTTAGTTTCACAGCGTAGTTGTTAAGTTTCAAGGAATTTGCTTGTTGGCTTTATTTTGCCAAATGTCACAAAAATCTTCGGTTTTTCTAACTATATAAATCCATTTGATGTACTTGATTATTTGTGATACATAAATCAGAAAATCTGTTGATTCTGTAGCCTGTCTTTAAATAGTAAAAATGGAAACAGGAGGGAAGGGAGCCAGTAACATACAAAATAATTCCACTTGCTAAAAGACAGTGCTAATAATAATCAGAGATGACGATTTGCAAGTATCATGGAGACCTAGCGTAGCTTTCTGGACCATGTGAACATGAGGTTAGCATGCATTTGGTCAATTTCTAGTGGTTCATTTTATTTTGCCTCAGAACCTGTTTTTGAGCAGCACCAAGCTTTACTGTGTATGCTGTCTCAAGCTATACCTCTGACTTCGTACATCTAGGAGTAGATTTATGAAAAGTGGCACTGCACCCAGTGCAGTGACACTTTCCCTTTGCCCCTTAGCACCCTCCTACAGCCACCATGTGTGCAGCATATTTAAAATACGGCGCACCATGGTGCAGGGTAGGGGGAAATAGTGTAATTTTTCATGACGTTATTGATTTACTCTGCAAGAGTAGCTCCAAAATATTGGCGTTACTCCTGCCGAGTACATAGGGCCCCATTCTAAAAACTGGAAGGCCCCTTTTAATGCATGCTCTTGAGCAGGCGTTAAAAGTGCCATAAAAAATGTCCTAAGGAAATCTTATAGCTTTACTTATGCCATTTTTCCGGCTCCCCTAATGGGGAAACGCCCCCTTTGCATACATTATGCCTGGCACAGGCATAATGTACCGCAAAGGGTCACAGAGTGGCGCAATGCATGCGTTGTACCACCCTGTAATGAAGGCACAGGGATTTCGGCCTCATTGTGCCACATTAACATAAAAAACAATGACGTTAATGTGGTGCAAGGTGGTGTTAGGGCACTATAAATATGCCCCCTAGTGTCTAAAAGCCCAAAGATGAAGGATGGCAAATTGAGATGGCATCCCTTGGGCATGTATTCCACTGTGCTCCTTCCATAGTCTCATGCCCCGGTCTCGGACAGGAGCAAATGTAGTCATCAGTGTTATGCCGGAGCAGTGATTGTAATGTTATGTGCCATATATGGGGGGCTAATGGATGGTAGTTTTGTGGCTCTTGTATGATGCACTGAGCCTATAATTCGGGAGAATCTGGCTTCATAGTTGGGGTATGTAATTTCAGAATACAGTAGGGCAGCCTATCAGCATCAAAGATTCGGAAGGTTTGTAAGTAATGTTATATAGAATTCGAGAGAAGGGCCTCATGGGTGGGGTTGCTATCCCACTGTTCTTGGAGACATTGTAGTATAAACAAGAAATAGTTACTTTCAAAATAATATATGCATGCCATTCTAAGGTTTGCATGTAAAATATTGCACTTTGTAATGGTTTTTCCCGCTATTTACAATGCCTCCGAATGACACCATCTACATCTGCATGAGCTCTCTAAAACAAGCTTCTCTACAGAATATTGGTTTCTGAAGCATCTTGTAAAACGCCGAATGTCCCTCTTCTTCCCCCTTATCTGCGTTGATCAAGATTTTTCCTCAGTTTACTTGCTCGCCAACGAGACTTGTTTACATCATACTCATTTGTATTTTAAATAGTTACATTTTCATTACAAACGGCAGCCAAGGAAACAAACTAACTTTGAATAGCTTGCTCAGAGTAACGTAATAATTTGAGACAGACAGAAGTGTCAGTCTAATTCATTTATTTTAATATAAAAACTAAGCTCATCAGTCAAGCTGCTGACCCAGCCTAATTAACAAGTTTTACTCGCTGTGCCCGAAAAACTGAAGCACTTAATCAAATAGGATGTACCAGTTGTCATAATAATTAATCATGTTTTACTCCAAGGAAAGTTTTTTTGCTCCCATCATGGCATTTGTCAATCATAATATCCGATTAAAGCTTATCACATGAACCGTTAACGAAAATGTATGTGAAGCTGACAGAACTGGATAGGTACAGTGTGTTTGCATTTATTACTGCTTAGAAAAAAAAATCATGACAGAAACCCGGTAATTGGTTTTGAGGGCTCTAGGATCTTCAAACACTTTGCAGAAATTCAGAGACACGTTGTAAGTATCCTACATAGTAAATCAATTTCAGGACGAAGTACATGGGCAAAAACATTAATTTCACTTCCCTACACACCTATTGGGTCAGAATAAATAGAAGCAGCTTGTTTATTTTAACGAATGTTTGTTTAATTGGTTGTAAAGTACTCGCATCAAAAATATGACAGTATCAAGGCAATGATGGGTTAGCCCTAATTTAAAATTGCCCTTTTTGTTTCCAAAAATAACATTTATTTACATATTCATCTGTTTACCTTTTTTTGTATAGTAGATGTTAGGGATTTGGGCATTGGTAATGTGCGCATCGTCTGGGCAAGTACCAGAGTGCAGAGCCCTGCAGTTAACATAGGTTCCCGAGTATTTTTATTTTTCATTGATCCTTAACCAGGAGGTATTGCTGTGCAACAGTAACAGGGATGATATGGTTAGATCTTTTAAGGCTAAAGGTGAGCCAATCTCTGTGGTTTTGCCGCATTTCAAATTTAGCTCAGGCATTAGAAGAGACAGCCGGATATGCGTCATTGAAATGGTCAAGAAGGACTGGAGCAGCAAGGAGGCAACCCCTTACAGTAGGCACACGTTATAGAATGCATTCTCAGTCTTGTCGTTAACTTAAGGGATGCCATTTAAGGATACGCTGAAAATTGCATTCACAATTAGCTCTAGAGAAGGCAACACATGAGACGTGACCAGTTCAAAGGGTTAATGGTACAAGTTAGTGGGCTGACAAGTAGAACTCTGGTCCTAGCAGGATTAAGGAAGGTCCAGTTGAGGTGCACTTTAACTCTGCGTATGTGCTAAGACCTGAGAGATATGATGGTGGTGGCTAATTCCAATATTCATCTTACAGTATATATGCTTGCCACCTGCACACATGGTGGTTGCCCACAGTGATAAAATGGAAATTAAGTTTGCATTGAAAGGGAATACGTGACTGAGACTTCACAAATTTGGTTAGGACTTTCATGCAACAAAAGAGAGTTTGAAGCACAGTTGCTATGGGATTTGAAGTAGGTCATAGTTTATTGTGTTGGAGACCACAAGGAAGCAGTGCTTAATTTGTAAATAAAACCATGCCGGTGCACAAAGCTCTCCTCTTAAACATGCAGATGCTGCGATTAAATGTGGGAATAAGGAATACTGAGGCGGCGTAATCCTGAAGCCATCCCGGGCCTCTTCAATCCATATAAAGCCAATCCCTGCCCCTTCAGCTCACCCTTGCAGCTTTCTACTTTCTCCCTTTGTGACGCTGTTTCACTTTTCCCTTCCTCTGTCTTTTCCATATTTGTCTTTTGCTCACAGCAAATGCTTGAGGCAGAATAATACATCCCAGCCCTCAATAATAAGTGCCAGTGCTCAGCTCCGGAAACAACAAGCACAAATTAAGCACTGCAAGGAAGACTACCAGAACAAATGTCCTACTTGACCTTGGTTAAAAGTGCCGATTAGAAGTGTCTCCGATGTCTTCATGGCTCGTGTGTATTCATTGACATGGACAGAAGGCTGACTGAAAATCGATGAGATAACGTTCCAAACATTAAGTGAATTCAGATATGAGTGCCATTTTCAATTAAATGAGACCCATCATTCATATTGTCAGTGGTGGGGTAGATGATGATGTTTGAGCTTCTGACTAATGATTCTTTTTTTAGAGGCATGTATTTATTAATTATGTGAGGTGGAGTGCAAGGATGTCAATCCTAGTGGTACAACCTAAGCATTGCAGTTGACTGTTGGGCGTACATGTTTTAAAAGATTTGAAATTTAATTCAGTTGTAGATACTGGCCAGAAAGGTGCCTGTAGTACCAATATTCCTCTAAGTGTGTTTTTTTACCAGAATATAATGGGAAGAATATTGTTATACAAAAACATTGTGGTCTAAAAACCAACTATAAAAATATTGTGAGGGTGTCTACATATATTTAACTAAAGGTTTGCTATATTTGTATCCTGGGAAAGATGTCTAACCAACATCCCAGAGAAATGTTTACAAGTGACAGGAGCCTGTGTTTTTGTTATAGTTAGGACTAGGAACGGGCCGGGGACTGTAGCTTCCCTGGAAGAAGAGGAAGCTTTACATCTTGAGAGGAGTATATCTGCAATGGATTTTCATGGTAGGAAACTATCTGTAAATGTTTTTAAACTACCCATTAACCTGTACGGTTGTGGATTTTCATCATTTGCAGGTGTCTCTTTCCTGAAATGCAACGAAACCACATCAGTAAATTGGTTTACTAACACTCAAAGGGATCATACAGTGGTATACTTTTGTGTGTGGGTAAATCCACGTACAGGTGCAAAATCGAATTTTGTTAACCTGTATCGTTAGTTCCCACTCCTTAACGTTGCTGTTTGTCAAAAATGAAAAGTAATAGTGAGAATGCCATTTACAAACAATGAAATAGAAAGAGATGGCAAATCAGGGGTTTGTTCTGCAGCCTCTATATGCTGTACGGCTCGAAGGAAAGATGTATATGTTATATTTTGATGGGATCGGCCAGACGAGGATCTGGTGATCTATGTTCACTAATCGACATCTTATTAGGTGTCTTTGCTTATACATTATGGGCCAGATTTACTAACCTTTCACACAACCCAGTGTAGCAAGGGAACTTGCTGTTCTGCATTGCGTGAAAGGGAGAGATCAGAGAAGCGTCATATCTATTAGGATATTGTGCACTTCTACTCTCTCATAGTGCTAGTACACTTCAGGCAGACTACTGCCAAAGCAGGCACTCTTGCACGACAGTGCAAGGATGCTGGTGGCCTGTGTTACAAGGAGAATTGTCTTTATGCAGGAAGGCATACCTTCCTGCACAAAAACAATCTCTTGTGACTTCCTGTCCAAAAACAATCTTGCGAGACATTGTTCTCTTTCTATGTGTGGTGCAGATTGCAGCACACATAGAGAAAATAGCGAAGATTAAAAACATTAGTTTTCTCCTCCTTATGCCATCTTCTGGGAGGCGTAGCGATTTTATGCTCTCCCGGGTTTACAAACTTTTGTGAATCTGGGATTGCACGAAATCCATGGGTTGATGCATGGGTACTCCCATGTTCCACCTCTCAGAATGAAATGTGACGGAATGAAGCACAAGCCTCTGCATTGAGTTACAATTTCCTATTTTTAACAAAGCCATGCACGGTGGAGCAAATCGTCCTTTGCGTGGCTTTGTAAATATCTGCTACCATTTTGCCTAACAGATGTGCCACAAAAATTGTGCAGCTCTGATGCAAAATATTACAAAATCTTGCCTTGAATTTCTAAATGGTTAGCAATGTACTTCTTTTCAACGGAGATATATTTTTGACACTTTTTCAAAATAAATAAAAAAATCTAAATTTATTTGCCTTCCTAGTAACATAGTTACTTCACTTTAAGTGTCTTTTCTGTGAGTTTGATGAAAAATATATACACATTTTTCGATGTTGACCTATCCATGGGGAAATGTCTGAATCTCCAGCTTACACTGAATATTAGGCCGCATGACTGCAAGTCGTCGCAGCACCATTTCTTGTAGGACAGAAGAAGCATAAAACATATTTTAATAATATATATTCTACACGGTTTAGTTGGATGGTTTGAATTGCATTTTGATGAAGTGTGGATTGAATTTCATGATGGTATTATGGCTGACATTTTCCTTCTGTTAAAGAATGTGGCCAGGGTTGGCGAGGTTATTACAATATTAATGTTAGACAGCTGAACACAGGAGCGTTTTGGGATTATAGTGAAGCTGTATTTAAAGAGCCATGGTTTTTAACATGTCAAGGACATTTTTTTGTTTTTCATATAAGACGGCGCATTAAAGGGAACACAGCTATCTAACTGCACATTTCTCTTTTCTCAATTTAGCTTTCGCTTAAATTGAGAAATGCAAACACTTTAATTGTGAAAATGCAGTTACATCTAAATTAAGATAAACAAAGGAGAAATCGTTATTTAACAACAATATATTGTTATTAAAAAAAAAACTCTTCCATTCTTGTAGATGTTCAGGCATTACTTTCGCCTAGCGACCATGCGTCCTCAGCTTACTGAGCTCAACAGAACATTTGTTGCTGTAGCGTGCAGATCTAAAAGGCGTTCCGAAATTGATATGCTGCACTACCAATTTATACGTGTCTTAGTCGAAATATGCCTTTAAGAACATCCTATAAGGACAATATAAAAAGCAAAGAAACATCAGAAAACGGACATGTACATTGTTTATGTTGTTTATTCTGCTCCGAAATCCCCAGACCTGCTAGAAGCAATTTTATAATTTTGCTTCCCTGTATTTGAATTTTTGCAGCTTTTAGAGATTCCGCTCATTAAAGACTACATAGTTTCTAGATAAGACTGAATACTTGGAGGGACAGTTAGGTGATTGTAGATAAGGCTAGTTAACTGGAGGGCCGACTTTTTACATCTGGGTACGACTACCTGGAGGGTCAGCGAGGGCAATCTAGATGGGCTAGATACCAGGAAGTCTGGTAATTGATTCTGAATAAAACGGGATACCTGGAGGTCAACTAGCTAGTTCTAGATTGGATTAAAATACCTGCAGTGCAAGCTAATGTATTCTAGATGGGGCTAGATACTTGAAAAGCTAACTCGCCTCTTCTGGATGAAATCCCCCAGACTAATTACACTGAGGGCCAGCTGGCTGATTCTAAATTAGATTATACACCTGGAGGACCAGCCACTTTATTCTAGTCCCCATTTAGCTGGATAGCTAAAAATACCGATTTGAAGTTTCTACTAAATTGGGTCTCTAGCAGGCAGACGTATGCACCCTGTCCAAGTAGGGACCACAATGCTAGTCAGGGTAAGTCAGATGCACAAGCTAAATTAACCTGGGCTCACCCTCTGGTAGCTTGGTGCACAGCAGCCAGGCCTAACCTAAGAGGCAATGTGTAATGTATTTGTGCAACACTTAAATTACAGTAGCACAGTGATACCACCACAAATCAACTCCAAATCAGTATGGATTCGAGGGGCAGCTCCTTAACAATGGCAAAGGAGCATCGCCCCCTCTGGATAACCCAGGAGGTGAAAAACAAAACAATATTTCTCTATTGTTTTATCTTTCAGCTGCTGGCTCAGCATCGCTCGGTATAGCAAGAAAGCAGCACCAGGATTGCTGGGAAGCCTGTTCTGGTGTCCCAGTGAATGCTGAAACACCAGAAGAAGAGGAGCGAGGGGGCAGGAGGCGGCAGCGACAGGAAGAGGTATGTTTAAAAAATATATATACATATATTTCCTCCACCCAATCTAATAAGTAGAATTCAAGATATGACTTTTAAAAACATAAGCTACATTAGAGTGCTTAAAAATCATTAGTGCTTAAAGTTTACTTGAGGTTGCACTTGACCAGGTTAAATCCAAATTTCAGTCCATTTATGATGAAGGGCAGGCTGGTTACAACACCCACGCAGGGCCCGCTGAAAAAGTATCTTGGATAGAGGGCTGCATCAAAGATAAGGAGAAGGCGATGTGCCAGTTCTGATCCATGCAGTCTGTGGGATGCATCGTCGTCAAGCCACACAGTTGTTGAAGCGATGTCTCTGAGGTGTGACGTTGAACCCTTTGCAATTAAGGTGATGCATCATCACTGAGCCACACAGCCCATGATGCAAGTCTGAAGGTAATACGTCGATCTTCAGTTGCCTAGTCATTGATGTGGAGACCTCCTCCTCAGCAATGGGGGTCATGCGTCTAGAGAGGACGTCCTGGTTCCGATCAGTGCAACATTATCAATGTGTTGTTTTTTGTAGAACAACAGCTGCAAAGCCCACTTTCAAGGCCCAGGACTGGATTTGCACTTCTTGGCAGGACAGGACTCAGGAATTCAGCAGCCGAAGCAGGATGGAAGGATGTCTTTGATGGCCCTGAAATTTCAGAACAGGAGGCAAGACAGCAAGCACTTGGAGTCACTTAGGTTCCTGGAAGATGTAGGGAGGTAAGTCCAGTCCTTCTCACTCCCAGACAAGAGGTAGCAAGCATCAGGCCAACACAGCAAAGCAGTTCAGCAGAGTGGCAGTCCCTCCTGGTAGCATAGCAGTGCAGTCCTTCTTTCTGTCAGAATGCCTTCAGGTTCAGAAAAGTACTGATTTGTTGGGGTTTGGGTTTTTATACTCAGATGAGCCTTTGAAATAGGGTAGGGGAGACTTTCAAGAGAGGACTTTGACTACAGGGGACTATGCAGCTCTTTGTGAGGGGATAGGCACAGCCCTATTCAGGGGCAAGTGTCAGTCCCTCCCTGCCATCTAGCCCAGGAAGAGCCATCAGCCTGGTGATGGGCCATCAGGATGTAAGTGACACACCTCCACTCCCTTTGTGTGTGACTGTCAAGAGGGAACACAGGAAACACAGCCAAGATGTATATTCAGAGACAGGCAGAGGCACAAAATGGTTAAAGTTAGAAAATGTCAACTTTCCTAACAGTGAAAGTTTCAGTCTTACAATTTAAAATCCAACTTCACCACAAGTTGTGGTTTTGAATTATCGGTCCATATACACCAAACTCTAAATTTCTACATTTTCCCAATTGGAATTGACACTTAAAAACTGTATCAAGGTAATCCGAATGTTAACCTATGGAAGAGAAAGGCCTTGTACTACTTAAAAACGAATTTAAAGGTTTTTCACTACCAGGACATGTTAAACTTAAAAAGACATGTCCAATGTTTTAAATACACTGCACCCTTCCCTTGGAGCTAGCTAGGCTCTACCTTAGGGGTGACTTACATGTACTACCAAGTAAGGCTTGGCCAAGCAAGTGGGTTCACTTACCAGGTCGAAATGACTGTTTAAGACTTTGGAGTGTACCTTGGGGGATCGACTACAAGCCCCATGTTACCCTGCCAGTGAAGTGAAGGGGTGACTGTCTACCCTTTAAAATCAGCACCACAGTCCCACAACGCAGGATGCATGTGGGACGCACCCGGGCAAAGACCAGGCAAAGACCGGGTCCATCTTCGCCCGTCACTGGCCTGAAGAGGCCGGGATGGGTCCTCTCTCTGTCCCCTCATGTTATGGATGATTTTGCCTGTCTGAGCAAATAAGGCATGTGAGTAATATCAGTATAACGGGGAGGAGGAAGAATAGTGGGCAAAGTAATAAAGGTAGTTTGGGTTCTTCAGCTCAATTGACAATCATAAATTATTCATCATCTTTCTTGGGAGCTAAACAGACTGTATTGGAGGAAGTAGAGGTAAAGATAGGGGCCGTACAGAAATTGACACAGAGACCACCCCTGGAACCACTTGTACTTATTAAAATCGATTACTCCCCAGCATCCATCCCGAAGGACCTTGGATATAGACCGTTCCCAGGATGGGCAAAAAGTGCACTCTCCTCACTCTGTCATGCAGGCCGTGATCCCGACGGGGGACATAACAACTGATCTCTCCCCAGTTGGTTCTACACCAATGAAAATGAGAAGGGAAGGGAAAAAAGCAGATGGGTATTTTAGGTACAAAAATAGGATGCAACACACAGGCAAAAGAAAGGAGGGGTAGGAGGTGGCTGATGGTAAGTTTAAGGAATAGATCTTGGGCAAGAATATATTAAATTACTTTATCCACAACATCGATTCTACATTAAAATCATTTTGCATATCTCTGGAGGAAAAATTAACTAAGTTGATTGTCGAGAAGATGGACCATTTACAAGCCTTTGTGGCCAACTCATCATCACAAATATCAAATAAAGAGAAACTTATAATGGGAAAAATCCATAGTGTGTTGGCTGCAGAAAATGTAGATAATGAGCCACATAGGCTGGGTAGAAGAGAGATTGACCCATCCCCAGCTCAAGCTAGAAATTCTCAAATAGAGCAGAAGTGCATCCCGAGGGGACAACATTTGGTTCATCCTAGGCGCTTAAATTCCCCACGTTCTAATATTATTGCTAATTTGGAAGGGGCCCTGCATTTAGCACCTGAAAGTTCCTATATGTTTTGGTACTGGAGAATTTCCCTCCTTTAGCCATGAGTGATAAGGAAAACACAAAAGCTCTGATGAGAAAATCCTCCTACTGGCTGAGGACAAAATCTAGTTTCCCAGAGGATCTAAATGATACTATCTTTTTTTCACAAAGAGTGAAATGAGTCGGTCCAAAAAGACAATCCTCTGCGGGAGACTGCATAATGATTAATTTCAAAGATTCTTGCCTAGAGAGGCTTTTTTGTGCAGGGGCCAAAGAAGGGATTCAAGTCCACCCGTTAGGTTATTTTTATGATCCATCTGTCCTATTCACAGATTCCCTAAAAGTGACAGAAAGCCTAAACCTAGGATTGCCATCTGTACAAGCTCATTTAAATGTTCCCATCTCAAATCGCTTTGAGACATTGAGTTCCTTAGACACCAATGATTGACTTTCAAATCATCTGGAATCCTTGCAATGAAAAGGCGATTTAGGTGATCTAGGAGAAGAATCAGGTCAGAACCAGTCTTCCCACAGGGAGAACCGGGCTCTCTGAGCTCTCCACTCGAAGACCTCGCCCGACACCAGTGTTGGAAGAATTAGACTCTAGAACAGGACAAAAACCTTTAACATTGCTCAGTTTCAAACACTGCGGGAGTCTGGTCCAAAATACACAATCCGGAAAGGTTAAACTTTGTGTTCCCATATGATATTGTCTGCCTCCAGGAGAGCTGGTTGACTGATCCTTTTCATCTGGATGGTTATTCAACCATATATTAACCAGCGATTTCATACTCAGCAGGTAGGGCCAGAGGCGGTCTTGCTATCATTATCTCCCTTAATTTAGTAAAGATAAAGGTAACTTTACAATGGTCCTCACCCTATTTCATGTTTGATTTATTATTATTGAGGGGAAGAAAGCTATCCTTTTAATACATTTTTGTAATAATGTACCGTACAGTTCTTTAAAGAGAGTTCTCAAGGACTCAATGGATTTCCTTGATTCCTCCTCCTGGCTTTAGGACAATGAGGTAATTATGCTTTGAGTAGGAGGTAATATGCCTTTATGCCAAGTAGAGGATTCTAATTTATGTAGATTTTCGATTGAGGGTAGAGAATTGGCAACCCAGTTTAGACATACAGATGCAGGGAACGCTTTGAACACTTTTATTAGTAAATATGATCTTCTTTTCCATACGGAGGTGGTGTCTCAAAATAATTATAAAATCCACACTTTTACAGGGAATTCATAAGAGAGTTCCATGGATTTTATCCTTATTAGTTCAGATGCCTGTCATGTAATTCAGCATTTTAAGATCACTCCACATTGTGCCAGTGACCATAATCCTTTGTGCATTAAACTAGGTTAAAATATTAAGCTAGGTTTAAAGATCGGGGAAGGGGCGGAAATTCAGCTTTTAACAGAAATGCAGGCATGCAAATTAAATGGGAAAAGGAGGATCAAGTGGTATTTAACCAGATAACCATTAAAGAGAATGTAAAATCTATCAGCACTTGTTTCGCAAATCCACCAAATCATGAGCTTGTAGTTCAGGAATATGAGCAGTTAAGCGGTGCCATTTCTACAGCACTAGTTATTGATAGGTAAAACTCAGCACCAGTAATACATCGTTAGTTCAATTCTGCTTGTACGGCTGCGCACCAGAACTTTAAAAAATCGCTCATAGCAATTTCTCGTTCCTGTGAAGAAGTTAACAAGGCAAGTTACCAGTACAAGGCCACATTAGAAGAGAGGAAATCTGAAAATGGAGTTAAGTCTTGGGAAGATCTAATGGGAGCCACCTCAACGAAGGATACCTCCATGTTTTTTTGGGGGGGTAATTTGTCCATATTTTTCTGAGCAACAGACAAAGTCAGTTGGTTGTCTGATTCCAGAAGTGCTTGGTTACAACATTTTGCAGGAGTTTTTCAGTTGTAAAGGAACAATTTTATGTCTGCAATGAAATTATAAATCATTCTCACATGGAATTAAGCTCAATGGCATTAGACACTCCTCTCTATTTACAGGAGGTTATGACAGCAATAAATCAATCAATAGCAGGGAAGTGCCAGGGCCTGATGGGGTCCCTGTTGATTTATTTTAAAAAATGGCACAGCTTTGAGGCTCACTGGTCACAAATATCCTATGGAGTGTAGTTGAGATTAATATTCCTTCTTCATGGAAACTGGCTATAATTATCCCAGTTTTAAAAAAAGGTGATAAGCAAGATCCAACTTGTTAAAGGACAATTTCCCTTATAGACTCAACTGCTAAAATATTAGGATGAGTGATTCTTTCATGTTTGGAGGAGTGGGTGGCAGAGGAAAAGATCTGTTAGGTTTGGCTTCAGGCCAGGTCTAAGGACAGTGGACCAAGCTTTAAATTTACATCTTGTTATTAGCCAATATGTATCAGCTAAAAAAAGAGCCATTCATATGGCTTTTCTAGGTCTTTCAAGTACATTCGATCTGCTAAATAGAAAAAAGCTTTGGTACCTAATGGAGACCAAGGGCATTGATCAGAAAATGCTGAATTTAATAAAACACTTATATGCAGACCTATAAGTGACAGTGTGGTATGGTTCAGAAGGTGAAAGAACACTCCCAATCTCATCGGGCGGGGAGTAAGACAGGGATGTATTTTAGGTCTGTTTTATTTGTAATATATATAAATGTACTATCTGATTACCTGCTTAGGCGTGGGAAGGACCTCCCTAGGATGGGGTGGAGACTGTTGCCAGTCTTTTTATATGCAGATGATGCAGTACTGATTTTGTGCATGGCAAATGGCCTTGAAGGCCACCTAGACCTTTTTTTAGCTTTCATGTAGGATTTAGATCTGAAAGTGAATGTTGCTAAATATTATGTAATGATAGGTGGCCTCCCAAACATGAAGACTACACAATTTAGATTAGGTGGGACTGTCCTTAAAAAGGTGAAGGATTTTTGTTACTTAGGTATGCATCAAAGTTCCTCCCTTTTATGGAACTACCACCTTAGGATTTAAAGGAACATAGAAGTGATCTTTCGATTCACCGGCAAACTAGGTCATCAACCCATACCTCAGATGGTGACTCTATAAATCTAAATGCATAATGGTAGCCACGTATGGTGCTGGCATTTGGGGCTACGGTAAGGCAGATCCTTTACAATGTATTGAGAATAAATTTGCACATAGATTGTGGTTGGTTCCTAAGAATGTAGCAAATATTTTTTGTCATGGGGAATTGGTTCTGCAGTACTTAAAGGATCAGATTGCTGTCTCTGTAGTCTTACTTTGGATTAGATGTTGGAGAAACCCAGAAGCTAGTTTGTTGGAAGATTGCCTGTCCAACTGTTTACATTTGGCTAATATTAATAGGATTCTGTGACTCACTTATTTAAAAATGTAATTTTAAAATCGGGGTCTTGGAAGTTCATTTTCAGACCCTAAATCTCAACCTGAGAATGAAAAAGAGATAGTGAAACAGCATTACAGGGAGAATGCTATGATCTAAGGACTTCCGGGTGCTCTGAAGATGAAAACAGTCAAGCTCTATATTCAGATTTCAACTACAGATGCCATGGAACCTTATTTATTCTGGTTTGAGAATCCATTATTTTGTTCTATTCTAACCTTGGTTAGGCTAAATTTAATCCACTTTACAGTGTCATTTCCAGTGCAGTGTACTTGGAGAAAAGATTTACCCACTTGTCCTTGTGACGCTAAGCCCAAGCAGAGCACATGTCACTTTCTATTATTTTGCACATTTTATTCTGCACTAAGATCTGCTTTTATATTGCCAATGCTTCATAGGGCAAATGTTATACATACTAAGGAAGCAATGGTCTATGTACAGAAATTATCTACGATCGAAATTTGCCACTCTGTACTGAATTTTATTAGATCTGCTATTGCAATTAGGAAACATTATGAATTGGTTGACGTACCTTAATGAATGGAAATAGACATTTGTTTCTGAATTTAAAATGTCTTGTAAGATCTTGCTTAGTAACCAGGAAATGGCATGATTTGATGGATGTAATTTCAAAAATTTATATTTTAGTCTTTATTTGAGTTTTTTATATATGGTTTTAATGGTATAAGTTAATTGTGTCATTGCTGTTTGTAGTGCTTCTGTTCTTATCTAGTTTTTAGCACTTACATAACATACCAGGAATGCACTTCTGAGTTCAAAGAAGACTTTTATTGTTGTTAATTCTTCTAAAACCGCTATTTTGTAAATGACGAATCAGTAGATTTCAAGCACACGTTAATGCACAGTTTGCAATATACACAGCAGGTTATATTTATAAGATATTGAATGCAAAGCAAAACAAATACTTCACCGTGTGAGAAACTATTTACAGCTTCATCTTTCTAGGGTCTGCAAGCTGATGACTCCCTGTCAGCTGCGAGAAAGAGATTTATCTACCCACACGGGATGCTGGCAACTGGCGCCAAGCTCCAGCACGAAGTCAGGCAGATCCGAATCTAATTCTCTGAAGCCTGTGACATTCGTTACAAAGGTGTGCCCCCTCCTCTCAGACTCGGGAAAACTACGCAAGCCTTTGGAGACTGGCCAGATCTTCGAGACTGCTCCTCTTCCCAAGCTCAAGCAGAGAGAAAAACAACCAGTGTACCCTCTCTTATCAGGTCTAGTCTACTGTGAGAAGAAAACATCTTGGTTCATCTTGTGCAAAAACACAGCTTGGAAAAATACAGCTTGGATTCTCAACTGCAATGTCTAACTCCACGTTAAAGGCAATAGACAGCTAACCTAAATATCAAATGCAATGTCTAGTGTCATGTCAAAGCCAATAGGCAGCTGAGCTGAATACAAAATGCAATGTCTAATATCATGTCAAAGCCAATAGGCAGAATACAGAATATAATGGATAATGCAATGTCAAAGCCTATAGGCGGCTAAACTGAATACATCATGTCAAAGCCAATAGGCAGAATACAGAATGTAATGACTAATGCAATGTCAAAGCCAATAGGCGGCTCAACTGAACAAAACATACAGGGCCATATTTATACTTTTTGACGCAAATCTGCGCTAACGCAGTTTTGCGTCAAAAAAATGAGTGCCGGCTAACGCCATTCAGAAGCACCATGCGGGCGCCGTATTTATTCAATGACGTTAGCTGGCGTTAGCCGGCGGCGCTGCCTGGTGTGCGTGAAAAAAAACGACGTACACCTGGCAGCGCCGGCGTAGGGGGATATGGAGCTTGGGCGCCAAAAAATGGGGCAAGTCAGGCTGAGGCAAATTTTTCACCTCACCCGATTTGCGCCATTTTTTTCAACTCCCAACCCCCATTGAAATGACTCCTGTCTTAGCAAAGACAGGAGTCATGCCCCCTTGCCCAATGGCCATGCCCAGGGGACTTCTGTCCCCTGTGCATGTTCCCTGGGCATGGTCATTGGGCATAGTGGCATGTAGGGGGGCACAAATCAGGCCCCCCTATGCCACAAAAAAATAAATAAAAAAAAACTTACCTGAACTTACCTTAATGTCCCTGGGATGGGTCCCTCCAGCCTTGGGTGTCCTCCTGGGGTGGGCAAGGGTGGCAGGGGGTGTCCCTGGGGCTTGGGAGGGCACCTCTGGGCTCCTTCCGAGCCCACAGGTCCCTTAACGCCTGCCCTGACCAGGCGCTAAAAAACGGCGCAAAAGCGGCCGGACGTCATTTTTTTTACACGCCCACTCCCGGGCGTGAATTTTGCCTGGGAGTGTAAATACGGCGCACATGCCTCAGAGTCAATTTTTTAGACGGGAACGCCTACCTTGCATATCATTAACGCAAAGTAGGTGTCCACGCTAAAAAATGACGCAAACTCCATGGACTTTGGCGCTAGACGCGTCTAACGCCAAAGTATAAATATGGAGTTAGTTTTGCGTCGGAATTGCGTCAAAAAAAACGACGCAATTCCGGCGCAAACAGAGTATAAATATGCCCCACAATGTGCTACTGGTGAACATTGAGCAACTAATATGCGCAGTGGTGAAACACAAAGTCATTGGTCAAACAAAATTAATCAAATGGCAGGACACTGTTTTATGTGTTTTTATGACAATTGCCGACTAAAGATTTTGACTGACTGACTGCACACACATGCTCTGTAGTGGCAAGCTGAGACATGTTTAAAGTGGGTGGCAAAGTCATTGCAGCAGGCCCACTAGTAGCATTTAATTTACAGGCCCTGAGCACATACAGTGCACTTTACTATGGAATTACAAGTAAATTGAATGTGCCAATTGTGCATGAGCCAAAATTGCCATGTTTAGAGTACAGAGCACCTGCACGTTAGCACTACTTAGCAGTGGTAAAGTGCACAGAATCCTAAAGCCAGCAACACAATTAGGTTAGTAAAACAGGTGGTCAGAAGGCAAAAAGCCAGAGGAAACCACACCAAGGATGCCAGATCTAACACCTATCCCCCCAAGCTAAAAGCCTTAGAAGTCAGCTCTGTCAAAGGGGCAACAATGGTGCAATATCCCTTGATGAATCTCCTGTGATAGCCAGTGAATCCTAAGAAGACTCTCACTTCTGTCTGGGTCTTCAGGGGTTCCCAAGCGAGAATGATTTCAATTTTGGCCTGGAGGAGCTGCATCAGGTGGTCCAAGCAGACCACTGTACCCTGCCCCATTTGGCACTTACTAACCTTGATAGCCAGGCCTGACTTCTGTAGAACCTGAATCATTTACTAATGTTGGCACAGGTAGTACTGCCAGCTAAAACTGAAGACTGCAATATTGTCTAGTTAGGCAGCACTGAAGGTCTCCAGTCCATCTAGGACCTGACTGACCAACCTCTGGAAGGGGGCAGGGATGTTTTTTAACCCGAAACTGGAAGTGCCCTACTGGTGAGGAGAATGCAGACCTCTCTTTTGACCCTTCAGTCAAGGCAATCTGCCAGAACCCAGACATTAGGTCAAATGATCTGAGGAACGTAACAGCTCTAAGTTGATCCGTGAGCCCATCAGCTCTGGGGATGGGGTGTGCATCATTCTTAGTGACTGCATTGAGCCCACTGTAGTTCACACAGAACCGGAGTTTAGGTGTGAAACCTGGCAGGGCAGCCTGGGAGACCAGCAGCATTAGGACTGTTGGGGCTCAATAACCCCTAGTGCCAACATTTTGGAGACCTCTATTCTAATGTTAACCCTCAATTTATCAGACAACCTGTAAATTTTGTGTTTCAAAGGCAGACTGTACCCAGTGTCAATATCATGGGTGCACCATGTAGTGAGCACTGGGGTGAGTAAGAGGCAAAGTACCCCAACAACTGGCAGCAGTCTCTCTGTTGATCTAGGATTTGGATAGGGGAGGGACTGACACCCTCCACTGACCCATCCTGCTTTTTGGAAGATAAGAGGTCAGAGAGAGGTTCACTTTCCTCTTCCACCCCATCATCAGTTGCCAAGAGCACGGTAATTTCAGAGCACTCAAATTGGAGCTTGAGGTGATTCACATGCAGGAACCTCAAAAGGTTTCTAGGAGTTTTGAGGTCCAGAAGGTGACATCATACTTACTCTCCTTTACCTCATAGGGCCCAGACCTGCAGATTTGCAGAGTTCGGGGCTCCAAGGGTTCCATTAACCACACTTTTTGGCCAGGCTAAAAGTCAAGCAGAGTGGCATGCAGGTAATACCAGTGTTTCATGTCCACTTGGCTGTCTTCTGCGGTCCCTTGGGTGAGTTTCCTGAAGTGTAGCTCACCACATCCTGGGGGGCCCCCTTGAGAGCTTGCTCTCAACCTTCTTTCAATGTCAGTGCCAACCCTCTCAACAAGGGTGCTAACAACAGGAAAAGATGGCTCCCCCCAACTAGCCACTCGCCTGGCAGGTAGGGCAGGACCTAATGTACACAGCTGAGGCCGTCTTCATTTGAGGCCACTACAAGTGGATGACAAGCCTGTCAAAGGTCTTGTGTTACCTGAGATGACCTCCAGTGGCACATCATGAGCCAGACCTAGAAAAAAGGCACTGTACCACTGGAAGACCACCAACTCATGTATTGCACCAGGCACAGGAGCCTTTGGCTCACTCTGCAGGAGATTATTCTCCAAGTAGATCAGGTGTTTGCCAGAGGTGTTACCAGCTGCCTGGGCCTCAGCCTGCTGCCAAAGAGCCAAAAGAGTAGGGCACTTCTTCTGTGCATTGCAGAACTCCTCCCTGATATGACCCCCTTCCTGCTACCAGTTGGTTAGCTCAGGAAGGCTCCCCAGTTCAGCCACTTCCTCCCCTGAAGGTACTGAGTGCCCCCCTACGGTTGAGCCTCCTCCTGGACCATGGGAATCTCAGGAGTGGGTTCCCATGCTACTTGCCCTTTCTATTCTTAGCAGGGCCCAGGGCTATTCTTCCAGGCACCAGATGCTTCTGATCACCCTCTCAAGCTGCCATGGACTCTGTGGTCAGGCACATCCACTTAGGCAACCCTGACATACCCAAGTGTGACCTAAGCTCTGCCTCCTTCCATTTGGCATCCTCCAGGTCATCTACCCTTGGGTAGGTCGCTTCCTCACCGCTGCAGCTCCGCCTGCCCTGGCCTCTGCTACGTTGCTCTTGCGTTTCCTTTTTTTGGCGCATTTTTTGGCGCTTCCTTTTCCCGCCGCTGCCACCCGTGTGGCCCCGCCCCCCTGCTCCCATTCGCTGCCCTTCCCTCCAGCCTCCCGCCTCCCAGCTGACCCCTCCTCCCCTCCAACCTTTTTATGGCGGCCGCTGCGCGTCAGAGACAGCAACCCTTGACCCTTGGGTAGGTCGCTTCCCCACCGCTGCAGCTCCGCCTGCACTGCCCTCTGCTACGTTGCTCTTGCGTTTCCTTTTTTTGGCACTTTTTTGGCGCTTCCTTTTCCCGCCGCTGCCACCCGTGCGGACCCGCACCCCTGCTCCCATTCCCTGCCCTTCCCTCCCACCTCCCAGCTGACCCCCTCCTCCCCTCCTTCCTTTTTATAGCGACCGCTGCGCGGCAGAGGCAGCGACCCTTGACCCTTGGGTAGGTCGCTTCCCCACAGCTGCAGCTCCGCCTGCACTGCCCTCTGCTACGTTGCTCTTGCGTTTCCTTTTTTTGGCGCCTTTTTTGGCGCTTCCTTTTCCCGCCGCTGCCACCCATGCGGCCCGCCCCCGCTCCCATTCGCTGCCCTTCCCTCCCGCCTCCCGCCTCCCAGCTGACCCCTCCTACCTTTTTATGTCGGCCGCTGCGCCAGAGGCAAGCCCGTCTGCGCCCGTCCGTGCCGGGACCTCGCCCAGTGCCAGAACCCCTGGCCCCCAACGCACACAAAGCATCCGACTGAGATACGACTCCGCCTCCCTCAACGCCCTCAACACCGGATGAACAGCCACCTGCTACCAAGCCACCCCAAAGCGAACCCATGGACCCTTCACCTGTCAAGCCTGCAAATACATATGCCTCCGAACCTGCAGACCACCCACCAGCCCTCGAAACAACAACAACCACTTTAAGTGCATCCTCCTTAACACACGCTCCGTCCACAAGCACGCCATTGAACTATGGGACCTCCTGGACACAACAGCACCAGACGTCGCCTTCATCACAGAAACCTGTATGAACGCTTCCTCGGCCCCAGACATCGCCATAGCCATCCCCGACAGCTACAAGATCGCCCGGAAGGACTGCGTCAACCAAACCGGAGGAGGAATCGCCATCATCTACAGGAACACCATCAACATCACGACCACCACCGAAGACACACCCCTCGCCGCCGAACACGTACACTTCCAGATTCACACCGACCCCAAAACCCTCTGAGGAACACTCATCTACAGACCCCCGGGCCCACGCGCGAAATTCAGCGAAACCATCGCAGACTTCATCAGCCCAGACACCCTAGCCTCACCAGAATACATCGTCCTCGGGACCTGAACTTCCACCTGGAGTAAAACAACGACAACAACACCACCACCCTGCTCGACAACCTCGCCAACCTCGGACTCAAGCAACTGGTGAGCACCCCCACCCACATCGCTGGCCACACACTCGACCCCATCTTCTCCGCCAGCAAACACATCTCCTTCAGCCACTCCTCTGGACTACACTGGACCGACCACAGATGCGTCCACTTCGCCTTCAAACGGGAGACTCACCACCATCGCACACAACAAATCCCCCACAGATGCTGGAGCAAAATCTCCACAGACCAGCTCCTCTCAACACTCAACCAATACCCACCAGCCAACATCACTGACGTCAACAACGCAGCGCACAGCCTCACACAGTGGATCACCAACTGTGCTGACAACCTCGCACCACTTAAAAAAAAAACAGGCGGGACCAGCATCAGGAAAACCCAATGGTTCACGGACGCCCTCAAAGAATGTAAGAAATCCTGCCGAACCCTCGAAAAAACCTGGCGCAGTGAACGAACCACAGAAAATATGACAGCCCTCAAGTTTGCCACCCGTGAACACCACCAGCTGATCCGCTGCACCAAAAGGACATCATTCAAAGAGCGACTAGACAACAACACCCACAACAGCAAGGAACTCTTCAACATCGTCAAAGAGCTCTCCAACCCCAGCGCCAGCTCCAACGACATCACACCTTCACAAGAACGCTGCAACTCCCTCGCCACGTTCTTCCACCGAAAGATCGCAGATCTACACGACAGCTTTGGACCCCAGACCCCACCCCCTACCACCGAACCAGCAGCCCTCACCACTACCCTCAGCTCCTGGACCCCTATCAGCTCAGAAGAGACCAGAAGCATCATGAACACCATCCACTCCGGCTCCCCCGCGGACCCTTACCCCCATCACATCTTCAACAAAGCCGACACCGTCATCGCACCTCATCTCCGGAACATCATCAACAGCTCGTTCACATCAGCCACCTTCCTCGAGAGCTGGAAACACGCAGAAATCAAGCCCTCCTGAAAAAACCCACGGCAGACCCCAATGACCTGAAGAACTTCCGCCCCATCTCTCTCCTTCCCTTCCCGGCCAAGGTCATCGAGAAGACCGTCAATAAGCAGCTGACCGCTTTCCTCGAGGCCAACAACTCGCTCGACCCATCCCAATCTGGATTTCGAGCCAACCACAGCACAGAAACTGCCCTCATCGCAGTCACCGACGACATCAGGACACTGATGGACAACGGAGAAACAGCCGCCCTCATCCTCCTGGACCTCTCGGCAGCCTTCGATACCGTGTGCCATTGCACCCTAATAACCCGCCTCCGCACCACTGGAATCCTAGGACAGGCCCTGGACTGGATCATTTCGTTCCTCTCTGACAGAACCCAGATAGTCCACCTCCCTCCCTTCCGCTCAGAACCCACCGAGATCATCTGCGGCGTACCCCAAGGATCCTCGCTCAGCCCAACCCTCTTCAATATCTACATGAGCCCCCTCGCCGCCATCGCACACAAACACAACATCAACATCATCTCCTACACCGACGACACCCAGCTGATACTCTCCCTCGCCAAAGACCAACCACCGCCAAAACCAACCTACAGGAAGAAATGAAAGACGTCGCGGAATGGATGAAGCTCAGCCGCCTAAAACTGAACTCAGACAAGACGGAGGTCCTCATCCTCGGACAATCCCCATCCGCCTGGGACGACTCCTGGTGGCCCATGGTGCTGGGCACCGCACCAACCCCCTCGGTTCACGCACGCAACCTCGGGTTCATCCTGGACCCCCTCCTCACAATGACCAAGCAAGTCAACGCCGTCTCGTCATCATGCTTCAACACCCTACGCATGCTCCGGAAAATCTTCTGATGGATCCCCACCGAAACCAGAAAGAAAGTTACCCATGCCCTCGTCACAAGCCGACTGGACTACAGGAACACCCTATACGCAGGAACCACAGCCAAGCTTCAGAAACGTCTACAACGCATACAGAACACCTCTGCATGCCTCATCCTTGACATTCCTCGCCACAGCCACATATCCACCCACCTGAAACACCTGCACTGGCTACCCATCAACAAGAGGATCACCTTCAGGCTCCTCACCCATGCACACAAAGCACTCCATGACATTGGCCCCGAATACATCAACAGCCGCCGCTCGTTCTACACGCCCACCCGTCAGCTCCGCTCCGCTCAGCCAGCCTCGCCCTCGCCACCATCCCACGGATCCGCAGAACCACAGACGGAGGAAGTTCATTCACATACCTGGCAGCCAAAGCATGGAACTCCCTCCCCGCACTCCTAAGAACTACCCAGGACCATCTCGCCTTCAGGAAATGCCTCAAGACATGGCTATTCGAGCAGCAGTAACACCCCCCCTCTCCAGCGCCTTGAGACCCTCTCGGGTAAGTAGCGCGCTCTATAAATGGACTGATTGATTGATTGATTAAAGGCATGGATAGACTCACAGCTATGTTAAGCAGGCCTAAACCCCTCATCCAATTTATCACATTTGTCAGTAGCAACAACTTGGTGGAACACATTAAGTACTACCTGTTCTGGGCATGCCAGGTGACACCTGATGGTTGTCATGCTGGCTCCTGTCTCATTCAGAGTCTCCACTCTCTGCCCAGTGATGGTGATCCACAGACTGTACTTCCAAGTACTGTCAGGCATGTGGGTTTTCTACACCATCTCTCTGTCACCCAGGAACACTAGGGCAACCCCTGCACTCTCCCCAAAGCTATCTGGGGCAATCTCCTGCTCAAGCACTATACTAGCCAACCCCAGTGACTGCCCACCAGTGAGGGTTATGCCCGCTCTGGACACTTGGCATCCCCTTTGTACTTACTTACTTACTATCAGGGAACCACTTTTTTTCATTTCAGCAGGGGAAAGGGAACCCTGACCCACAAAACAAGTTTGGGGCCGCTTAGAGAACACTTGCTCCTTTTTGTCTCCCCTCCTTTTTCCAGTGAGGATCCTGCCCACCCTTGTGGTGATCCCACAGATACGTTCTTCTGGACCCTAGTGCTGACCCAGCAGTCTGCCTCCTTAGCAAGTTCTCTGGGGTTAGTGAGCTTACTGTCAACAAAGTGTTGGCGCTCATCTGTAAAACAAAAACTGAACAGGTGCTCTGTTGCAAACAAATTATACAGCCCCTGGTAATCCTTTACCTCGTTACCCTTCTCCCAACCATTCAGTGCCATGCAAAAGTAATCTGCACAATCCACCCAGGTCTGTTGGGATTGCTTTGGTCTGTTCCTAAACCTTTTATTGTATCATTATGTCGCTCCCTTTTAGGGCAAGTAGAGGATATTTCTCCTCACTAGGAACGTGCCTCCACAGACTAGCTCCCCAATAGTCCCCAGGGACCCTATGCATCTGTAAAGCAATCTTGTAGGACTCAAGCCATCTACCTATGTCATTTTCCACCACAAAGTCTGACACCAGAACATTAAGTATGTGGACCCTCCTGTCAGAGGTCACTGAAGAATTGCTGCCACCGTTTTGACTGGACTCAGACATCCTGGCTTTCATGTCCAGCTCTCAGGCTCAAATCCTGAGCCAGCATCATTTTCTTTACCTCGATGGCCAATTGGTGATTAGCCAACCCCAGCTTAAAATTTCTCTCCTCCCTCCTGTCTACTATCTCATTTAGTGACAGGCTCCTAGATGAAAGGCTACTCCCTGGCCTGTGAGGAATCACTGCTCCTTGCAAGGTATCCTGCTCTTGGCCCATAGGCAGTCCTACATTCTCCACTGAATCCTGGACCAGCTTCTTCTCATCATTCTCTATTTCCACATTCTTTTCCTCAGGGGTCTCCTTTGCTGCATCACTAGCTTCTGTCCAGGGCCTCAGTGCCTTTTTGCAGCTGTACCTTCTTGTTGAAGATTTTGGTAGACACACCAAACACCTTGCAAAAATCCTTGAGCTGGGTCACTATATATATCTCCAATTTGGTCAACTCAAAATTCAGTTTTCTGATGCAGGTGCAGTTGTGCGACCTCCAATCAGAGACATTGGGCCGTATTTATACTTTTTGGCGCACAACTGCCCCAACGCAGTTGTGCGTCAAAAAATGTAATGCCGGCTAACGCCATTCCAAAGCGCCATGCGGGCGCCTTATTTATGGAATGATGTTAGCCGGTGGAGCCACCTGGTGTGCGTAAAAAAAAATTACTTCACCAGGCAGCGCCGGCGTAGGGGAAAATGGAGCTTGGCCGTCAAAAAATGGGGCAAGTCAGGCTGAGGCAAAATTTTCGCCTCAACCCGATTTGCGCCATTTTTTTTTACTCCCAACCACCATTTAAATGACTCCTGTCTTAGCAAAGACAGGAGTCATGCCCCCTTGCCCAATGGCCATGCCCAGGGGACTTATGTCCCCTGGGCATGGCAATTGGGCATAGTGGCATGTAGGGGGGCACAAATCAGGTCCCCCTATGCCACCCAAAAATAAAATATATATACTTACATGAACTTACCTTAAGTTCCCTGGGATGGGTCCCTCCATCTTTGGGCGTCCTCCTGGGGTGGGCAAGGGTGGCAGAGGGTGTCCCTGGGGGCATGGGAGGGCACCTCTGGACTCCTTCCGAGCCCACAGGTCCCTTAACGCCTGCCCTGACCAGGTGTTAAAAAATGACGCTAAAGCGACTGGACGTCATTTTTTTTTTACCCACCCACTCCCGGGCGTCATTTTTGCCCGGGAGTGTAAATACGGCGCACGTGCCTCGGAGTCATTTTTTAGACGGGAACGCCTACCTTGCATATCATTAACGCAAGGAAGGTGTCCACGCTAAAAAATTACACAAACTCCAAGATCTTTGGCGCTAGACGGGTCTAACGGCAAAGTATAAATATGGAGTTAGTTTTGCGTCGGATTTGTGTAAAAAAAAACGACACAAATCCGGAGCAAACAGAGTATAAATATGCCCCACAATTTATAGAAAAGCAAAAATGCCAATCAGGGAGAAATGAGAATTTCAAAAGTGCCAATCTGATATAGTAGAAAAGAAATTGCCAATGGAGATCAGAAACAAAAGATTCAAATTGTTCTAGATGTGGGTGGTAGTGTACACCACATTACTGTATGGTACTGCTCAAGCACAAATCCTATCTTCACCGCTGATCACCAGTGTTAGAGTTTGGGTCTCTAGTTGGCAGAGATATGTCCTAGTAGGGAACACAATTCTAGTCAGGGTAAGACAGACATTCAACCTAAATTAACCTGTGCTCACCCTCTGTTAGCTTGGCACAGAGCAGTCAGGCTTAACTTAGGAGGCCATGTGTATAGTATTTGTGCAACACTTAAATTACACTATGAAAACACCACAAAAAGACACCCTACAAAATCAGAGAAATAAAGACTATTTCTGTTAGTAAAACAAGACCAAAACCACAAAACTCCAATGAGTAGAACTCAAGAAATGAGTTTTTAAAAAATAAACTGCAAGAGAGTGCTTAGAAATCAATAACGCTTAAAGGTTACTTGAGGTCGCGCTGGGCCAGGGTATATACAAAGTTCAGGCTCACCATGGTGGAAGGCAGGCTGCCCACAGGGCTCAGGGTGGGCCATCTGAAAAAGTACCTTAGATGGAGGGTTGCATTGACATTGAGGAGGCAATGGAAATGCATTGCATTGGTTCTGAACCTCACAGTCCGTGGGATGTCATTGTTGAGCAGCATAGTTGCTGGAGAGATATCCTCGAGGTGCAGCATCAAACACTTTGCAATGAAGGCGATGCGATGTCACTAGGTTGAGCAGCCGGCGGTGCAAAGGCAAAGCGCTGAAGCTGGTCTTCGATGTGGAGACATCATCCTCAGCGGCAGCAATGATACGTTTGCATCAAGGGAGACAGAGGCAGTTCCGATTAGCACAACGACATTGATGCATTGCTTTTTGTTGAAGAGCAGCTGCATAGACCACTTTCAAGGCACAGGACTGAATTAGAACCTCTTGGTAGGGCAGAACTCACAGTTGGCAGAGTCCAGCAGCTGAAGTAGGATGGAAAGAATTATTTGATGGCCCTCAGACTTCCGATTAGGTAGTAAGCCAGTAAGTCCTTGGAGTCATTTAGGTTCTCAGAGGATGTAGAGAGGTAAATCTAGTCCTTCAAACTCAAAGGCAAGAGGCAGCAAGTAGCAGGCCAACAGAGCAGAGAAGTCCAGCAGAGTGGTAATCCCTCCTGGCAGCACAGCAGTGTAGCCCTTCCTAGCAGAATGTCCTCAGATACAGAAGAGTACTGATTTGGTGGGGTTTGGAGTCCAGTACTTATTCTCAGTTGAGCCTTTGGAGTGGGAATGGGAGACTTCAAACAGAGGACTTTGAAGTGCACAAGGACCCTGCCCTTCCTTTACTGGCCCAGACACTCTACAGGGGGTTATGAAGCTTTTTGTGCGAGGACAGGCACATTCCTATTCAGATGCAATTGTCAACACCTCCCTCCCATCAAGCCCAGGAAGACCTTGGCTCCCTTTGTGTGTGACTGTCTAGAGGGATTCCACACCAAGCTGTCACCCACCCCAGATGTGCATTCAGAGACAGACAAAGTCACAGAATAGTTAAGGAAAATGCCAACTTTCTAAAAGTGACATTTTCATACTTACAATTTAAACTCTGATTTCACCATAAGTTTTAATTTTAAATTGTGAGTGCAGAGACACCAAACTCCAAATTTCAATATTTTCCCAATTGGAAATGTCACTTGGAAGCTGAATCAAGGTTATTCCAATGTTAACCTATAGGAGAGATAGGCCTTGAAGTAGTGAACAATGAATCTAGTGGTTTTTCACTACCTGGACTGTTAAACTGAAAAGTACATTTCCAACTTTTTAAATACACTGCAACGTACCTGTAGCGGGTTCTTTATCCCGGGTGGAAGGGATATTGGAAGAAGGCGACAGACGCGTACTCAAGGGGTTAACTAATTTATTTCTGTTTGTTTTTAAGATGAAGTTATCATCTTCTCACAATGTCAGTAATGGTTTAGTCCATCAACGAAAATAAAAAAAAATCCCTTTTTTCTTTCAGGGTTCGGGTAATGGTCCTGGTGTGCTCTGGTCCAACTTGGAGAAGGTTCTGGTCTTCCCGTATGTCAGCGGCCCAGGTTCCCCAGAATAAAGAAGAAAAAAAAGAACAGGTAAGTGGGGACCAAGTAATTATCTATAGTCTTTCAGGTTTTAGTAGGGTGGTGGGGAATGGGTAGGAGTGCAGGTAGGTGAGGGATTACTTTTGTCTTGTGTTTCTCTCCCTGTGCGTTCGTCGAAATACCCTTCTCTTTGGTAGCAGTTATTATTTTAGGGTTGGGTTTCCGTGAGGTTAGAGGGTTTTAATGGTTCCCTTTATACCGTCTCCCCTTCCTTGCAGGACCTCAGCCCTTTTCCCTTAGCCCCCCTTAATCCCAGTAACCACCCTGAGCCCCACTCCCACTTGCGGTACGATCGTACCTGTGGTGGCACGCCCCTCCAGGGACGCGGCCGGCTTTCTGGCAATCTCCCGACTTCACTGGTGTAGGGGCGGGAGGTTCCCTGAGTCTTTCTCCTCTTCGTAGTCGCTCCTCTCCTGCTTTGGGAGCCTCGGTGCTGGTGCGCGCGTTTCGCTGTTCGTCTTCTCCTCGTTGGGCTCCCCGAGCGTTTCTCTCCCTCTCCGTCCTTCGTGCCGTCTTTGTTTTCAATTATTTTCATGACGTACATGGCGTCCGACGTCATGACGTCCAGAGCTTCTCGGGTGCCCCCGGGGTATTCTTTCACAGTTGCCGTATCTTCCTGTGAACCGGCGTCGGGAGGCGTCCGGTTACAGTACCCATGGGACTAGCTAGGGCCTACCTTATGGGTGACTTACGTGTACTAAAATGGATAATTTGGGCCTGGCAAGTGGATGCACTTGTCAGGTTGAAATGGCCTTTACAACTGCACACACAGGCTCTGCAGGGGCAGGACTAAGACATATTTTAAAGTGCTACTGTAGTGGGTCACGCAGTTAGTGTTGCAGGCCCACTAGTAGCATTTAAATTAAATGTCTTCATCCAATATAGTGCACTTACTGGGGATTTACAGGTAAATTAAATATGCAAATTTTGGATAAACCAATATCACCATGATTAATGTATAGGGCACATGCACTTTCGCACATGTTAGCAGTTGTAAAGTGCACTTAATCATTAGGCCAGCAAAACAGGACAGAAGGCAAAATTGCCCATGTACTACATGGGAGCCTACAATCTATGTATAAAATCATGTCTCTAATTTGTTTATTACAGGAGAATTGTGACATCTTTAGTCAATTGTAATAAAGAAGTGACAACCGCTCAACTGTAATAACTTATTATAGTTGAGTTCTGACATCGCAGATCTTGCTGTCAGAGCGAACAGCTAAGGGAAAAGCCAGGACATGGTGAATAGGTAAACCTGTAGTTTAAAAAATTGAAGGACACATGACTATACTTCTTCTGCTCTGTTTTTGTAGATGAACAGTGACAAGCAGAAAGGAGACATTTATGTCAATGTGTTTGTTTTTCCATGGTTATAAGAAACTGGAATCTCTCTGCGTTTTTCTACGCATTCTGAGCCACAGTATTTTTTTAAGATCTCACTTGTATAAATTGATTGTGATACCGTTTTTGCAACAAACATCTATTGGCTTTTTGGTGTATTTAGTTTTGCAGTACAGTTTCTAAAATATTTTTTCATACTTAAAAACATCCTGTCTCATTGATATGAAAGTGCAGCAAACAAAGAATGTAAGTGTTTTTTTGGAAGAGTGATAGCAAGACCAGGAATGGTAAGGAAAAAATGCCTCTCATTATTGTAAGGGTTTTGCAAGTCACCTCAGACTTCCATGACCTTAGACATTATACAGGAATTCAGTATTTGCCCAGTTATTCTATATACTCACAGAACTGCTTGGTGACTTACAGTGTCTTTATAAAGCATAGCAAAGGTAATTTATTGCACACTGTTAGAGATTGGGTGCCTAGTATGCAGGGGTATGCACCCTGTCCAAGTAGGGACCACAATCCTAGTCAGGGTAAGTCAGTTGCACACAACAAATTAAACTGTGCTCACCCTCTGGTGGCTTGGCACAGAATAGGCAGGCTTAATTTATGTGGCACTGTGTAAAGAATTTGTGCAACACTTCAAACAGTAACACAGTGATAACACCATAAAAAGACTCTACACCAAGTTAGAAAAAATAGATTATATTTTTATGAATAAAACACGACCAAAATCACAAAAATCAAACAGGTAGAAGTTGACATATAATTTTTAAAGAATATCTATAATTACAGTGCTTAGAAGCTTAAAGCACCACCAGGGGCTATCAGGTCACACTAAACTGGGGTAAATCCATAAGTTCAGGCCCACTGTGATGGAGCAGGGGCCGGCTATAGGGATCAATCTAGTACATCTGAAAAAGAATCTTGTGGGAAGGGTTGTGTCGATGTCGAAGATTTGTTGTGAGGAGCAGGTGGGACGATGCTAAATTGATGTGTCAGTTGTGAACTGTGCAGTTGGGGATGCATTGTCATTAAGTCAAGCAGTCGACGATGTAATGCCTTCAAACAACAGTGCAATGTCAAATCCTTTACACCGAAGGTGATGCATTGTCATCGAGCCTCACAGTTGGTGATGGGATGTCCTTGAGCAACAGTAGCAGCGATGCATCGGCATTGAAGGGAAATGCATTGGTTCCGAATGGCGCAACAAGGGTGATGCATGAATACTGCTGGTTCCACACAGCAAAACCCACTTCCAAGGGCCGAGGACTGGATTAATACCACTTGGCAAGGAGGACTAACAGTTAGCAAGAGCCCATGTGATGGTATTAAGCTGCTGGAAGTCTTTGATGTGTCTGAAACTTCAAATCCAGAGGGCAAGCAGAAAAGCCTTTGGAGTCATTCTGGGTTCAAGTGGTGGAGGTCCAGTCTTGGTACCCCAGACAGAGAGGGCAACAGGCAGGTAGGCACAGCAGAAAAGCAATCCTTCCAGACCTGCAGTCCAGCACAGTAGCAGTACTTTAAGCAGCACAGCAGCCCTTCTTCTTGGCAGAGTATCCACATGTCCAGAAGTGTACTGATTTGGTAGGGTCAGAGGTCCAGTACTTATACACAGTTGTGCCTTTGAAGTGGGGGGGACTTGAAAGAAGGGTTTTTAAAGTGCATAGAGGTCCTTTCTTCCTACCCTGACTCTAGACTCAATATAGGGGATTAACCATTCCTTTGTCTGGGAGAAGGACACTGCTTATTCAAGTGTAAGTGTCAGCTCCTCCTTCTCATCCTGACCAGGGTGACCGATCATTATGCAGATGGCCTCTCATCACACCTACTCTTCCTTTGGATGAAGGTGCTTAGAGGGACGGCAGGAAGCCAGCTGTTACCCAACCCCAGACGTGTATTGGAGACTATAGGCTCCCAGAGCTAAGAGCAGGAAAATGCCAACTTTATAAAAGTTGCATTTTCAAAAGTGTAATAATAAATTCAACTTTATCATTAAAGAGGATTTGTCATTATAATCCCATAGGTACTAAACATGATACAGCTGCTCCTTCTCAATTAGAAATTACAGTTTATTAAATGTAATAAGAATTCCCAATGTTAACCAATGAAAGGGATAGGCGAATATGGGAGTTTTTCACTCATAGGACATGTAAAATTCAAATAAACATGTCCTACCGTTCAGTTAGATGGCATGGCACATGTCCGATCTTTTAGTTACATGGCACCCTGTCCTATGGGCTACCTAGGGCCTACCATGGGGGTGACGTTTATTTAATAAAATGGAAGTTTAAGTCCTGACAAGAGGTTTTAAATGCCAAGTTGATATGAAGGTGTAAACTTACCACAAAGACTCTGCAATGGCAGGCCTGAGTCATGTTTAAGGTCTACTTCATTGGATGGCGCAAGTAGAGCTACAGTCCCACCAGTAGCATTTAATTTACAGGCCTTGGGTGCATATACTGCACTGTACTAGTGACTTACAGGTAATTTAAATGTGTCAATTTTAGATCATCAGTCAAACCATGTTTTAGGGGAGAAGCACATGCACAGTGGTAAAGTGCTCAGAGTCCTAAGGCCAACACAGAGAATCAGCAAAAATATGAGGCAAGCAGGCATACAGTTTAGGAGAAGGCCACACTAAGGCGGAAATGTCTGACACACACTTTACAGTTATATTAAAGCAATTCTTGTGGAATTATACACCATGAAAGAGGACTTGACTGAATGTTCTCCAAAAGAAAGATTAAACTGCATGAGTCATCGTGGTGCTAAAACTGAAGAGTTTTTATATTTTTATAAACTTACAAGGATGCCTTCACTATACAAAGATATTGGCCCTCATTACGAGGCTGGCAGTCATGAGACCGCAGCCTTGCCGTGGCATTCCTTCCACTGCGGAGCGGGCGGTAAGGACCGCCACATTACGAGTTGTGGGGCTTGGCAGACGCCAAGCCTCCACAACTCTGCCTAGCCCGCCAGCTGCAAACCACCAGGCTTTCTGTGGAGGTCACCCCGCCACAAAAACTCTGGTGGTCACACACCCGGCGACAGGAAGCTCCATGCCTGTCACCAGCACACACATGCATACATGTCCCCACACATGTACGTATATCCCCCCACCTGTCCACACACTCACAAACACCCCCCACCCCTTCACGCAGGCATGCATTCACCTGCACACCCATTCAGCATACGTATACATCCACACAGACACCCCCACTCACGTGCAATCATCCCCACACATACCCCATATACGCACACATACACGCACATACACATTCACATTCACTTGCATACACGCACACATTTACTACCCCGTTCCCATTCTACAGACACGCACACACGCACCCACACACACAGGCACCCACTTACCTTCTCCATCGAAGAGGACGTCTGGGTGGGGATGGGCCCTGGCGGTCTTGCTTCGCCAGCACCACCACGCCAGCAGGACGCTACCAAGCTGTACTACAGCTTGTAATACGGAAGGCAGAGTCCTGCTGCTGTGGCGGTGCTGGCGATGCACCTGCCACTTCGTAGTTGGAGTTTCGCCCAGAAATGGGCGGAAGTCTTCCAAGGACTTCTAATATGTCGGTCAAAATACCATCAGCACTGTCTGCAGCGGCTTCGGGGGTCCTGGAAAAGGACCGCCGAAGTCGTAATGAGGCCCATTGTTTGCATTTTTCATACCACCCAAGATCACAAATTTATATTTTCGAATATTCATAATACACTCCTTTTCTTTATCAGTACTGTTAAATAAACGTTTCCAGATCATATAGTACATTTCAAGCCTAAATAAGAATGCTGTCTTTCACCATAGGTTTACATGGATGCAAATCTAATCTCTTAATCCAATGTCCTCTTTCATTCTTGTTCACATATTTCCTTCCTCTTTTCCCTAATTTCATTCAACCGGTACTTGTGGATAACTCCTTCTCTTTTCCTTGTAGATCACCGAGATGCCATGGTTTCAACAGCTTGTTTTAGCAGATATTCTAGGGATGCTGACCTTGTTAAAGGTGTCACTACATTCTGACATTAAGCTTTCTAGGTTTTATACTTCATTTTAAGGGGGCAGATATTGAATCACCCAAGATTGTGGGTTTATTCACTCCAGCTGATGCTGTAATAATTTATGAATAGGGTTCGGAATATGTTCATATGTTCCAATACTATCTTTTAGTGGACACATTTGGTTACTTCTGAATGTGTCTGATGTTTCAGCATCTCAAAAACTCTATTTAGTGAGAGGTAAGTGTAGGCAAAATAGTTTACAAAAATGAAGAATGTGCGAAATTTATGAGAAACCTTGCCTTCCGACATCTGGGTAGTCCACTATAAACGCACCTTCGAATGCCATTATAGCCTAGGCAGTTGCAGGCAAATCCAAACATGTTTAACCTATCCAAATGGCTCAAACAATTCCCAGTTTGGCTGGAGTGTACCACCAAAGCCTCTGAAATGTAGACCTTGTGGTGTTGGGTCTAGAAATATTTGTCATTGGATAGGCATAGGTCTATAGCTCCTCCTCACGTATGTGTTCATGGATATTTCTTAGAAGAGGCAAAACATTGTCAAATTTTGCTCCACTCTCCAGACATATGGGCTGTCTTACACCCATCACTACATGTACAGTGACAATTAAGTGGGCCATGCCTGAGGAGTCCTAAAAATTCTTAGGTATTGTTTAATTCAGAGTCATAAATACATTTTACTCATCTAAAGTGAAGATGTAAACTGATGTTTATGCTGCATTTTACTTCATCAGTCTTCAAGAAATCTTTTCTTCACTAGTGCAGTACTACAGAGAAAACAGACTTACTTCGTAAATTAAAAGTAGACAATGGTTCCTGAACTCAGGTTAATACAGCCTAAATATACTCAAACAATTGACGTCAACATGGGATAGTTGACCACCCATTAATTAGACACCTCAAGCAGGAGACCAGGCCACAGAATTAGGGTGTGATTTATTAGTGCTTGCTAACAGAGGCAAAAAGCTGTGATATTTTGTGATGGATTATTAAAATGCACAAACATCCTGAGGTAATCGACCTGTACACAAAAGAATACACTGGATTGAAAAGCTCACCTGGGCCTTGGTGGTTGGCCTGCTACCCGATCAAGGATCGGCGGTCATGACATCCTCAGTTCTTGGAGACACCACTTGCCATATTTCTAAATTAACACCTGCCTTGCTGGAATCTTGTTGCTGTGAAGGGTCCTTTCACCTTAGTGGCTCCCTTCACAGCAGCAAAATTTGCTGAGCGGGTGCCAAGTAAATGGTCACAAGGGACCTTATTTCCGCAGCATTTATGGCTTAGATTGTAGGGGACATTTCACATTTCCCCCACCTGTGTAAGCAATACCTTGAATGGTGGAAATGGGCTCAGAAAATGTGTGACAATTGTCCAAACCACAATATGATAGGATTGCTGTCACTTTGACCCAATGGCCCTGTGGCAGACTGATGGATGGGCAAGGGCCTGGATTACAACCTGAAGACTTTGTGTCACTGCCTACGGTAATGCAGCATATTCCCATAGTCTAAAGGAAGTGGATGAACTGAGGGTTTGGCATGGTCTGAAGGCCTCCAGTTTACAGCGTTCCCCTCACTCCTTCAAACTTCATATAATATCCTACATCTGCTGATTTCTTTGTCCGATATCACCATTTCTGTCATGAATGTCAAGTGTGACATGCTCATGAGGCACCAAGTTGATTGAGAGATGCATTCTACCACAGAAAAGAACATTCACTTTTAGTTAGATACACTCGCTCACAAACACACTCACGCTTGCACTCAGTCTCACACACATTCTCATGTATTCCCATATTCCAGTGCTTAATTTGTAAATAAAAATGTGCCGGTGCCCAAAGCCGTCCTCTTAATCAAATGGCTGCTGCAATTAACTGTGGGAACACGGAATACTGAGGTGACATAATCCTGAAGCCATCTTGGACCTCTTTAATCCATTTGCAACCACTCCCTGTGCCTTCAGCTCACTTTTTCAGCTTTCTACTTTCACCCTCTATGACACTTTTTCACTTTTACCTTCCTCCGTCTTTCCCATATGTGTCTTTTGCTCGCAGCAAATGCTTGAGGCAGAAGAATAAGCGCCAGCCCTCAAAAATAAGTGCCAGTGCTCAGCACCGGAAACAACAAGCACAAATTAAGCACTGCCATATACTCACTCTTGCACAAATGCACATGGTAACAACCTAATAATTATTATTTAGTTACCATGACTTTGCTGGGAACCTCCATTGAAGCAGCAGGGCAGGCTCCAGTGCTGGATGTATGATCCAGCCAGATTTAGTACAAATGAGGGGTCCAACAGGGCACCAGGAACACAAGGACGATGTGTCTTAATAAGTCCTCTCCTATCTTCTGATAGTGTTTGGACACAATATCTAAAACATATTGTGAAACTAAAATGTTGAATCAAGAACATTACAATGTCAAAAATATTGTGGACAGAACTATCAAAGGCACAAATATTGTTTTAAGTGTTATTTTAAATATTGTTGTAAAAAATATTGTTTTCAAAATTATGGTTGTATATGATATTGTTCTTAATGTTATTTTATAATTTTTTATTATATACTTAGTTTTGTGTTTCAATTTATTTTAAACTTTTCATTTCTAATTTAGTGCATTTGTCAACAATTATAATTATTTTGAAATCATAAATTAGACAAATGTTGTCGTTTTATCATGTTACAGGAGCAGGAAGTTGAGTCGAAGGACAAAAAGGATGGGGGGATTATAAAGTATGTTTGCATTATTTTTTATTTCGGTATATGAGGTATATTATGAATTTATTATAATGTAATTTGTAATTTTAAATGAAATATTTTATATTATGAGAAAACATTTTCTGAAATATTTACAATATTTTTCCTTTATTTAAAATTAATTTTGTTCCCTTACATTGATGTTTTTCTTATTTTTGCAATATTTATGTTATTGTGTTTAAAGAATTCACATACAATTTAGCAAAACGTATTAGGAATTATTTTTTAAATAATGTATTGTGAGAAAACTTTGAAATCAAATTTTCAAATGTTCAGTTGTAAAAACAAATGCTTCAGTGCGAATTGTTTTATATTCCTTGATCGAAATGTTATTTTGTAATGTGGTAATTGATATTATTTAAAATGGTTTACATTTTTATATTTATTTATAATTTTGCAAAAAAATACATTATTCCAATGCATTATTTAGGTTGAGAAATATTGGGTGTGGCTACATTACAATGTATTATATTATACTGTATTACATTGTATCAATTAGTAATATACAGCTTTTACATTATCATGTTTAAATATTTTTTATATTTGATTAAAAGGATAAATTATATGCATTCATGATTTTTATTGCTTAAAAGTTTGGTGTAGAAAAATAATAATTTTGGTCCCACAAACCCATAACACATGTAGGAATGAGCTACTCCTACACAGGTTATGCAAAACTGTAAGCTTGCTGCAATCTTTTGTACTGTTTTGGGTCAAGGAAGCAAGGTAAGTGATTCAATTTAATGAGAAAGTCAGGGTCAATCCAAGAAAAATATATGCTTTCTAACCGTAAGTGATACCAAGAACTAAACACGTCTTTTCTTACCAAATAAAACATGTTTAGAAGAGGTTATTCGTGAGATAGTAGGTATTATTAAAAGTCACCACACCATTTATCAACTATTAAAGCTCTGATGCGTTGTTAATTTTGACAAAATCAGCAGCCTATTTAGTAATGATAGCAGAAGGTCATCTAAATTATCCAGCTGTGAGGAAGGCATAGATTTACAAATATCTCACACAACGCAGAGCAGCAACAAGAGTTGCTGCACTGCATTGTGAGATAGAGAGAGAGAAGGACAGTGTTATATATTTTATTATATATATCATTTTCCTGCTAACTTCCTAGCACTGGCACATATTCTGCCTGCCTAGCATCATAGTGCAAACATGTCTGAATTATGTCTGACAGAGGTTTTGTAATGGAAGTGTACTCAATACTTTTCTCTCTTTGGATGTGTGCTCCACAGTGCAGCACACATGTAGGAATGGACATCTATGAAGAAATAAAAGCATGTCTCCAAGTTAACACCAATGGTAAAGAGACATTGGGGGTAATATTGACCCTGGCGTTAAAAACCGCCTACCGGAGCAGCGATGGCCGTCAAAAGACAGTCTCGGCGTTTATCAGCCATCTGCCAGATTATGACCACAGCCAGATTTCCGCCAGAAGGATGGCGGAAATCCAGCTTTGGCCATGCCGGCGGATGGCAGTAAGGTGACGCTGCTGTCAGCAGCAGCGTCACGCCAGTAGACCGCCGCAGACCGTATTATGACTCATGATACAGCCTGGTGGTGTTCTGCTGGCGGACGCTGCTGCTGACAGCAGCGCCCGTCCCGTCTCTTACCAGAGGACCCCCAGACAACAGGTAAGTCAGGTGCTCTGACGAGGGGGGGTGTGGTGTGGTGTGTGTGGGTGTGTGTGTGTGTGTATGTCTGTACGTGCGTGCATGCGGGTGTGTACTCCGTGTTGTATGTGTGGGCATGTATGGATGTGTGAGTGTATCTATGTTGTGTTGTGTGAATGCGTGTGTGCTTTTATGTATGTAAGTGTGTGTGGATGTGTGTGTGAATGGATGTATGCATGCGTGTATGAATGTGGGAATGAGTGCATGTATGCGTGTGTTCGTGTGTGAATGAAGGTGCGTGTATCAAGGGAGGTCTGGAGAGGAAGGGGGGGGAGACCTCTATCAGTGGCAGGGAAGGGATTCCCTGTCACTGATAGTGCCTACCACCATGGTTTTTGTGGCGGTAAGGATGTCACGAAAACCATGGCGGTAGGTGGGGTCATAATCCAGCAAGCGGGCAAGTGACAGCTGCCGGGCTGGAGAGTGAAGTCTCCAGCCCGGCGGTCATTACCGACATGGTGGTTGCGGTGGTACATTGGCAGTTTGGTTTTAGCCAAACCGCCAATGTCTTAATATGGAGAAAAGTACTGCCAGCCTGTTGACACTACTTTCCTCCATATTAACGCTGACCGCGGGGTCATAATGACCCCCATTATTTTTTGGCATAAAATCTTGTCTACTGCTGTTAGTAGATAGATGAATGCATCAAACCCCATGGGTGGTTGTATGGGGATGCCAATGTACCCCTCATGGAAAGTCCCCCTGGTTTAAAGAAGGGCAAAGCTGTGCAATGTGCTGCTTTGTGCTACTTTGAGTCAAATTTCCAGATCAAATGACATTTGAGGGGTCAGAGCACATGCACTGGGGTCTCAAGAGCAGTGTCCCAGTGCAGAAAGTCAAAAACCCAGCAGCATCAGTCCAAAAATATTGAGTGTATTTATGAAAAAAGAATAACTCTCTCACAATTCACGTTATATGTGACTGAACATGTAATTAAACAATACCTCAGTCGTTAATACCTCGTCAAATATAGCAACATTATTCCCTCCAAAATTATGCTAAACACAAAACTGCTTATGCAAAATGACTGATTTACTTGAGTTCTCTTTTCTAAACTTTTGGAATACTTAACTGTATTTCTATGATGCATGAAATTCATCAGCTAGAATTTCCATGCACCATAGATATGCCCTTCAAGACAGAATGTGGGGTCAGATGTACAAAGAATGCGTTTGGTAAAAGTGGTCACAATTTGCAAACAGATTTTCAAATAATGCATTGGTATTTTGCGAACAATCCTTGGGCTAATAGATTGGTTCACTTAATAACAGATTGTAGTGGGTGGTAATTTGACCTACCTCATGAATATTAATGTGATAGGTTACATTTTTTTTATCCACTACCTTTTGCTGTGTCTCTGGGATCATGGCCTGCTGGGGTGAGAAGACCACCATATATGGAATATCTTTTAAAGAAACAATCATTTTTAATACAGCTTAAACACAACACGACAGACTGCTTTTTGGACCCTGAGGACTCCCTAGTTGTCGGAGCTGGGAGGAGCTGCTGGACCCGGAAAGCTTGTCTAGCGCATTCACTTCTCCCGCTGCGCGGGACACGACAGACGGCTTTTGGACCCTGGTGACTTCCTAGTTGTTGGAGCTGGGAGTAGCTGCCGGCCCTGGAAAGCGCGTATAGCGCATTCACTTCTTCCGCTGCGTGGGATGCGCGCGGGCCGCACCCGGGCCAAGGGCAGGCCCGTCTCGCACCCGTCATCGACTGTCAGAGGCTGGGCTGGGCCACGCCCCTTTCATCTTTCTGTGGATAGTGAGTTTATGTCTATTATTACATTTTACCAGCGCCTGGAGATCCTTTGTTTGAGTGACTGTGTTTTAATCTGTGACTTTTGTTGCCTCATTTAGTGAGGTGCCACCGTCTGCATAATGGGCAGGAAAAAGGGCCAGTTAACTGGAGCTATAAGGGTAGCGTAAACACCACACTGGACTCCTTTCTCGCTAGAGCTGTTGGGGTTGTGACCAAGGAAATTGATCTGGCGGAGAGGAGGCTATCCATGGAGATGGAGGACTGACGTCATGTCTCAGTAATTAGTGAACCCACAGAGGGCTTGGATGAGGAGGTGGCCCATCCTGGGGGAGACCAATGTGTTGTTTCTGAGCCCAACCATGCTGAGAAAAGGGGATTTTGGTGGCTCAGGGCCTTTGAGAAGAAGTAAAAGGCTCTTGATGTCCTCTCACCCGGCTTGCTCCTTGGACAAGTGCAGTCCTCCCCTGAGGAAGAAAAAGATACTAAAGAAAACGGTGGCCCATCCTGGGGGAGACCAATGTGTTGTTTCTGAACCCAACCATGCTGAGAAAAGGGGATTTTGGTGGCCCAGGGCCTTCGAGAAGAAGTAAAAGGCTCTTGTTGTCCTCTCCCCCGGCTTGCCCCTTGGACAAGTGCAGTCCTCCCCCGAGGAAGAAAAAGATACTAAAGAAAACGGTGCCCAAAATGAAAACATCTCTTTTGGAAATTTCTAAGGGGCTGTATAGTGGCCCTGAACCTTACCAGTTTATGGGGTGAGATGCAACCAATTTATTATTAAAATTTAAGGAGATGATTGAGGGTATTCTGTCTCCTGTTATGGCGTAACTATTGGCTATAGAAAAAGCAGTTTCTCAGCTATGTGAGTAAGGAAGCCAAGGGAGCCAATTTATGGGTGGACGTGAGGCCCTGAGCTGTTTGTTTCAACCAAGTGAGGAGGCGATTTTGCAGGAGGAAGCTGCTGGCTCCTCCGGGAAAATGCCTCAGCAACTGGATAATCCTGCAAATTTTCAGTGCCAAGGAGCTTGTGCTCAGACTGCGTTGGATTCAGCTTACGCCCTACCAATGGGTGGGAGGGCTGTGATTGGATCCAGCAGTAGCAGGCAACCTGACTATGAATCCGTGGCAGTTGGGGGGGTTTGCCAACAGTTGGATGGAAAGTATAATCAAAACCCGCAGAATAAAAGGTCTTCGTTGGTCTGTCTGGAACTCCCCCCCGGCATTTGCCCCTTATGTGGTGGTGTTGACGAATGTCCCTGCTTTGGCCCCTGGGGTTAATGAATCTATGGGCCAATTAAAAAATAAGACAGGCTATTGGCTGAGTAAAAATTGTGATTTTTCATGTAAGGATCTCAAGGACGTTTTGTTTGTTAGAATTGACTGGGTTGGACCCAAAAAAAGGAGGGGAATGAGGATTGTGTTATTATGAATGTCAGATATCCTGGCCTGGCACAACGTCTTTTATCCACATATAGCCCAGCTTTTTCAAGAGTAGGAACAATTGGTATGGCCCCCCTGGGTTACTTCTATAATCATATGTGACTGGGTGCTGAGTTCTCTTCTGAATTTGGCAGGAAGCTCCCCCTAGGCCAGAATGCCCTGCGGCCAACCAGCAGGAGAGCTGATAACAATAGAAACTTTGATTTGGAAGGGGTGGACTGACAATGCACCAAGATTTTGATTGCGCTGGAGGCGGTGATTCCGCAGTGTGGTCTCCTCTCATGGAATATTGCGGGGTATGATGCCAAGTTATCTGACCAGGCTTGGGTTAGGTGTCTGGCTAATTACAATATTATTATGGTCCAGGAAACCTGGTCATATGGGCTGGCTGCTTGGGATGAGTATGATAGATTTGCAATACCAGCTGTGCAGTCCCTTGGATGCCCCTCAAAAGGTGGCCTGGTTACCCTAATCCGCTTCTCTAAGATAGTGGGTGCATTTCAAATTAACTGTAACCACCAGGGTATATTGCCTGTATGGGTAATTTTTCCTAACAACTTTAATGTTTTTATAATGCTGTCTGGGATGTGGGGTGTCAAAGTGGGGCCCTCTTCTCTGTTCTTCAGGTGTTGAAGTAGAGAATGGAAGGGTGGGGCTGGAATTCTATGCCATTGTGTCAGGAGATTTTAATGCTAAGTTGGGACGTCTTAGTACAGTGGTAAATCCCTTCGAGTGTGACTGTGAGGATTACTCAGTGGATGATGTTCAGGATTCTAGAGGCAGGGTTCTGATTAAGGAACTTAGGAAGATGGGCCTTCTGAATTTCTGTGACATTGAAGTAGTAAATATTTATCAGCTCCCAACTTTTGTGGGTAGAGGGTCTGGCACCACAATTGATTATATTTTTGTGTCTCCACTACTTAAAGATCTGATGATTGGAGGAGAGGTGCTTGGGTAGTGTATAAGTGATCATAATCCCCTTACAGTTTGCTTTAAACTCCCAGGGGCTTTATGTAAATCGGGACGGGGTGGGCCCACATCAGTGAAGATAAGAGACCAGGGCAGGTGACTTGGCTGGAAACAGGTAGATTTCCCAACAAGTTGTAGAGAGGGGGGTGGGGGACAACCTATTTTTGGTCACGGAAATACTTTTGAGAGAGACTCCTAGTCCTAAGGAAGTTATGGATGCAATAACTGAAATAAACATAGCAGTTATAGATTGTTTATTTTCAATAGGCAGTCGCCCCAGCAAGCGCAGATGTGGGTGGTTTGATAAGGCCTGTTACGATGCTAGGGCCTTAAGGAAAATGGCCCTTAAGGAATACCCCAGAGATAGGACCCCTGTGGCAGAAGCAAGGATTAAGTACAAAAGGGCTTTGAGGGAGAGTAAGATAAAATATAAAGAAAAAGCGTGAGAGGAGTTGGAGCGTGCTACAGTCCTGAAGGATCCTGGTTTGTTCTGGAAGGTGGTAAATAGAGGTTGTTTTGCGACAGAAACATCTGAGGGCCTGGGCTGTAATATTGCCCCGGAGGCCGGGGTAAATTATTTTTGCAGAATTTTTTAGGGAATCCCCCTAAGAAATAACTGGGAAAATGAGTATGATGTGGTTCCCAATTTAACTATCAGGTTTTCGCTTCAGGAGGTTATTGATGCACTCCAGGGTAGTGCTAGTAATAAAGCCCCGGGCCCGGACTCAATCCCCATGGATTTGTATAAATCCTGTCCCCAGTTATGGGCACCTAGGGAGTTATTACAACTTTGGAGGAGGTGTTAATCCGTCCCAAAAGTGACGGTAAAGTGACGGATATACCACCAGCCGTATTACGAGTCCATTATATCCTATGGAACTCGTAATATGGCTGGTGGTATATCCGTCACTTAACCGTCACTTAACCGTCACTTTTGGGACGGATTAACACCTCCTCCGAGTTGTAATAACCCCCCTATTAGTTTAAATGTTCTTAATGCGGCAGTCACTGTGGGAATTCCTGCCTCCTGGAGAATGGCCTGTATTATCCCAGTTTTTAAAAAGGGGGATCGGAATGATCCTAAGTCTTATTGCCCCATTTCCCTCCTTGACTCTTCTGCAAAGATTCTGGGACGGATCATCTTAAGGCGTATTGAGGCCTGGATAGTAGAAAATGAAATTTTGAGCCGGGACCAGTACGGATTCAGGGAAGGTCTTGGCACGCGTGAACAGTGCCTTAACCTATTGTTGATGATTGGAAAATATACGCAAGCTAGGAAGGGCACCCTCTACCTTGCCTTTATGGACCTTAGTTGTGCCTTTGACAAGGTAAATCAGTCTATACTGTGGGAGAGGCTAACTCAGTCAGGGATGGATCCTAACATTGTAGAGTTGCTCTGGTATCTCCAGTCAGGTACGGCTGCAAATGTGAGGGTGGGGATAAACGGGGAATGTTCAGAGACTTTTAAGCTCACAAGGGACATCTGCCAGGGGTGTGTTTTATACAAATGGGTTGTCGGATTTTCTGATGGAACACTGTAGGGATGTCCCTGAGGTGAATGGCATGAATGTCCCTGTGTTGACGTACGCGGATGCTGTGGTCCTTATGGCCCGCACTATGAATGGCCTTCGTTGAGCAGTTAGAGCTTATGCCTCTTTCATGTCAGTCTTGGGCATAGAGATTAACTATAAGAAATCACACTTTATGGTATGTGGTAGACCCTTGGGTAGGGTGGGGGAGCTAAAGGTTGAAGATCAAATTATTAGCAGGGTTCATGAATTCCCATATTTAGGGGTCATTTTTGACGACAAAGGTTCATGGAAAACCTGTATTGCCAGAAGGTGTATGCTTTTCCAATCCACAGTTGGTGGTACATTTGATTTTGCTGTAAGAGTAGGAAGTAAACCTATTAAGCCTTTGCTTGAAATCTACAGGCGGAAATGTCTCCCTGTCCTGCTGTATGGTGCAGCACTCTGGGGGTATATGGATATTCGATCCCCTATTGTAGAAGAAATTCATTTCTGTAGAAGGCTATTGGGAGTTGGCTAAAATACTTCTGGTTTTTGCCTTCATCTGGAACTAGATCTTGAGTTTGTACAAGACACTATTCAGTTGGCTCCCTTCTTGCTATGGATCTCGATCTGGAGTAATGAACGTGCCACTTTCAGTAGAGAGATTTTAAGGGATTGTTTGGCCTGTGACAATGTAAAGAATATTCCCTGACTGACGTATATAAGAAAGGCGGCTCGCGATTTGGGACGGGCTGATTTGTTTGACACTCCTGAGGGTCTGACCAGCCGTGACAAAAATTGGGTAAAAGATAATTTCTTGAGAAACCGTGGGGCCAAAAGAGAGGGGAGGCTTTAGGGAAAAAATAGATCAGGGATTTTATTACGTTAAAGATGGGGGCGGGCCCTGAGCCTTATCACTTAGAGATAAATGATGTGAGGGAATGGTCTCTTATTACTCGATTTCATTTGGGGATCATTAGAAGTAATCTTTGTTTCCCGTTAGGCCAGTATGGTGAAAAATCTATTAGACCTTGTCCCTGTGATGGGGTGTCCCTCCAGACCGTGTCCCATTTTACGTTATTTTGTGTTTTTTAAGCACCTTTTAGAAGTCGTTTTTTATTACCTGTGTTGAGGCCCAAGGGTTTTGTGCAATATCATCCTGCTTTTATGTGGCTGCAAATGGCTTTTAGATGCATTGGGGTGGAGGGGATTGAGATTGTTCTTGAGGGGAGCTATCACTTGGCGAAGCAATTTAGAGTATTTTTAAGAATTTCCTATATTCCTATCTTTAACAATAAGGTTTTATTTGTTTTTTATTTAATGGATATTTTTATATATTGTTTTAATGTTATTTTAGCTTATATATTGTTGTTTACTTGTTGTAAGGGTTGAATTATTTCATACCGAATAAAGTCTTTCTTTCTACCAATCATTTTTAATACAGCTTATTATGTTAAAAAATTAAATGATTCACTAACATTTTTTAAGATTAAGAGGTGGTCTCAAGTACCACTGACTACTTCTAAAAAATGTTTTTTAATCAAGATTCACAAAAGTCCTTTTCCCATTTGCAAACGACTTAAAGCCACTTTTGAGATGTCAGTAAAATATTTGTGCTTTGATCCCAGTGATGCAGCGAAAGGTAGTAGGTCAAATATTGCAACGTACTCCATTAATATTCATGAGGTAGGTTGACTTTGGAAATAAATCAGTATTTGGAAGGGATGCCTAAACGCAACTCTTTCAAATAGAGATTTGGTATGGTGTCATAAACCCATTTAATAATTCAGACTTTTTTTTTTCCTGAATCTAAACGGGCTTAGTACATTTGAATATGTGTAATAGCATTCACAAACGCTCTGATTTACTGAATGAGACGGTTTGTGATCACTAAGTCCCTTTATACATGTGGCCCAAGACAACAAAACCCTGTAGCTGAAAATGTGCAGAAAATGTCTCTAAAGGTAGAAGTCCTTAGCTGAACAAAATGTGTTTAGAATTAGGACTCATTACGACTTTGGTAGAAGGAATGATCTGACCACCACAGCCGTGGGGTGGGCCTGACCCCAGTCATATTACAATGTTTCCACCGCCTGTCTGCAGTGTTTGATGTTAAAACTATTAAAAGAATGCTTATATTGAGGGTGTCAAGCACGCCCATAATCTTATATGAAAGGAAAAAAAAATTCTTATATAAGGTATCTAAGCAGTAGGAATCTCAGATATTCCCTTCTTAAAAACGGATGCAAAGTTTGTGCTAGAGGATTGAAGGATGCTCCCAATGTGCGTAATACATAGGTGCAGTCACATAAAGTCTCCTCTTCATTAAGGGAGTTACTCGAGATTTGAGTTTTTAGCTGAGAATAACTATCTGCTGTTAGAAACCGGGTTTCTGGTTGTCAGAGGTAAGCACCCTGTCAAAGTAAGAATGACAACCCAGTCATGGTAAGTCACAAACGCACCCCAAATTAACTAGACATTAGTGGAACTCAAGGAGTATCACTCCACAGAACTCTGCAGAGTTCCAGAAAAACTCAGTGAGATTCCACAGAGTTCAGCAAGCAGACAGAAATGGGCATATTGTACTGCTTGTACTGATTTTTAGCTCTGATAAAATCATCATAAATGGCACCATGGGGCAAGCCAGAGGGTGCTGCTTCTTTCTGCTGCTAGAGTAGATTTTCTACATGAGCAGCAGCTTTCTCAATGCTAACTCAATGCTAACATTCACAACCTGCCATGATCACTATGTTAAGAAACGCACCAGGAGGCATTCTGGGACCTGAAAAGCATTAATTCTCACTTGTGCTTGCCAAATTAATGTTGGTTAACCACGCAGGAGAAAAACCTAGTAGAATTTTGGTAGAACTCTGTGCTCCAATTGGTGGGGCAAAACTTTGTGAACTCTGCTAGCATGGTGGAATTTTTTGCCCATCCTTGAAATTAATCTGTGCCTACCCCCGGTAGCTTGGCACAGAGCAGACAGGCTTTCCTTCAGCGATAATATGTAATGTATTTGTACAACTCTTCAAACAGTAAAACAGTGAAAGCACCACACAAAAAGATACCACACCTGATTAGAAAAATAGAACTTGATTTAATAAATAAAACAAGAACAAAATGACAAAAAATCCAGTTAGTAGATCTTGACTCATACATTACTGCAGAAAAGTGCTTAAAAGCAAGAATTACCAACCAAGGCTATCTGGAAGTGCCAGACAGGTATAAAGTACAAAATTCAGGTTGACTGCTATGGAGCACGGGCTGGCTACAGGACCCAGTACGGCATGCTGAACAAAAGCACCTTAATCCTGGATGTGTTCATGTCGAGGATGAAGAAAGCAGGCTGAAGTGATGCATCAGTGTCAATCCCTGCAGTGGAGGTGATGCGTCGATCTTTCCCATGCAGTAGCGAAGATGCGCCAATTTTCTCTTTCCAACGATGGTGCTTGGTGCCTGAGGTATGGGTGTTCTGAAGGTGATGCGTCAAGGTTGATCCACGCTGGAGAGGCAATGTGTCTACTACGACCCACACAATAGGGCAGATGTGTTGGTTCAATCAATGCAGCAGGGGCGAGGTTCCAATTCTAATCTGTGCAGCAGCGATGCATCGTTTCAGCTGCAGAAAATATATGTAGTGCACATCCAGGGACGCAGGACTGGGGTGGCACCACTTGGCAGGACAGACTCACAACAGATGGCAGAGTCCAGGTGTAGATGATTTGGAATCTTTGATGTCCCTGAGACTTCAGAAAACAGGAGAAAAGTCAGCTGCCCCTTGGACTCACTCTTGGTTCTGTGTTTAAGTGAAGTGGGTTCAGTCTGTCTCACCCAGACAAGGAGGGCAGCGGGCCGTAGGTCAGCACAGAAGGAAAGCAGTTCCTCCTGAGAAGCAGTCCAGCAGAATGGCAGAAATTTGGCAGCACAGCAGCCATTCTTCCTGGTAGTATATCCACAGTCCAGGAGTGTAGGTAGGGTCTGAGGTCCTGTTCTTATATCCAGTGGTGCCTTTGAAATGGGGGGGACACTAAAAAGAGGCCTTGGAAGTACACGGAGGTCCTTTCTTCCTGCCCTGGCTCTAGAATCCCTTCAGAGGGTATGCACCCCTTTGTGTGGTGATAAGCCACAGCCTATTTAGGTATAAATGTGACACTGGAGTTAGCTTGTCCTCCCTCCCATCCAGTCCTGATGCCCCATCAAGATCCATCAAGCCACAGCCAAGCTTCCATTATGTGTGGCTCTTTAGAGGAAATAAACAAAGCACAGATTTCACCCACCCCAGACAAGTGATCAGAGACAGGCAGCAGGCACCAAAAGTAAGAAACTGCCAACTTTCTGAAAGAGGCATTTTCAGAATTACAATTTAAAATCCGACTTCTTCATACGATATGATTTTTAATTGTGATTTCAGAAACGCCAAACTCAAAAACTTATCTCTTTCAGATTGTGAATTACATCTATAAAATGTAATACAATAATCCCAAATGTAACCTGTGGTTAAGGAAAGACTTTATAAAAGTGCCATTTTCAGTACTGTACTTTAAAATCCAACTTCACCATAAGTTAGAATGTGTCATTACAATTTCAAAGACACCAAATATGAGAAGCTTACCTCTTCTCATTTGGAAATTCCGGTCACAAAATGTAATAAGTTAACTCCAATGTTATCCTGTGGAAGAGGTAGTCTTTGCAGTAGTGAAAAGTTAATTGAGATGTTTTTCACTTACAGGACTTTCAGGACTTAAAAGTGCATGTCCAACTTCCTAAATACACTGCATCCTACCCACAGGCTGTTAGTTCCTATCCTGAGGAGTTAAAAAGGAAGGGTTGGGCTTGATAAAAGGGTTATTTTGCCAAGTCAATAAGGCAGTTTAAACTGCATTCAGAAGCTGTGCAATGGCAGGTCTAAGACATGTTTAAGGGGTTACGTAAGTGTGTGGCACAACCAGTGCTTCAGACCCACTAGTAGTGTTTAATTTACAGGCCCTGAGAACACGTAGATTCATTAGGGACTTATAAGTAACTTAAACATGCCAATTGGGTACAAGCTATGGTTTAGGGAGAAAGCACAAACACCTTAATACTGGTTATCAGTTGTAAACTGCATAAAGTCCTAAGGCCAACAAAAACAAATTCAGCAAAAAGAAAAACAGAGGTAAAAGGTTTGGGTGTGTCCCTGCAGAGAGATCCATTTCCAACATCTGATAATATAGATTTACTCAGCTATGTCTGTGTGCTTGCATTGGCTATTTGCTTCAGTTTGTGAATTTATATGATGTGAATTCTGGTCTATCATATTACTTACAACAATGCTATGTGCTTTGTTTGTATTTGCATCAAGCATATGTGATGTCGAAACCTAGTCACGTAAATTATCTACATGATTAGATGTCTGCATCGTACTGCTTAGTGTAATAATCTGATATGAGGGTATTAGTGCTTGATACAATGGACTCAACAGCACCATTGTACTTATGAATATCTCATCAATCTAGATTGCTTTTTACGATTTCTAACTGAACTCAAGGGTTCTTTTGTAGATATGGTATTGCAGCTAATAATGGCCTCACTAGTGCTACAACATTATACTTTGCTGACCATGGGTTGCAGGAATGTATTTTTTATGTATGACTTTTTAGCTATGTTTGTGCAATCTAAATGATCATCAGCTTCCTGGGTGAGATTATTAATTGGAGCTGTATTCGGCCCAACCAAGCTCCTATTTTTCCAATTATACCTACCCTTGATTAAATAGATTTCATTGATTTGGAAACAGCTGTTGTGTTTTCATTGGAGCTTTTAAAGTGTCTGCTAAGGAGCTTATTAAATGTGTATCATATGATGTACTGTCCTTTTCAAGTATTTGCCCATCCTTATGATTATATTGAAAATAGCAGTATTAACATGAAAATTTAAAGGTACAAGTCTGTTAGAAAATGGGTTGTTGGTTGACTGGGGATTGAGCCCTGGTCAAGCAACAGCCACAATCCCTTGCAAGGTGAACCAGAAAAAGTTATTAAATTAACCTGTACTTAACCCTGGGTAAATTGCCACAAAATGCAGTCAGGTTTAACTTAGAGGACATGTGTAAAGTGTTTATGTAGTACACAAACAGTAATAAAGTGATAAAACATGCTAGAAAAATCCCAAACAAGGTTAGCAAAATAGAGTACTTTCGAATAAACTATTTGACATAAAAATGACAAAACTCCAATCAGTAGAACCAGTTATGATTTTTTTAAGTTTTTAGAAATAACTAGTGCTAAAAGATCAAAGCACCAACCACGAACATCTAGTTGCCCAAGATTGGGTCAAAGTTTAAAAATATAGCCAACCATGATGGAGAGTGATTTGGATACAAGTAATGGATTGGGAACTGTCAGCGCTTACCTTCAGACTTAGAAATGTTGCTGAGAAAAATGTTCAGAAAAGAAAAAAATTCAGGTGGGTAGGGCAGTAGGAGGTTTCCACAGAGGGAGTGACGTCACTGGATAGCCTTGGGATTGAACCCATGGTGAAAATTTCTATGTTCAGACTTCGACTCTGAAATGGAAGTCCAAAATCTCCAGTGGGATGAGAAAGAGTGTTGTAGCCAAAGAGAGCTCCATGAGTTCAGGTAACCCCTTTGGTGAAAGACCTCTGAAACAGATTTTCTGCTGAGGAGAAGAATGTAATGGGAGAAGCTGTGAAGTCAATTTAACGGTGATACACAGTGGGTGGATGGGGTACCAGGTTGGTCTCAGTATCTTCCTGGTTGCCAGAGCATTTTTTGGACAAAAATGTTCTAAGTCCACACTTTTCAATTATGGCCATTTGAGTACCATTATGACCACTCCCAAGTGTCCAGGGCTGGAGGGGCACCACATGAGGGGTCAGGACTCATACAGGCTGGGACCAGGTGAAGGTTCAAAATGAAAGAAGCATTTTGTATCTGTGTGACTCTGAACAGGAGGCCAGCAAACTAGCCCTTGTGAGTACCTCTACTAGATTTGGGACAGTTGAAGATCCAATCCTCATCCAGCAGAAGATAGCAGAATAGAAGGACAAGCAGGGCAGCAATCCAGCAGGTTAGCAATCTTGTAGAGCAGCAGCCCAGCAGAGTGTCAGTCCTTTCAGCAGCACAGCAGTCTTTTTTCCTACCAGAGTATTCACAGGTCCAGAAGTGTACTGAAGAAATGGAGTCTGTCATTCTTCGTTTGTACCCTGGTTCCCTGGTTCTGAAAGGTGGGAGAAGCTTTTAGACAGTGGCTTTGAAGGAATGACCTTCTTTCCCTGCCCTGGCTCCAAGCTTGCAACAATAATAATGTGTGGTCATTAGGCCCTTTGTGTGAAGGCAGAGCACAGGTTATTCATTTGCTAGTGAAACGGTGCTCAGCTCCAATACCCCCCCATTCTGCCAATAGATGTCAACATCAGGACAGTGCGTGCTCTACGCGTGACCTAAATGCAAAAGCCCAGTCCTCATGCAAGGGCATATTTCATGCATTGTGCTTCTATGCAGTATGTTAACCTTTTCCATTGCAGAGCTTTTACCTTGAAAAGTCATAAATGCTGTTTGTAATACATTGTTCATTTGCAAGGCTTGTTTGCAGGATTACTGGGTGTGGTCATTATTCTAAGACATTCTAGAAGCCTTTCCTGCAGAATGGTTGGGTGTGGCTCGTGGTCGGGGCTTGGCTCTACATAAGGGAGCCAGCCCAGCTCTACGTGCTCACTATTCAGAGGTCCCGGTGCAGAGCAGCAGCATTTTCCTGAGCTCCTGTCCCGGAGGCCTATCAAGTCATTTTCAGGCCTGCCCTCATTTATTTGGTGATCTTCAAGCAGGGCGGTAAGGTGGAGGTCCGGTTAGGCCCCCGACTCCATTTCCAGTGACATTCGAGTTTTGGGCCTAAACATAAAAATCGCGTTTGCGATTGTTTTCATGGCATTTGGCTCTTGGAATTCAGGTCGGCAGTGTGCGCTATCATTTCATGGCAATTGCCTCGTGATGTTCAAATCGGCAACAGTTTGCACGATTCATTCCTGGCATTTGGCTCTTGGCATTCAGGTCGGCAGTGTCCGTGATCATTTCATGGCAATTGCATCGTGATGTTCGAATCGGCAACAGTGTGCGCAATTCATTCCTGGCATTTAATTCTTGGCATTCAGATCGGCAGTTTGCGCAATCATTTCATGGCATTTGCATCGTGAAGTTCATATCGGCAACAGTGTGTGCGATTCATTACTGGCATTTAACTCTTGGCATTCAGATCGGCAGTGTGTGCGATCATTTCATGGCCTTTGTTTCTTGATGTTCGAATCGGCAACAGTGTGTGTGACTCATTTCGGGCATTTAATTCTTGAAGTATAGATCGGCAGTGTATGCGATCATTTCATGGCATTTGGTTCTTGATGTTCGAATCGGCAACAGTGTGCGCGATTCATTCCAGGCATTTAACTCTTGAATTACAGATCGGCAGAGCGTGCGATCGTTTCATTGCATTTGAATCTAGATGTTCGAATCGGCAACAGTGTGCACAATTCATTCCTGGTGTTTTAACTTTTGAAATACAGATCGACAGAGTGCGCAATCATTTCTAGACATTGAAATCTTGATGTGCATTTTGATTAAGGTGCATAATAATTCCTGAACATTTGAGTCTTGGAACTCTTAATCAGAGTGTGACGTAGCAGTGTTATTCATGATTCTAGTATAGTTCATTCATGCAGAGAAAACCAAGTGCTCTTTGATTTTTGTTGTAATGCAGTGATTATTCTAAGAACTATTTGGAGAGCATTCATTGTTAAAAATATGATATGTTAATTCTGGAATGTTCATATGAAACTTTGCATAACCTTTCTGGATTTCCAGGTACATAGATTCCTGAGGCCGAGATATAGTGAAGCTTAAGGCCATTCATGTTTTCAGTATAAGTGTTATTTGAAACAAAGCTTATTGAAAGTCATTGCGAATAATCTTGCAATTGTGTTGTTTAACTCTTGCTTTCACCGGTCTCCTTCCTCGCTGTTCCCAACCCAAAACCCATTCCCCCACTTGGCCATTCTTTAACTCTGTGGTATAATAACTAGTGGAGTTTGGAGCTGCCAAGAGGTGAACATGTTGGGAACATGCGCAAGCCCTGAGGATCTGGTCTCCGTGACAGAAAAGTGAGCCCACAAATTTTTCATCCTCCTGGTTTGTACTAGGTTCTCAATATGGCCACATTGGATGAGTTAGTTAAAGTTATCACGCAGCTCCAATCGGATGTAGTAGCATCCAAAGACATAGCAACCAGCTTAGCTGAGAGAGTGAGTCAGTTACAAGACCGAGTAGAAAAGAAGGAGCAAGGTTCTTTGGGTGATGGTTGGCTTGGTCCTCCTTCTCAAAGTTCGGTAGGTAATCCTCCAACTAACGTTTCCCTCAACGTTCCTTCAGACATTCCTCTGGCTCCTCCAGAGCGGTTTTCAGGTGATCCTCTGAAAGCGCAATCCTTTTTGATTCCAGTAGAGTTGCATTTTACCTGTCGACCAAGCACTTTCCCTGATGCCCAATCCAGGGTGGCCTTCCTGTTATCTTATCTGTCTGGAGACGTAGCCACCTGGGCAATTCCTCTGGTGTGTAAAGACAGTTCCCTGCTTTATAATTGGAGAAACTTTGTCTGTGAATTTGAAAGAGCGTTTGATCGAAGAACAGTGACTCTATCAGCAGACCGAGAACTGTTAGAATTGCGACAATGCAATAAAGATTCTGGTGGTCATTACAACCCTGGCGGTCAGTGTTAAAGCGGTGGTAAAACCGCCAACAGGCTGGCGGTAAAAAAAATTGAATCACGACCATGGCGGAAACCGCCAACAAAAACAGCCACTTTAACACTCCGCCTGCCACGGCGGTACAAACAAACAGCGCGGCGGTCACCGCCAACAGACAGGCGGGAGACAATGTACCGCCCACACTATTACAACCCACCAATCCGCCACCTTTTCCGGGGCGGACTCACCGCGGATAAAAACACGGCAGAAACAGGAATTCCGAAGGGAAAACGCTCACCTCTACACACCCCATGAGGAACGAGGACACCATGGACCCGGAACTCCAAATTCTCCCTGCAATAGTCTTCCTGCTCCTCTACCAGGAGCACGAACGCTGGCGGCGAAGACCACGGTGAGTACTGCACCTACGACACAGGGGAGGGGGGAGGGGAAAAAACAGGGACACACACATGCAACACGCAACACCCCCACCCCCGCCCTCACCCACTACTACACACACTAAGGCATAATGATACATCACAGTTACACCCCCCAACCCCACCGGAAGAATGCAAAGACAATAGAAAATGAGTGCAAACATTGTAATATATTAAAATCAAGTAGGCAAAAAAATATATATACACCATTTACAAAATATATACCAAGCATAGTAGTCCAGGTAGTGCTCCAATTAAGTCCGTGGAACACTGGGCCCACACGATATGGGTGAGGCCCACACAAGATCCCCGACCATGACGGAGAGAACACTGCACGGGCATCAGAGAGCAACAAAACAGGCACCTCAGGGGGAGGGAAAGGGGGGGCACCTCAGCCGGTTGAGTGCACGACGCCAAATCCACGAGGGGGCCACATGCCCATTATACAATCCTGGGGAGTGCAAAGCCACAGTCTCTCAAGTCTCTACAGTGGGTGGGTTGCCCACTGTTCCATCCTGGGGAGTGCAAAGCCACAGTCTCTCAAGTCTCACAAGTGGGTGGATTGCCCACTGTTCCATCCTGGGGAGTGCAAAGCCACAGTCTCTCAAGTCTCTACAGTGGGTGGGTTGCCCACTGTTCCATCCTGGGGAGTGCAAAGCCACAGTCTCTCAAGTCTCTACAGTGGGTGGTTTGCCCACTGTTCCATCCTGGGGAGTGCAAAGCCACAGTCTCTCAAGTCTATACAGTGGGTGGTTTGCCCACTGTTCCATCTACAGTGGGTGGTTTGCCCACTGTTCCATCCTGGGGAGTGCAAAGCCACAGTCTCTCAAGTCTCTACAGTGGGTGCTTTGCCCACTGTTCCATCCTGTGGAGTGCAAAGCCACAGTCTCTCACGTCTATACAGTGGGTGGTTTGCCCACTGTTATATCCTGGGGAGTGCAAAGCCACAGTCTCTCAAGTGGATAACAGTCTCCACTGGTTCTGAAGGGGGCATGGTGCCCAGAGTGCTTCATCCTGCTAAGGACAGAGGTAGTGGATGGATCTCTCCACTGGTTCTGGAGGGGACATGGTGCCCAGAGTGCTTTATTCTTCCCATGACGGACTCAGTAGCATCAGTGCCCTTGGCGCTCATGGGCCAGCGGTGCATGAAATGGCGGTGCCCTGTTCAGCGGTGCTTGAGACGGCGGTGCCCTGTTCAGCGGTGCTTGAGGCGGCGGTGCCCTGCTCAGCGGTGCTTGAGACGGCAGTGCCCTGTTCAGCGGTGCTTGAGATGGCGGTGCCCTGTGTGAGGCGGCGGTGCCCTGTTCAGCGGTGCTTGAGACGGCGGTGCCCTGTTCAGCGGTGCTTGAGATGGCGGTGCCCTGTTCAGCGGTGCTTGAGGCTGCGGTGCCCTGTTCAGCGGTGCTTGAGACGGCGGTCTCCATTGTAGTGACTCAGCTGCTGGCGGACCTTCATGGCCCAGCAGGGCTTTTGCTGGCGGACCTTCATGGCCCAGCGGGGCTTTTACTGGCAGTCCTTCATGGCCCAGCGGGGCTTGTGCTGGCGGTGGCCTCCTGGGCAGCTGGGCTGGTGCTGGCGGGGCCTCCTGGGCAGCTGGGCTCGTGCTGGCGGTGGCCTCCTGGGCAGCTGAGCTCGTGCTGGCGGGGGCCTCCTGGGCAGCTGGGCTGGTGCTGGCTGTGGCCTCCTGGGCAGCTGGGCTGGTGCTGGCTGTGGCCTCCTGGGCAGCTGGGCTGGTGCTGGCGGTGGCCTCGTGGGCAGCCGGGCTGGTGCTGGCGGTGGCCTCCTGGGCAGCTGGGCTTGTGCTGGCGGTGGCCTCCTGGGCAGCCGGGCTGGTGCTGGAGGTGGTCACCTGGGCAGCCGGGCTGGTGCTGGCGGTGGCCTCCTGGGCAGCTGGGCTTGTGCTGGCGGTGGCCTCCTGGGCAGCCGGGCTTGTGCTGGCGGTGGCCTCCTGGGCAGCTGGGCAGGTGCTGGCGGGCCTCCTGGAAAGCTGGGCTTGTGCTGGCGGTGGCCTCTTGGGCAGCTGGGCTGGTGCTGGCGGTGGCCTCCTGGGCAGCTGGGCTTGTGCCTGCGATGGCCTCCTGGGCAGCTGGGCTTGTGCTGGCGGTGGCTTCCTGGGCAGCTGGGATGATGGCGATATTCTCCGCCGTGCTGCTCTTCCCAGACTTGCTGACCTTCTTGTGCCCCTTCCCCACCTTGGAAGGTGTCGCAGCTACGCCACACTCCCACCTGTACCCCTGGAAGCGGCTTTGGTGGCTGGAGTGCTCCCCCTCTCCCGCCGGGCACTGGCCAACTTCTGATGCTTCACAGGTGGGTGACTGTCTGTGCTGTGGCTCCATGCCACACTGGCTGCCCTGGTGGCCGGTGCACTCCACATTCAGGTGACTACAGGCACCACTGGTCCCGGAGATGTTGTAGCTGAAGTTCTAGTTCGGGACCTAGGAGACGGACGGGGTGGGGGAGGTGTGGGAATGAGGTCAAGGTTGAACAGGAAAGGTTTTTTGGACACACTGGGACGGGTAGCTAGAGGGGGTTCGGGAGTGGAGGAAGAGGTTGTGGTTGTAGGAGGTGTTCGTTTGCTGACTTTGGGTGAAGGTGCATGCGCTGGAGGCTGTTGTGAGATGGATGGCTGTTGGGTGGGTGTGTGCCTGCATTTGTGTATCTTCGGAGGGGGCATCACAGACACACTGGGAGAGGACACAGGGGACGTGTGAATGGTAGTGGGGTTGGTGACTGCAAGTGAGCGGGGTGTGGTGGTGGGTGTGCTGGAGAGAGACATAGTGGCTGTAGAGGTAGTGCATGCAGGTGTGATTGTATACGAGACAGGGAGGGAGGAGTGAGATGAGGAGGAGGGGGACACAGTGAAGGCAGTGGATGTTGCTATGTCTGCATGTGTGTGATGCTTGCGTGAGTGCCTGTGGGATGTGTGGTGCTTATGTTTGCCTGAGCTTCCCTTGTGTGTTGACATGTGTGCATGCTGGTCTGTAGGTGTGCTTGGGATAGGCTGAGGTACAGGGGATTGGGTCGGGTGGAGGAAGATGGAGGGGGGAGGCTAGACACAGGGACAATGGCTGCCATCAGTGCTGAGGCCAGAGTCTGAAAAGCTCGCTGAAGGGCCGCCTGACCAGAATGAAAGCCCTCCAGGAATGCATTTTTTGTTGCAACTGCCTTTCCACACCCTGGATGGCATTCAAAATGGTAGACTGCCCAACAGTGAGGGACCTGAGGAGGTCAATGGCCTCCTCACTGAGGACAGCAGGGGTGACTGGGGCAGGGCCTGAGGTGCCTGGGGCGAAGGTGATGCCCACACTCCCGGGTGAGCGGGCACGGGGCGATGGCACAAGGGAGCTCCCATCAGAGGACGAGTCCGTGTCACTGGTCTCAGCTCCTGTCCCTGCCGTGGAGCTCCCCTCGCCCTCCGTCCCACTGGTGAAGTCCGATTCCGTAGTGTGGCCCTCCATGGCCATGTGGGATGCAGCCCCCTTGTGCTCCGGTGCCACTGCTCCTCCGCCTGATGATGCTAATGCACACAAGAACAGGGAGAAAACAAAAAGGGGGGGAACGACAGAAGAAAGACATGTTGAGTGCATGCATTACCGCCACCGTTGGCGGACATGACAGACACAGAAGCCCCCTGCACTACGCCGCGCTCTTGGGCTCCACTGTTCAATTCCTGGGAAATGGCCTACAAGGCTATGGACGACATCTGCACACATAGATGACACAGGGGCATGACTAGGTGTACTTGGCACTCTACAGAGGTGGGCTGGGGTGCCACATGGACTGCCTTACGGAGGGACCTTGCCTACGGAACTCGCCCTGGCCTAGGGAAAACCACAGCCCACCTCCCCCATCCAGACACCTCCACTGCGCGCAAAGTTAGCAGAATGCAAGTGTACTCACCCCCTTGTGGCTGCTGTGATGCCCTCAAGCGCCCATCCAACTCCGGGTACGCCACCGCCAGGATCCTGAACATCAGGGGGGTCATGGTGCGATGGGCACCCCTCCCACGTTGGGAGGCCATCCCCAGCTGAGCCTCTGCCGTCTTCTTGCTCCAGCGGCGAATGTCCTCCCATCTTTTCTGGCAGTGGGTGCTCCGTCTGTGTTAGACCCCCAGGGTCCGGACGTCGTTTGCGATGGCACGCCAAATATCTTTTTTCTGGTGGGCGCTGACCTACATGATTTGTACAGGGGGAAGAGAAAGTTATTACCAAATGCACCGTCAAAGTGATTGGCCCCTATCCCTACCCTTGCCATGTGGCACATGCACTCACCGTCGTTTCATGCACACTGCACTCTCCCCCCTTCCTTCTTACATCCACCCCTCTCCACACAGGCATAGCCCATACATCATGCTCCCAGTGTACTTACCTGTTGGTCTGGAGGACCGTAGAGTAGCGTGTACTGGGGGATGACCCCATCTACGAGTTTCTCCAACTCCTCCGATGTGAAGGCAGGGGCCCTTTCCCCAGACACTCGAGCCATTGTCTCTTCCAGACCGAGGTCACAGCAGTGTAGGTCCTCTCCTGTTGAAGATCAGGTATCGAGTGAATGAACAGATAGAAAATGGCGGTCACGTCCGCGGCAGTGCGTATTGTCACCACCGGCGTACATCATCATTGGCTCCTGGGACCCATAGGTTCCAATGTTAACCAATGCAGCATTGCGCTGAGGTCTTCGACCGCCTACCGCGATGGTGTACAACGCCAGCGCAGTTACATCACATCCCATTGTCCCACTTTACAGGTCAGGCAGCCGCCATTTCAGGGACCCACATGGCTTCATTTTCAACTGCGTCACACATACCTAGGCCTAGACTCAACACACATACAGGCCACTTTTTTGTTATGAATGGTGTTCTGTGTAAGCTGTGGGTACGTACATCTGGGTTGTTTGACTCTGTGCTCGCTGTTGTCCTTCATAGGCACCGTCCGCTGGGACATGTGAGGAGATGGCGGCATCCTCCTGTGTACCGACCGTTGGTGGACCTGTCGACAATGGAGGAATGACATGTGATAATCACATACAGGCTTGACCGTGCCACAATCCAGGAACTGTGTACCCAGTTGGAGCCAGACCTATCTGGCTCCAACTCAGCTATCTGCCATCCCACAGGAATCCCCCCTCAAGTGCAGGTGCTGTCAGTACTCCATTTCCTTGCAAGTGGGTCATTTCAAGCAACAGTGGCCAAAGCGTCAGGGATGTCCCATCCTATGTTTTCCAATGTGTTGTCCAGAGTGTTGTCTGCCCTGCTGAAACACATGCGGAGCTACATCGTTTTCCCTCAGGTGGAGGATTTGCCTACAGTGAAAGGTGATTTCTATGCCCTGGGACATATCCCCAACATCATAGGTGCCATTGATGGGACACATGTGGCTTTGGTAGCCCCCCACAGGAGTGAACAGGTGTACAGAAACCGGAAGAGTTATCATTCAATGAATGTGCAGGTGATATGTTTGGAAGACCAGTACATCTCCCATGTGAATGCCATGTTCCCTGGCTCAGTGCATGACGCTTACATCCTGCGGAATAGCAGCATCCCTTATGTGATGGGTCAACTCCAGTGGCACCGTGTGTGGCTATTAGGTGAGCACATGGAAGCTAGTCAGTGGGAATGGTTGTCTGGGGATATCCCTCCAGGTTAGTGTGTGTCTAACAGTTGTCCCTCGCCATTTGATGGTGACTCTGGTTACCCCAGCCTGTCATGGCTACTGACCCCAGTGAGGAATCCCAGGACAAGGGCAGAGGAACGCTACAATGAGGCCCAGGGGCGAACTAGGAGGGTGATCGAGTGGACCTTCGGCCTCCTGAAGGCCAGATTCAGGTGCCTCCATATGACAGGTGGTTCCCTATTCTACTCACCAAAGAAGGTGTGCCAGAAATCGTGGCCTGCTGTATGCTTCACAACTTGGCTTTGCGACAACAGGTGCCTTTTCTGCAGGAGGATGGTCCAGATGGCGGTGTTGTTGCAGCTGTGGAGCCTGTGGACAGTGAAGACGAGGAAGCAGAGGAAGAAGACATGGACAACAGGGACTCAGTGATCCAGCAATATTTCCAGTGAGACACAGGTAAGAATACAAACCTGCCTACTACATGTACTTAAACACTACTACCTCTCTACTGTCTGTTGTTTTCACCCAGTGTATGGTCACTGAGTTGTCACTTTCCCTTACGATTTCACAGATGTGGGTCCCACTGTGTGACATCTGCTTTGATTCCTAATGGACTAGAGCTGTGTGACATAGGTATGTTGACATTAACAATGAAAAAGCTTTTTGCCACAGTTATTGCTAATACAGTATTCCGAAATCACAGACAGACTCCAGATTGTTTTGTGCTTTAAGAGTGTTGATTTAAGTGCTCAATATTGGAGGGGGTTGTAAAATGGTGAGGGGTGATGGCCGAGGAATGTCCATGACAGAGTCCAGTCTATTAGTCTCACAGGTGCATTGCCCAAACGGGCATTGGAAGGGGAACTGGGGCAGTTAAAGAATGGACAGGGTGACAAAATGGGACAATAGGACGACAATCAGGGTGGTCTCCTTTCTTGGCGGGGGTCTTGGCATCGATCTCTGTCTTTATCCTGGATCTCAGGGACCGTTTGCGGGGTGCTTCCTCTGCAGGGGGTGGGGTGCTGGTGTGGTGGTCCTGTGGCAGTGCCTCCTGTCCACTAGCACCCGCAGAGGTGGTGGGCAGTTCATCGTCAAGGCTAGTGTCAGGGGCCCCTTGTAGTGCCACAGTGTCCCTCTTGGTGTTGAGTACTTCCTTCAGCACCCCTACGATGGTGCCCAGGGTGGAATTGATGGTTCTGAGTTCCTCCCTGAATCCCAAATACTGTTCCTCCTGCAGGTGCTGGGTCTCCTAAAACTTGGCCAGTACCGTTGCCATCGTATCCTGGGAGTGGTGGTAGGCTCCCATGATGGAGGAGAAGGCCTCGTGGAGAGTGGGTTCCCTGGGCCTGTCTGCCCCCTGTCGCACAGCAGCCCTCCCAGTTCCCCTGTATTCCTGGGCCTCCGTCCCCTGGACCATGTGCCACTACCACTACCCCCACGTCCCTGTTGTTGTTGGGGTGGTGGCTTAGCCTGGGTTCTCTGCAATGGTGGACACACTGCTGATTTACCTGTCCTGTGGACGGAGGTATGGGCCCGCTGGGTGGGTGCTGTGCTTGTGTTTCCAGAGGGGGAAGCTTTGTAGTGGCCTGTGACAGGGTGTGGGGAACCGACTGTCCCGAGATCCCCGATGGGCCGCGCTGGTCATCTAGATCCAGTTGGACAGAGGTGCTGTCATCACTGTGGGCCTCTTCTGTTGGTGGTGTGGACATGTGTGGACCCTCCTGTCCGGTGACGTTGGTTAGGGGTCCTGCAGGGGTATAAAGGCATGATTATTGCATCTGTGTGTGTCAAGGTGTGCAATGGGTTGATGACCGTGTACCCCAGTGCTAGAATTCCTGTGTGGGACCTTGTGTGATGGTTTAGGGGGGTGTATGGGTATGTGCAGTGGGCATGCTTTAGTGATGGGTGTCCACGCTTTGTTGTTGGATGCACGGCTTGGTGTTGGGATGGGTGGGTTGTGATAGTGGGACATTTGTGAGGAGTAGGAGTGATGGGGTTGAGGGTGAGGGTGGGGGTATGTGATGGCATGCAGGTAGGGTGGAGGATGTAATAGTTAAGATTTGACTTACCAGAGTCCATTCCTCCACCTACTCCTGCGAGGACCTCAGGATGCAGAATCGCCAAGACCTGCTCCTCCCATGTTGTTAGTTGGGGGGAGGAGGTGGAGGTCACCGCCAGTCCACTGAACCGCCAGGTGGTGTCTGGAGACCAAGGAAAACACCTTTCCCCGTAGGTCATTCCACCTCTTCCTGATGTCCTCCCGATTTCTTGGGTGCTGACCCACTGAGTTGACCCTGTCCACTATTCTTCGCCATAGCTCCATCTTCCTTGCAATTGAGGTATGCTGCACCTGTGATCCAAATAGCTGTGGCTCTACCCGAATGATTTCCTCCCTGAGCTCCTCCTCCGAGAACCTGGGGTGTATTTGCCATGCCATGGGGTGGTGTGGGTAATGTGTGGGGTGGTGTGTGGGGTGATAAGTGTGTTGATATGTAGTGGTGTGTTGTGTGAGGTGCGTGTAAGTTATGTGGGTGATGGTGTTGTGTGCCTGTGGATGCTAGTGTTGTTGATGGTGGTGTCTCTCTATGGCTTTCGTTTGTGATTTGTGGTCGTAAGGGTTTGTGGGTGATGTGGGTGTGTGTTTTATATTGTATTGAGTGTGTGGGAGTGGTGTGTGTATGTGTATCAGGTGTGTGTATTTCGAATTGTCCAATGTGGCTGTGTTTTGGAGATGTGTGTGTATTTTGAGCGCGACGGTGTGTACCGCCAATGGAATACCGCAGTTGAAAGACCGCCACGTGGATTCGTGGGTCGTGATAGTGTGGGCGTATTTCTGTTGGCGTGACGGTGGAGGTTTTGTTTTCGCCAGTTTATCACTGACCTTTGGTGTGGCGGACTTCTGTGGGTGTCTGAATTTTGGCGTATTCCGAGCAGTGGGTCATAATGACCGTGGCGGAATTCCACTGCTGCGGTGGTGTGTTGGGGTCTTCTGCACGGCGGTAAGCGCCAATGTTGTAATGAGGGCCTTAGTTTCCTACTTGGCTAGTTTTAATCGGCTGATAGCAGAGACATCCTGGCCTGAAGAAAAGCAAGCATCCCTGTTCTACCAAGGACTCAAAGCAGAGCTAAAAGACATTCTTGCCCAGATCGATCTTCAACCTACAGATTGTCAAGATCTGATAAACCTTGTTTTGAGAATAGACCATCGTCTTGCTGAATGACAGGGAACACGCAAAAAGACTGATAAATATTCCTGGCGTGTTCACAAACGTAGAGAATCAAGAACTCAGAAAGAGAGTAATCACGAACCAATGGAAATTGAAACTATCAGGCGGGCCTTTGACAAAAGACGAAAAAGACCTATGTAGAAAGAACGGACAATGTCTTTACTGTGGGCGCAAGGGCCACTTCGCCAAAGAGTGTCCAATAAAACCAAAGAGCAAACAAGGTCCTATCAAGAAAATTGCAGCAAATGTACAAACCAAACAGGAAAAACTAGATCACCCAAGATGTAAAGAAGGGTTGCTCTTGGGTGTCACCATGGACCCTTCACAGTCAAGGCATCTTAAGTTAGACATCAAAGTACAAGTAAAGAAGAAGAAATATCTTAAGAAAGCCTTAGTGGAATCTGGGGCTACTGGTAACTTTGTGGATGCACAATTGGTTCGAACATGGGGGATCCCATGCACCAAGAAGAAAACACCAGAAATAATACAAGCCGTAGATGGAAAACTCTTAACTGGAGGTCCAGTGACTCTGCAGACCGTCCCCTTGTCGGTGACCTGTAATGGGGGAAATCAGAATATCAAACATGAAGAGAAAATTATCTTTGATGTCATCCATTATCCTCAGTATGGAATCATTTTTGGACTGCCGTGGTTCAGTTATCATAACCCTGAAATCAACTGGTCAGAACAGAAAATCATATTCTCCTCCATCTTGTGTAATGAAAAATGTCTCCAGACATCAAGAGTCACAAAACCTTGCAAATCTCACGTAGCAACAGCTGCTGAAAAAGATGTAATGCTGCCCTGGCAGTTCTGATCCTATCTAGATGTATTTGATAAAAGAGAAGCAGAAACCTTGCCACCTCACAGACCATATGACTGCCAAATTGATCTAACTCCTGGTGCTATACTCCCTATCTGTTGAGTGTACGCCTTCTCAGAACACGAAAATTAACACCTAAGAAAATACTTAGATCAATTTCTAGCTGATGGCTTTATTCGTCCTTCCAAGTCTCCTGCAGCGTCATCTCTTTTTTTTACCCCAAGGCTAATGGGGTTCTTCGAACCTGCATAGACTATAGAGGATTGAACAAAATCACAGTCAAGAACAAATACCCATTACCTCTGATTCCTGTCTTGTTGGATCAAGCTAAAAAAGTAAAGATCTACACTAAGATAGACTTAAGAGGTGCTTACCATTTAGTCAGACTGAGAGAAGGCGATGAATAGAAAACTGCCTTTAAAACCCGATATGGTCTATTTGAATACACAGTCAAGCCCTTTCTACCGCTCCAGCAGCATTTCAATTATTTCTGAATGACGTCCTTAGAGAGTACCTAGATCTATTTTCAATAGTCTATATAGCCGATATTTTAATCTATTTAAACTATGAAGTAGTACAACATGTCAAGAAGATTCTCACAGCCCTTCGACAACATCATCTGTATTGCAAATTAACCAAATGTGAATTCCACGTTACCATCCTGAGTTCTTAGGAGTCATCCTTACCCCTCAAGGTATGGTCGTGGCATAAAGAAAAGTACAAGCGGCAGCTGATTGGCCCACTCCAAAGACTGTTTGAGATGTTCAGTGCTTCCTAGGTTTTGCAAACTTCTATCCCAGGTTCATAGATCATTTCTCTCAGGCAGTGGTGCCAATCACCAAGTTGTTAAGAAAGAAAGAACCATTTGTATGGTCCCCCGAAGCTGACAGAGCCTTTTCAACCTTAAACGAAGCCTCCTCCACTGCCCCAGTCTTGACTCACCCAGACGTTGAGCGTCCATTCATAGTGGAAGCAGATGCTTCATATGTGGCAATTGGTGCAGTGTTATCACAACGCAGTAAAGATACTGGTCAACTACATCCTATAGCCTACATGTCTCGAAAACTGAACGAAGCTGAACAAAGTTATGTCATTGCTGAGAAAGAGCTTCTGGCAATCCGTGATACCTTGAAAGAATGGAGACACCATTTGTTAGGTGCCAAATATACTATCACAGTATATAAAGATCACCGCAATCTCCAGTTCATGAGTTCAGCCAGACATTTTACTCCTCTGCAATTACGATGGATGCTGTTTTTTGCTGAGTTTGATTTTGTGGTAACCTTCCATCCTGGAAAAGTAATTCTCAAAGCAGATGCTTTGTCCCGTCAAGACTCTACTATGTTACGCGCAATCCAGTCTCCTAGGTCTATCATTGCTGCAGACAAGGTTCTTTGCATCATAAAAATGAAGTCTTTTTTGAAGAAATCCGTAATTCCTTCACCATTGAGAAATGGCAGACATGGGCTCAAGCAGATCTCAAAAGGTCAATCAAACAAGGACTACCTTTCCATGATGCCCGTTTATTTGTTCCAACTACCAAGTTGCGCAAATTGGCATTTCATTGGTTGCATGTTATACCTACAGCAGGTCATCCAGGTATTCCTAAAACTCTTGAATTAGTCCAACTCTACTTTTGGTGGCCTACTTTGATAAAAGATGTCAAGCAGATGGTAGCTAACTGTGAAGTTTGTGCTTGCATCAAGTCAAGTAATTCAAAACCAAAAGGATTGTTACATCCTCTCCCAACTCCACTTCGACCTTGGGAGCACATCTCATTAGACTTTATATCTGGTCTACCCATTGTTCAACATCATCAGTAATCCTTGTGGTGGTAGATAGTCTCACAAAATATGCACATTTCATTGCATGCAACAAATTGCCCACCTCCAGTGAACTGGCAACAATCCTTTTAAATTGAGTGGTCCGATATCACAGATTACCAAAAATGATTCTCTCCGATCGAGGATCACAATTTGCCTCTAACTTCTGGAAAACGTGGTGCAAAATGCTTCAAATCACTTCTACACTGTCTACCAGTCATCATCCTCAAACGGATGGCCAAACTGAGAGACTAAATCAGACATTGAAACAGTATCTGCATGCTTATGCTGAGAAAGCACTTCATTCTTGGACATCAATGCTTTGGTTAGCTGAACTAGCCTACAATAACTCGTATCATACTTCCACTAGTGTCACCCCTTTTTTGGTCTGTTTGGCTATCATCCTGATACCATGCCAATCATGATTCCACAAGAAAGTTCACTTACACCAGCCGAGTCAGAGACAATTCAACAACTCCATCAAACCCAGAAACAAATCCAACAACATATAGATAAAGCTAAACAAACGTGTAAAAAGCACTATGACAAGAAACATTGTGAAGGACCCCAATATAAGCCAGGTGATAGAGTGTGGCTTTTCACACGTCATATTGACTTCAAGAAAAAGCATATGTTTAATCCTAAATTCATAGGTCCTTACACAGTCCTTCAGCAAATCAATCCAGTGACCTATAAACTGCAGTTACCAAGGTCACTACGTATTAATCCAGTGTTTCATACTTCTCTCCTGAAAAGAGCTGTCCAAAAAGTCCGCTACCAATCAGCTCCAGTTCTAGTACAGGGAGAATTGGAATACGAAGTTAAATCAGGTGCTGGATTCAAAATGTAGCGGTCGTAATCTCTGGTATCCATTATCTTGGAAAGGTTACGGTCCTGAGAGCAACTCATGGGTCTCTGCATCTGACATTCATGCTCCACGACTAGTGAGGCATTTTCATCGCCCAAATCCAGACAAACCAGGCTCTAGAGCGCGTTTGAGAGAGGGGAGTACTGTCAACATCAGGACAGTGCGCGCTCTACGGGCGACGTAAATGCAAAAACCCAGTCCTTATGCAAGGGCATATTTCATGCATTGTGTTTCTATGCAGTATGTAAACCTTTTGCATTGCAGAGCCTTTACCTTGAAAAGTCATTAATGCTGTTTGTAATACATTGTTCATTTGAAAGGCGTGTTTGCAGGATTACAGGGTGTGGTCATTATTCTAAGACATTCTAGAAGCCTTTCCTGCAGCATGGTTGGGTGTGGCTCGTGGGTGGGGCTTGGCTCTATATAAGGCTCCAGCTCCACGTGCTCACTATTCAGAGGTCCTGGTGCAGAACAGCAGCATTTTCCTGAGCTCCTGTCAAGGAGGCCTATCAAGTCATTTCCAAGCCTGCCCTCATTTATTTGGTGATCTTCAAGCAGGGCGGTAAGGCCGAGGTCGGATTAGGCCCCGACTCCGTTTTCAGTGACATTCGAGTTTTGGGCCTAAACATAAAAATTGCGTGTGCAATTGTTTTCATGGCATTTGGCATACAGGTCGGCAGTGTGCGCGATCATTTCATGGCAATTGCATCGTGAGATTTGAATCGGCAACATTGTGCGCATTTCATTCCTGGCATTTGGCTCTTGGCCTGCAGGTCGGCATTGTGCGTGATCATTTCATGGCAATTGCATTGTGATGTTCGAATCGGAAACAGTGTGCGCAATTCATTCCTGGCATTTAATTCTTGGCATTTAGATCGGCAGTGTGCACGATCATTTCATGGCATTTTCATTGTGATGTTCGAATCGGCAACAGTGTGTGCGATTCATTCCTGGCAGTTAATTCTTGGCATTCAGATTGGCAGTGTGCGCAATCATTTCATGGCATTTGCATTGTGAAGTTCGAATCAGCAACAGTGTGCGCAATTCATTCCTGACATTTAACTCTTGGCATTCAGATCGGCGGTGAGCGCGATCATTTCATGGCCTTTGATTCTTGATATTCGAATCGGCAACAGTGTGCGCGACTCATTTCTGGTATTTAACTCATGAAGTATAGATTGGCAGTGTGCGCAATCATTTCATGGCATTTGGTTCTTGATGTTAGAATCGGCAACAGTGTGTGTGATTCATTCCTGGCATTTAACTCTTGAATTACAGATCGGCAGTGCGTGTGATCGTTTCAACAGTGTGCGCGATTCATTCCTGGCGTTTTAACTTTTGAAATACAGATCGGCGGAGTGCGCGATCATTTCTAGACATTGAAATCTTGATGTGCAGTTTGATTAAGGTGCATAATAAATCCTGAACATTTGAATTTTGGAACTCTTAATCAGAGTGTGACGTAGCAGTGTCATTCATGATTCCAGTAAAGTTCACTCATGCAGAGAAAACCAGGTGCTCTTTGATTTTAGTTGTAATGTAGTGATTATTCTAAGAACTATTTGGAGAGCGTTCATTGTTCAAAATATATTATGTTAATTCTGGAACGTTCGAATGAAACTTTGCATAACCTTTCTAGATTTCCAGGTACCTAGATTCCTGAGGTCTCGTTATAGTGAAGCTTTACGCCATTCATGTTTTCAGTATAAGTGTTATTTGAAACAAAGCTTATTGAAAGTCATTGTGATTAATCTTGCAATTGTGTTGTTTAACTCTTGCTTCCACAGGTCTCCTTCCCCGCTGTTCCCAACCCAAAACCTATTCCCCTACTTGGCCATTCTTTAACTCTGTGCTATAATAACTAGTGGAGTTTGGAGCTGCCAAGAGGTGGACATGTTGGGAACATGCGCAAGCCCCGAGGACCTGGTCTCCTTGACAATGGATGCCCCTTTGAGGCATAACTAATACCTCTATTGTGTAACTGTCTGGTAGGAATTCATAAGGTCTGTCTGTTACACCCCGTCATGTGACCAAGGCCAGGCTATAGGCACAAGGGGCTAAGGACAGAAAAGTGCCAACTTTCTAAAAGTGGCATTTTTAAAAATGTAATCAAAACCCCAACTTTACCATTAAATAGGTTGTTTCATCACAATTCCAGAGATACCAAACATGGGATAGCTACCAGCTTCCAATTTGAAATTACAACTTATTAAATGTAATATGGAATCTCCAATGTTATCGTTTGGGAGAGGTAGACCTCACAGTAGTGAAAAACACATTTAGGAGTTTTTCGCTTCCAGGACATGTAAAAATGAAAAGTTCATGTCAAACCTTTAAACTACACAGCACCCTGCTCTGTGGGCTACCTATGGCCTAACTTAAGGGAGACATATGTAATAAAAGGAGAAGTTATAGCTTGGCAATGGGGATTCTTTATTAAGTCGTCATGGTATTTTAAAACTGCATTCAGAATGCAGTGGTGGCCTGGGACATTATTTAAGGTGCTCTTTGAGTGGGTGGCACAATAAGTGCTGCAAGCGGGTAGCATTTAATTTAAAGACCCTGGGTATATGGTATACCACACTGCAAGGGATTTAAAGGTAAATTAAACTGCCAATACGGTATGAGCCAATAAACCATGTTTTAGGGTGAGAGCACAAGTACTTTAACACTGGTTAGCAGGAGTAAAGTGCACAGAGTATTAAGGCCAACAAAAACAAATTCAGTAAAATATAGAGGGTAAAAGGCAAAAAGTTTGGCTGACCCTGCAGAGAGTGCCAGGTCCAACAGGGCCTCAGAAAAAAATATGGAAATATGTTTAAGCAAATGGCATGTCCACTGCTTCATCCTTTGATTTAACCAAGGTTGTGTCTGTATAAGCAACACACAAGGTTGGAGTGTTTCTTTTAACCACGGCCAGTACCTTAGCTGATGATGTATAATAAACTGAGACAATGCCACCTTCTAACAAAGTTGAAATGCTGCCAGGTTCGTAATTTACACAAAGTTTGGACTTAGACACCTTTGGAGTGGAACAGAGTTTCTCAGGCTCATCAACTAAAGTATTTATCAATTGTGTAAATTTGCCTTTGAAATATATTATTGGGTACTGTTTGTGTGTGCAATGGGATAACACATTGAGATGTGTTGCTTTGATGTGGATATATGTGGCAATTCTTCACCACTGTTCAACACTTTAAATAATGCTTTTTAGGCTTAAGCAAGAGGCATCATGGCAAACTGTAGCACTTACGCAATGACAAGAGAATAGACACTGAAACACAAATAGTCCAAATATAAAATAAACAATAGGATAAAACTGTTAGATGAATAATAATTGTATTGGCCAGGGCACCATGTCCCTGCACCGCATCCTGCTGGCCAAATGGACTCATGGCCTCTACAAAGAGTTTGTTGCAATTAGCACGACTTGGCGCTAATGCTGCAAAGAAAGATACATCATTTTGGGGCAGGGTGGACAGGGCCATACTCCTGTACCGTTCATGATGACAACCAGACTGGATGCAAACCAATGCAAAGCTCCTGGTCTCCAGGAGCCCTTCTTACTAAAGACAGTGCAGTGTGCGGTGAGGTACCCACCTTATAAAGTAAAGTGCACAGTGCAGTGTGCTTTAGGGAAGCAAAACAGTATGCCACGTCAGCTTAGATCTTGACACTGCATCTTTTTTTAGGCTGGTTGGGCAGGACTATGGTCTTTCACTGTTCTCTAGCACACCTGAGAATGAATTCCATCCAGCCTGTGTTGACTCAAATCTTCTACCACAGGCACTTCCAGAGCCTAAATTTTTTTTAAAAAGAAGCCACCTTATCAAAGAAAGTGCAGCGTGCAATAGAGAAATAATGCAATAAGCAGTATCCTTTTGGTCATTTGGGGCCCGATGTATGATGCAATTTTGCATTCGTAAAAGGCGTATTCCGCCTCTTGTGACTGCAAAATGGCCTTTTCCAATGTACCATCCCTCTTTTGCGAACCGGCATGCAAATAATGACTTGAAAAATAGGGATTGAGAGTGGCAGTTAGGAAGGGGAGTTCCAAGGACATCCCTTTCTTGTCGCAGTGGCATGTATGATTGTTTTGTGACCACAATTGTGGTCACAAAACAATCGCAGTTACCACCAATTTAAATTAATGTAGCCCATTTGCAAATGGGAAGGGGTCCTCAATGGACCCCTTCTCCTCTGTGAATGGAAGCAAAAATATTTTTTCAGAGATGGTAGTGGTCCCACTGACCACTGCCTACTCTGAAAAACTGAAATGAAAACTTTTCATTTTTTAGTTTGACATGCATTCCATTTTCCTTTAAGGAAAACAGGATTTTTGTTTTTTTTTAAACACAGCTTTATTTAAAAAGCAGCACCAGACATGGTGGTCTGCTAACCCCAGCAGGCCATTCCCAATGGGGTCACAAATTGTGACCTACCTCATGAATATTGATAAGGTAGGTCATTTGCGACCTCGTTGGAAGTCACAAACAGTGTTGTTGACACTGTTGTACACTCCAGACTGTGACTTCCAATTTGCGACTCACAAAAAAATGCAAATTGCTTGTCGCAATATGGAATGGTCATACATGGAGCCCTTGGTGTTTAAAATTAGTGATTTAATCACAGATTTTGTTGCACTGAATCTTGGGCTCAATTCCTGTCTTTCCCTCTTCATTGTATTGTGTGATCAGATGCTAGTCAGTTTATCTCTCTGTGCCTTATTTTTCTTAACTAATTCAAATTGGAAAGCACCAAAATGTCATGCAGCCATGTGAGAGTTAAATAAAAAAGTTATATTTTGTGGCACAAATTGAAATTATTCTCAGTCACAAATAAAAAGTTAAATGAATAAACACTTTTATGTGCTATGTACTCAAATAAATATGTTTATTATTTCCTTATGTATTTATTCATGCAAACTTTAAAGAAATAAATAAGGTTTATTCTCCATACCCAAATTTACAGAAAAGCAGTGTAATTATAAAGGCTAACTGTATTGTTAAAAATGTCTTTTACAATATAATTGTATTGTCCTTGTAGTGATCAATCCCAGAGTCCTGATGTAGGGATTGTTATTGTGTCACAACACTGAAAAATAAAAGGTATTCTTCATGGATGTGTCTTTGCTAAGGGAAGCCTTGCCTCCCCTATCTTATGACTCATATGTCCCAAAAAGACCTAAGAGAAGTGCTGAAATAGCTGCTGATCGTGGCCCAACCTCTCTCCATTCTAGACAGACCTAAGGGAGGTAAGTAAATATAAGTTAATTAGTTAATAAAAACCATAAACATAAAACATGACAACAAACAATCAATCAGAATACCTTGAGCAATCTGGAGAAAAGCTAAAAATCAAGATACAAGAAATAAAACCATCCAATCATAGCAGCAAATGGGGAAGGGATAGGGCTTAAGACTAGGCATACTAAATACATCAGGTTAGTAGCTTCCCCCATAATTGCAGCAATGCAAAAAGACTAAGGGCCTGATTACGAGTGTGACGGTCTACGGACTGCAAAACTCACGGTGGCAGTTAGACCACTGCACTCCTGGCAGTCTGATCACCAGATTACAATCCTGGTTGGACCACCAGTAGACCTGCTACCTCCACCGGGATCAGGGATCCTGATAGGTTTGCAGTGGTCAAAGTCACAGTCAGCCACAGTGGTGCTGAGTTTGGCACCACCGTGCTCATCATGACTTTGCTTTCCATCAGCCTTTTCATGGCAGGGTTTCTGCCATGAAAAGGCTGACAGAAAGACAGTCCTGGGGTTCATGGGGGGCCTCTGCAAAATACACACGGCCATGTGATGGGCAGTGGAGGACCCCTCCCCGCCAGCACCCTTGCTATGGCAGACAGTGCACATTCTGAGGGTGCTGTGTGCAACAGCTTTGGCCTCGGCTCTCTGAGGGAACCAAGCCAATGCTGCTGCACTGTTTCCACCGGAGTGACCAGCAGAAATGTCATACTACAAAGTTTCCACCTGTCAGCCCAGTAGAAACATTGTAATATGACGATGGGGAGGCTGCAGCCTTGACGGCCTCCTTACCACCAACGTATTGTAGTTGTGGCACGTAGCAACATAGATATTATAATATAAATTGAGCTATGGAAGGCATGAAACTGGATACATCCTGCTCTCCTGAGGCCTGGTCTTCCAATGCCCATAGCAGCAAGAGGTCAGCATGATGCCCAGGTCTAATCATATAAAAGCATAATATGGGTACATCTCTCTATCGCAGCAGCTGATATGTGGAACCTAAACTGAGCCATTTAGGTATTGAACTACAAAGTGCATGGTGCTTATCAAAATCTCTGGCTACAACCCAATGTCTGGGCCCTGATCTTCTTGACCCAGAGAGATTCCTATAATGTGAACAAGAGATGTAGTGACGTAGCAGCATGGCAAAGTGAGTGAGCAAGTGAGCTACAATCAGTCAGAGCTCTGTTCTGTGACCTTTGGTTCCCGAGTAGTTGAGGAGACCAGGTCGGGTCAGGTCCCATTCAAGTCTGTTCAGGACTTCCATCTGGGACCCCTGACACTGCTGACACTTGGAAAGGCCTCTGACATTCAGATACAGGAGAAGCCTAGACATGCCAATGAAGGCAGGTGTGCTGAGTCTCTGATATACTGATGCTGAGGCACACTTACCCAACCTGAGGCCTGACTGGGTTCTGGGGGAGCTGCAGCAGATTGACATCAGCAACCATCATCAGCCTCCTAATAAGCGCTAGGGGCAGTGTTGGGGGTAGTGCTAGAGGAGTGCACGGTTTAAGAAAGATAAGAGGGGAGAGCAGTGGTTAGTGCTCCAGCAACAGGTTGAGCCTTATACAATGCAGAGGCAGCCGGACCAGGTTTGGCTGCTGTTTGCGGTGTTATGTGAGTTCCTATCCTCTTTCCTTACCCTCCCACACTGCTGGATAGCTGTAACCAGGAGCCAAGCCCACTTAGTAAGTTGTGGCAATTGGGTAATCCGCCGTCTAACGTCCATACTATTGTATTTTGTTTGTGCCCCCATCTTCCTGCATGTAATTTCCTCAACCGTATTCAGCCAAAGTGCGGCCGGGGTGCAGTGGGAGGAGGACTGAGGAGGACTAAAGAGCTGAGAGTCAACGGTACTGGTGTGGAGGTGGCCTGGGGAGATATAAGATCCTGTCAGATGATCCCAGGAATATCAAGGAAAACCAGGAAAAAGGACAAAAAGTAGCAAAGGGAAAAAAGAGAAAACCAAGTAAAAATCAAGTGATAACCACATGATAACTAAGGGATTTAATATAATGAGAACTATCTTGCCTACTGCAACCTACCTGTTGCTCACCAGTGACAGCAGAAGTAGTAATCTCACACTTTACAATGCAATCAGAAAATACAAGGGTTTGTGTTCAAGTTGGCACTAAAAAAAGATAGCACATGTCTGCCCACTTCCAGCTTGCTCATGTAAAAAACCTGCAAAGCGGTAGATGGCAAAAAACACAGTGAATCACTGTAGGCCTTTATTAATTGAAGGGAGCAATAGGAGTCAAGGGGACAACAACGGGGGTAGTGAAACAGCTGAGGATTTGCTGTGGTCCTTAGGGTATGGAAAGTCCCTCAAAGCCTTAAAGATTTCAGACTTTTCCACCAGCAGCAGTATCAGGGTTTAGGACAGTCCAGCAGTAATATTCCATCTTATATGTTGTGTAAGTCCTATGGGGACTTGCCCAAATCAATAGAACGACTAGGGGGGAAATACAATGTTACCAGACTTGGGTCCACATCCGTACCCTTTATCCTCAAATGTCCTGCTCATAAATGGAAAGATCTCAATCATGCCTTCCCAGGAGGATGCCAATTTGTGGGGGCTGTTTAGGGACCCATCCAAGCTGTGTCAAAAACTCTGCTCCCCAGCAGTGTGATTTGGACATTAACCTTTCTTTTAACCACAGGATCAGTAGACTTCCATTTACCACAAGCTTGTTTATGGCTTTTAGGGAGGCTTTTAGGGAGGCACCTGCTAGGTGTATTACTACTCCTGCACATGTTTACAGATCCTTGACTTGGCCAGTAAAAGATTTGCAAGGTACAGCTCAGGCTCAGGGAAAGGCAGTGCATTATATGACCCTGGAATCACACTCACTAGGTGCATCAGGGAGTGAGGATTTAAAAGACACAGTGACAGGCCCCAATAAACTCTGCGGAGTGATCCTACATTCACTGCAAGCGACGGTGATGGCATTCAATCATCATGTGAACAAAATAGACATTCCAGCAGACTTACTAAATACATTGGCAGTTTTTGTGTCTGGCTTTGTGTAATTAAATGCAAATAATGATGCCAACTTCACCATGTGCTCATGCAAGGAAGTAATTGATAAACAGGCACAGTTAGGTGAAATAAAAAATGTCCTAACTTAAATAATGCACAGTCCTCACAGAAAATACAAAACAATGGTCTTGTTGAAGTTACTACTCATGGCAGCCTAGAAGAGACAATATCAACTTGAGCATAAGAAATGAGGGGGGAACCCTCGGAAGAATCTGATCGGCAGGTTGAGCCATGTCCAACATTAAGGTGCCAAATCTAACTAATTCTTTAGCTCCCTCCCATTTAACGAAGCTGGAAAGAAAGCATGGAAAAGGCAGAAACAGGGTGCAGCCAACGAGTTCTGCCTACCTGCACTTCAGGCTGAATGCACCCCTCAAACAGGAAGAGGTCCAAGTTGGAAGCATAAGAATCCAACCGGCATACTCTGAGTTAGCTGATCAGGACCAGCATGAGAGCAGCAAGAAGCTGCTGCCACATGAAGAGCAATGAGGTCAATTAAAGGCTTCCATTAAAGCAAATGGACCCCCTGTAGCTGATGATGACAAAGGAGAGCAAAAGTGCTACTCATCCGATCATAGTGGCTATATAATCAATTATGGCTCACAAAATTCCCTTGGAGACCAACAATCATTATCGCAGCCTGAAGGAGGAAAATGCAGTCATCCGGTTGCAGGCACAGCAAACCTTGAACAAGAAGCCACTCATGAAGGATGGCAGCTACCTCCTAGCCCTAAAAGGTTTAGGACTTGATAATGTCAAGTCATCTTACCAGCATAGCAGAATCAACCCTGAGGAAATAACGGCCCATGAACCCTGCACCCCTGCTATATGGCACTCTAGGTAATTGAGCAGCTGGAGTAAAGGGAACAAACAAGGGAAAGTATATTGTCCACAGAGAACAGAATGTACAAAAAACAAGTATTTTACGAATCCCATAATTTTAATCCAAGGAAACCAGGGATATCCTAAAATGAACAACTGTCTTGAAATTGATCAAGAGTCTCCTGGGTCTGGTGCTGGTGGAGTCACGGGACAACCTTTCCATCAAACTTATACCCACTTGAGGTAAGCAGGCATCAGAACCTACTCTGGTTACATTTAACACCTTTTGCATTCAAACAAATGTTCTAGAAAACAAAGATTTGTTGAAGAGCTGGGACATACAGATAGTAAAATTTCAGGAGAATCACTACCCTTCTCTACTTCTACAGCTAGAGCAACCAGCAAAGGAGAAAGGAGCAACAACAACTTTAGTAGTCTTAATACCGAAAAGCGCAGTGTGTTGGTTATCTCCTTCAAGGCTCCCAGGGTTGACAATTCAAGCAACACTGAACCAGACAGCCACAGCTTAAAGAAGATCAGCAACCAAGAAAAGCAAAATAGATAATTGGAGCTGCCTCTCATCAGTTTGACTGTGGAACATCCTAAGAATTGAATAAAGAAGCAATCCACAATATATACTATAGAGCAGGATAACATATGTGTATGCTTCTGGAACATGGGAGGCCTGGTAACGAAAATTGAGGATGTCTTTCTGCTGGAATACCTGAAAAAGTTTGATATAATAGCGGTTGAAGAAATGTGGGTGCAATCTAGCATACCTCTAAGTGGGTTAATTGAATGTAGCAGGTTTGCTTACAACGTAGTGCCTTTGGGAGAGCAAAAGGTGGTCTAGCTGTCTATGTGAGTTCCATCCTAACAGTAAAGAAAACAGTAATGGACACACAGGAGCCATAGTAATTGGCCCTTTGTCTGGATGGCAGCCCTGGCAGTTGGCAAATCATATTTTTTAGTTATTTTTTTCTACTACTAACCAAAGAGAGAAATCCATGATTGTGGACAAGATGATTAATTTCCAATTGGGGCTGAAAAGGAACTGCATGGCAGTAAACCTGCTAATCATAGGTGATTTCAACTCAAACCTCTTCCAGCCTCCCGACGAGGATCACAGTGATGGGCAGGGTGACATGTCAGCACGAGAATGTCCCCTCTATGGGCAAGAAGACGAGATCAGGGAATAACAGCTGAGAGCTTGTTAATCAGCTGAACTTATAGTCCTGAACGGGAGTTTTCCGGCACACATCCTACCAACATGGACCATGCCATTGGACAAAACGGTTTCCTACCTTGACTACTCCATGGTATGCCTTAGTATATATAGCCAAGTCATTGACTTCAAAATCAGTTGTCATGTTGCGAGTGACTATCAGCTGTAGAACATTTGGATCAGAGCGAACATGACCAAGTCATGATCAAGTGAGTATTCTGTAAGAAGATGCCCATACTGAAAATTTGAAACACCTTAAGTGGAATGCAGATAATGTCCAAGATCTGATGGCTGATGCAGTAGAGATCCTTGAAGCACCCTCAATCAGTAAGTACAACCCAATATAGTCCTGGAAACACTGTCTGAGTGTCTGGTGGCCAAACACCCTACCAACCGATCCCACAAATGTGCAAGCATTCATTTTTTAAGGGTTATCAGCATACCAAGGCTGATCTGTCTTATAAGATCATGAATCAGTAGATCACTGAGGCAATTGTGGCATTTTCTGCACAACACCGCTCTTTTAAAATCAATACTTGATGATAGGGGAAGGCCTAAAAGAGTGGCTTGGTCCCTTAGGAAAAACAAGCATGACGTTTTATGGGCCAAGTTTTTATACTCCTCAAAGCATAATGACCGAAGTCTTTCTGTAAAATAATCAGTGAGATCAAGAAAGGCCCGAGGGTGGCAAACAATGCAAGTATACGTGAGGATGACTAATTGAAGAATTTAAAAATACATTTTGCTGAGTGTACTGATGGTCTAATTCAATCTGTGTCTCCCTTGGAGGAATCCCATAGGAAAAGTGGCATTCTTGTAGACGCAGATTAAATGGAATACATCACATCATCTATAACTAAGATTATAGAGATTCCCCACTCTATCTGTGCACCTGGTCCAAATGGTGTTACCCAAGCACTTTTAAAACAAAACACCTCAATGTGGGCTAATGTCTTGGCTTCGATGTTCAACACAACACTGGCTTCAGAGTGCTTAACAAAGCTCTCAGTGGCGCAGATTTCTTATTCACCCACATTTCACAGGAGGGATTACTTCACCCCCAAGCAATTATCACCTGCCTGCACTACAAAATGTGGATCACAAATGCTTTTCAACCCTTCTGTTACAAGATCTGTCCAAATGGGCAATGGAAGCTGGAAGGTTGCTCCTGAATTGAACAAGGTTTAGAGAGAACCAAGGAACTCTATCTAATATGATGCTATGGGTCTGATTACGAAGAGAGCAAGTGACACCCTCGTCCCATTGTTTATGTGCTTTACGGACTTCAAGATGGCATTTGAGCACATGCCACATGACAAACTGTGGGACAAGCTAGAGCACCAGGGATCCCACAAATTCTACTGTGGGGAATAGGGCAACTGTATATTGGGACATGGGTCAGGTCAAGTTTGGGATAGGAGCCTTGGAGACCTGCCCCTGTTGAATATCCTGTATGCAGATGCTCTTACTAAGCAATACGCGAGGAGGGTTTTAAAGATTGATCAACCAGCTTGCAGTATATACTAATAACAACCAGTTAGAGCTCAACATTAAAAATACAAAAATAATTTTTTTAACCAGCGAATTGCTAAGCACGGCAAATGACTACTGAAAGGATCCCAGATAGAAGAAACAACCAGATATATATATTGGGTGATAAACTAGACACAAGGGCCTCCTATGTGCTACAAATTGAAGCTATGAGAGGGAAAGCCACTGCATTAAAGTTTGCTTTTTTAACCCTGGCAACTTCAACCCCATCATATGGAGGTGAAATAATGCTTGGTCAAGATGCAGTCCTCTTGGATAAGCTCATAGTAAAGATCCATAAATTAATTTTCGAGCTCCCAAGGTTGGCCTGACCCGTGCAAGTTAGACTTGAACTCTCCCTGATAAAGCAATCCTTAGCCAGACGGGGGCCTTCTTAGAATGCTGTCACAAAATGAGGAGTGCCTCCAAAAAGACTATGGCACATTATGTTTGGATTGAAATTAATCTACAAAGAGGAAATGGTTGTTTCAATAAATATGTGCTGGACAGCATTGAGAACCTCGGCCTCTGTGAAGTCTGGCAGTTGAATACAAGTAAGCACGTTTTAAAAAAAAGCAGTAAATAAATGTATCCCGCTGAAAAGTCAGTTGGACGACACAATGAAAGTAGCTAAAACTAAAGCGCATGGGTGGCTGGTGCTAAATTCCTACCTGCCCAACATGGACTGCCCTATTTTGAAGCCACATATTTTGTGACTATTGTGAAGAAATTCATGCAGTGAGGTTTGGGCTGGGACACTTGGAGGATAAGAGTTGTCAGTTATGTCTTCAGACAAAGGAATTATTGTTGCATATCATCTGCCTCTGTCCACACCTATTGGGGCATTGAAGGGCACTACTAAGAAGAATATATTGCATTAGGAATAAGGACTTGCAGGTCTGTAGCCATGGACTCCTTAAACCCCTGAAACATCAAATTGAACATTCGGATGGTGCAGTGTGTTTAGGCATTTGGACACATTTGATTAAGAGGATAGGCCCTTTACAAGCAAGGTTCCAGCTTTCATTAACTCAGGAGGATGCCAATAGCTTGGCATAGATGTGTATAGTGGGTTCAAGAAAGATGGGCTGGTAGGGGGTGTATGAAATTGACCAGTGAGAGTTCTTCCACACCCTCTGTCCCATCAGAGTGGTTCATAAAACATGGGCTGCTAGAGGTGCATAAAATTGGCATGTGAGAGATCTTTAGCACCCCCTATACCATCTGACGGGACCTATTGACCCATGGGGTGTCTTTGAATTCCAAACCACCCAATGTCTCAGGAAGTAACAGGTGGCTTAGTTTGAGAAGCCCACGCTCAGGAGGGGAATTGGTTGCTATCTGCACCTTATCATTCACAATGCACTTTACAGCCTGATAAATATGGATTTAGACGAGGGAGAGAGGGTTTTCTTAGGTGCCTTTGCAGCATAAGGTTATTTCTTTAGTGCACCACCTGCTGTCATGGTTTTGTAACAGTGTTTTGTGTCCTTGGTACACCACCAGTTGATAAGTTTTTTACAGGGTTTTTACCTTTGTACCCAAGGGAGGTTCTGGAATGAGAGTGATGCTCAGTCTTGTGCCGCCAATGGACACTCTACTGTCAGCAGTAGGTCTGTGTTGCCTCAGACCCGTGGATGACAAGAGAATGACAACTCCTGTGGACACAGACCCATATTCTGTTCTTCCCTATTGGAAGAGGAGAGTATGTCAGTCAAGTTGGTACTGTTGTCAGTACTGATCCATAGAGTAGAGGTTCATCTCAAAAATAGTGTCATGAGTGGATGTGATATCATGGCAGATATTGGGATTTAGGAAATATATATTTTGGTTGGTGACAGAAAGCAGTCTGGATGTCAGGTATGTTTAGGTCTAGGTAGTTGGATGGGAAGTGAGAAGGACAGGGGAATATTTCCAAGAATCGTGAGTCTTCTCTATGATTCCCATGTTAATCCACAGTCTTCATCACCATGGGGTGCAAGTTTTACAACTTTGTGGAAAGCTTTAGTGTAACAATAGATGTATGAACTTAGGTGAAGGGGATTATTATTTGTAGGTAGTTATAATACAAGGAATGCTTGCTGTTAAGGTAAAGAAGAGGAAAACTTGGGCCCATATTTATACTTTTTTAGCTCCGCATTTGCATCATTTTCTTATGCAAAAGTGGCGCAAACTTACAAAATACAGTTGTATTTTGTAAGTTTGCACCACTTTTGTGTCAAAAAATGACGCAAAAGCGGCAGTAAAAAAGTCTAGTGACATTTTGTGGTGGAAGACAGAGAGGTAAGGTTCAATGCTGTGGGTCCAGATATGAAACTGGAACATCCGATCCAGAGATCACAATAAAGCTCCAAGGGAATTGCTGGTCAGACACCTAAAAGTGAATATGTTGCTTAATGGCAGCTAGTTTACCATGAAGTCAGAGAGATGACAAATTCAGAATTAAGTGACCATTGTGAAACTGTTCCTCATCACAAGCTTGTGAGAAAGAAAGGGTAACATTTTAATAAACATGTTGACAGCCACTACAAAAAAGGTTACAAAAAAATCAACTTTCACAAGTCCATAGAGAGATGGATGTAGTAAAAGTAAAGGGTGACTTTCTCAAGGACATTCTTTCACATGATCATCTTCCAACAAACGCATGCATTATTTGATGGAGATGCTGCAACCAAACCAGTGAAGCACAAGTTCGTAGAAGAGCTCAAAAAAACTTTTCATCTGAAGAATTTCAATTAGAAAAGGTGTCCTCATTGAAAGCTGTTGTGGATTGTATGTCACAATTGCTAATGATCAAGATTTCATCCAAGCTAAACATCAGAGGTCAGTCAGACTGTTCTACAGATATCAAAGTCAGTGTGCACCTTGCATGAGCTGCACATTGTTTTTGATAGTTATTTTGAACTATCTGCCAAAGAATGTGAGAGAATCAGATGAATGTCTACAAGTGGGATAACTGACCATGCCTGCATCAAAAATTTGACAACTGCACTTGCGCAACTTGATAAATTCTGGTCATTAACATTGCTGATGCTTCAGGGAACAGTGAATTTCCAATTATTGCAAGTGGAAAGATTGTCAATGAGGAGTTGGTGCCTACAGAGATATATTAAAAAGATAATGCCATTTTATTCAAGAACATAACAGTAAATTGGAGGAAGCTGACCTTTGTGTTGTGCCACATGTTGAGTGGCTGTTCAAAATGGTTCCATTTGATTCACAGATGCTATTATTGTGTTACTTCAATTTGTTGCAATGTTCATAAGTCACAGATTGTCACAGTTATAGATACATTATGGAACATGCGAGAAAATACACTTTACCAACTTTATATTCTGTACAAGAAATTTGACCCAGAGATGCTCAGTGTTATTATCAATGCACATATTCTTACGGGTGATGACACTATGAGTAAAATTGGAACAAAGCTTGGAGTTTTAACTGCAGAACCTGTGAAGTTTCTAAAATGATTTGCTAAGGCAGAAGAATGTGGCTTTAAAGATGTAAAAAATAAATACCTTGTGCATGTGTGGAAAACAAGGTCTGACTGTCACGAATTTGACAATCTTTGGTAGAGTGAGTTCAAGGGATCACTCCTGCTAAGTGACCTTCCATGGACGTCATATTCTGTACATTAACTAATTAAAAGAGTGTTCTACTTGATCAGATGTGTAAATGTTTTGGATCATGCATATGTGGAGAAAGATCAGCGTGAATTTAGTTGGGAAGATATTGAGGGGGTGCTAAAACCTATTAAATTTCCCTACCCAAAAAACCTCCACGTACATGTACATGCAATACCTGTGCTACAAAAAGATGTCCCTTATCTTCTCAAATGCTCATCACTCTGCAAATGTACCACAAGCGATTGTTGAAACACATAAATGAAGTGAGCTATGAAAATGTGTTGAAAACAGGAGTGCTATTCAGATTCTAAACATTGTTTGGTTTATACATAAGAGGAATAAAAACCTTTATTAATTGTTTCATTTCTACATATATGTCTCTTCATCCTCCATTATAGCCGCCATTCTTGAAAATTGCAAAAGGGTTGCTCTGAGGAGGTATTTTCAGTCTCCATAGGACTACTTGACCCCCAAAACATATGTTTTGACACCAAAATGCAGTAAATAGGTCTCATGGTTCTTGAAATACTTTATCATCACTGCAGCACATCTGTCATTTTTAAAACTCTCGTCCAGAAAAATTGGGCCCGGATCAGCAATGTCTACTCAAGCTAAATTACTTCTCCAATGATCCAAAAATCACAAATTAAAAATGAAAATCTCTGACTAAATTTTTTTTTACAGATGTATATCAGAGGACCAGGATAACATCTTAAGTAAGAGGGCCTGCATTATGTGTAAAAATGGGATGGTTTGGCTCTTAATTCAATCTTCCTTACTGACATCCTGGGCCAAAATCACAAAAAGGTCTTAACATGTTGATTATGCACGCTATTATCCCCCATTTGTCAAGCTTTAGTGTCATAGCTTTGGTAGCTACGTACCATCTCCTTTGTAGTGCAACATCATTTATGGACCTGTATTGCTCAAATAGGCTTGCAGGTGAAGTTTCCAGAGGTTGGGACCTCCTGTTTGACAGATCTCACTGGAACTTTACTTGCATGCTAAATGATCCTCAACTGCTTTCAAGCTTTGAAGGAATGCCCGAAATGTGTGCAAATTTTGCAACAGCTGACCAGCATATTGTAGTCTACTTCTTTTTTGACAAAACTCTGCTTAACTAGGTTGATGCAGTGAGATGAACTTAGCACACTGAATTATCCTCCATCTGACATGGCTTTAGAACTTTACTGCCTTTGTCAGAGGCAACAACTTCAATGTTGAGATGAAGCTATTCACAGACTTTGGTATTGACTTCTTCCAGGATATTGGCAACTGTGAGTATTTTATTTTCTCCTTGTAAAACATGGCATGTATTTAATGCTGGGGATTCCTTCACAAATTCAAAGCAATGGAAGGGCTGCAGCTAACCTTTGAAGGAGATCTGGAGCGGACTTACAAATATTTTGCTGTGAAGCTCATGTGATGGAAAGCTACGTAAATGCATACACCTATTTAATTTACAGTGCAGTGTACTCTTAGCATCAGTTTCTAAGCTTTGTGTCATACAAAAAGCATTTGCATTGTTCTGAATTAACATTTGATTAATGTGGGTGTGCTAGGGTAGATCCAGCAGAATAAGTGTTAAAGAACAGTAAATAATCTATTTACACAAGTGACAAGAATGTATGTGTAGCTGTGTGAAGTGAATTGCATGAAAAGAATAGCACATGGTCAAACCATTGGAAAAAAACAGGGCTTGTTGCAGGAAAAGTTGCAAAAAGCAGCCCAGCATAACATATTATTCCCATAGAATGGAGATTTTTCTCATCTTTATCTTTATTTCGGTCACTCACACCTATAAAAGAACATGATTAACAAACGAAATCAAGCATTCAATAAAGTGTAAAAGACATATGTGGAAAAATCACTGTTCAAATAACAGAGTACAGGAATTGAGGATTAAGAACATTGAAAAGAATTACAAATTATTTAACTACATAAAACACGGCTAAATACAGCAAACCACTGGGTAATGCAATCAATAAACAAGTCAGCAGCATAACTAGGATCATTCATACAAATTCAAAATAAAATCCTCATGATTTTCCAGAGCCCAAAAGGTAAAGGCTTATTTAGTTAATAACAACTCTTGATGCTCATCTCATGGGAAAAATGACTCCACAGTTATCATTCACCTTGAGCTCCAATTTACATGTGACTGACTGGTCTCAACATTGGCTTAATAAATTTACTGCAGTCCTCTCATAGAGACAATTGATCCACACTAATCCTATATTTTAGACTGCAGGCTTTACGCAAGTATTTGGTCACAGCATACACGTAAAGATCAATGCTATCTGTGTTTGAAATTCCAAGGGAGTTTACAAAATTCCTCTTTACCAATTTTCTGCACACAGGGCCCAACCAAGATTTCTTAATTCCTGCACATGCAGGACAAAAAAAAGGAGGGTTGGAATCTTCTCATTTTCCAGTTTAGGGGAGTTGTTGTAGTGGATCCTGTTTAGTTTTAATGGGACTCAGGAGTTTAGCTTAGCCTTCTGGCTTTCAGGCCTGTGCACCTGTCACCTAGTGACTTTTAACCTACTTAGTTTGCTCTGTTTTAGCACATTTATTTAATTATTTCTAACAAGATGGCTGCTATGTTTATTGTTAGGAAGATGTTTTTAGTTTTACATGATTTGTGCCACTCTGTAAAGGGTCACTATCAGTGTCAATGATAAATGAGATACGTAGGTATTCACATCACGTACTTTCCCACTTACATGTGACAGTAACAGAATGTACCTTTTCAGGGAATTGTTTATATAGTTGCTGCCCCCAAGCATGTCTTCTTATCTATTGCTTGGGATCATACCTGTGTCAGGGATCCTACAAGATCTGTATAAGTACAACTCACCCAGACAAGATAATCAGAGGCATTCCTACCAGATGCCATCAACACTATCTATGTTACATGTCGCCTTGATGCAGAGCTAGCCTTCGTGTCCCCACTGAGTCTGATCTAGATACCTCATTCCAAGGTAACGAGGGTTGGGGGCTCTTCTCATGCACATGGTACTGGCATATTAGGTTTGGCACACCTAACCCTCTTTAGGTTAGAGATTATGTTCATCATGCTAGGGTAATAGGACCTATTTCACATCTATTTCATGTTACATGTTATTGCAAGATGGTGGGGTCTTTGTATTCATGACTCTCGTTTTTACCATTCTGTTTCTTGCATTGTTCATTATCCTAATCATCACAGCCCATGCAATTTACAGTAGATTTTAGCATTGTTAATAAAACCTATTGAAAATGTTACTGCATCTCCTTCATTGCCCTGTATGTGAACGGGACATGTTTCTCAAGTGAGAAAAGGGTAAACTCTGTTTAACCACGACTCCCCTGAGATGTCACACTCTTGAGTCCAGGCATAAGTGCTGCCACAAATCACTGTTTACTGTTTGGGTTTTTGGTAAGGTACTACTTGTGAGCCAGGAGGATTGGGCCAACAGCTGTGACTTGTTGTAGGATTGGCCTAGTCGCCAACAAGCAAAAGTTTTGTCATCCCTAAACCAACAGCCTTGCCTAGTGCAACAGTCCAACTGCAACATTGTTGTTACTATTATACAAGCACCCACTTACTCCATTAATGTAGAGAATGAATAAGGTTGGAGCTAGCACACAGCCTACGCAAACATCTCTTTCTATTGGAGATCTATGTGTCAGCTCCCCCCTTTTCCCCCTATTTAACTTGTACATAGTAATTATTGTATGGCTGTGCAATCAGGGACAACAGTAGATCTGGTAAGCCCATTTTTTGAAGAGCCAGAAAAAGCAGGCCCCTTGGAACAAGTTCAAAGTCTTCCCTTAAATTGATACTCATGCATCAATTTTACAGTCTCCCAGACCAGAAACAAAAAGCTTAAGACTTGATCTATTGTACTAGTGTTTTCCCTAAACCCAGCCTGCAACTGGGAGAGAATCTTTGCCTCATACATTCAGCCCTGGACTGTTCATAAAGACTGTTTAGTAAGAATATTTTGCTCAGTGTCAATAATAATAATTGGTTGGTAATTAGCTGGGTTATTCCTATTCTTGAAAATATGAATAATTTCTGGCCTTCTCCAAGTGAAGGGGATAGCTGAACCCAGCACTGTTGTGTTAGCTGATTAATGAAAATATGGACCCAAGATATTTTTTTCTGAGCTGTAAAAGCGTGTGGAAACTTGCCTAATCCAACCGCTTTAAACCCTTCATAGAATTAATTGCCATCACTTTTTCTTCTAGCATGAAGGAGCTTTTGTCTGAGCTGCCCTCATCTACACTCCTGAAGAGCTTGTCAGTAGAAATATTGAGGTCAGCTCCCTGATCAGCTAATGCATACAGATCCTTAAAGTGCTTTGACCATACTTCAGGTTGAATGTGAAACTTATCTATCTTGATAAGGTCAGCACTACACTGTGGAAAAAGTTGCCTGAATTCCTGACTCCTATTGTTTTTCAGGTTATCAGTTAAATTATGCCATTTCCTTTCTTCACACTCCCTCTTGCTGGTAATTTGGATGAGTTTATACATCTTTCTGGCAGCTGAATCGCATCTCTTGCTCCCTCCTTAATTACCTTGGTTAGCTCAGACTTACCCTTCCTGCATGGAGTGGTAAAACAGCCATTGCCTGCAACCCCAATTTTTTTGTGATAAAATCAACTTATTAAAGTGTTTTTTTTAGATGATCTACCATGCGACCATGGATAGCCACAATAGGGATTCTCTCAGGGGAGATGTGGTTCTAATAAGTTGGCTACAATTCCATAAATTACTTCCTATTTTCCAGGAGAGTCTTTTGTAGATTGCCATTGGATAGTCCTTCTATTGTTAGAATGAAAGACGGGGGAAGCATGAATGGAAGTTGCCACCTTATTCTTGGTATGGTATATGAACAGTAGTGTGAGGGCATTATCAACACTATTTACCCTTTCAACCACCTTCATGTCCCCCATATTTGCCCACCATATTTGCCCACAGTTATTGATCCAGCAAGATGTAATCAATTCTACATTTACTGTTAGCCCCCCCTAAAGGTTTACCTAGGTACATGGTCCAAAACCATTACATGCTTGTAACCCATGAGTTAGAGCAAATGACCGTAACTGAGAGGCTACATGAGTTATCTTATCTATGTAAAGAATATCTAGCTCAGGAATATTCCAGGCCCTAGCTTCTTCTTTCATCAGCACGCTTAAAGTTCTTTGGGGCTCTAAGGTCATGTTAAGCTCACCCAAAACTAATACAAAAATGACCATTAGTGTCTTGATTCAGATAGTCGACCAAAACTTGTTAGTTTGAGGAGTCCTTCTTATCTTTGGGGCAATGAATGTAAACGTTAAAAAATTGTACAGAGGGAAACCATTCAGAGGAAATAAGCAAGCCCAGTATGTCTGGTGATCTTCTATATAATAGCTTGATCTTTATAGCAAATGAAGTTTTGACCCAAATGGTTAACGCCCCAGACGGATGACCTGAGGTTGATGGTGCTACAGCAACACTGTAGTTAAGAAACCCTGGTCCATACAATGGCAAAACTGCTGAAGTTTCCTGGAAGAAATCCACATGGAGTGAGTCAACACAATTACCCCAGCTTGGATCCCCTAGGTTGGAGTTTAAGCCTGAAGCATACGAAGGTGCCCCAACAGGTGTAGGATCAGAGTTAGGCCCTCATTACAACCCTGGCGGTAAATGCCGCCGACCGCCGTGCTAACGGCCGCCAACATAGCGTGACCGCTGTGGTATACCATTACGGGTATTATGACCCACACAGAGAAACCCGCCACTATACAGACACCCTCACAAGTCTGCCAGACAAAAGGTCAATGATAAACTGGCGGTACCCAAACCCACACCGTTAATCCAACAGAAATACGACCACAGCATCATGACCCACGAATCACCGCAGCGGATATTCAACTGTGGTAAACCATTGGCAGTACAGCCCGCCGCGCTCAAAATACACATACACTAACAAAACTACACCACATTGGACAAATGAAAATACACACACCTGACACACATACACACACCACACACCCAATCCAATATAAAACACACACCCACATTACCCACAACCCCTTACAACAAAACAAAATATAGCCAACTGAGAGAGAGAGAAGCCAGTAGCACCCACTGAATCTGACCACGTAATACCATCACCCATACACCATCCACGCACCTCACAGCACACACCCCAACACATCACCCCACACACCCTCACACATACCACTCACACTACACCCATGGCACCACAAAGACACCCCAGGTTCTCAGAGGAGGAGCTAAGGGTCATGGTGGAGGAAATCATCCGGGTAGAGCCACAGCTATTTGGATCACAGGTGCAGCAGACATCCATTGCAAGGAAGATTGAGCTATGGCAGAGAGTCGTGGACAGGGTCAATGCCGTGGGACAGCACCCAAGAACAAGGGATGGCATCAAGAAGAGGTGGAACGACCTGTGGGGGAAGGTGTGTTCTGTGGTTGCAAGACACCAGGTAGCTTTAAAGAGGACTGGCGGAGGACCCCCACCTCCTCCCCCACAACTAACAACACAGGAGGAACAAGTCTTGGTGATCATGCATCCTGAGGGCCTCGCAGGAGTAGCGGGAGGACTGGACTATGGTAAGTCCAATTTTTACTAATATATCCCCCACCCTACCTGCATGCCATCACAAACACCTACACCTACCCCCACCCCATCACTCAACCACCTCACATATACCCCACTATCACAACCTACCCATCCCAATACCAAGCCCTGCATGCAACTGCAATGCATGGATACCCATCACAGACCTGCATGGACACCCATCACTAAAGCATGAATATTAGAGAGAATAACCTAGCCCAAAAAATCACAACTCACACAAGCCAAAGCTGATACGGCAATCACAACCATACAGGGCAACACACCCATGCACAAGATGGCACACGTAGATACAATAACACTGCATTTACATCCCCACAGGACACCCACTCAACGTCACTGGAGAGGAGGTGCCACCAACATCCTGTCCACCCCCAGAAGAGGCCCACAGTGATGACAGCAGCTCTGCACGCCTGGATATGGATAACCAACCTGGCCCATCAGGGACCTCTGGACAGTTGGTTACCCAGGCACAGTCCCATACCACCACAGAGCCTCCTCCCTCAGGAAACACCAGCACAGCACACACCCAGCGGGCCCATACCACTGTCCCCAGGACACGTCAATCAGCAGTGTGTCCACCACTACAGGGAACCCAGGCAACCCCACAAACACAGGATGATCAGGGACCTGGGGTCAGTGGCAGTGGGCACATGGTTTAGGGGACAGAGGCACAAGACAACAGGGAAGCTGGGAGGACTGCTGTGCGACAGGGGGAGGACAGGCCCAGGGAACCCACTCTCCACAAGGCACTTGCAGGGATCCTGGAAGCATACCACCATTCCCAGGAGACCTTAGGCCAGATACTGGCCAAGTTGCAGGAGACCCAGAGGCTGCAGGAGGGACAGTACCTGGGGATTAGGGAGGACCTCAAACACATCCACACCATCCTGGTCACCATTGCAGGGGTGCTGGCTGACATGGCCAACACCATGAGAGAGGCAGTGGCACAGTAGTGACACTAGCCACACTGAAGATCAGCCCTCCACCTCCGCTGGCGCTAGTGGACAGGAGGTCCCGCCACAGGACCAACAGGCCACCAGCACCCCACCCCCTGCAGAAGGAGAACCACCCAGAAAATGGTCCCAGCTATCCAGGCAGAAGCCAGAGAACATTGCCAAGACCCCGCCAGGAAATAAGACTCTCCTAAATGTCACCCTTGTGTCTCACTCTGCACCCTGTTCACCTTGAACTGCCATTGCTCACCTTCCTATGCCCCCTTGGACAATGCACCTGTGATACAAGGAGACTGGACTCTATCTGGGCATTCCTCCACCATCACCCCAGCCAATTGCACATCCACCTCCACCTCTTAACACTTAAATAAACAGCCTTGGAACAAATACCAGTATGGAGTCTGTCAATTGATTGAAATATGTATTCGTTTAACAAGCTGTAAACATTTCAGTTCATATGTTCAGTTATATATACATAGGTATGACCTGTAGTGGGCAACAGTAAACACACCAGGAGCCGGAGTGGGCCACAAACTGCAATGGAAAGTGAAGTTACAGTGTCTTACCTGTTTGTCACTGGAAGTACTGTTGAATGAGAGAACTTCTGTTGTCCACATCTTCATCCTCTGCCTCCCCTTCGTCACTGTCCAAAGGCTCCACCACTGCCACAAGACCACCTCCAGGCTCATCCTTCTGCAGAAAAGGCACCTGGTATCTCAAGGCCAGGTTGTGCAACATGCAACATGCAACAATGACCTGGCATACCTTCTTGGATGAGTAGTACAGGGATCCACCTGTCAGATGGAGGCACCTGAACCTGACCTTCAGGAGGCCAAAGGTTCTTTTAATTATCCTCCTTGTTCACCCATGTGCCTCATTGCAACACTCCTCTGCCCTTGTCCTGGCATTCCTCACTGGGGTCAGTAGCCATGAGAGGTTTGGGTAACCTGAGCCACCTGCAAATATCGAGGGATACCTGTTTGCCACACACTCACCCTTAGGGTCAACCCCATACCCATACACCAACATAACTGGGTGGGGACCATGGGCTCACCTATTAGCCACACCCGGTGCCTCTGAAGTTGAGCCATCACTAATGGGATGCTGCTATTCCTCAAGATAAAGGCATCATGCACAGAGCCTGGATACTTGGCATTCACATGGGAGATGTACTGGTCTGCCAAACACACCATCTGTACATTCAGAGAGTGATAGCTTTTTCTACTCCTGAACAGTTGTTCAATTCTCTGGGGGGGGGGGGACAAATGCTACATGTGTACCATCAATGGCACCAATGATGTTGGGGATATGTCCCAGGGCATAAAAGTCAGCCTTCACTGTGGCCAAAAACTCCACCTGGGGGAATAAGATGTAGCTGCGCATGTGTTTCAGCAGGGCAGACAACATTCTGGTCAACACGTTGGAGAACATTGGCTGAGACATCCCTGATGCCATGGCCACTGTTGTTTGGAAGGAACCACTTGCCAGGAAATGGAACACTGACAGGACCTGCACTTAAGGGGGGATACCTGTGGGGTGGCAAATAGCTGAAATCAGGTCTGGCTCCAATTGGGCGCACAGTTCTTGGATTGTGGCCCTATCAAGTCTGTAGGTAAGGATAATGTGTCTGTCCTCCATAGTCGCCAGGTCCAGCAGGGGTCTGTACACGGGGGGATGTCTCCATCTCCTATTCATCGTCAGTGGTTGATCTCAAGGGTGGAAAACGGTGAGCAGAGGGTCATATTCACACATATGTGAAAATAAAAATGCATTTCTTCCTTTACAGAAACAGTATGTGAATACGAAAGTCAGTTGATGTGCCAGTGTCTGCTGTGACGCAGTTAGGTGCCATGGTCTGTGCCCCCCTGAAATGGCGGCTGCCTGACAACTGAGGAGAGACAAGTGGAAATGAGGTAATTCTGCTGTGTTGTGCGTCGTTGCGGTCAGCGATCGATGACCGCTGCGCAACTTCGCATTGTTTATCATTGGGCCCTATGGGTTCCTGGAGCCAATGGCGATGTACACTGGCGGTGACGGTACGCACCGCCGCGGACGTGACCGCCATTTTTTTTTCGTTTAATCACTTGCTACCTGACCTTCAACAGGAGAGGACCTACACTGCAAGTGCTGCTGTGACCTGTGTCTGGAAGCGACAAAGGATCGAGTGTCTGGGGAAAGGGCCCCTGCCTTCACTGCGGAGGAGTTTGAGAAACTGGTGGATGGGGTCCTACCCCAGTATACTTTAATCTATGGTCCTCCAGACAAACAGGTGAGTACACTGTGAGCATATAGAGAAGATGGCTATATCAATGTGGATTACATTTATTAGGATATTCATGTAAGCTATATTTGCATGATATAAATGTATATTAAAATGATGTAATCAGTCAGTAATTCTCCTAAAATCATGGCATTATTTGACCACCTATGCATACTTTGAAATTCCTTAGTTTAAACCTTGAGAGGCACAAGATTTCATCACAAACCAACTGGATGTTAAAACTGGTATATTGTTCATGTTTAATTTAGAAGAAGCAATCATGAAATCCTCAGGCAAGGGAGAAATCACTGATGTTGTAAACATTATGCTGTGTTGTCCACAAAAATTTAACTTGCCTTAGACATGAATGAAATAGGTCTATCTAATTATTTTGGAAAAACTCCTTCTCAGTTTGTGGCAAATAGCACACACTGATGATAGTATAGCGTACATTACTTTCTTTGAAACATGCCCCTTAAAGCGCCATGCTGTTTTGTCATAAATCCTTGCAGACAGGAAACTGTGCAGAACAACTTTGACATTGACATGTTTTCAGGATAACTACTCATTATGTAAATTAGTTTAAAGTATTTGCACTATATACATACATACCAAGTGTGGTTAGTCTAAGAATCTGTCCTTTTCATAAAGCACACATGAGTTATGTTATTTACATGTTAGTGCCTTTGTGCCATCTCCTTGATTAATGGCAGTAGCTCTTTTCTTTCATGGGCATGGCTATTCAAATGTGTTGATTAATCCATGATGTAATCTCCCTCAATGTTTGGCGGACAGTTTCTCAGAGGAACCTGGGCTGTTTGCTTGGCCTCTACTTAATTTCCTGTTGGCATAGATGGTTATATTTAAGTCTAACTCAGTATGAAAACTTCATCCCAGGTGTTTTTGGAGATTGAGGCCCTCATTATGACTTTGTCAGTAAATCCGGCTTACCGCTGCGGTGACAGCACCAACATACCGCCAATGTGTGAAAATCCGTTCTCCATATTATGACACACACACACCAATCCAACAGAATACAGCCACATACAAAAATCCGAGAGCCCAAAGGTCAGTGCTAAAGTGGCAGTATCAAAACCCATACCACTACGCCAACAGAACAATGCCCATCCACATTATGACCCACGAATCACCATGGCAGGCATTCAATGGCGGTAAACCATTGGCGGTACATACCGCCGTGCTCAGAATGGACAACCACATACAAAACAACACTGCATTGGCCAATACTAAAAACACACACCTGACACTCATACACACATCATACCTACCCACCCACAGCACTATAAAACACACACCCACATTACCTACAACCCTCTACAAACAGCAATTACTGCCAGGAGACTGACACGAACAGCACAGAGACAACTAGACACACACACCACATACACCCATACATCCTTGACGCACCCCACATCACATACCCCACCACCTTACTCAACACACTCTCACCAACACACAACACCCATGTTCCGACAAAGGCACCCCCGTTTCACTGATGAGGAGTTAAGGTTCATGGTGGAGGAAATAGTCAGGGCAGAGCCACAGTTGTTTGGAGCACAGGCACAGCAGATATCCATTACCAGGAAGATGGAGCTATGGCGGAGAATCGTGGACAGGGTGAACGCCGTGGGACAGAAGGAGCTGCATCCCACAGGACCGAGGATGTAGAGTCCTCTGACGCCAAGGGGACCAGTGGGATGGAGGGCGGAGACAGGAGGTGACAACACAGAGTAAGATACCTCCTCTGATGGAAGCTCCCTGGTGGTGAGGGACACTTCTGTGACCACCCCAGCTGCAGGTACAGCCGCCACCGCCGTACTAGCACCCCCTCCCAGTAGCCCCTCAGCGAGTTGCCCGTGCCCGCTCAGCCAGGAGGGTGGGCATCTCCTTCGTCCCAGGCACCTAAGGCCCTGCCCCAGTCAACCCTGCTGCCCTAAGTGAGGAGTCTATTGACCTCCTGAGATACATCTCTCTAGAGCAGTCAACCATAGTGAATGCCATCCAGGGGCTGGCATCCCAGATGCAGCAATGCAATGCGTTCCTGGAGGGCATTCACAATGAATTGGTGGCCCAACAGCGATCGATTCAGGCTCTGGCCTCCTCTCTGATGGCAGCCATTGTCCCTGTCCCTACTGTCCCCCCTCCAACTACCACTTCCCAGTCCCAGTCTCCTCAACACCAACCAATCCCATGCACACATACAGATGAGCATGCACACAAGACAACACAAAGGAGTGGCACAGTCAAACAAAGGCACCACACTTCATCCCACAAGCACTCACACAAACACCAGACAGTTGCAGACACAATCCACTGCCTCCATTGTCTCCTCTCCTCCTCCACCTCCCTCACAATCTTATCCACACTCACACTTGCATGCACTGCATCAACTTCCACCACCAGCATCACCACACCAAGCAGCACACACACCTCACTAGCAGATACCTCCACACCATCCATGCACGCATCCATGTGTCCTCTCACACCCTGTCTGTCACCCCTCCAAAAGTACACAAACGCAAGCACGCACACACCCAACCGTCATCCACCTCACATCAGAACACTGCCCATGCACCTACACCCAAGTCCAGAAGACATAAACCTCCTACAACCACTCCCTCAACCTCCACTCCCATCCCTCCTCCCTCATCCAGCCACGCCATCCCTAAGAAGTTTTCCTTGCCCAACTTGACCTCTTCTGTCCTGCAGAAGTGGTGGCACCACTGAGTCATGGTGGCAAGTCAGTGCAGGATCCCACTCCACCAGCCAGGAAGGTTAAGGATCCCACACCTCCTTCCATGAAGGGGAAGGAGCCCGCACCTCCTGCCATGAAGGGGAAGAAGCCCTCAACTCCTGCCCAGAAGGCTAAGGAACCCGCACATCCTGCGATGAAGGGGAAGAAGCCCTCAACCCCTGCCAGGAAGTGGAAGGATCCAACGTGTCCTGCCATGAAGGAGAAAAAGCCCTTGACGCCAGTGGAGGCTGTGAGGATGACGCCACCCCCACCAGTGGTCACGGGCCCCCACCGACAGTTGAGGAAGTGCAGCCCTCACCTCCAGCAGAGGCTGCCCAGGATGTACCTTCCCTTGCCAACACAGTTCATCCCTCACCTCCAGTATAGGCTTCACAGAAGGCACCTCCACCTGCCACCACAGTTCAACCCTCACCTCCAGCAGAGGCTGTCAGGGTGACACCACCACCGCCAGCACCAGTGGTCATGGGGCCCTCACAACCAGCTGAGGAAATTCATCCCTCACCTCCAGCACAGGCTGCCCAGGAGGAACCTCCACCTGCTGAGACAGTGCAGCTCTCACCTCCAGCAGAGGCTGCCCTGGAGGCACCTTCACCTGCTGATACTGTGCAGCCCTCACCTCCAGATGACACAGTGCAGCCATCACCACCAGCGGAAGCAATGAAGGCCACCCTCCAGGGACTGCTGTACAAGGGGCCCCCTCCAGGAGCAGTGGGCATGTTCCACATCTGAGTGATTGTGACCTTGCACTGCCCAGGACAGAAAAATGGGCATGGAGCTCCCTCAGAAGCAGTGGGAAAGTCACCCACTCCAGAGACTGTGGCCCTGCACTCCACAGCACAGAGTAATGGGCATGGAGCCCTCTCTAGAACCAGTGGGAAAGTCACCCATTCCAGATACTGTGGCCTTGCACTCCCCAGCACAGAGTAATGGACATCCAGCCCCACCAGAACCAGTGGGAAAAGCACCCACCTAAGAGACTGTGGCCTTGCACTCCCCAGCACAGAGTAATGGGCATGGAGCCCCCTCCAGAACCAGTGGCCTTGTTCCCATATTTGGCTGAGGTGCCCCCTACCCCCATCTCCCTGAGGTGCCTGCCCACTTGCAAACTGATGCCCCTGCAGAGTTCTATCCGGTTGAAGTCAGGATTCAAGTTGTGCCTTGGACTGTGCCCTGTGGCCATGTGGGCCCTTAGTACACTAGCCCGGGCATTGGCACTTTGTGTACATTTGTACATATCTGTTTTTCGTACAATTGGTTCATTCTCATTACTGCATTCTTCTTGTCCTTGCATTATTCTGCAGTGTATCTTGTGCCATTGTTTTTCATCTGCAGCTGCTTGTGTGTATTGTGTGTGTTGTGCTTGTGTATGTCACTCCCATTTTCCTCCCTCCCTCCCTTTTGTGCTAGGCAACTGTACTCACCGTCATCATCAGCATTGGTGTTCCAGGTGGAGCATGACGTAGATGAGCATCAGGAAGACTTGCAGTTCCGGTTCCATGGTGGCGTTGTTCTTCCCTGTGTCTACGATGGTGAGTCTTTGCTCTTCTGTGATGTGTTTCCACCAGGCTTTTGATGGTGTTGGTTTGTGACAGTTTGAAGGGTCAAAAAATGGTGGACGGTACATTGTCTTCCGCCTGTCTGTTGTTGGCTACTGCCGTGGTCAGTGTTCTTAACGCCCTGGCGGTTGGTGTGGTACATTGGCTGTCCCCGGGAGTTTTCTCTGCCATGGTCATAATTTGACAGTAATTACCACCAGCCTGTTGGCGGTATAACCGCCACTTTAACCCTTAACGCCAGGGTCATAGTGAGGGCCTGAGTCTTTGCTTAATCCACTAGAAATAGTTTACATACCCATACCAAGTGCCATTTGAAGTTTGAAATTGAATAATATTCAATGTAAACTTGTTCTTGCAAAAATTATGCATCAGGTATGTTTTTGGTGTGCTGTGATACTTTTGCTCTTGGCGTTACAAGGCAGGTTTTCGTTATGCACACTATCTGAAGGCTTCCCCAAAAACTATTTTAGCATGGCAATTTGTAATATACATTATCTTAGCGTTTCCGTTCAGATTCTATTTGCCCCGTTTTTGAAACCTTGCCATGTTTCTGTTCTAGAAAATATTTCTTTTTTGTCTTTTGTTAAATGACTATGCCCATCTAACTTTCATTAACTTTCAGTTTTCTACCTGGCTCAAGTGCTGCTATTCTGCCTCGAATGAGAAAACAGGAAAACTGTCTTTTTCATTTGTACAATTCAAATACATTTGTTGGCAAATTGTTTTCAGAAATGTCAAATTGCCCTCTGCGAGGATGCGTCAATTCAACATCCAATTAAGTCTCCCGTTATTTAACAGAATAGACAAAAATGGCAACATTTCAAGCAAATCTTCACCGTCTTAGCTATTGTACTGAAACAGTACATGGCAATACCATCATAGAGGATCAATGTAAAAGTCAAATTTGTGTTCATTTGAGGATTTATAATTAAATTCTAAGGCATTGCTGTACAAATTATCACATTTCACAAATAATATGAACAGGAAGTCCTGATGTATTTTTGATTATATATTCCTTTTAAAACGATGCTGCTCCCATCAGTACATCCTTCAAAATGCAGAGTCTGGAAAATATCTAGTTAGGGTAACCTTAGAAAAGGTTTGCTTCTAAACAAAAGGAAATATGCATGTTTTTGAAAGAATTTCAATATCACAAGAACATGTCACCTTTTTAAATATTTAACACCAAAACTCTGAGATTTTCGAAAAACCTTTTTCAAAAGAGGTTTTGATCTCAAGTCATACATCTGAAATGGAAAAATCGTCTAATTCCATTTATTTTCTCACAAGCAAGTTATTGGCACAGACTTAGGCGGTCATTCTGACCGCGGAGGGCGGCAGTCGCCACCCGCCATGCGGTTACCGCCGAATGACTGCCCGCGGTCAAAAGACCACGGCGGCCATTCCAACTTTCCCACTGGGCCGGCGGGCGACCGCCAAAAGGCCGCCCACCGGCCCAGCGGGAAAGCCCCTGCAACGAGGAAGCCAGCTCCGAATGGAGCCGGCGGAGTTGCAGGGGTGCGACGGGTGCAGTGGCACCCGTCGCGATTTTCACTGTCTGCAAAGCAGACAGTGAAAATCTGTATGGGGCCCTGTGAAGGGGCCCCTGCACTGCCCATGCCAGTGGCATGGGCAGTGCAGGGGCCCCCAGGGGCCCCACGACACCCGTTCCCGCCATCCTGGTTCTGGCGGTGAAAACCGCCAGAAACAGGCTGGTGGGAAGGGGGTCGGAATCCCCATGGCGGCGCTGCAAGCAGCGCCGCCATGCAGGATTCCCTGGGCCAGGGGAAAACCGGCGGGAAACCGGCGGGAAACCGCCGGTTCCCCTTTTTTGACCGCGGCTTTACCGCCGCGGTCAGAATAGCCCAGGAAGCACTGCCAGACTGTTGGCGGTGCTTCCGTGGTCCCCGGCCCTGGCGGTCATGGACCGCCAGGGTCGGAATGACCCCCTTAGGGTTCTCAGGGGCACATATACAAGGCCTGTGGTGCAGGGCGGCACAGCAAGTTACCTTGTTGCGGTGCCCTGCACCACAGGGAAAGGGCAGAAATGCACTGTATTTACAAGATACAGTACATTTCTGTCCTTTCCCCCTGTGCTTGCCCACAAATTGCTGTCTCGCACCAATGCAGGCACCGTGTGCTGCCGATTGCAGAATGCAGAATGCAGCACACATGGAAAGAGGAAACAAAAGGAAGTAATAAAGACATTTCTCCTCTTGGCACCTACCCTGGGGAGGCGAACAGTTTTGACACATTCCCAGTTTTACTGCTTCTTGTAAATCTGGGAATGCATCAAAACTCATAGGAGTTGTGTGAGTATACCCAGCGCAATGCCCTTGGCATACCTCTCTGTCACAGTGTAAGGCAACACAGTGACTTGCACTTCATTGTCACAAAAAGTGACTCACAGACGGAGCACATGCCTTGTAAATATGCTCCTCAATTGTTATTTATATTTTCTTCTGACACTGATTGACCCCTTTAGTGCGTGAGGGCAATGGCCATCACATGCACACCCTCCCTGGTGCAGGTCATTACCATTTGCTGTCACTAAGGAGGGGTTTGAAAAATCCTCCACTGCTTTGCACCAGACGTTTTTTTTTTTTTTTTTAAAGGCCGGGGGAGACACAGAAGAGTTTCCGTGTCTTCCCCACAAATCCCCCTCCCACCCATCTGTGACGTCAGCACACTGTGACGCAAGGTGCACTGATGTCACAGTTTTCCCTACTGGAGGATCGGAGGAGCAGGGAAGTGCACTGATGGTACAGTTTTCCCCACTGGAGGATCGGAGGAGCAGGTAAGTTTTCTATCTTCACTCCAGTGGGGAAAAGAAGACCAAATTGGCCTCCTCAGATGCAAGGGAGGCATCGATGGAAAGGGGAGAGTCTTCTCATTCCATTGATGCCTTCCTGACACCATTTCCTGGCTGTGGATCACAGGGTGTCTGTGATCCACAGCCAGGAAATGACCATAGGCTCCAGTGATCTAGTTTGGGGAGGTGGGCAGTTTTCCCCTGGGGGGGTGATCGCACCCTCCAAGGGTACTAAAAAAACATGAAAATAAAAGGCACAAAACAAAACGGTGAGGTCAGACCTTCTGACACAGACCGGCCCCCTAAGAAGGCATACTTTTTTTTTAAAAAAAGGAATGGTTTTCCTCTGCAGGGCAGATAGCATTTCCCCAGGGGATAAAAAGCAATAAATAAAAAAAAATGCTCAATGAGAATGGTGTGGTCAGCCCTCCTGACATAATTGGATTCCTGTCATGGGCACTAGGACCAGTCACAACAGTGGTATAGCATTTTTATCCAGACAAGTTGTGGAATGCTGGGTGGTAAGAAGTTTGTGGATCCCTGCATATTCCTGTAGTTTACTTCACAGAAATGTAAGGAAGAAATGCAAGTAAAATAGTGTTTTTATTCAAAGTTTTACTTTTGCAGGTTATTCTGGGTAAAAGAGGATTCCACACAAGTGATACATCCGTGGACTCCACTTTATGTCTACTTTTCAGAAATGTCTGGGTTTGATAGATTTTCCTAAATGGTTCCCAATACCAGGACTCACCTTAGTTATCATTATCGCCACAATATGTTTTGGGCCCTTCTCTGTCACGACCTACCCACACAAGTTAGGTACTATTTTGATCGGGGGACCTGAGGTATTGCTGGATGAAAGGGAGTTTGTGGCTCCCCTCAGAGTGCAGAACTTTGCAGCGCCGAAATATGAGGAAAATGTGTTTTTTCAGAAAGAAATGTGAGGTTTGCAAGGGATTCTGGGTGACTGAACTTGGTGAGAGACCCACAAGTCACCTGGATTTCCCTATGTGTGTAGTTTGTGAAAATGTACAGGTTTGCTAAGTTTCTTTAGGTGCCAGCTGACCAACAGCCTAAAATCCACAGCTAGGCACTTTGCGAAAAATGCAGCCATTTTTCAGTGGATAAATGTCATATGTCCATGTTGCGTTTTTGAAACGTTTACTGGTGCAGCCACTAGGTCTACCCACACAAGTGAGGTATCGTTCTTATCTGGAGATTTGGGGGCATGCTGGGTAGAAGGATGTTTGTGATTCCCCTCAGATTGTGGAACTTTGCAGCACCGAAATTAGCAAAAAGGTGTTCTTTAGACAATGTTTGTGGTTTACAAAGGATTCTGGTTGACAGATTCTGGTGAGAGCCACAAAAGTCACTCCATCCAGGATTTCCCTAGGTGCCCAGTTTAAAATAAAAATGTACAGGTTTTCTAGGTTTCCCTAGGTGCCTGGTGAGCTAGAGTTCAAAATCATCAGCTACGCACTTTGTGATGAAAGCATTTGTTTTCAGTAGAAGAATGTGAAGTGTCCATGTTGCATTTTGGGGCAATTCCTGTCACGGGCACAAGGCCTACCCACACATGTGAGGGGCTATTTTTATCTGGAGACTCAGGGGAACGCTGGTTGAAAGAAATGTTGTGGCACCCCTCAGATTACAGAATTTATCAGCACCAAAATGCAAGAAAAATGTGTTTTTTAGACACAATTTGAGGTTTGCAGAATTCTGGGTGACAGAATCTGGTGAGAGCCCTGCAAGTCACCTAGGTGTAAAAAAAAACATTTGTTTCCAGTGGAAAAATGTGATCTGTCCATGTTACATTTTGGTGTGTTTCCTGTCCCTGGCACTAGGTCATCCATATAAGTGAGGTACCATTTTTATCGAGAGACTTGGGGAAATGGTGGGTGGACAGAAGTTTGTGACTCCCTGACTGCAGTACTTTGCAGCACCTAAGTGTGAGGAAAATGTGTTTTTAGACACATTTTGAGGTTTACAAAGGTTTCTGAGTAACAGAACCTGGTAAGAGCTGCATACGTCACCCCATCCTGGATTTCCCTATGTATTTAGTTTTAAAAATGTGCATATTTGTTAGGCTTTCCTAGGTGCCAGCTGAGCTAGTGCTCAAAATCCACAGCTAGGCACTTTGCGAAAAGCGTATCCGTTTTGAGTGGGAAAATGTGATGTTTCCACGCTAGGTTTTGGGTGTTTCCTGTCACAGGGACTAGGCCTACCCACACAAGTGAGGTGCCATTTTTATTGGGAGACTTGAGAGAATGGCGGTGGAAGGAAGTTCATTGCTTTTCTTAGATTTCAGAACGCTGTTTCAGTGAAATGTGGGAAAAATGTGTTTTTTAGACAAAATTTGAGGTTTGCAAAAGACTCTGGTTGAACTGAGGAAGTTATGATTGCATACCTGTGTTTAATAAGATCTGGATTCACTTTGATGTTTGAATGCATCCTATTGTTGCCCATTTTTTGTATGGAATGTAAGAACTGATCAAAACTAGGTGTCTACATTTCAGGAATTTACAGGTTTGCTAGGTTTCCCAAGGTGTCAGCTGAGCTAGAGCCCAAAATCCACATCTAGGCACTTTACGAAAACTGCATCCATTTTCAATGGAAAAACATGATGTGTCCATGTTGTGTTTTGGGGAGTTTCATGTCGCGGACACCAGATCTACCCACACAGGTGAGGTGCCATTTTTATGGGGAGACTTGAGGGAATGCTAGTGGAAGGAAATGTATTGCTTCTCTTAGATTGCGGAACATTGTGGAGAAAATGTGTTTTTTAGACAAAATGTGAGGTTTGCAAAGGACTCTGGTTGACAGAACTGATGTAGTTATGACTGCATACCTGTGTTTAATAAGATCTGGATTCACTTTGGTGTTTGAATGATCCTATTTTTTCCCATTTTTTGTATGGAGTGTAAAAACTTATCAGGAATACAATAGGTTTGTTGAAAGATATTCTGTTCCAAGATGGCCCCCGCAGTTGTGTGGATAGGTCATGTGATTTCTAAGGGGCTATGTCCTCCAGATATTTGGTTAAAAAGGACTGTTTATTTGTGCGTCTGAGCTTCATGATTGATTCAAGCCTGGTGAGAGTTTACATATCTGTGGTGAAGTAAGTAATATATGTGTCTAATGGAGTTATGTTCTACAGCAACCTGAAGGTAAGTGTGTTTTGTGGGAATCTGGTTAATGGATTGGCGTTTATTTTGTCTTCATGCAGATTGCATCATCCTTTTTTATTTTAGAGCAACTGACTAGTGATAAGCATGGCCCTGTGGGAGTCCTGCTACTGTAGATCGGATGTTAGAACTTTACTCTTGACTTGGTATGTTATTTGTTTACTTAGATTTGCCGGACTGAAAGGATTAAGCAGTGCTGTTCTAGGAAGTTGATGTTGAAGGAAGTATTATTATGCTGTGTTGCTTTGTTTTTGGAATTGGTTTTGAGTATTAGTCGGTTCACTTTGCTTAGGGGTATTTAACAGTTGTTAGAGGAGCAATGATGAGTGATTTTATATTATTTTATTTATGTGTATATGTATGTGTGTTTGTATGTTTGTATGTATATAAATGTATATGTATATGTGTGTATAAATATATATATATTGGTGTAAATTTGGTATTGCATGTTATGACGTTGTGAAAACTGCATGTTTTACACTGAGGTTTACATAGGCTGTTTTTAGGGTGCCTTGTAAGTGGGCGATTCACTTGCATGTATAGTGTGGTTTGTTTTTCTGATGACTTTTAGTGTTACTTAGGGGGTCATTCTGACCTTGGCGGACGGCGGAGGCCGTCCGCCAAGGTACCGCCGTCAGAACACCGCACCGCGGTCGAAAGACCGCGGCGGTGATTCTGACATTTGCCCTGGGCTGGCGGGCGGCCGCCAAAAGACCGCCCGCCAGCCCAGGGCAAATCAACCTTCCCACTAGGATGCCGGCTCAGAATTGAGCCGGCGGAGTGGGAAGGTGCGACGGGTGCAGTTGCACCCGTCGCGTATTTCAGTGTCTGCTGGGCAGACACTGAAATACTTTTTGGGGCCCTCTTACGGGGGCCCCTGCCGTGCCCATGCCATTGGCATGGGCACGGCAGGGGCCCCCAGGGGCCCCGCGGCACCCCCTACCGCCATCCTGTTCATGGCGGGAGAGCCGCCATGAACAGGATGGCGGTAGGGGGTGTCAGAATCCCCATGGCGGCGGAGCGCGCTCCGCCGCCATGGAGGATTCAGACGGGCAGCGGAAAGTCGGCGGTACACCGCCGACTTTCCGTTTCTGGCCGCGGCTGAACCGCCGCGGTCAGAATGCCCAGCGGTGCACCGCCAGCCTGTTGGCGGTGCTACCGCCGACCTCCGCCATGGCGGTAATTACCGCCATGGTCAGAATGACCCCCTTAGTGTTTTATTAATGTGGGTTATTTATTGTGATGTAGGGCAACAATTATTGTGACTTAATCCACTTTGACACATTGTCCTGAGGTTGGTCTCATGGACGGTTTGAGCTTTGGGAGACCGAAACGTTTACCTTATACTCTCCATGTCGCAATTCTTCGCATGACATGCTGGAGTCCATTAGGAATTATTTCTGATTGTTTGAAAGACTGCTTATAGGACTCAAACCTTTTGTGGTTGGAGAATCAGGAGGGTTGGTGCTCTCGGTCTGTCCCTTGCATGTAAAGGCATTGTGGACTAGATGGGTCACCAGTCCATTTGTATAAAAACACTAAACAATCTCTTTGTTGCTCTGCTATATTGATGGATATATTATTAGTGAATATATACAAATTCTTCATTTTTCCAGAAATAAATTACACCCTGTTTAAAGATTTATTCATTTATGAAATTTGATCTTTGGTTAATTACAACATTATCAGTATTTAATATCACTGAAATATTTGCATGCAAATGATTCCGCCATGAACATTGTGTGCTTTAAATATTGCATTTTGCGGCATTTCCTGTTAGGGGCACAAGGCTGATGTACACAAGTGAGGTTCCATTTTTATTGGAAGACTCGGGGAGCACAGAATAGCAGAACAAGTGTTATTACCAATTGTCTTTTTCTGCATTTGCGCATTCCAAATGTAAGACAGTGTGTAAGAAATAAATCATTTTGAAAAATGCCCTGTAATTCACATGCTAGTAGTAGGACTCCCAAATTCAGAAATGTGTGAATAATATCTGCTTCTAAATTCCATATCTTGTGGCCATTTGGGAAATACATGGGCTTCCTTTGATACCTATTTTTCACTCTTCATATTTTACCAAACAAATTGGTGTATGCCTGGTACACAATGGAAACCCATTGCAAGATGTAGCTCATTGATTGGCTCTGAGTACCTAGGGTTCTCAGTGAACCTACAAGCCCTATATATCACTGCAACCAGAAGGGTACAGCGGATATAAGGTATATTGCTTTTGAAAATCTGCCATAGCTGGGAAAAGTTACAGTTGAAAATATAGGCAGAAATGGCTATTTTTTTTCAACTCACTTTCAATATTATTTTTTTATTTCAACTGTTACTTTCAACAGGAAAACCTTAAAGGATCTACACAAATGATGCCTTACTTAGTTCGGAATTTTGTCTACATTTCAAAAATGGTTTTACACCCATTACTGTCACTAACTGGAAGGAGATTGAAAGCACAAAGACATTGGAAAAATTGGGTAGGTCCCAGTAAAATGTCAAAACTGTGTTGAAAAATTAGATTTTCTGATTCTAGTCTTCTGTTCCTGAAAGCTGTGAAGATGGTGATTTTAGCTCCACAAACCCTTTGTTGATGCAATTGTCAGAAAAAAAAAAACAGATGCTTTCTTCTGCAGCACATTTTTTCCATTCCCCGCCCCCCAAAAAAATACATTTTAGATGTGTCTTGGCTAATTTCTCATCCCCGCCAAGGGAATCCACAAACCCTAGGTACCTTTAGAATCCCCTGAATGTTCGTAAAAAAAGAAGCAAATTTTGTATGGATCGCTTACATGGGGAAAAATGTTATGGAGCCCTTAGTGCAAATTACCCCAAAATAGCCAAAAAAGGGCTCGGAACTGGGGGGAAAGGCCCAGCAGCTAAGGAGTTTTGTAATCGGCAGTGCACAGGGCTTGTTAAAATGCCCCTCCATTTTTATTAATTTTTGTTTCTGAAACAGGTTAAGTAACTATACTTTTGTGTAAGTGTGTGAAGGATTTAACAACCGTCATTCATATTTTCAAAAACAGGCTGCCTCAAGAAAAACATTAGAAAAATAGCCAGATCCTAGTAGAGATGTATTTTCTTTGTTTGGGAAATGGACTGCAATGTGTTTGCACCATTTCTTATTCTAATGTCAAGGCACTGGTGCAAAGTCAATGTGAAGTACATTTACAGACTTCTTGAGCTATAGACCAGAGTTCCTGTAACTATGGGATGAACAAAATAATTCTTGAAGGCAAATGAATTTGAGAAATCAGTGTTTCACATTAGTACAACATTACAGTATATTCAATGCACATTATGTTATGCAATTTTACTTTAGCTGATGCATAGTACTCTGTGTTTCATTTATAAACAAATGAGTGAGGGTGCGCAAAGCTCTGCTCAAAAACTCATGGCTGGCGCTATTACATGAAGAAGCAGCAAATACCAAGAATGTGTAAGCTCAGTGGTGGCCAGAGGGGCAGCATGCAGGTGGCGGGGGGATAATAATAATTTTAAAAAACACTTATCTGTCACAGCTGGACACCGTCTAGGTGTTTCTCACTGCCTCGGTCCTTCGCTTGTTGCTCCATTCCCCACCCAATCCAGACGCTTCTCTCATCCTGTTACCCAGCATGAGAGGACCACTGGGATTAGCGTGAGCAGGCTGAAACACCACTTAGTTAGGGAGTGGAAACCTGTGCTTGGTCTCCACCTGGCGATGAAATACAGCTGGGGTGGAGAGTTCTAAGGCCCATATTTATACTTTTTGACGCTAAACTGCGCTAACGCAGTTTAGCGTCAAAAAGTTTTGCGCCGTCTAACGCCATTCTGAAGCGCCAAGCGGGCGCCGTATTTATGGAATGGCGTTAGACGGCGCAATCAGACCGGCGCTGCCTGGTTTGCGTGGGAAAAAACCACGTAGACCAGACAGCGCCGGCGTAGGGGGAAAATGGCGCATGGGCGTCTTAAAATGGGGCAAGTCAGGTTACGTCGAAAAAATCGTCTTAACCCGACTTGCGCCATTTTTTAACGACGCCCATCCCCCATCAACATGACTCCTATCATTGTAAAGATAGGAGTCATGCCCCCTTGCCCAATGGCCATGCCCAGGGGACTTCTGTCCCCTGGGCATGGTCATTGGGCATAGTGGCATGTAGGGGGGCACAAATAAGGCCCCCCTATGCCACCCAAAAAAAATATAAAAAATAAAAAATTATACTTACCTGAACTTACCTGAATGTCCCTGGGGTGGGTCCCTCCATCCTTGGGGGTCCTCCTGGGGTGGGCAAGGGTGGCAGGGGGGGTCCCTGGGGGCATGGGAGGGCACCTGTGGGCTCATTTTGAGCCCACAGGCCCCTTAACGCCTGCCCTGAGCAGGCGTTAAAAAGTGGCGCAAATGCGCCGTTTTTAGCCACGCCAACTCCCGGGCGTCTCTTTTGCCCGGGAGTATAAATACCACGTAAAGGCCTGGGAGTCATTTTTTAGACGGGAACGCCTCCCTTGCATATCATTAACGCAAGGAAGGGGTTCACGCTAAAAAATGACGCACATTCCGGGAACTTTGGCGCTATTCGCCTCTAACGCCATAGTATAAATATGGCGTTAGTTGGCGTTAGTTTTGCGTCGAAATTGCGTCAAAAAAAACGACGCAATTTCGGCGCAAACGGAGTATAAATATGGCCCTAAGTGTGCCTCAGAAGCACTTAGAGTGCACCTTGCACTACTCCTCCCTGGTGACACAGAGAATGGTGTCCCCAGCCCGCCCTACATTCAGCAGACTGGGCTAAGCGGAAAAATAAAATGATAATAAAATACATTTATTATCATTTTATTTCTCTGCTTTTTGCTGCCTTTCAACAGTAGGGCAATGCTCCTCCACCACAGCAGGAGGGCCACCCCTCTGTAGTCTTGAATCCTGCTCACACCTCTTTAATAAACTACCAGACACTCCCTATCCCTTTATCTCACTACTCCAGGTTTCTGCTTTCTCCCTTCAAGATGTTTTTTTCCTTCCTTCTTTTCATCCATATTTCCCTTTTTTGTGTTTGCTCTCTTTTGATCCCAGTAAATGTCTTAGAAGAAAATGTATGTGCTGGTCTCTAAAAATGAGAGCCAGTGGCCTCCCATGGCAAGCAGCAGTTCCTATGAAGTACTAATAGCATGTCATGTGACACTTGCATCTTCACACTCAAATTATATCTTTTTGCTCAAAAACCTACAAATAAATGGCCTGTCACAGTGAAGAATATTGAAATTTCAATTCAAGAATGGTAGGCTGTTATTTGGTAATTCTTAATGAGTCTTTTCTTGTGCTGCAAAAACTCTAATAACGGAGTAGAGTACTACTTACCCCTCCATATGGGTGGATTGTTCAACAGACACATTTTGGGAGTCTTTATAGAAGAGTTATCTTATAAGCAATAATTCACCCCTAACATATGTTATTATGAAATTGGAAGTGAATAATCAGTTTGAGATCATGTAAATATATTGCTTTAGGAGGTATGCGCAATCCCAAATGGTTTGCAAGATGTTTTTGTTTTTTTCACAAAAGGCAGAGAAGATTGTATTTATTATATTCGACAGGCATTCCCCCACCCCCTTTTCATGGTTTGGGCCCTTTAATTGCTTTGATTCCAATGGCATTCCTAGCGCAGGTCATTTTTTAATATGTACTGTGAAAATGAAAAAATACTAGTATTACCTGTCACAGATTTAAATGTGTACAACATAGGTCATTTTAAAACAATGTCTTATCATATGTTGCCTCTGTCTCTTGCACCTTTCATTGTAGGAAATCCATTTTTCACTACTTATCCTACTTTTTCACTTTTGTGGTCCCTAGGTTTTGCTTGAATAATGACTCTGTACACTGAGGTTCTGTCATTCATTGCCACAGTGTGCATTTTCTGAGCCCAACATCATACAATTGGCTTCACCTCCTTAGCCCAGTTAACTTTCCAGTAGGGCCATGTTAGTATATTTATTAGCTGTTTGAAGATAAATGTCATATGCCAGCTGCAGTGTTTGTGAACACCAATCCCATACATGACTAAAGTGTATGGCTTTAGGGAGAACGTTTATGCTCTGACTGAACTGCAGTTTGAAAGCATTATAGTGTCACATGGCAAGGAATAGTGTTTACCTAGCAAGAAAACTTATTTTCATATATTAGTTGTAACCTCTAGTGTTTTCCTTGTAAGCCCACAGCACAACATCAACAAATGACACCTGGACATCACATCATTTTCAATGGGTTGAAGAATGCCCTCATAAAAGGTGAAGAATGAGCAATATATACATTCCATTTTTTTATTACATATAGTTAATGATTAGAACATTTTCCTAATACAGAGTTTATTATATGAACCCCTTGAACAATCATAAAGCCCCACCAAAACCTCCCTGTGAATAAACCCCAAAACTTAGGGCCTTATTATGAGTTTGGCAGTCGGTGCACCTCCATGATGGTGGTGGCGGTCCAAACATCATCGGCTTCCCAGTCGGACCAGTGTATTATGATGTCGGCGGGCCTATGGAGCAAACACCATTGTGGTTACATCGGCACTACCAGGCAGCACAGACCTCCGCAGAGACAAGGCAGGCCAAACATACTAACGTAGTCAGTGTTTCCGCTAGATGTTGCACACCGCTAAAGTGTCAGTGGCGGCACAACCACCACATCCAAGGTGAGGAAACGGAGAGCATAAATGAAGCAACCCACTTCCAGGCACCATTACACATCCTGGCCACCATGGAGCGCATAAAACACGTCGTCCCACTTTGATGCTCATTGAAGGTGCCCAAAATACACACCGTTGTGGACGCAACCGACGGTAAGTATACAAACCTACCTGTGTAATTACCTTAACAATAGATCGTCGCACCGTTCAACACATGATAAGGGGCCCACGCTATGGGCACCAAGTACATGTGCAATTATGTCCACAGTTGGAGTCATTCAAAAAGAAGGACACATTCACAGCCATTAAATGCCCCTTTGGGCAAGACACTGACCCTGCACGACCACACTACACAAAAAACACGTCTGACCATCTCAGGCACAGGGACAGAGAAGTGAACACAACATTGTGTCACTCAACAGGAACAACACAGCAACATCACATCTACCAATACAACTGTCAGACTCACATTGGACGCATACCATGGACTGTCCTCAAATTGAATACACACTTGTATGGCTGTGTCATGGAATACAGACATCCCTCCCATGATACAACCCTTCAATGGATCCACACATCACCCACATTGCAACACAATGGAAGAACAATAGGATGCACAATATTTAGTGACACAAATATCCAAAGCTCTCTATGCAAATAGTTCCTGCAAAATAGGAATGGGTCATCAGGAGCCCTCATTTGTAAGGATGCTGCCCTGGAACACATTACACTTTGCAGACGCCACTAAAACAACATTTGCACAGGAACTGGCCCTTCAGGTATCTCAGGAACAAACAATAGTAAAGCCAAGTGACGTGGCCATCTGCATAATGTGAAAGTGCAAGTCAAGAAAGCAAATACAACTGTAACAGCATGTGCCATACATCTAGATAAAGTAGCTGCAAAGGAAGCTAGCACTATTGAACACGCTCCATGTCTGGACAAACAAAACTCAAGCTTCCATACATGAGATGAATGCACAACCCATATCAGGGGGACAAGTCTAACACCATACATGCTGACATTGGATCACACAAAATAAAATACTCACAATACCAAATATAACACAATGCAAAGACACTCCATTTGGAATAACACCCACATATCCGTACAGTCAACATCTACTTTTGTCTTGGCCGACACCAGCACTGCCCACAAAGTCAGATATAATATACAACAGCAAATGGATCAGCAATCAGAATGAAACACACAACTGCAGGCATACAACACAAGTTACTCATGGACAACATAAAGGTACAAAACTAATTGTGGTACAAATGTATATCCCCAAGATAACTACTTGGGTTTATTAACTCAAAATGTATAAGAGCAAAGGCCATTGGCCAGTCCATATAGATATGTCCAAGCACATCACTGTGCCCACACCTGACTCCAAATTCTGCCAGGGAACCTCCACAGGAAGGGGCATCAGGTGGGCAGGCAGGCACCGCAGGGATCATTGTTGGGTGGGGTCAGATTTGGGATGGCTGGTTTAGGTTTGTTGGGGCTCCTTCTTTTGAGGGATGGGCTTCTTTTTGGTGGGAGGAGTATGGGTGCTTGCGGGGGGCAGGTGTGACATGGGAGGACTTGAATGTGGAAGGGTTGGGTTTCAATATGTGTGGGGGCCTCTTGGGTTTGGAAGGGAGGGTGGAGGGAACAGGGAAAAGGGCAAGCTTGAAAATAAACTCTCCTTGGGAAAATGCGGACGGTTTGAGGAAGGGGTTGGTGATTTTGAGGGAGTGGTCATCTGGTGGGTGGGTGTAGATGTCTTTGGTGTGTGCATGTGAGAGAAATGCTTCTGTTTAGGTGATGTCTGTTGCTTGTATGAGTGTGGTCGTTTGTGTGTCTTGGGGGGCTGGGAGGTGGAGGTGCTGGGTGATGGAGTGGTGGATTTTTGTGTGTGTGTCTGTTTTGGTGGCGTCTGTGCGTATGCTGGATGTTGTGGATATTTGTGTATCTGTTGGGGGGGTGTCTGCGGGTAAGCTGGATGTGGTAGATGTGTCTGTGTGTGTTCTGCTGGTGTCTGCAGGTATGGTGGATGTGGTTTATGTGTCACTGGCTGTTGTGGTGGTATCTGCGGGTATGCTGGATGTGGTGTGTGGGTCAGTGGGGGTAGTAGGGTTATCTGGTGAAGTGGTGGCTCATGTCATGTTTGTTGGTGTATGTTGAGTGCCTGCGTGCTGGTGTGTCGATGTGTGCAGGTTGTGTGTGTGTTGAGGTTGGTGTGTGCAGATGTGTTGGTGTGCTTGGGACAGGTCAGGGAACAGGGGATTTGTATTGGGGAGAGGGAGGAGGAGGGGGATTTATGTAGGGGGTGACTAGCGCCTGTCAGTGAGGAGGCCACAGCCTGAAAAGATCTCTGTAGGCTAGACATGGCTCTGTGAATGGCTTCCAGAAAAACATTGGTCTGCTGGAGTTTGCTGGCCAACCTCTGGATGGCATTCGCAATGGCAGTCTGCCCCCACAGAGATGCTCCTCAGGAGGTCAATATCCTCCTCACTCACGGCAGCGGGGGTAACAGGAGCTGGGGTGGAAGTGACTCTGGTAAAGTAAACCCCCACCCTCTTGGGTTAGCAGGCATGGCTAACTGGGTGGGGAGCACCAGGGAGGGTGGAGAAAGAACTGGGGGTGGCAGACAAAGACAGTACAGAAGTAGGTCCCAATGGGTTCGCTACCACGAGGGAGCAGTCACTGGAGGTAGAATCTGATGATGAAGATGTTGATCCTGTCTCCTTCATGGCACTTCCCTCACCCTCCGGGTCACTGGGCCCCTCCGTGTCGGTGGTGTCATGACAGGAGGTACTGTCGCCAGATGCTTCCCCACTTGGTTGTGCCCTGTCTCCTTTGCTTTCCTGGGCTGATGCTGTTAATACTAAAAGGAAAATGGTCACCATATGTTCCTGATCACACTTGAACAACAGCTGTGATCAGCAAACATTACCATGATGTCAAGTAGGTCCCAGCTACAAAGTACATCATAGTGCCTCCTACATGTACCACACCATATGCATGCATGACATCTGAACTGTCAACAGTTACCCACAGGAAAGTCAGGATCTCAGGCAACTACAATTACATGGCTGAAGTTGTGCAATCACAGTAATCATTAAATAAGTAGGAGACCACATCACCTTCAAGCCTCATGGAGCATACCTTAGTTACCTTTTGTCACACAATAGAAGGCCAATGGCAACTTAATTCCCACAGATCATGCACAAGGCCATACAGACATTTGTCACATATACAATAATGCACCACTAGGAAATGGTGCTCCTAAAACCTGCCATGTTGCTGAAAACAAGACAGTAACCTGTAGAAGGTGACATTGAAATACTCATGTCACAATGGAAACATGTCAACACTTCACCATGTAAGTACTAATGTTGTTCAGATATGCTACACATTTGGCATGGAAATGTGCACTGTAGAAAAAACATGCTGAATGTCAGGGAGACATGTCCCTAAAATCCACAACACAATGAACCAGCAAACCCAGGGGAAATCACCACTAATGTCCGGCACCCCTTACAATGACATTCTCTGATTGCATCAGTGGACACCACTAGTCCATTTTATGTTGGAGAGGCGCAGATATTTTCAAGTACTAGTAGAAGGCCTTCAACATCGTGCCCAAGGTGAAGCTATATAACTGTCTCCATTTTGGTTCTGCAAACCCAAATATCTGAGGATGAATGGTTGTACGCAACCACATGATTCCAAACTAACTGCAAGTCACTCCATGATGCATGCCATCAGTCAGGTAACAAACATTCCCAATTACACATGTGCAGTGTACTTTTCCACATGATGCCTCACCAATGGCATGGAAATGCACATTGTTGGTGACAAATCTAGTCATCCCTCATTGGTACTGCAGTTGTACATGTCAAATGACATGCTATGATGGGTGAGGGTATGTATCAGTCAACAATCAATGATGACACACTCCTGTCTGTGGCACCACATGAAATGTACCCCCACTGCAAATGCCTTATTCTAAACACAGTTTGGCATGCACATATATGTGAGGGAATACAGAAATGATTCTCTGAACACAGATAGCATAAAACAGCAGTGTAGACATTTTGTCAAAATAGAAAGGGACACACGCTAACATGTAGGCACAAGGAATGTTGGCAACAGTGATGGCACACAAATCATGTCAATGGACATTCCCCACTTACCAAGGGAAAGTATTGATCTATAGCGGACCCAAATAACAATGTATGCTCTGTCACATGCATGATGGCCATCTTCACATTACAGACACCAGTGGAGGCATGAGGCACTAGCACTCATCACACACTGAAGACAAGTGGTCTCCAGAGAGCAGATGCCAATATACTCATTTAACCAGACACAAGGCTGAGGACAGTGAGTAGTGGTCTGTAGAGTAGATTTTACACCCACAACAACAATTAACATTACTTGATTGATGAATGTACACAGCCATTCATTTTCCCTGGAGAGCAAATTATTTGTGGATTGTACCCAGTTGTGCCCTAGGTCCCTGGGCCAATAGTCAAGGCACATCAGTATGTACCACATTACATATCTACACACTCACTCATCTACTGTGTCACAAATGGGTCATCCCTAATCATCAGGGGGAGATGTCAGAACCCAACATATTAACTTGGCAATGTAACAGGTAGGAATATGACCCCCTTGTGGATACCGCGCAGCCCTCAAACGCCCATTAAGGTCTGGATATGCCACCACCAGAATGCAGGCCACTAAGGGGGGTCATTTTCCAATCTGCACCCCTCCCACATTTGGCCAGACAGCCCCAGCTGGACATCTGTGATATTCTGGTCCCAGCATCTCCGGCCCTCCCACCTGTAGCGACAGTGGTACCTCCTCCGGCTGTGAAACCCCAGGGTCCACACCTTCTGGGCGATGGCACTCCATCTCTCCTTCTTCTAGTAAACATTTACCTGTATGGATGCAAGTGATAAATCAAGCAATTACAAGCACAAGTTTTAACACAAATGGTTGTATCACACACGTATCAGAAACACTAAACAAATAATGGTCAATTTGTCAACACACTGCAAGTGTAAAGCACACAAGCCACTAAGTACAGGGACATGACTACAGGCAATTGTATCCATCTGCAGCCTAACTCACTACCCTTCTCATGGCCTACAATGACTAAGCAAGCCTACTCACATCAGCTAGCCTATGCTCCAGCAACAGGTACTGTGATGTGAGCCACAAATAAAAAACTAAACACATATGGGGCTTCTAAAGGGTAAACTCCTTAGTCCTGAATGGACCAACACAATCACACTCTGTAGGATTGACTCACTGCATACAGTCCCTACAGGCAACTTTCATAGTACAAACTTCACCCTTACACTTGATTCACAATAAAGGGGCATGCATGGTGGGTGCGGAAAGTGTCTACCCTGTCCATGTGTGAACATGTGGCCTACCAAATGGAGACTCATGCCACTTCAAGGGGTGGTTCTGTGGTATGTATCTGTACCACAGAATACTCCTTTCGGACATATGTGTCTAAGCTACAGAGATGTAACATCTAACATACAAAATTATGCATTGTACATTTTCTGCTAGGTGACCAATCTAGTGACTCACATGGCATGGCCTCCCAGGAATCTACACACTGTCTGTACTGTGGGACTGTCATTTGTGCAATACCCCTGTACAGGACAATTTTGACTTATGTGAAGGTGACAGAGCTGTGGAAGTAAAGGACCTGTCATGAGTCAAAGACACACAATGACAATGATGCAAAATGCACATATGGATTACTTCTGGGACATACCTCTGTACCCTTTCCTAACCTAGTTAGACTGAGGCATTCAGGGCAAGATTTACCACATTGCTTACACAATCTTCAAATGACTCAGTCAAGATGCCTACCTAGCTCATTCTGTCATACACATACATGTTGTCCAACATTCACAACCATTGTAAGGAAAGAAATTTCATTGGATGGCAGTGAAACCTAGTTATGTGCATCCAAGACCAGGAGGATCTAGGACCCCAACAACATCACACAGCACAATGTTAATGAACATAACATATAGGTGCACATTATGACATTGGCGGTATAAGCTGCCTACTGCTGCGGTGCCGCCATGGTTTTCGTGGCGTTGCTTATGCCACAAAAACAATGGCGGTAGACTGGCTCAAAATGCTGCCGGCGGTACTATAGCAGAGATTGTTATCTCTGGCCCGGCGGCTGCTACTGCCATGGTGGTATGAATGCTAAATTGGCGGTTTGGCTGCAGCCAACCCGCCAATGTCATAATGTGGCAGTATGTACCGCCAGCCTGTTGGCGGTAATACAGCCACATTAACACCTACCTCCGGGGTCATAATGTCCCCCAGTGTGTTAGTTACCAATAACTGCACCATGTACATCCCATTGATGCTCCTCAGACTGCAACAACAGGCACACAAGAAGTCTAACGGGCACATTGTAGCCTGGGAGGAGGAAAAGGATGGTGTTGAACAGAGTCTACTGTACACATGAGGTACTGACCTGCTCCTCTGGTGAGCCATAGAGCTGCCCATAGAGGAGAAGGTCCTTATTTACAAGCCTCCCCAGCTAGTCTGGAGAGAAGGGTGAGGCCAGATTACCTGCTGGAGATGGCATGATTGCTTCCAGGGGCAACACACAGCAGCCCAGATAGTGGATGTGTTACTGGCAACAGTGTCAGGAGTCAAGTAAGTGAATTTCCACAACATGGCGGTCACGTCTGCCACAGTTGCAGACATCGCTGCTGACGGACATAGCCATTGGGCCACGACCATCAGAGGCAGCAACGTTAGCCTATGGCGTTGTCTGCTGTGGTCAGAACCGCCTACCAAGCAGAACACTTCTGCCAATGGTCGCAGGCGGTTCCTTATGTCCAGAGGAGTAGGTCAGGCACCCACCATTTTGGTGGCCTGAAATACTGTATATGACTTTGTAAACTGTGTCACACCCACAATATATGTGCTGTAGCATCACAAACATCCTTATTATGGGGGTCATTCTGACCCTACCGCTGCGCGGTCAAAAGACCGCCGTGGGTATTCTGGGTTTCCCGCTGGGCTGGCGGGCGACCGCCAGAAGGCCGCCCGCCAGCCCAGCGGGAAACACCCTTCCATGAGGATGCCGGCTCCGAATGGAGCCGGTGGAGTGGAAGGGGTGCGACGGGTGCAGTTGCACCCGTCGCGATTTTCAGTGTCTGCATGGCAGACACTGAAAATCATGGTGGGGCCCTGTTACGGGGGCCCCTGCAGTGCCCATGCCATTGGCATGGGCACTGCAGGGGCCCCCAGGGGCCCCACAACACCCCTTACCGCCATCCTGTTACTGGCGGCCACGACCACCAGGAACAGGATGGCGGTAATGGGGGTCGGAATCCCCATGGCGGCGCTGCAAGCTGCGCCCCCATGGAGGATTCCCCAGGGCAGCGGGAAACCGGCGGTACACCGCCGGTTTTCCGTTTCTGACCGCGGCTGTACCGCCGCGGTCAGAATGCCCATGGGAGCACCGCCAGCCTGTTGGCGGTGCTCCCGCGGTCGTTGGCCCTGGCGGATTTTACCGCCAGGATCAGAATGACCCCCTTAGTCTTGTTATGTAGGTCGCACTAAACAACTACCAACATAGTGTGTTGCAGGACACAGATGGCATATAACGGCGGCACACTGTCCACCACTGTGGATGGTATTTTTGACAATCAGAAAATATTGTCACATGTCAAGGGGAAATTGTGTAGCAGATAATTGGGTTTTGCCCGTATCCGTGTTGTGAACACATGTGTTGACAACTAAGGGGGTGACATGTGACCTTCTTAATGGCTGGCGCTGCGCGTCCGCGCGCAGCGGGCGCGCAGCTGGCGTGCCAGAGGCGCGCCAGAGGCAAGCCCGTCTGCACCCGTCCGCGCCTGGACCGCGCCCAGCGCCACCCCCCCTGGTCCTCGCGCCCCCCGCATCCGCTACTCGGCCAACGAACTCCGCGCTTTCAACCCCGGCTCCTCCACGGAGTGCTTCCTGGCATCCCCGAAGCACACTAACGGACCTTTTTCCTGCCGACCCTGCAATTTCTCCTGCATCAGAACGACAAAACCAACAACTAAAACTCTCAACCCCAACCACCTGAACTGCATCCTCATCAACACCCGCTCCGCACGAAAACACGCCATCGAGCTCTGGGATTTACTCGACTCCAATGCACCCGACGTGGCCTTCCTGACCGAAACCTGGTGGAACGACTCCTCGGCTCCGGACATCGCCATCGCCATACCGGACGGTTATAAAATCACCAGAAGAGACCGAACCAACGGAATCGGCGGCGGAATAGCCATCGCTCACAAAGCTACCCTCAAAATCCACACCCACACTGACGACACCCTCAAGACAGCCGAACACCTCCACTTCCAGATCCACACGGACCCCAACACGACCCTCAGAGGAACCCTCATATACCGCCCTCCAGGACCAAGAGCCCCCTTCAGCGACAGCATCGCCGACCTCGCAAGCACCCACGCCCTCGCTTCCCCGGATTACATCCTCCTGGGAGACCTAAACTACCATCTGGAAAATAACAACGACGCCAACACCGCAGCACTGACCTCCAACCTCCTCAACCTCGGACTCCGCCAGCTGGTCAAAACTCCCACCCACATCGCCGGACACACCCTCGACCCCCTCTTCACCTCAAGCAACCACATCTCTTTCAGCCACACCTCCGAACTCCACTGGACCGACCATCACTGCGTCCATTTCTCCTATAAGAAAATTACCAAGCAGCATCTCATCCATCTACCCCCCTACCGCCGCTGGAGCAAAGTCACCCAAGACCAACTGACCAGCACCCTCGTCAAAAACCCTCCACCCGACGCAGCCGACCCGAACACAGCTGCCATCAACCTCCATCAATGGATCCTCGAATGCGCTAACACCTTAGCCCCTCTCAAGAAACCCACCGCCAACCAAGGAAAGAAAAAACCAGCCTGGTTCACAGACGAACTGACCACCTCCAAAAGCCTTTGCCAGAAGCTCAAAAAGAAATGGATCCTAGAACGTACACCCGACAACCTCGCCTCCCTCAAAGACGCAAACCGTGAACACCACCAACGGATCCGCGTCGCCAAGCGCGCCCACTTCACCGAACGCATCAACAACAACGCCCACGACTGCAAAGAACTCTTCGGCATCGTGAAAGAACTCTCAAATCCAAAAGCCAACGCCAATGACATCCCGCCCTCCCAGAAACTCTGCGACGACCTCTCCACCTTCTTCCACCAGAAAATCGTGACCATCCACAACAGCTTCCACACCGGCCCACCGCCAGACCCCACCCCCGACGTCTCCACCCGCGACTGCCGCCTCACCGCCTGGTCCCACGTGGATGACGCAGAAACCACAACAACCATAAACACCATCCACTCAGGCTCCCCCACGGACCCATGCCCTCATCATGTTTTCAACTCAGCCAACGCCACCATCGCCCCCAAACTCCGCAAGATCATCAACCTCTCATTCACCTCCGCCACCTTCCCGGACAGCTGGAAACACGCAGAAATCCAACCCCTCCTCAAGAAACCCAAGGCCGACCCCAACGATCTCAAAAACTTCCTCCCGATCTCTCTCCTCCCTTTTCCAGCAAAAGTCATCGAGAAGATCGTCAACACACAACTCACCCACTTCCTCGAAGACAACTCCATCCTGGACCCCTCACAATCCGGTTTCAGACGAAACCACAGCACGGAGACTGCTCTCCTCGCTGCCACAGATGACATCAGACATCAAATGGACAACGGCGAAACCTCGGCCCTCATCCTCCTCGACCTATCAGCCGCTTTCGACACAGTCTGCCACCGCACCCTACTGACCCGCCTCCAGGAAGCCGGCATCCAAGACAAAGCCCTCCACTGGATCTCTTCCTTTCTCTCCGACAGAACTCAGAGAGTCCGACTCTCCCCCTTTCGCTCCAAAGCCACCAACCTCATCTGCGGCGTCCCCCAAGGATCCTCCCTCAGCCCCACATTGTTCAACGTCTACATGGCCCCCCTCGCTAAACTGGCCTGCCAGCATCACCTCAGCATCATCTCCTACACCGACGACACCCAGCTCGTACTCTCCCTGACCAAAGACCCACTCACCGCCAAAACAAACCTCCACGAGGGACTAAAATCCATCGCCGAATGGATGAACAACAGTCGCCTGAAACTCAACTCCGACAAGACGGAAATCCTCATCCTCGGACGCTCTCCCTCGGCCTGGAACGACTCTTGGTGGCCCGCCGACCTCGGACCCCCACCCACCCCTGCCAGCCACCCAAGAAACCTCGGCTTCATCCTGGACCCGGCCCTCACCATGTCCAAACAGGTCAGCACCGTCTCCTCCTCCTGTTTCAACACCCTCCGCATGCTCCACAGAATCTTCAAGTGGATTCCAACAGAGTCCAGAAAGACGGTGACCCAAGCCCTCGTCAGCAGCAGACTGGACTACGGCAACGCACTCTACACAGGCATCCCAACCAAAGACATCAAACGACTCCAGCGCATCCAAAATGCTTCCGCCCGACTGATCCTCGACATACCCCGCCGATGCCACATCTCCCCTCACCTGAGGGAACTCCACTGGCTCCCGGTGGAGAAGAGGATCACCTTTAAACTCCTCACCCACGCTCACAAGGCACTGCACAACACCGGACCTTCCTACCTCAACTCCAGACTAAACTTCTACGCTCCCACACGTCAACTTCGATCCGCCAACCTCGCCCTCGCCGTCGTCCCCCGAATCCAGCGCAAGACCTGCGGCGGCAGATCCTTCTCCTTCCTCGCCGCCAAGACCTGGAACTCTCTCCCCACATCTCTACGCCAGACCCAGGACCTCCTCACCTTCAGGAGACTCCTCAAGACCTGGCTCTTCGACCGCTAACTGCAGCGCACCCCCCCCCCACCCCCCCCCCCCAGCGCCTCGAAACCCTAACGGGTACATAGCACGCTTTATAAATATCGTGATTGATTGATTGATTGATTGACCCTTGTGTACTTGCCAACTGTGATGTGTACTGTGTGTCATGTCTATCAAGTCAGAAATGCTCTGTCACATGATATTGTTGGCATGTACCATGCATGTTGCTGGGGACACACTAACTAATATTGCAAATCATGTCTTGTCACACATAGGCACCCTTGGAGAAGGAGGATTCAACAATCTCCTGTCTACCGTCCACTGCCAGAACTTCAGACCATGGACAAATGGCACACTTTACAGTCATACAGCCTAGATAGGCACACAATAGTGGACTTATGCAGTCAGTTGGAGCTGTATCTGATGCCTGCTAACAGTAATCCAACCTGCGCATCACCCATTGTTCAAGTCATGCCAGTACTTCCTGGCCACGGATTCCTTCCATCCTTCAGTGGCCCTATCTGCTGGTATGTCCCAAACTATGTTCAGTCTGGTGTTGAAGGATTTCCACTCAGCAATGTTGAAACACATTGACAGCTATATCAGGTTCCCATGACGTGAAGATTTAGCCAATGTGGATGCTGACTTTTATGGTTTTGCCCACCTCCCACGTGTGGTGGTGGCCTTCAATAGCACACATGTTGGCTTGGTGCCACTGCAGACCACTCAAAAGTTCTATTCCAACAGAAAGAACGTCCATTCCATCAACATGCAAGTTGTCTGTTTGGCAAATCCCTACATCTCAAATGTGTGTGCCCATTATCAATATGGAAAAGCACATGCCCCAGCAGATGTAACAACCTCACCCAGGGAGGTACTGACTGGTTGGTAAGTCACATCTGTCCTGACTGTGCAATGTCAGGTGCTACAATCATGAAGTGAGTGTCTCATTGTTATACTTCTGTCCCATTCCTTAACAGGAGACTCACCATACCCAAACCGCCCTTGGTTGTTGATGTTGCTTCACCAGGCGAAGTTCAATTAAATGAGGCCCATGGAACAACACAGCAGGCAGTGTAGTGGGTTTTTGTGCTCCTGAAGGCCAAATGTAGGTGTCTGGACATGACTGGTGGGGTCCTCCTCTACTCACCTGGGAAAGAGTGTCAGATCACTGTGGCATGCAGCATGCTCCACAACACTGCCCTGCAGAGGAATATCCATACATCCCAGAAGAGGAGGAGCCTGCAGTGCCACCAGTTGAGAATCCTGAAATGCCAACTGAGGGTGACAGTGGTGAAGAGGAAGGAGCTGACTTGCGAGAAGATCTCATCCACAGCAACTTCTCATGGGTGTAAGTATGTCTTGTGATTTCATGACTGTGACTGTACAATGAACTGTAGTTGTGACAATGTTTTGAGTTGAGTGTTTTGGATACAGCTAGGGAGCTGATACTCTCCAATAATCAGTCAGAGGCTTCTTGATAAGACAGCGTTTGAATCACCCGACCTTGATGATATTGCTTTGTTTGTGTCAGATTTCTTGCAATGTACTTTGTTTTCCAGGTGCTTACTATGTGACGTGTGTCATATGTATAGTTTAAAGTCTATACTCCTTGTTTTGTTTGTTGCATGGGTACCTTCACCATGACATCTTCATCTGGGAATTTCAGAGCTGAGACATTAGCAGGTATATCATGCTGTTTGGACATATGAAGTGGACATGGATTGTTCCAGGTAATGGAGGTCGCAGAGTTTGGGTGTATGAGACCTTTGCCAAGACAGCTTGTGCAGTATTTAGGTGGAAGGTCAGAAGTACCCATTGGACTTCTTTTGTGTGCTGTGGTGGGCCTGATGCAACATGTGTGTTATCGTGTGGGTGAAAAAATATGTATTCCTAGCTTATGACTAAGTCATTTTTCCTTCACGTTGGCTAAAGACTCTTTTTGTATGACCTATATGTAGCTGTAGATGTGTTTCATCATTGTACGCAAGTGTCTGTGCCACAACACTGACATATGTTCATCTCACACCACCAGATGCTTAAGCATTGAATTATGATGGCCATGTGATCAGGAACTGTTGTACTGCCATCTGTCTGTATCATGGATCATGTGATGTTGAATTACTTTGGTGTAGTAAGTGATTAGGCCAAGCAGATGACATTAAACCACTTCAATGTTTACCTATTCTACAGCACATTGCCTGACAAATCCCCTATTTCTGAGGTTTGGGGGTCTGTTCCTGTCAATATGCTCATTTACTCAGTACGATTAACTCATTTTTGATTTCCAATAGTCCAGACATATGGACAGCCTATGTGCCGAACAATGTAATACATTTTTTAGCTTGAGCAGACACTTGTATGTATGTGTTTGTGTGGGAGTGTTTTATTTCTGAGCCGGACACTGCACATGCAACATATCCCATCTTGAACAAGTAGCTTGGATCATCATTGTATGGTTTACCTGCTCTGACATATCTACATGGATAAATATGAAATCAAAATCAGCAGACAAAGAGTCAGTGAAGGGTGATTTTATTGTGCAGCTATGACTAACAGAAAATATATGAAATGTGACTCAACAGAAAACTCAAATGTGAAGGGGTCAGTCATGGTGAATGAAATCATTGGAGTGGATGCCAGACCATTGGTAGTCCAAAGTCCAGAGTACTCCTCTCACTGGAAATCATACATGGTTCAGGATCAGGCCGGAGTGAATGTGTAATACAAAAAGGAGGTCCTTAAGGAAGAGAGTTATTACTGGCAGTGGTGGGTGTTTGGCCATCTGCACCGCCTGGATTCTTTGCTGGATGACCCTGCTTGTGTGTGGGAGGGGTCTGCTGATAGAGAGGCAGGGGTGTCTGGGCCTTGTTATTCCTTTGGCAGGGCCTCCTTTCTAGTGGCTGGCACCGATGTTGATGGGCCTGCTGTTAATAGGCCAAAGGAAGGGGTAGAATGGTGTTGAAAAGCCCTGCTCAGGTTGGTGTGTTTGTCTCTCAACACACCTCTAAAGGAGGCCTTGTTGGTATTGTGAGCCTCCATCTGTTCCCACGTGTCCCTATGTATGTCCCTCTGTAGCTGCTTGATTTCCCGGAGTTCTGTCAACACCTGGCTCATCATGCCTTGGGACTCCTGATAGACTCCTAAGATGTGACCTGGCCAAGAGCAGCCCAGCGGCCTCGGACCACTGGCCCACAGTATAACTCCCACACACTGTACCCCCATAGGCCTGTGCCCTTACCACAGGGTGCCCTCTCCAAATTGTTTCTGGACCCTCATTGTACGAAGTGTTGTGCTGCAACTCAGGATCCAGGACCTGGTGCATGAGATGGTAGACACTGTGCTCAGGACACAAGTTGGGGGGGTAAATGGTTGCCTGGGATGTTGAAGCAACAGGGATGGACGGTTACTTTATGGGCACAGTGAAACTCACTGTTGCCATCTGACCACGTTGCCCAGATGTACCTGAGCCATCATCCACATCCAAACGTCCAGGAGTGTCATTGTTACTGAGGACTTCATCCAGGTGGGTAGTGGAAGTCTGTTCTATGGCCTCTTTGTGCCTAGCGGATGATCCACATGTTGATGTGAAGCATACATTGTTGTAGGTTGTAATGTGACATCTACCTCCAATGGTTTATAGTTACAGTAAGCAGAGACCTTGTACAAAGTTAAGTTGTGGCAAGTAACTATAGTACTGGGTGAATTGATATGACATGTGTGAAGGATGCCAACTCATTTTGACTCACGCAGCTGCTGAGATGTACACATCAGTTGCACTTTGGAGGGTGACCTGAAAATGACATCTTGCCACCAATGCAGCCAACACAGTGGATAGAAACGATATGGTTTTGACTATTTGGTGTCTTAGTTGAGTGGGATACAGGTAGACCCAGGACTTTGTTAGACATGTGTGACTGGAGTCATCATGAGCACAGTGCTGTCTTAATGTGTTTGCTGCTGTTGCCAATCTGGTGATGCATCTTGAGACCTTAGGAATAATTGTTGTACACACTGGGTAAAGTGTCTTTCCTGTCCTCAATAGTTTCATCTTGGGCTAGCAAGTCCAGATGGTGCTAGGTAGAGAGATAGTTTTTTTGATTTGAGCATGACCTGTGCTTGATCACTCCTAGGTGAGTACACTTCGTTGTGAGATGACAAACGGGGGTCTTTGGACATGAGAACACTGTGCTGGTGGTTCGATGTGCTAAAACAGGGCCTGCTGGGAGTTGCAGACAGGCTAGTAACTGTACTACACACATTAGACAAATGTTACCCCCCAGGTGAGTAAACTTCATTTGTGAGTTAACAAACAAGGGACTTTGGACAAGATCACACTGGGCTGGTGGTTGGAGTTGCTGAAACAGGGCCTGCTGGGACTTTCAGTCAGGTTAATCTCTGTACTACACACACTAGACAAATGTTATCCCCCAGGTGAGTAAACATCATTTGAGAGTTGACAAACAGATATATAGGGAGTTGTGACCACTGTGCTTGTGGTTGTAGTTACTGGAACATGGCATACTGTACTTTGCAGCCAGGTCACTCTCTCTACTACACACACTTGACCAATGTTATCCCCCCAGGTGACTATACAAAAGTTATCCCCTCAGGTAAGCAAACTTCATTTGTGAGTTACCAAACAGGGGTCTTTGGACAAGAGAACACTGGGCTGGTGGTTGGAGTTACAGAAACAGTGCATCCTGGGGGTTGCGGTCAGATCGCTCTCACTACTCTCCAATACTAGACAACTATTGTTTATTACATATCTGTCTGCAGGCTGCATTTATGTTTGAGCATACATTGCTATTTTTGGTCATAACATGGATCCTTGAATGTGTTTCTGATATTGTGAGATTTTCAGGCCCCATTTGGACATATGGCATGTGATGGGCTTGGTAACTGTGATGTTGGGTCCAATGATACACAATGACAGTGTTACATCTCAGATACACTGGGTATTGAATGTTAGAGAGGTACATGAACAAGACAGTGGGAAAAGGCGAGCTGTGAGCCTGCATGACATTGCATTTGTGTGACATTGTTTGTGCTGTAACTTACCAGACTCCACTCCTTCACGTATTCCTGTCAAGCCCTCAGGGTGCAGGATGGCCAAGACCTTCTCTTCCCAGAGAAAGACAATTAATGGTGCACCGGGAGGGCCGCTTCCAGTCTTCTTGGCTTTCAGCTGGTGCCTGGAGACCAGGAAACAGACCTTGCCTCTGAGGATGCTCTACTTCTTCCTAATGCCCTCCTTTGTGGGCAGGGTGGTACCTACAGCATTCACTCTTTCAAAGATCCTGTCCCACATTTGCATTTTCTACAGAGGTGCTGGACTTGTGCTCTGAACAATTGTGGCTCTACTCTTATGATTCTATCCACCATGACTCTTAAATCATCTTCTGAAAAACGGGGATTTTTTTTAACTTGACATGGTGGAAAAAAAAATAATAGTGACAGGAACTTACTTAACAGGAGAAGTGCAATAGGGTGTGAATAGACAAAAGTGTGTGCAGGGTGTTCAATGGTATGGTGTAAAAAGGGATGCCTAGTCTATGTAGTCTAGAGAATGAAAAGTGATAAGGCTTCTTGTCTTGCTGTGTAAATGCAAAGGATTGTGGTCTGTGAAGGGGTGTGTTTTATAGTGTGCTCTGCAGGTGAGTAGTATAAGGGGATCCATCAAACTTTTGACAGGTGGCCCTCTGCGCCCCGTGCTGACGTAGGCACTGATGTAGTTGTAGGTGAGTCACGTGGGTTGTGACATCAAGGGGTCACGTGTTAGTAATGTGGCAGGGTCCTAGCCCTGTGTCCAGATCTATGGGCTGTGTAAAATGAGAGCTGTGCTGGTGTGCAACCTGTTTCATGGCCTAAGAGGTCAGGTCTGGACATGTCAGACATTGAGGCCCAAGTGGCTCCTTGGGGGCCTCCTCTCGGGATGGCGCATTGGGCATGTAAGGCCAAACCTCCACACTGCTGGCTAATCCAAAAAGAGGGGCTGGGGAAATGCTGTCAAAGCTGTGACATGTAATTCGCACCACATGTAACCCTAGCAGCTTATTAGAGCCATCAAGGAGAGCATGTGACCGCTATGTGTTGTAGAGGTGTACGTCGTTTTTGAACCATAGAATACACATAAGCAATCGTTTAGAGCAGCATGCCAAATCGTGAACCACTGCTGAAATAGGCTGTCTAGGCAATATGAAGAGATACAATCCGCTCACTAGAAAAGCCAGAGTCTCAGGATCCAAAGAGTTGTGGTACAGCCAACAAATGTAAAATCCAAAGTCGCTTATACACCAATGGAACTGTGTGATGCGCAAGATTTCAGAGCAGCCGTTGAGTGTAGTGAAAATGCTGATGTTAGTACAAACTCTATAGACAAGTATCATGTATACTTTTAACTAATAGTATGTATTTTGCTTTTTGTTTGAACCGTAGAAAACAACTGCAGAAAAAGATGCTCTAGAGAGGTCTACGCCAAAGGTTAACAACGTAAACTTTCACTGCTTATGCTTTTCCATACAGTCTGAAAGTATTACACGCCAGAACAAAGAGCCGTGTAAGAAATGTGTCAGCACTTACAATAGCACCGATTTTGAAAAGGAAATGCCGGGCGTACCCTATGACACCATATGGACAGTTAAAGGTTTTGCAGCGACCGTTGCGGCCGTTGTGAACACATATGTTAATCGTGACTATTATACCCTGTGTTACAGGCATAAAATTAATGAGCCACTGCAGGAGGCTCATGACTGCCTATACGAGTCGTACACTGCAAAAACAATTTGGCACAAATGTAGCCGTTTAGACCCACACACGGTATATAAGTTGTTAAGGGTGGTGTACGGGTTGTCAGCTGTGAAGAAAGGTGTCCACGTCGATATGAATAAAGTCTTGGCAGCATCGGTCAATGAGATCCGATACGCTGCTGTGCCCTGCTCAAAACTCGAACGTATGCAGGAGCTGTGTACCTATTTTGACAAAAGCTTGATAGAAAGACAAATGTGTTATATTTATTATAAAAATAGAAGAATGAGGTCTTTAGCCCCAAGAAAGTTGTTAAAAAAAAAAACACAAAAAAAAACATGTTTTGGATAGCAGACCATAACATTGTTACTTAACGCTACATACTTACTCACTTTTAGGATGAGAATCAGAGTGTTGCGGTGCAAGATATCTATGAGTTACACCCAGGATACATCTGTATTGGGAGACTGATAAATGTGCTGGTTAAAGAGAGAATAGCTGAAATACACCCTGTGACTCTGCATTGCCTGAACGTTACGGAACTTCCGGTTACATTGCGACAGCCCTGTGTGTATCGCCAACTGGTGTATCAACGCGTGGCTACCCGCAGCGGATAAATACTGGAGAGCGGCCCAAGACAGTGCGAGTGAGTTAAGACTTTCCCCCCGGACTTGGCTACACCATGCTTTGGAACTCCTGACTGAAGATTATTTCACAAATAAAGGTCCTGTATTGTCCGATCTAGAACTGTATGAACTGTTAAATGCTGTCAGTATCCTGAGCATCCAGAGTTATAGGCGAGGGTAGCATGAAGTCATCTCTAAAGCTATTGAGTGTATAGCTATAAAAATATCAAAGCTTGTGACGCTGAGACCTAGTAAAAGGAACTGCTCTGAGTAATATGTGTAACATGTATCACACGATTTATACGTCATCAAAAGGCCTCAAGGTGTCCAGCAGCGGTGACCGCTATAAGATATGTACTGCAAAATGTCAAGTACACAGCTGCTTGGGGTCCTCCTCTCTGGGCAGTGCATTGGCCGTGTAAGACCAAACCTCCACACTGCTGACTATTCCAAAAAGAGGGTCTGGGCTGCAATGTGCCTCCTCAGAGGGAGGAGTGGTGGAAGTACAGAGTCCCCACTCACCCTCCCCAGAGCCTTGCATAACCTAGAAGGACTGTATGAAGGTGACCTTTTAAAAAAAAAAAATAATAATAATAATCTTGAGGCAGCCCCCAGGCCCAGAAGGGGCCAAGCAGGGTATATATGGACATAGAGCATGACCTTTAAAAACACAACTCACAGTTACCTAAGGGGGTTAGCTGTGTGGAAGGGGAAGATAAGTGTGGTCTAACCGGCCCTGTGGGGGGTCTTCAGGCCAATAAGTAGTTTGTAGAGGAGTTGATGACCACCACCTCTAGTATCTTATCTGGCAGAGTTGTTACTGCTTATGTCAAAGAGCAAACTTTTTACCTATTTTTTTTTTTGCAAGTCAGAATGACCCATGCCTGTCTTCAGACAGATATGTACTATTCTATTGTAGTTGTAGCTCCCCAACCATAGCATCTTATCTGACCTGCTTGTTACTGCTTACGTCAAACAGTGAACTTTCAACCTGTGTTTTTTTTGCAAGTCAGAGTGACCCATACGTGCTAACAGCTGTGAACGTTGAAAATGGTAGCCCCCCTGGTATAGTGTTATGCATAATTAGCTTGGCACAGCAAGTATAAAAAGCCCCCATAGAGACCATACACACAAGTATCTCACAAGACTCTTTTTGTGAGCACTGAATTGAAGTTTGCGGAGAGCAGGGCTACCCCCACACTATTAAGGACAAAAATATGAAGGGCAGAGCGCAAATTGGTAGTGAAAACCAGCTTTGACTAAAGGTAAATAACTTTGGCCCTCATTATGACCCTGGCGGGCGGTGGAGAAGTGGCGGTAATACCACCAACAGGCCAGTGGAAAAAAAATTGAATTATGACCATGGCGGTTACTGCCATGGTAATCAGCCACTTCTCCACTCCGACCGCTGGGCTGGAGACTTCGGTCTCCAGTCCGGTGACCGTCACCAGACCACCGGCGGTATCAGGACCCTGCATACTGCCATGGATTGCATGTGGTTTGGAACCGCCACAAAATCCATGGCGGTAGCCACTATCAGTGCCAGGAAATTCCTTCCCTGGCACTGATAGGGGTCTCCCCACCCCTGAGCCCTCCCCCCACACCTCTGACCCCCTACCACCCCCCAAAGGTGGCAGGACCTCCCTCCCCACCCCCGCCCCAACATTGACGCACACACACCCTCCACCCCCACCCCCAACATTGACACACACACACACCCTCCCCACCCCCACCCTCAACATTGACACACACCCCCCTACATGCACACATACACTACAACAACATATACCCGCACACATACAAACAGACATGCAAACAGTCCGACCGCACACATTTTCCAGACACACAACACCCCCCTGGATGCATACACGCACTCACACACCCCCTCTACATACTCACACGCACACCTCCGTGCACGCACACAACACACAACACCCCCCACCCCTCTCCCCTAACAGACGATTACCTTACCTTGTCCGGTGATCCTCCGGGAGGGAACGGGATCTATGGTGGCTGCTCCGCCGCCAGCTCCCCGTCACCAGAACACCGCCACACCGAATCCTGGGTTGGGATTCAGTGGGCGGTGTTCTGATGACGGGACTGTGGAGGTGGAGTAGCCTCCACTTCCCCACCCAGTATGGCTGCTGGCGGCTCTCCATCAGAAAAAGGACAGAGGGCTGCCAGCAGTCATGATACACTGCGCGGAAAACAGCCTGCACTGGCAGTCTTCAGCACGGAGGTGCCTCGGCGGTCTTGAAAAAAAACCACCGAAGTTTAAATGAGGCCCTATGGGTTGTTTGTATATTTTGTAATGTAATCCCAAATTGTTGGTGTCTCTAGCCCCCCTTTCCCTAGGCCACACAGAGCGTAAGATGTGCTATGTACTTGAATACTATTATCTAAGGACGCATTTTTTATTAAATTTATTTATTATGATTATTATATTTTACTTTTTATGGTCCGCACATTGTGTTCTAATTATGATAAAATGGGCTGGGGGTGCCCATCCTGAACCCTTGCATCCCTCAGCACCCCAAGTGGCCAGTACCTTAAAGGTTGGGGTGTATAGTTGTCCTGTGTTTTAAGTGCTTTGGGGGTTATCACAGACCCAGTACCCCAGAGGACAGGGGCAGCCTAAGGGGAGGTATGAGGGGTTAACTGTGGAAGCAAACTATTTAAAAGCACATGCTGAGAAGTTTTGTGTGCGTGTAGTCTTCTGGAAATAATGAAAATTGTCAAGATACCTCTCATTTGCACGTATTTTTTGAGGGTATGCACTTATTTTGGGGTGGAGGCAATGCTTAATTTGTGCTTGGTGGTTCTGGTGTTGAGCATTTGTATGTATTTTTGAGGGTCTGCACTTATTTTACAATGGAGGCCATGCTTAATTTGTATTTGATGGTTCTGGTGTTGAGCATTTGCCTGTATTTTTGGGGTTCTGCACATATTTTGGGGGTGGAGACCATGCTTAATTTGTACTTGCTGGTACGGATGTTGAGCATTTGTACTTATTTTTTGAGGGGCTGTACTTATTTTGGGGTGGAGGCCATGCTTAGTTTGCACTTGGTGGTTTTGGTGTGGAGCATTTGCACGTATTTTTGAGGGACTGCACTTATTTGGGGGTGGAGGCCATGCTTCATTTGTACTTGCTGGTTCTGGTGTTGAGCATTTTCCTGTATTTTTGGGGGTCTGCTCTTATTTTTTAGGGTAGAGGCAATGCTTAATTTGTACTTGGTGGTACTGGTGTTGAGCATTTGCACGTATTTTTTGAGTGGTTGCACTTATTTTGGGGGTGGAGGCCATGCTTAATTTGTACTTGATGGTTATGTTGCTGAGCATTTTCATGTATTTTTTGAGGGGCAGCACTTATTTTTTAGAGTAAAGGCAATGCTTAATTTTTACTTGCTGGTTTTGGTGCTAAGCATTTGCACCTATTTTTATTTTTATTTTTCAGTGTCTGCACGTATTTTAATGCCTCAAACATTTACTGATAGCAAAAGACATATATGGGAAAGACTGGTTAAGAGAAAAACGAAAAAGTGTTACAATGGAAAAAAGCAGAAAGTTGCAAGAGTGAGCTGAAAGAGGTCCACAATGGCCTCAGCATTCAGTGTTCGCACATTTAATTGCAGCAACCGCGTGGTTAAGAGGGCAGGCTTTGTACACCGGCACGTTTTTATTTATAAATTAAACACTGGGGCCTCCCAAGGTGCACAGTGCAGAGGAACCCCAGTTATTAACGTAGCACATATGCTCACAGAGACCACGTGGGCTCTGAGAGCATATGTGGTAAGTTAACAACTGAGGTCTCTGAGCGCTGTGTGGCTTGGAAACCCTTGTTATCAGCAGAACTGATCTGTTCTCAGAGGGCTCGCGGCCTCTTAGAACAGATCTGTTCTGCTGTTAAGTGAATACCTCTTCTCTCAGAGGTCGCGGGGGACACCCCGCGGCTTCTGAGAACAAGTTGGACTCTTTAATAACAGAGACTGCTGAGCGTGTTGTAGCTCGGCAATCTCTGTTACTAAACAGTCCGACTGAGAAGCCGCAAGGTTTCCCCCGCTGCCTCTGGGAGCAGGCCTCCTGCTGGAGGCCTCACACAGTTCAAGACCCCCTCCAGCCCCCTTGGGATTAGAGGGGGTCTAGCACTGTGGCAGGCCTTCTGCCACCATATGGTGGCTGAAAAGACACGGATGGCGTGAGGTGAGGGCTCTCAGGCATGAGCCTCGCATGCTTGGGCCATCAGTCCCTTACAGTACCAAATAACGTTTGGCCCCTAACACAAGGCTCGGGGCCCCCATGAAGGCCAATCCTGCAACATTTTTTTTTATAAAATGTAAATTAAACAAAATAGAATATTAAAAATAAAAAATAAAATGTAAAAAAAAACAATAATAATAACAAAAAAATAAAAAATAAAATAAAACAACTATACAATTACTGAGGCTACTGGGCAGAGGACACAGAGCACACTGTGTGTGTGTGTGTTTGTGTCTACGTGTGCTCTGTGTCCCCTGCCCTGTAACCCACAGCCCCAACCATACAACTTATCAATAGTGGGGGCATTGAGCAGCATGCTCAAGCCCCCAAACCTCCATCTACTAACCTTATGTCAGGGGCCTGTTGCCCGGGGTGGTACGGAGAAAGACGCCAGGGCCCCAAAATGCTATCTCCACAGCCTGCAATTATCCAAAAAGACTGTGTCTAGGGTGTTGGAGCTGGTTCACCCTATCTGCTCCACCATGTAGGCTGGAGTTTCGATTGAGCTCTGCCCCCACACATGGTTCAGAGCATTGGAGAGCTAGGGCGAAAACATAGCGTGGATCCTAGGATCCGGCTTCCAGTCTATTGTGCATGTATATATTCAAGGAACTGTAATGTTTTTAAATTGGGTTGAGTTAAATATTTTTTATAATAATTAGTGTAATTATACAACGTTAAAAAGACCATAATGGGCATTGTGAAATGAGTAAAATAAGGCTGTAGAGCCCTTGAAATTATATAAATAATGCCTTATGGAGAGCATCCTAGAGCTCATGTTGCGCAGGAGCGCCTCCCTGTGGCCTTTTTTAATAAACAGTGTATGGTTTTTGAGAAAATGTGAACAAATGGCTTTGTGTATTGTACCTTCAGAGCATGGGGCCTTAACAGATAGCATCTTGAGAGACTTTTTTTTTTTACAACCTTCTGCAATATTTTATGAGTGGGTTATGCATCTAACATTAAATGAGTTATGCTTAAAGTCAATTTTGTCTCTTTTGTACGTAGGATCCCCAAGAGCCTGAGTTGTCCCCAGAGGAAATGGATGCAGTGCAACAAGGTATATCAGAGATACAGGTCAATGGCCATTCTAAACAAACATGTCATGATTGTTATTTTTTTTATTTTACCATTAATGGTTTCCTATATGTTTGTGTGCTTTTACAGGTTATGATGTGGAACTACAGCTTGCGGTTGGGGCTCTGCAACAAATCCTCTAGGATCAAGACGGTCCAAGCACAATGTCTCAGGATGCAGATTTTGTAGGTAAATATAAGGAGTCCTTGTGTAAACGTCATGAACACCTAAAAAGGCCCCATAAACAGAGCATCAAAGAAACTCTCAGAGATCTTCTTTAGTCTGTGTATTATATTGTAAATGTAACATTATAATCTTTTTTTTTTCTCCAGGCCCCCCATGGGTCAAGTGACACCTGTGGTAATTACCCTAAATGTGGTAGGAGAGATTAAAAAGATGGTCCACAAAAGGAAGTCCCCAGCATCTAAGGAAGGCCCCCACTATTAAGAAAGGTCCCTCACAGCGGAACACCACAGGTGAGTTTTTAGAAACTGTAGAGCCATATGCATTCAATCCTTAGTGTTTCTCAAACCTTTTTCACCTCTAGGATATCGCTGCTATAACAACACCTAATACGTATTCTCTAATCTTTACATCCTAGAGTTATCACAAAAGAGCTCTGGAGGAGTCGGCCATCAGGCTAAGTGGACAGCTGCGTCTTTAAAGGTCAACAACGTGGCCCTTCAAAACCCCATGGCACCGGCCGAGTCCGTGAACATCGCAGGACCCCAGGACCAGCCGTGCATCGGCTTTACAGACAGCGGTCATAGCCCAGGTACAGCGCTTAACCACACCGCATCAATAGTAATAAAGTCTATGCCCATTACCGCAAACACTTCTTCAGCACCTACCTATGTGCAGGGGCCTGGACCCTCTGACATCGTCACGCTTACAACCTCAGACACAAACCATCCTGTACCATGTAAAACCTCTGGAGGGGACCCTAAGCAATGCAACAATCTTAAAATAAATAAGTTGTCCTTAAAGAACTGTACGAAGAAGCTGCAGACCCATGAGCTACAACCTGTGCCTCTAGACCTGTCTTTTAAAAATGTTGTTAAGGCTCAGACTGTTCCACCTAGCCCATTGCGTTCTAATTGTTCAACGATTGATGCGTCTAATATAGTTGGGTCTGTCAGTGCCCTAGTCCCAACAGTCTGTAGAACTAGCCCTCCCTGTTTACACGACACACGCATGGAAACAGATAGCTCCATAGAGGATCCATATTCTGGGTGTATAGGACTTCTAAAGGCACTATCTGGTCTGGAGTCCTGAAGCCACAGCAACGCCATGTGTCCCTTCTAATGCAACACCCTATAGGGTGCAATCACAAGGGTCTCAATCACCCGCACCCAGCCACAGTGCATCAGATGTTCCAGAGACCTTGGATTATTATACCCAACATTTAACCTCCCCATGTCTGATGTCCCCAATTCCAACCCCTGGAGCGCACAACTCCACCAGCCCGTCACCAAGTGTCTGCGTGCAATGGTCTTCACCATCCTCCTCAATATACCCTGATAGCAGTACAAGATGTAGCGGTTCACAAAATCAGAGCTTTGGAACGCCATCTAGTGATGATCAGGTCTCCCAAGCACCGGGGTGTTCACACGGGGGCCCTGTTCTTTTGACCCGTCCCAACCCACCCGTTTAAAAAGGGCTTATTGAAGTTAACAGTGATCAGACCCCTGGGGTGGTCATGGGTGATATGCAGCACACAGCTAAGGACACACATAGCGGAACAAAATGTGGTGCCCTGAACCCCAATAGGGTTTTGGAAACATACCTAAAAGAAATACAACAGGCCGTTAGGCAACTGAAATCGTGCATGAAGCTCAAGACCTAAAAACTGGGGAAGTCAGGAGTCGATACTCAGTCTTCCAGACAGTCCCAGAGAGCGTTAATCCTGCGGTTAGCAAGGTGTAGAAGGGAGGTGGTTGTCATTTGTGAATCAGCCACGGCCGACGTAGACCATATATTGCGTGACTCGGCAACTGTGCACCCCTAAGGATTGCCCTATCGACTTTTTGTAAAAAGGGTGTCCATATGTCTAAAAATAAAAAGAAGAACCAGGATGTACTAATTAAAGCTCTATGGTGGTCATTACAACCCTGGCGGTCGGTGTTAAAGCGGCGGTAAGACCGCCAACAGGCCGGCGGTAAAAATGTGCAATTCCGACCGTGGCGGAAACCGCCAACAAAGACAGCCACTTTAACACTCCGATCGCCACGGCGGTACAAACAAACAGCCTGGCGGTCACCGCCAACAGACAGGCGGGAGACAATGTACCGCCCACACTATTATGACAGGCCAATCCGCCACCTTTTCCGGGGCGGATTCACTGCGGATAAAAACACAGCGGAAACAGGCATCCCGAAGGGAAAACGCTCACCTCTACATACCCCACGAGGAACGAGGACGCCATGGACTCGGAACTCTAAATTCTACCTGCAATAGTCATCCTGCTCCTCTACCAGGAGCACAAACGTCGGCGGCGAAGACCACGGTGAGTACTGCACCTACGACACAGGGGAGGGGGGAGGGAAAAAACAGGGACACACACACGCAACATCCCCACCCTCACCCACTACAACACAAACCCTAATGCATATCAATACATCACAGTTACACCCCCCAAACCGTCCGGATGAATGCAAAGACAATAGAAAATGAGTGTAACCACTGTAATATATTGAAAGCAAATATACAGAAATATATATATACACCATGTACATAATATATACCAAGCATAGTGGTCCAGATAGTGTTCTAAGAAAGTCCGTGGAACACTGGGACCACATGGTATGGGCGAGGCCCACACAAGATCCCCGACCATGACGGAGAGAACACTGCAGGGGCATCAGAGAGCAACTAAACAGGCACCTCAGGGGGAAGGAAAGGCGGGGCACCTCAGCCGCTTGAGTGCACGACGCCAAATCCACGAGGGGGCCAGATGCCCACTGTTACATCCTGGGGAGTGCAAAGCCACAGTCTCTCAAGTCTCTACAGTGGGTGGGTTGCCCACTGTTCCATCCTGGGGAGTGCAAAGCCACAGTCTTTCAAGTCACTACAGTGGGTGGTTTGCCCACTGTTCATTCCTGGGGAGTGCAAAGCCACAGTCTCTCAAGTCTCTACAGTGGGTTGCCCACTGCCATATCTCACAAGTGGATAACAGTCTCCACTGGTTCTGGAGGGGGCATGGTGCCCAGAGTGCTTCATCCTGCCAAGGATTGGGGTAGTGGATGCTCTTCTCCACTGGTTCTGGAGGGGGCAAGGTGCCCAGAGTGCTTCATCCTGCTAAGGATTGGGGTAGTGGATGACAGTCTCCACTGGTTCTGGAGGGGGCATGGTGCCCAGAGTGCTTTATCCTGCTAAGGACAGAGGTAGTGGATGACAGTCTCCAATGGTTCTGGAGGGGGCATGGTGCCCAGAGTGCATCATTCATCCCGTGACGGACTCAGTTGCGTCAGTGCCTTTGCCGCTCATGGGCCAGCGGTGCTTGAGACGGCAGTGCCCTGTTCAGCGGTGCTTTAGTTGGCGGTGCCCTGTTCAGCGGTGCTTGAGATGGCTGTGCCCTGTGCAGCGGTGCTTGAGACGGCGGTGCCCTGTTCAGCGGTGCTTGAGTTGGCAGTGCCCTGTGCAGCAGTGCTTGAGACGGCGGTGCCCTGTTCAGTGGTGCTTGAGTTGGCGGTGCCCTGTTCAGCGGTGCTTGAGTTGGCGGTGCAATGTTCAGCGGTGCTTGAGTTGGCGGTGCCCTGTGCAGCGGTGCTTGAGACGGCGGTGCCCTGTTCAGTGGTGCTTGAGTTGGCGGTGCCCTGTGCAGCGGTGCTTGAGACGGCGGTGCCCTCTTCAGCGGTGCTTGAGTTGGTGGTGCCCTGTTCAGCGGTGCTTGAGTTGGCAGTGCCCTGTTCAGCGGTGCTTCAGACGGCGGTGCCCTGTTCAGCAGTGCTTGAGATGGCGGTCTCCATTGCAAGGTCCTTCATGGCCCAGCGGGGCTTGTGCTGGTGGTCCTTCATGGCCCAGCGGGCCTTTTGCTGGCGGTCCTTCATGGCCCAGCGGGTCTATGCTGGCGGTGGCCTCCTGGGCAGGTGGGCAGGTGGGCTGGTGCTGGCGGTGGCCTCCTGGGCTGCTGGGCTGGTGCTGGCAGTGGCCTCCTGGGCAGCTGGGCTGGTGCTGGCGGTCCTGTCCTGGGCAGCTGGGCTGGTGCTGGCGGTGGCCTCCTGGGCAGGTGGGCTGGTGCTGGCCTCCTGGGCAGCTGGGCTGGTGCTGGCGGTCCTGTCCTGGGCAGCTGGGCTTGTGCTGTCGGTGGCCTCCGGGGCATCGGGGATGATGGCGGTCTTCTCCGCCGTGCTGCTTTTCCCAGACTTCCCGGGTTTCTTGTGGCCCTTCCCCACCTTGGAAGGTGTCACAGCTGACTCCACACTCCCACCGGGACCCCTGGGAGCGGCTTTGATGGCTGGAGTCTTCCCCCTCTCCCGCCGGGCACTGGCCAACTTCTGATGCTTCACAGGTGGGGGACTGTCTGTGCTGTGGCTCCGTGCCACACTGGCTGCCCTGGTGGCCTGTGCACTCCAGATTCCGGTGACTACAGGCACCACTGGTCCCGGGGATGTTGTGGCTGAGGTGCTAGTTCGGGACCTAGGAGACGGACGGGGTGGGGGAGGTGTGGGAAAGAGGTCAAGGGTGGAGAGGAAAAGTTTTTGGGAGACACTGGGACGGGTAGCTGGAGGGGGTTTGGGAGTGGAGGAAGAGGTGGTGGTTATAGGAGGTGTACGTTTGGTGACTTTGGGTGAAGTTGCATGCGCTGGAGGCTGTCAGGAAGTGGATGGCTGTTGGGTGGGTGTGTGCCTGCATTTGTGTATCTTGGGAGGGGGCGTCACAGACACACTGGGAGAGGACACAGGGGATGTGTGAATGGTAGTGGGGGTGGTGACTGCACGTGAATGGGGTGTGGTGATGGGTGTGCTGGAGAGGGACGCAGTGGCTGTAGAGGTAGTGCATGCAGGTGTGAGTGTAGACGAGACTGGGAGGGAAGAGGGAGACGAGGAGGAGGGGGACACAGTGGAGGCAGTGGATGTTGGTGTGTCTGCATGTGTGTGATGCTTGCCTGATTGCCTGTGGGATGTGTGGTGCTTATGTTTGCCAGAGCTTCCCTTGTGTGTTGATGTATGTGCATGCTGGTCTGTAGGTGTGCTTGGGATAGGCTGAGGTACAGGGGATTGGGTCTGGGTGGAGGAAGTTGGAGGGGGGAGGCTAGAGACGGGGACAATGGCTGCCATCAGTGCTGAGGCCAGAGTCTGAAAAGCTCGCTGAAGGGCCGCCTGTCCAGAATGAATGCCCTCCAGGAATGCATTTGTTTGTTGCAACTGCCTTTCTACACCCTTTCAGGTGCATTGCCCATTTGGGCATAGGAAGTGGAGCTGGGGCAGTTTAAGTATGGACAGGGTGACAAAGTGGGACAGTAGGATGACAATCAGGGTGGTCTCAATTCTTGGCGGGGGCTTGGCATCGTGCTCTGTCTTTGTCCTGGATCTCAGGGACCGTTTGCGGGGTGGTTCTCCCTCTGCAGGGGGTGGGGTGCTGGTGTGTTGGTCCTGTGGCGGTGCCTCCTGTCCACTAGCACCGGCGGAGGTGGTGGGCAGTTCATCGTCCATGCTAGTGTCAGAGGCCCCTTGAAGTGCCACAGTGTCCCTCCTGGTGTTGAGTACTTCCTTCAGCACCCCTACAATGGTGCCCAGGGTGGAGCTGGTGGTTCTGAGTTCCTCCCTGAAGCCAATATACTGTTCCTCCTGCAGGCGCTGGGTCTCCTGAAACTTGGCCAGTACCGTTGCCATCGTCTCCTGGGAGTGGTGGTAGGCTCCCATGATGGAGGAGAGGGCCTTGTGGAGAGTGGGTTCCCTTGGCCTGTCGCCCCCTGTCGCACAGCAGCCCTACCAGTTCCCCTGTGTTCCTGGGCCTCCGTCCCCTGGACCGTGAGCCCACTGCCACTGCCCCCAGGTCCCTGTTGTTGTTGGGGTGGTGGGTTATCCTGTGTTCCCTGTAGTGGTGGACACACAGCTGATTGATGTGTCCTGGGGATGGAGGTATGGGCCCGCTGGGTGGGTGCTGTGCTGGTGTTTCCAGATGGGGGAAGGTCTGTGGTGGCCTGTGACTGGGTGAGGGGAACCGACTGTCCCGAGGTCCCTGATGGGCCGGGCTGGTCATCTAGATCCAGTTGGACAGAGCTGCTGTCATCACTGTGGGCCTCTTCTGTTGGTGGTGTGGACATGCGTGGACCGTCCTGTCCGGTGAAGTTGGGTAGGGGTCCTGCAGGGGTATAAAAGGATGGTTATTACATCTGTGTGTGTCATGGTGTGCAATGGGTGGGTGACTGTGTACCCCAGTGCTTGCATTCCTGTGTGGGACCTTGTGTGATGATGGTTTAGGGGGTTGTATGGGTTTGTGCAGTGGGCATGCTTTAGTGATGGGTGTTGGGACATATGTGAGGAGTTGGGGTGCTGGGGTGAGGGTGAGGGTGGGGGTATGTACTGGCATGCAGGTAGGGTGGGGGATGTAATAATTAAGATTTGTCTTACCAGAGTCCATTCCTCCAGCTACTCTTGCGAGGCCCTCAGGATGCAGAATCGCCAAGACTTGCTCCTCCCATGTTGTTAGTTGTGGGGGAGGAGGTGGGGGTCTGCCGCCAGTCCGCTGAACTGCCAGGTGGTGTCTGGAGACCACGGAACGCACCTTCCCTGTAGGTCATTCCACCTCTTCCTGATGTCCTCCCGATTTCTTGGGTGCTGTCCCACTGCGTTGACCCTGTCCACTATTCTTCGCCATAGCTCCATCTTCCTTGCATTTGAGGTGTGCTGCACCTGTGATCCGAATAACTGTGGCTCTACCCGGACGATTTCCTCCACCATGACCCTGAGCTCCTCCTCCGAGAACCTGGGGTGTCTTTGTCGTGCCATGGGGTGGTGTAGGTGATGTGTGGGGTGGAGTGTGTGGTGAAAAGTGTGCTGATATGTAGTGGGGTATTATGTGAGATGCATGGAAGTTCTGTGGGTGATGGTGTTGTGTGCCTGTGGATGCTGTTGTTCTTGCTGGTGCTGGTGCTGTCTCTCTCTGGCCTTCATTTTTGGTCGTAGGGGTTTCTGGGTGATGTGGGTGTGTGTTTTATATTGAATTGGGTGTGTGGGAGTGGTGTGTGTATGTGTATCAGGTGTGTGTATTTCGAATTGTCCAATGTGGCTGTGTTTTGTAAGAGTGTGTGTATTTTGAGCGCGGCGGTGTGTACCGCCAATGGAATACCGCGGTTGAAAGACCACCGCGTGGATTTGTGTGTCGTGATAGTGTGGGCGTATTTCTGTTGGCGTGACGGTGGAGGTTTTGTTATCGTGGCGGACTTGTGTGGGTGTCTGAATTTTGATGGATTCCGAACTGTGGGTCATAAAGCTGTGGCGGAATTCCACGGCCGCGGCGGTGTGTTGGCGGTCTTCTGCACGGCGGTAAGCGGCTTTTACCTCCAATGTTGTAATGAGGGCCTATGTGTTTTACTAGTGCTCAAAACCAAAGAGCCAGCCCCTAACTTTTTAAAACTCATAAAAGCAAATCCCTCAACACCTAAAAGACTCCCCATAAGGCCTCAAAATATAAAGTTAGGAGAGAATGTAGGAATTTTCAGGGCCTCAAGGGGTAAAGTTCAGAGCAGGCTCAACCCCAAAGATCCTGAAGGATCCCCACCCGTATTAGGTGAAATGTCAAGGCTACTGCTTGTAAGTACCCCAATGACTGTTCAAATAGGCTGTGGTCGGTTACCAAAAACCAGCTGGGTTTGCAAGAAACAGAAGTGGGTTAGTAGCCCTAGAAACCGCAAGCTTTTCATAAGAAAATTAAATAAAGCCAGACTAAGCGTTACAATGAGGCATAAAAATACCCCAACAACGAACCGTATTCAACTACCACCGGATGATACCCCGAGAAGCCCTCCAACCTCCGACGGTCTTCAAGCTGAGGATTCAGAACTGGTGTTTTTTGAAAGTGTAAGAAGGTACAATCGTACTGTAGAGAGGTTTAACGCTACCGAGCACTATGAGGAGTATAGGTCCATTAACCTAGATCGCCGAAACTCCTCCGATCATGGTCCTTTAGCTATACACCAGGCAGTGAAAACGCTCATAGAACGATTGTTACACGATGTGGGACCGAACGATTTCTTTCAACTGCGTTTTCAGGGGCAGGGTCTCAATAGTCTGCTGTTCATCAGACGGTCGCCCCGAGATGAGTTTGACGCTGTGACGTATCTAGAAAACCTGTCTAAGCTTTTACAGAGCAAGGCTGAATTACTGGTGTATGCGACCTTTAAAATCATCGCCCTTGTTGTCAGGGGTCATGAGGGCGGTGCTTCCAGAACCTTAAAGAGCATCATGCACAATAAAATCATTGGCAAGAAATATCGTTAGTTGCTCAAATTTATCACCGAAGCGACCAATATGTGTCTAGCTGCGATCATCACAGGGTTGTTGGTGGACCGCGATACCCCAGACAACGTCATCATGTCTATGGCAGAGGACACCCATGAGGTGCTTCAACTACCGTCCGACAGACTGGTTGGTTTTGGGGACCTGGACCTTTTTGAGAACCATTTTGCTGTTACGGTAAAAGTTCTATACCACAGCGGTTCTTGGAAGTACTTCACTACCAATAGGTGTGTGAAAAACAAGATCGTTTATGTGCTACATCATGAAAACCACTTTTGCGGTATCTTGAACCTGAAGGGTTTTCTAGGCGTCACGTATATGTGTGAGCATTGTGACCACATATACACAAACCGGACCAGACACCAGTGTGAAATGCACTGTAAAATGTGTCAGAGGAACGGGTGCGTCGACGATGCTGTTCAGAAACTGAACTGCTCCACGTGTAAGATGTTTTGTCAGTCGCAAGTCTGCTTAAACGTACACATCAACCTCACCCAGTGCGTCAGTAAATCAGACTTTGGGGCTTGTGGGCGCTAAAAGGCCGTCGACCATGATTGTAAAGGTATGCAATGTCCCAGGTGTAAAGCGTATTTTATAGCTGGAATAGCACACGAGTGTTACATGCTTGAACGCTTCCCCCAGAAAAAAACAGAAGACTATATCATATTTGATATAGAATGTACGCAAGAGATGGGTGTGCACCAACCTAACTACATTTACGCCCATCATCTAACAACCGATGAAAACTGGGAGTTTGAAGGCCGGTCATGTGTGAACAATTTCCTCAACACGTTCATGCAGCCGAAATACTATGAGTATACAATGTTGTCTCACAACTCAAAAGCGTACAACTCTTTCTTTAGTCTCCGGGACCTGATTTGTAAAAAGCTGGCCGTGGAGCTCATCACCCAAGGTTCCAAACTGATGCTGTTAAAGGTTGTGCCTTTTGAAATTAGGTTCATAGACAACCTACATTTTCTGCCATGAATTTGAGCAAGTTACCAAAAGCCTTTGGTTTTGAAGGCTGCAAAGTTTATTTCCCTCACTTTTTAACACATGGGCTGATTAGAATTACAGAGGTCCTATGCCTCTACCCAACAGTTATGGCGTTGAGTACATGATGCCGTCTGAAAAAGAGCTTTTTACCGTGGTACGCTGAAAACCATGACAATTGGTTTCATTTTCAAACAGAATTGAAAGCTTACTGTCAGGCAGATGTCATGATCTTGCGAAAAGCGTGCAACCTTTTCAGAGACATTGTTGGGGAGATGACGAATTAGGTCCGGATTATTTAAACCAAATCCCGTAAGAGAGAAAAAAAAAATACCTAGACCCATTTAAGAACATTACTCTGGCTTCAATGTGCATGTCTATTTATCAGCACAGCTTTTTAAAACCTGAAACCATAGCTCTAGTACCGCCTGACCTTTATAACGTTAACAGAAATGTTACTGCCCCCCATCTATTCAGTGGCTCATGTACATCTCGGAGAAAAAGAAATCTTCATTCAACACGCATTGCAGGGCGCCGAATACCGCTTGGGTCGCTGCTACCTAGACAGGTATGCGTTAATTAACGGGGTACCAACTGCCTTTGAGTTCAACAGGTGCTTTTACCATGGGTGTCCGCGTTGTTACAAACCCCACGAGTTTAATAGACTGCAGGGCACCACGTTTGAATAACTGCATTGTTGTATTCTGTCGAAGGCGCAGTATAATGAAAGCAGCGGCTTTGTTTTGAGAACCCTCTGGGAACACGAGTGGTTAGACGCGCTAACAAAAGATGGAGGAATTGGGCACTTTTATTAAGAGCCAGCAGTTGCCAGCACTGTTGGTCATACAATGCCATACAAGTGTACCGGGTCACTGGTGAGAGTGAGAAAATACACTACTACGACTTCACCAGTCTATATCTATTTTTGTACAAAGTGAAGTTGTAGCCGGTGGGGCATCCTAGGATCATCTATAGCAACTTTAAGTCCCTAAACTAATACTTTGGGCTCGTTAAGTGTCAAATTCACTCTCCACAGAAGCTATACTTCCCAGTGCTACAGTACAGAGTCGACGGTAAGCTAATGTTCCCCCTATATTGTACATGCGCTGAAAGTAAACAGACTAGTGAGTGAAGACATAGTGATGAGCAAAGGCTGCTGGAGGGGACGTGGTGTACCATGGAGGTGCAAACGGCCCTCGAGAAAGGGTACCGCCTCAGTAAAATCCTGGAAATTTTGCATTTTTCACACACCACAGCCCGACTCTTTTCTGAATACATCAACTTGTTTCTCAGAGACAAACACGAGGCATCGGGGTATCCCGACTGGTGTGTCGATGAGCCCTCAAAGCAAAAGTACATCACTGATTACCAAGCTCACAAGGGTATTACGCTGAGACCTGAGTTCAATAAGATTAACCCCATCAGACGCCAGTTAGCTAAGCTCTGTCTCAATTCCTTATGGGGAAAATTCGCACAGCAGACAAATTTGTCAAACACATCCATTGTCACAGATCCAGACGATCTTTTTAAGTATATATGTGCCCCATCTTACGACATGTCCAGTTGTGAATTTATCGCTGATGAGACGGCCATTCTATGTTGGAAATACACCAAACGTGTAACAATATAAACATCTTTATAGCGTGCTTCACAACTGCTCATGCTCGTCTAGAGCTTTACAGATTGTTGGATAAGCTTCAGGATCGATGTTTGTATGACGACACCGACTCCGTTATTTCTGTGAGTAAAGAGAGTGACGAAGATCCTCCGCTGGGTGATTATCTAGGGGATTTGACCAGTGAGCTTGAAAAGGATGAGTACATACTTGAATACACTTCCTCTGGACCCAAGACCTATAGTTATAAAACCTCTAACAACAGGGTTTCCATGAAAGTCAAAGGTATCACTTTAAACGTCAGCAATACGGTTCAAATAAATTTTGACAGTCTGAAGGGTCTGGTGCACAAGTACTGCGCATCGAATGATCACAAAAATAGCAAGACAATAGTTGTAAACCATCCTACCATTGTCAGGTCCAAAAAAGGTGGGAAATTACAATACAGCCATTGTATAAAACACTTCCCTTAGTGTTTGATAAACAGGTCCTCACTGAAGACCTCAAAACACTACGGTGCAGTTATTAAAAAGACATTCGAGTGGTGAACCCCAACCGCTATGGCACCAGGCTGCAACACCCATTCTCCTGCGTTTTAGCAGTCCCTCAAAAAGTGGTAAAAGTTATTGTATAAAGAAACTGCTAGAAGTCGCTTCTGGTGTTTTATCTCAGACCCCTAACAACATCATATGGGTTTATTCTTGCTGGCAAGATCTTTACACGGAACTCTCTTTAAATTTCCCACACATCCGATTTATAGAAAGTATCTCCAGTAATCTCAAAGACGATGACTTGTTACCTAAACACCTTGTAAACATGGTCGTTGTAGATGATCTCATGCGCGAAGGCAGGGACCACCCTGAGATCGAGAGGGCTTTTGCTCAATATTCACATCATCGTAATCTGACCATATGCTACATCGTGCAGAACTTTTGTTTTACAAGGGTAAGAGCAGCCGTTCTATAATTCTCATCGCATCATACCTGGTCTTATTTAAAAAAAAAAAAAACGCGACAAGCTTCAAAAATCAATTATAGCTAAACAGATGTACCCCGGAAACACGCAGTTTTTCATGGAAGAGTTTAACGATGCCACTGCAAAAACCCATGGCTACTTACTGGTAGATTTAAAACCCAATACTCTAGAAGACTACAGACTACGCTCCGGTATTTTTTCCCCTCACTTCCTCGTCACTTACACTCGTGAAACAGTCCTCAAAGCCTACAAAAAGACCCTTTAAAAAGACTTTTATTACATTTACACTCTAAACCTTGTAATATAAGGTCACCACCATGTCTACGTGGCTACGGCGCAATTTAGACCTCCTAAAAATGCTGGCCACAGCCAGCCCCCTGAAAAGAAAGGCTATTCTGTGCGCTGCTTCTGACGATTTAGTGGCTGCCATTTCAGGAATAGCCCTAAACACCCAAAAAGGTAACGTACCAATATCAACGAGCCAGTTCCGCATTCTGAAGAAGAAGTGCCACATTATTAAGCATTATTAAGAAGCTGAGCAATAAAAGGGCATCGCTCCTTTCTAAAATGAAACTGATCAAACAGTCTTGAGGTTTTATAGGGGCGCTGCTGGGTATAGCTATACGCCTAATTACAAGTCTCCTGTCGAGGACATGATGGAGCACTCCCAGAAAATTTACCTTGTGCCCCGCCATCAGCTGGAACAGTTGAGCCCTTGTACCTCTGACGTCTGGGACATATGCAAAAACGAGACACAGCATCTCGATACTGAGATCAAAGCCATTTTAAACTGAACTGATTTAAAACCACACGACAAAGCAGGGCTTTACTCAAGAGCCCTTCAAAACATTTTATAGTATTACAAACAACTAGCATCTGAAAAAAACAAATTGAATCTGCATTCCACTGACACGGAACAGCCGACAGCAGACCCCATAGCGCCTCAAGACCGGGCCCCCTGGTCCCCGTGGACGCTGTTGTCGAAGACCTTTTAAAAAATATAAGTCAGAGGTATAGAGGAGGCGGTGCAAATGCTGCTCGGTAAAATGACTGCTACTAGAGATCTGACCTCTTGGAACGATCGGGGTGAATTTGTTTACAAGGGACAACCGATTGTTGGATCACACATGTACGATCTGGTCAGATGTCTCATGCACTGTAAAACACTAACGACACAAAAAGCTCCTAGAGGCTGGGAGCAATTCCTAAGTGCTGCTGCAGATCTCAACATTCCCTCCACGATCGTCGGAAACGCCATCCACAGGGGAAGGCTTTAAAGTTTGAAATTTCCGACCCCTGGTGTTTTTACCATGAGTCTCACTGTGCTGACATCGCCTTTATTTCTGCAGCTAACACCTTCTAGGAGCAGCTACGCTCTTCCCATGGACCCTAAATAGAGACTGTTCAAAATGAACACTTGGTTATCGCTCCAATGTGATCACAAAATTTGAACCGTGGTACAGTTTTGTTAAAAAGGTTCACGTTTCAAAAGATTTTTGCTGAATTTATTTCTTTACCCTTGTAAATGTTAGTAGTGTAAACTGCTTGTAATAAACACTTTTAATTTTTCAACAGAGGTCCGACATCTTGTTTTTAAATGGTTTTATAATGTGTGGTGGGTGAATAAAATGCATAGCTTAAGATATTTTTATTTTAGGCAGTCATCAGTACAAATAGCGGCATTACAAGGCCCTACACGTTTGACAAACACCGTAATCTGTTTTAACAACGTTCGACATGGACCTAGTGTTTTCATTCACATATTTCAGAACAATACCATCATTGTTTACTAGATAGGTGACATACAGATTAAAAAAGTTCTAAACGTCATACCCTCAGACATTTTACTAATAAAATGTATACAATGTTACCCACATGTGATGGCTAAAGAATCCTGTACACGCAGATTGTTATACTCAGCCGCGGGCCATGCTTTTTTTTACACATTTGAATATTGTTTTTTTTATAAATGTTATGCTCGGGGAACTGCCCTAAACTTTCAAACACCATAACCTTGTATACATCCAGAAACATGGATCCCCAATGTGTACCACCCGGGTTGGTGTTAAAGACTAGGGTGCACGGTCTTTCGGGGCCTATCTTTTCAAGTAGTCCATCACCAGGAAATATACTGAAAAAGTATTTATTTCCGTATTTATGTCTACTTAAGAAGTGACATATCTCCGCAGTGACCCTTTTACAATCTTTTAATGATAGTCAAACATAAGCTATCGGGCGTGATTGACCTGGATAACACTGTTGAATACCGAGAATACAACCATATTCACGTTGGTAGCCAGTGCTTGGGTAAAACATATTTCAGCTTTTAGATTTCCATTTTTGATTACGTTGTAGTGGTCACCGTCTTCCATATCAGGAGTCAGGTTGAACGCAAACAACGTGTAGCTGGTCCCATACCCCTCTCTTGAAACAACGACTCCTGAGCCCCGCAGATGCTTCCCCGTCATCGAGACCAGACCGAGATATTCCCAGAAAAAATGGATGTTCCAAACCTTGGATTGAACGGTTTTGTGGGGATAACAGCTCCCTCATGGACCAAAGTGGCATAGTTGATGTCATAGGGGGTCATTACAACCCTGGCGGATGGTGTTAAAGCAGCGGCAAGACCGCCAACAGGCTGGCGGTCTTTTGTTGAGTATTATGACCATGGTGGTTTCATTGGCCGCTTCACTGTTCCGCCCGCCAGGGCGGAGATGACCGCTGGGCTGGAGACCTGGGTCTCCAGACCGGCGGCCGTCACTATACCGCCACCGGTATTTCGACCCAGCTTACCGCCGTGGATTTCCAGCGGTAGGAACCGCCATGAAATCCATGGCGGTAAGCCCTATCAGTGCCAGGGAATTCCTTCCCTGGCACTGATAGGGGTCTCCCCCAACCCCCACCCCCACCCCAACTCCCTTCCCTACACCCACCACCACCCCTGCCACCCCCCAAAGGTGGCAGGGCATCCCTCCCCACCCCGACCCCCAACATCACATCACTCACACACACACGACTTGCAAGCAGGCACCACCAACACACATACACGCACACACACCAACATACATGTCTACATCCACACACTCAGTCAGACATGCACACCCATATACAGACATACATGCAGACATCCATACAGACATACATACAGACATACATGCACTCATTCCCAACACACGCAACTCACCCGCAAGCATACACGCACTCACACCCCCCCTACATACACAGACGCACACCCCCATGCACCCACACAACACACAACAAACCCCACCCCCCTCCCCTAACGGACGATCGACTTACCTTCTCCGTCGATCCTCCGGGAGGGGACGGGAGCCATGGGGGCTGCTCCGCCGACACCACACCGCCAACAAAACACCGCCGCGGCGAATCACAGGACGTGATTCGCTGGGCGGTGTTCTGTTGGCGTGGCGGTGGAGCAACCTCCACTTCCCCGCCACCCGCCAGTATGGCTGTTGGCGGCTCTCCGTCGTAAAAAGGACGGAGAGCAGCCAACAGTCATAATACGCCGAGCGGCAAACCGCCACTACTGGCAGTCTTCCGCACGGCGGTCCCTCAGCGGTCTTGTTAAAAGACCGCCGAGATTGTAATCACCACCATAGTGTTTGAAGTTGAAAGGGTTAGAGGTATAGAGCCCACTAAAAGCTGTATTGTCCACAAACCCTATGATGATGAGTTTCGGTAGTTGCCCCAGAAGTAGATTCTGCTGCTGTGTTAATCTAGTACCGGCTGGGATGCTGAATATCTTCAAAACCACTCTTTCAATGGCATACTTGGCGTTCAATAGTTGTAAAGCTTCAGCGTGGGCCAGTCTGACGCTCAGTGACACTTTCACTCTCTTTACAAACAGGCTCAAGGACAATATAACCAGTTTATACTGCTCAGCATCGCCGCTGATGAGACAGAACGACTCCTTGTTGCGATTGAGTTTGATCTTAAGATCTACACCATTGACTAGAAGCTTATCTTGGAAAAAAGGTCTGAATGTATGCGCCCCAGGAGGTCAAACTGTCTACGGCTCTTTTTTGAAAACCAACGTTGCCACCGTCCAATGCTGTGTCTTCAAATTGCGCTTCAGTATCTTTGTAGAGGAGTCCCTCTGAAAGCTGTGTGTTCAGTGCTTCACAACTGTAATTTAGAATACTATCGATGTAGGCCCTGCAGAAGTACATGTTATCACTCTGCGTGACGAGTCGATCGCCCAGGTTAATGTCCACCTGATTAAACAAGGTTGTGATGGGTTAGGCGATCGGCGCCACTTTAGCATCAGCTTCGATGTTGGTGCCGTTCCCTTTGGTTATTTTGCAGACGAGGTGTAGTAGAGTGTTGTTGAGATCCAAATGCCTATCCGTGGACCCCGACACATAAAACTCTATTGGCGCCAGAGGCGTCAGAGCAGCTGGAGGCGATACTTCCATGAAAAAACTGTTCTCGATGCTGGTCCGTGTGGGTTTAAGAGAAAACAAATCTAACTCAAATTTGGCACATTCACCCGAAGCACAGTGTACGAAGGCCATGATAGCTGATTTAAAAAAAATAGCAGTAGAGCTTGTTCTCTTCTTCTTCTTGGAAGATCTCTTCCATCTTACGACTCTTCTTTTGTGTGGAACTTTTGAAGAAGTCCTCCGTTTTTTGTAGGGCTTTGGAGGGCCCCTACGCCTTGAAGCCCTTTTGCTTCCTTTTAACACCCGCACGCACCTTGTACAACAACCCAGCTCCTACCTGGGGATGTTTGTTCATGCGCTCGGTGACAACTGACGTTACAGAACCCACGACGTCATGGGCAATTTTCGTAGCAGCCGCTTTAACGTGAAATTTTGCAATTTCCTATCCTCTTCTTAAAAATGGCAAGGCTCTTCTAAACAAACTCCCAAAGAAGCCCCCCAATCCGGCCCTGTACATAACGGGGGCCCCTTGAAAGTTGGGTGGCAGTCCTCCATAACCAGCCTGAACTATATAATTGTCCCTGTACATATAGGGATCACCGTATGTTTTCATAATGACCATCGCTATTGCCTAATAGTCACTGTTGCACCGCAGAATTAAATGAAGCCTAACAATAACTTTCCCATATTTAAAGGCCACCGGCTCTGACTGATCATCATAGATCATGATGGTTATAGTGTCAAATGGTTTTTGGAAATTGCCGCGTAGTCGGGTTTGTGATGCTGTATATTAACCATTGTGTTTTTCGCCCTTCACAGGATTCCATCTCATCAACGGCGAATAACTATCCCCTATCCTCTGAGGTTCTACTATGTCACTAGAGTGTAGAGTGTATAAAATCCACCTTTAATGTCAGGGCAAGTAGGGTCTGGATCCACATGTCTTTTCACATGTTGTACAGTCCCTAAAACCCTCTGTAATTTACTGGTACAGGAAAACCTTGTTTCGAGCTCGGGGTCTTTAAGAAATACTTTTCTTCTAACAGTTTCCAACACCAGCTGTATATTTGCATAATCTTCAACAGCGGGCTATGGCTCTGTTGATGGCTTCGACCCCCGCCTCTAGGGAGGTGTAATACCAGTATGGGAAACTCACGGGGAAGCTCAAGAAGTCCTCAGAGCACTTTATGTGAAATTTAGCCTTCTGCTTTGTAAATGTATTCCACATCCTAGGGTACTGTATCTCCGTTAGGGCCATCTCCCAGGACCCTTTCAGGTCCACCCTTTTAGCCAGATTCACCGTATAGTTAGAAATCTGATTGTGGGGGAACATGCCCTTCAAGTTGTTGGACGGTAGCGTAATATAAAAAGTTGTGGTCTTCATCTCAGTGCTTACAACGCGACCTCACACACCGTGCAGAAAACTGGCTAAAACCCAATTGTTAACTTTCTCAGGCCAACCCCGCCATTTGACCAGCGCCTGTCTCATAGCTCCGCTGCCTTTCCTTTTCAGAACCTTTTCAACCCTGTACACCCGGTTTGGATCGTAGAGCACCTTTTATAACTCTTCATTGTAAAAGACACCCGAAACACTTTCTCCCGTCGTAGACCTTCAACTTGTAAATATATACCCCTTCTTTAAGCTCTGCACTTTCCACTATGAATATTTCATCACTAAATGTCTGTTGGTAGCCCTTGGTGAAGACGCCCTTCAACTTTGATACCCGGACATGATCCCCTTCTTTTAAAGCCGGTTTCTTGACCTTTGCCTTGAGCCGACTCCCGTACACAGTTCTCCACACCATTAACGAATTTTTCGCCGTTACCGCCAAGGGAGACATTTTGATGGTCCTATGATAACTGGCATTATAAACATCTATAAAAGCCTGTAGAACAGCCACGTATCTGTAGGTATTGTTGGCTGTGAAATATCGCCACATCTTTGATTTTAAAGTTCTGTGAACACACTCTACAACTGCCGCTTTTACCTCGCTGTGCTTTACAAAATGCTAAATATCGTGCTGATTTAATAATTTCTGAAAGGTTTGTTTAAAAATTCCTTTCCAGCGTCTGGTTGTAGTTTTTGAGGTACTCGACCTCTTGCGATGCGAAGATGTCTTTAAAGGCGTCAGTTACGCTGGTACCACTTTTGTCGTTTAATGCCTCCACATAGGCATACTTGGACAATACGTCTCTGACTGTTAATATATACATTACGCGATTGTTATGTTTTGCTAGATCTTGAAGACTGATTATGTCCGCCTCCCACTGATAATCTAGCTGTGCGCTAACAACTGTGGCCCTCCTCTTAAAACGTCTCCTGGCTGGTTTGTGGAGTGCATATAGCACTTCCCCCACTAACCAAGTCTTCACCCTTGACCGGTTTACAGATTCATTTTCAACTCAAACCCTTCTAAATAGAGCTTCGGAGCCTCTGAAGCTTCCAACCCCTTGTGTATCGTAATAAAGCTTCCTTAAAGCAGACCCAGTCATGTTGCCACACCCCACAACCCAGAATGAAACAATTTTTTTTGTGTAAGGTCATTTTATTAAAAATAAAAAACAATAAATAAAAGTGGGTTAGCACTACTCAAACACCGTGTACTTGACATTTTGCAGTACATATCTTATAGCGGTCGCAGCTGCTGGACACCTTGAGGCCTTTTGATGACATATACATAGTACGATACATGTTACACATATTACTCAGAGCAGTTCCTTTTACTAGGTCTCAGCATCACAAGCTTTGATATTTTTATAGCTACACAGTCAATAGCTTTAGACATGACTTCGCGCTCGCCTATAACTCTGGATGCTCAGGATACTGACAGCATTCAACAGTTCATACAGTTCTAGGTCGGAAAATACAGGACCTTTATTTGTGAAATAATCTTTAGTCAGGAGTTCCAAAGCATGGTGTATCCCAGTCCAGGGTGAAGGTTTAACTCATGTGCACTATCTTGGGCCGCTCTCCAGTATTTATCCTCTGCGGGTAGCCATGCGTTGATACGCCAGTTGGCAATACACACTGTGCGGTCACACTGCAAAGTAGCCGGAGGTTCCATAATGTTCAGATAACACAGAGTCACAGGGTGTATTTCAGCTATTCTCTCTTTAACCAGCACATATATCAGTTTCCCAATACAGATGTAGCCTGGGTGTGACTCATAGACATCTTGTACAGCAACACTCTGATTCTCGTCTTAAAAGTGAGTAAGTATGTAGCGTTAAGTAACAATGTTATGGTCTACTATCCAAGACATCTGTTTTTTTTTTAAACAACTTTCGTGGGGCTAAAGACCTCATTCTTCTATTTTTATAATAAATATCACACATTCGTCTTTCTATGACCCTTTCTATCAAGCTTTTGTCAAAATAGGTACACAGCCCCTGCTTAGGTTCAAGTTTTGAGCAGGGCTCAGAAGCGTATCGAATCTCATTGACCTATGCTGCCAAAACAATAATCATATCGACGTGGACACCTTTCCTCACAGCTGACTTCCCGTACACCACCCTTAACAACTTATATACCCTGTGTGGGTCTAAATGGCTACATATGTGCCGAATTGTTCTTGTAGTGTATGACTCGTATAGGCAGTCATGAGCCTCCTGGTGTGGCTCATTAATTTTATGCCCGTAACACAGGTTATAATAGTCTTGTTTAACTCGTGTTCACAACGGTCGCCGCAAAACCTTTAACAGGCCATATGGTTTTGTAGGGTACACCCGGCATTTCCTTTTCAAAATCGGTGCTATTTTTAGTGCTGACACATTTCTTACGAGGCTCTTTGTTCTGGCGTGGAATACTTTCAGCATAAGCAGTAAAAATGCATGTTGTTAACCTTTGGAGTAGACCCCTCTAGAGCAGCTCTTTCTGCAGTTGTTTTCTACGGTTCAAACAAAAAGCAAAAGACATACTATTAGTTAAAAGTATAAAATCTGCGTATACACGATATTTGTCTATAGAGTTTTTACTAACCTCAGCGTTTTCACTACACTCTACGGCTGCTCTGAAATCTTGTGTATCACACAGGTCCATTAGTGTATAAGCGACTTTGGATTTTACATTTGTCGTCTGTACCACGGCTGCCTTTGGATCCTGAGACGCTGGCTTTTCTGGTGAGAGTATTACATCTCTTCATATTGCCTATACAGCATATTTCAGTAGTGGTTCACGATTTGGCATGCTGCTCTAACCGACTCCTTATATGTATTCTATGGTTCAAAAAGGGCGTACACCTCTACAAGATCTAACGGTCACATGCTCAACTTGATGGCTCTAATACACCACTAGGGTTACTTGTGGTGCTAATCACATGTCATGGCTTTTGACAGCATTTCCCCAGCCCCTCTTTTTGGATTAGCCGGCAGTGTAGAGGTTTGGCCTTACACGCCCCATGCGCCGCCCCGAGAGGAGGCCCCCAAACAGCCACTTGGGCCTGAATGTCTGGGATGTCCAGTCCTGACCTCTTAGGCCATGAAACAGGTTGCACACCAGCACAGCCCTCATTTTACACAGATCTAGACACAGGGGCTAGGACCCTGCCACATTACTCACACGTAACCCCCTGATGTCACAACCCACGTGATTCCCCTTCACCTACGTCAGTGCCTACGTCAGTACGTGGCGGGGAGCACACACGTCACCACCTATTTCATTGCATACTTCATTGCCTACTTCATTGCCTACGTCAGCGCGGGGAGGGACACCTGTCAAAAGTTTGATGGAAGGTATCCCCTTATACTACTCAGGTGTGTCTACTTGGCCTATGTGTATCAGCTGTGTTGTTTTTGAATTCATGAAAAGTGCAGTTGTCTATTACTTTGCTGACCATGAACCGCCATGGTTCTGACCACCATTGGCTGACCACCACAACGGTATTGCCACCACGAATGTGTGATTGCAATATGCTCGGTGGTTGGCTGCAGCACTGATGGCACTGGAGGTCAGACCACCTATATTCAGGCCGCCACACCAAAGGCAGTCTTCCTTTTTGCTTGGGGGTTGGCAGTCCTTCCTGTGTCACTCACAGTAGGACAGTCTTGAAGACCGCTGGATTGGCAGTCTTTTCAGGACCGCTAACATGGCTGTCCGACCACCAAACTCGTAATCAAGCCCATAGACTCATCACAATGTCACAAATTTAAAAGGAACACAACTTCGGAACAACACAAAATGTGTACAGAAGTGAGAGGTCACTCTTCTCAGATTTCTCAACAACCCTTTCAGTAATGATTGCAACTGCTCTACACTGCTCCAAAATGTTCATGTTTTGGTCCCACTCCTATGATCTTATAGTTCAACAGTTCATCCATGTCTCAATGCACGTCATAATACACATTTTATGGAATGGACTCAAAACAGAGTGCAAACATATCACCCATTGTAACACAATTGCTTTTCATTTCAACATATCACACATATACAAAAGCCCCAATGATTACATTTACTGCCTAAGCAACAAATAATCACTTTCTCAATGCATGTCTCTGTATACTATTCATGCAATGAAAACCAAACAAAGGCCCATATTTATGGTCTGTGATGCTAAAACGGTGCAAACTTAACTCCATATTTATATTTTGACGCTAGACCTGTCTAGCGTCAAAATATTGGAGTCACCCTCATGTTGTGAATGCGGCAAACTACCTTGTGCTAATTAGATGCAAGGTAGGCATTCCCGTCCACAATATGACGCTAACCCCCTACTGCCTTATTCATACTTTGGTGCAGAAATGACACACACGAAGTAGACAGACCCAAGTAATGGTGCAAAGCCTGCTTTACACCATTATTTAATGCCTGGGTAAGGCCAGGTGTTAGGATACCTGTGGACCCACTTTCATGGCCAAACACCATGAAATGGGCCCACAGATGCCCACACCAAGCCCCAGCAACACTCCCATCCACACTAGAGGGACACCATGGGATGGGGGAGCCCAACCTGGGTGAGTATATGTAAGTATTTTTTTTAATGTGCCATTGAGGGCCCCTTACATGGCCCCCCTTGCCTGGCACTGGGTCCTGTGGCCCTGCCAGGGGAAACTGGTCCCCTGTGCTGGCCATTGGGGTGGTGGGCATGACTCCTGTCTGTACTAAGATAAGAGTCAATTTTGGGTGCTAGTGCGTCAGAAAATGATGCTAGACTGCTTAGTGGCATATTTATTGCAGACAGTGAGACTAAAGCAGACTAGATGTTTGCAGGATGGGCCATCCTTCCAGTTTGAGGGGATAAAGTTGTCCCCTGCCCCACTTACACTTCAAAGTGCTGCCTCCAGAATAAACACAAAGGACATGAGAGTAGCCTTTTGTCACCCCAGACTTCTTGGAGCCTTGGCAGAAGGATGAAGGACTTTTCAAGGACCAGATATGTGGGTAGCCTAGAGAGGTTCACCACATCAAAGGCTAGCACAAGGTATAAATGTTTGACCCTCAGGCCAAAACTACTCAGTCCACTCCTGGAACTGACTTGGAGCCCTTGAGGGGCTGCCATGCTGCTTGTGGTCACCCTTGTAACTCAGAAGACTGTTCGTGGTCTCTGCAAAAGTGAGTCCTATCCTCCCAAGTGGTGCTCCTCCAGTCCTAAAGCCTTGGTTTTGGTGATGAAGGTGAAGCTTCTGCCTAACCCTAAAATTTGAGGTTTAGAAGAAATGTAACCAGAAAGTGCCAAAATAATCTACCGAAGGTGCATTGCAGGTGGGTTTATTTTTGTAGTATCTCCTGCTCTGTACTTCTCTGCAGCAGCAAATCCTATTCATCGGTCCGTCTGAGTCACAGTATCTGGTCTTGTGGTGCCCCCATCAGTTACATCCTGTAGATTTGTCCCTCTGGAGATCTCCGGCTTCCAAAAAGTCCAAAGGTTGAAATCGTCCCCACACCTCCATCCAGTGGCTATCATTTGATGATGCTTGCTCCTTGGACACTGCCAGCAGCCTTGCCCTGCTCAACTTAACCTTCTCAGGAACTATTCTTCAAAATTTCTTCTAACTTTGAAGGAAAGCTGAAACCAGGCCCAATCCACCCTGTGTTTATGAACTGAGGTCCATTGCAGTCTCCCCTAACTTTTGCCTCAGTCTTGCACAACCAGATAACTAAATACTTTTTAAAAATTGATAACTCCAGTTCTATTGATTCAATTTAATTTGTTTTGGTGTAATTTTATTGAATGTTATTTACCTTATTTTTCTAAATTGGTATGGAAATGTTCTTGTGTTTTGTTCCTAACACAGGTATGTGTGCTGCATAAATACTTTACATATTTCCTCTACGTTTAGCCTGACTCTTTCTGTGCCAAGCTACCGGAGGGTTAAGCACAGGTTAATTTATTGACTTTTGTGGTTCACCCTGACAAGGACTGTGGTTGCTGCTTAGGGAGCATTTCACTCTCCCACAAAACCAATATCGTAATTTCTTACATTGATGTTAAGTGGTGGGATTCAGTACATGTGTAATTGCAGTGCCCCTCAGTGATTTGTGTAACACTAAAATACCATAAAAATTATATAACTTCATTTGTTTTTGCTAAATTCTCTTCTTGATTTGGCTTTTTTTCTATTTTCCAAATGTATGTTTCCTCACATCCTTTTTGCAACAATGAAGATGGAGCCAATCAATGGTGATAACCTCAGCAAGGCAGAGCCGTAGAGGCTTTTCAAGGAAAAAGGGCTGAATGTGGGGAAGACTGCAACAAAGGTGGACCTCAAGGTATCCCTTTGAGCCTTTAAGGAAGTCATAAGGAAGCAGACCACCCCAGAGTAGTAGGAAGAGAATGACACTGAGGAAGAGGAGGAGAAGGTGAACTTAGAAGAAAAGGAGGAGAAGGAGGTGGAAGTGCCTGGCCAAAGGCTATTAGCTGCAGCAACCCAAGCAGAAGGAGGACAACTTGCTAATAGGAGTGTAGTCCTCTGTCATGGCCTTCCCAGAACCTTTCTTCTTAGGAGATAGCTGAGAGGAAGGCTGAAAGGGCATTCAGGCTGAGGCTGGCCAAATTCAAGATGGAGCAGGCAGCTGCAAACAGGGAGACTGCCAAGAAACAGTAAGGTGCAAAAAATGTCTTGGAAGAAAATAAGCTAACCCTGGAGAAGGAGAAAGCTGAGTCTGAAAGGGCCTTGGATAAAAGAAAACTGGTATTGACTAGTGAAGTGAGTCTTAAAGAGCCAGACATCAAAGCTAAACATGCATCAGACATCCAGCATTAATGGTGGCAGTAATACAGTATTCAGTGAAAACATGAGGGTCTGCATTCCCTAAGGCATGATGCTTCGCTACGTGGTAGGGGATCATATTGTTAATGGGCTTTCAGCCTATGAGGTAGCCCTGAGGATCTACCAGGTCTCAGAGAATGTTTGGGGGACAAGTATCTGGAAACATATTTTTAGACCCAACAGCTTTTTGGTGGTGTAGGAGGATGGCCAGTTTATAGTGGATACCTATAGTACTTACACCTCATACCAGGTCTGGTATTCCTTATTAGTATAGTGTAGGCAGTATCCAGAAGCCAGGCTCTCTAGAGGTTGCTGTGGATGAGCAGCCAAGGCTTACCTAGGAGACCTGTAAAGGTCATGCAATACCACCGTAGTCAGACAGTGCTCACACACATGAAAGAAAATACTCAGTGTAACAAAAAATATAGGTATTTTATTTTGGTGACACAAATACCCAAAATACCATAGAGGCTATATTCCCTTCGGACGTAAGTAATAAGCAAATTATATACACTAGTATGCGGAAACAGATGTAAAAACAGTTAAAAAGCATTGCAATTAGTGAAAATCACAATATTTAGAAATGGGCCTAGGAGGAGCCCAACCATATACTAAGAAAGTGGAATGCGAAAGTCTGTCTACCACCTAGCCAAGTGTAGTGTGTAGAGGGGAGGTGGGAGTACTAGAAAATGCCAAAGGTAAGTACTAGAAACCACCACAGTGCCCAGGAAAGCAGGAGTAAATCACAGTAACTTTTCCAGAACACACACAGAAACAAGAAGCGGATTCATGCAAGAACCAGAAGAGACTACAAGACATCAACAGTGGATTCCTGGACCTGAGGCCCTGTGAAAGAAGGGGCCCAAGTCCAGGAAGCACAGAAGTGTCCAGGGAGAATAGGAGCCCCTGCCAACCCGGATGAATGTGCTAAAGTAGAACCACCGGTGAAGAAGAACAGTCAGTACGGCACCGAGGAAGATGGGATCAGGTTCCTGGTTGGTAAAAGTGATTTCCCACGCCGGATGGAGGATTACAGCTGGTTTGCGTCGCTGGAGTCTGACAACAAGCCTTGGCACATGCAAAGCTCGCGGCTAATGGAAAATGGCTCTGTCCAGGACCAGGAGGGACGAGGTGGACTCTACCCAGAAGGGTAAGTCAGAAGGGGCTCTCAGTAACTCAGAGAGCCCAGAGAAGACCCGGCAGCGACCACAGGAGTCCCAAAGCACGGAGACAAATAAGTTGCGGAAGAGGCCCATGCAACGCTATGGCAAAGGATTCCATGCTGCTGGAGAACCACTCAGGAAGCTGTGTGTCGCAGGATAGATTGCTGGGGCCAGAGCTACAAAATGAATGAAGGACTTGGGGAAAGGATGCCAACAAGCCTTGCCAGTTGCAAAACACGGTGGTACTGTCTTGCGTGGGAAGACAAGCTCTTACCTCCACCAAAGTTGGACAGTGGAACATGGGGGCCATCAGGACCACTTCAGTCTGCCACCCGTGATGCAGGATCCACACAGCTCTTCAGGAGAGGGGATCCATGCAGCTGATCTTCAGAGCAGTTGGTGCCTACTGAAGCAGGGGAGTGAATCCTTCACCCCAAGGGAGATTCCTTTGCTCTGCTGGTGCAGGGTGAAGATGGGCTGTCCTCAGAGGATGCACAACAGGGAAATAGTTGCAGTGGCTGGCAGGAGCCAGAGATACAATGTTGCAGAAGGCATCTTGCTTCTTTGTTTCAGCTTGTAGAGTTCCTGGAGGGTCCAGATGCAGTTTGTTCAGTGAGAAGTTGAAGTGGAGGATGCAGAGTATTCCTGCTGGAGCTTTGCAATCCGAATCTGAAGAACTACTCAAAGCAGAGACCCTAAATATCGGGATTGGTCACCTAACCAGGTAAGCACCTATCAGTGGAGGGTACTTGACGTCACCTGCTCACACTGGCCACTCAGATGCTCCCACAGTTCCCTGCAAACATGGAATCCAAGATGGGAAAACCCAGGGACCCTCTGGAGGAGCTCTGAGCATCACCCCTGGGATGGTGATGGACAGAGGAGTTGTCACTCCCTTTTCCTTTGTCCAGTTTCGCACCAGAGCAGGGACTGGGGGTCCCTGAACCGGTGTAGACTGGTTTATGCAAGGAGGGCACCACTTGTGCTTTTCAAAGCATTTGCAATGGCTTGGGGAGGATACCCCTCCCAAGCCTTTAACACCTATTTCCAGAGGAAGAATGTGTAACACCCCTCTCACAAAGGAAATCCTTTGTTTTGCCTTCCTGGGCTCGAGCTTTTCAAGGAAAAGGAGGGCAGAAACCTGTCAGTGAGGTGACAGCAGCTAGGGCAGCCTGGAAAACCTCAGAAGGCTGCAATGGCAATACTGGGGGTCCTCTAAGGAGCCCCCCCCAGAGTGCATGGAATCATACAACCAATACTTGCAAAATCCTTGGTGTATGATTCCAATATGTTTGATCCCAAACATGCCTATGTTCAGAGTTACCATTATGTACCTGGACATAGGTAGTGACCTATGTCCAGAACAAGCGTAAAATGGCGTCCCCACACTCATGAATTCAGGGAAAATGGTCCTGGAGGGAGTGGGGCACCCCTGCTAGTGCAGGAGTGCCCTCACACACAGGTACTTTGCGCCCTGCCCTCAGGGCTGGAGGGCCTGCTATAGGGTTGACTTATAAGTGACCTGGTGCAGTGTAACAGCTGTGAAAGGGTGCTTCCACCTTTTCACACAGGATGCAATGGCAGTCCTGCAGAAGAATTTGCATGGGCTCCCTATGGGTGGCAAAATATATGCTGCAGCCCATAGGGATCCCCTGGATCCCCAATGCCCTGGGAACATAGATACCATATACTAGGGCCTTATAAGGAGGGACCAGTATGCCAATTGTGGGTGAAATACTGTGTTAACAATAAGTAACAATCAAATTTAGAGGAGAGAGAACATAATCACTGGGGTCCAGGTTAGGAGGATCCAAGTGAACACAGTCAAGCACACTGACATCAGGCAGAAAATGGGGGAACCATGCCAAGAAAGAGGGTACTTTCCTACATACCCTCCCCTGAACAAGGGACAATAATGCTAACCTTGTCCAGATGAGTCTTCATTGCCTAAGTGGGAATATCTGGAGAGTCCATCTGCATTTGAGTGGTTACTCCCAGGTCTATGTTCCACTGGAAAGTCCATACCCTGTAGGGAAATGGACCATCTCATAAATGTTGGGTTTTCTCCTTTCATCATTTTAAGCCATAAGAGAGGTTTGTGGTCTGCCTGAACAACGAAGTGAGTACCAAAGAGGTATGGTCTCAACTTCTTCAAGACCCAGACCACAGCAAAGGCCTCCCTCTCCATAGCTGACCAACGCTTTTCTCTGGGAGTCAACCTTCTGCTGATAAAAGCTACTGATTGATCCTGGCCCTCTGTATTAAGTTGTGGAAAAACTGCCCCACCCCTACCTCTGAAGCATCAGCGTGAACTGTGAACTTCTTGGTATAGTTTGGGCTTTTTAGAACAGGTGCAGAGCACATGGCCTGTTTAAGTTCCTCTAAAGCTTTTTGACAGCTGGCTGTCCATAATACCTTCTTAGTCATTTTCTTAGAGGTGAGGGCATTAAGAGGGGCAACCATGGATCCATAATCCTAAATGAACCTCCTGTAGTACCCAGTAAGACCTAGAAAGGCTCTGACCTGGGTCTGTGTTGCAGGAGGAGTCCAATCTAAAATAGTTTGGATCTTCCCCTGTAGTGGCTGAATCTGTTCCCCACCTAGTAGGTGTCCCGGATAAACCACTTTCTCCTGCCCTCTCTGGCACTTTGAAGCCTTGATAGTAAGGCCTGCTTTCCTCCAGAGCTTTCCATAGGTGGACCAGGTGGTCATCGCACATGGAGCTAAAGACAGCTATATCATCTAGATATGCTGCACTTAAGGCTTCCAGACCTTGGAGGACTGTATTCACCAACCTCTGAAAAGTGGCAGGTGCATTCTTCAAACCAAAGGGCATATCAGTGAATTGATAATGCCCTCCAATGGTTGGGAATGCAGTTTTTGGTTTTGCATCCTGTGATAATTTGATCTGCCTGTACACTGCAGACAAAGTCAAAGGTGCTTAGATACTTGGCAGATGCCAGTGTATGTCTGTAAGCTCATCTGCCGTGGGTAAAGGGTGAGTATCAGTCTTAGTGAGTGTGTTGAGCCCTCTGTAATCTACACTGAACCTCATCTCCTTTTCCCCATTTTGTGAGTGAGTGTTTGGTACTAGCACCACTGGCCTAGCCCAGGGGCCGTCAGAGTGCTCAATCAGTCCTAGGTCAAGCATCTTCTGCACCTCTACTTTGATGCAGTCTCTTACATGATCAGGTTGCCTGTACATTTTACTCTTAACAGGCAAACTGTCTCCTGTGTCAATGGTGTGTTCACACCATGTAGTCTGACCAGGTGTTAGAGAAGGGAGGCTCCTACAGTCTTCCTTCTCCTTCTGAGATTCAGTAAGGCAGTCTGCCAGGACCACTCCATCTACTGAGTCCTCAGCTGCAGGATTGGAGACGAGATCAGGGAGAGGGTCACTCTTTTCCTCCTGACCCTCATCAGTGGCCATGAGCAGGGTTAAGTCAGACCTGTCATATTAGGGCTTTAGGCGGTTCACATGAAGTACTCTGACAGGACTTCTTGGAGAACCAAGGTCAACTAAATAAGGGACCTTACCCTTTTCTCTACTATGATGTGTGGTCTACTCCATTTGTCTTGGAGTGCTCTTGGTGCCTCAGGTCCAGGACCCATACTTTCAGCCCTGGTTGGTACACTGTCAGGACAGCCTTCTGGTCATGCCATTGTTTCTGCAATTCTTGGCTTGTCTGAAGGTTCTTAGTGGCTTTTTTCATGTACTCAGCCATTCTGGATCTTGGGCCAAGCACATAATCCACTATATCTTGTTTAGAGGACTTCAGGGGTTGCTTCTAACCCTCCTTGACAAGTGTTAGTGGACCCCTAACAGGGTGACCAAAGAGATGTTCAAAGGGGTTGCAGCCCAATCCTTTTTGGGGTATCTTCCTGTAGGCAAAGAAGAGGCCTGGTAACAGGACATCCCATCTCCTCCTGAGTTTTTCAGAGAGGTCCATTATCATGCCTTTGAGTGTTTTATTAAAACCCTCAATCAACCCATTTGTCTGGGGATGGTAAGGTATAGTGAATTTATATGTTACATCACACTCTTTCCACATTGCTTTTAGGTATGCAAAAGTGAAAATGCTACCCCTGTCTGATACAACCTCTTTTGGGAAACCCACCCGGGGAAAACTTCCCAGTAGGACTTTGGCCACTGCAGGTGCTGTAGTGGTCCTAAGAGGTATGGATTCTGGATACCTGGTGGCATGGTCTACCACCACCAGAATAAATCTGTTTCCAGAAGCTGTGGGAGGGTCACAGGGGTCAACAATATCAACCCCTACCCTTTCAAAGGGTACCCCAACAACTGGTAGTGGGACTAAGGGGGCCTTTGGAGTGCCACCTGTCTTGCCACTGGCTTGACAAGTAACACAGAAGCGATAAAACTCCTTGGTATCTTCTGACATGTGAGGCAAGTGAAAGTGAGGGACTAGTCTGTCAGAGGTCTTGCTTTGCCCCAGATGTCCAACAAGGGGAATATCATGTGCCAAGTTTAACAAAAATTCTCTGTATTGCAGAGGGATGACCAATCTCCTGGTAGCACCAGGTTTGGGTTCCCCTGCATTGAATACAAGAGATTGTTCTGAGCCCTAGTTAAAGCAAAGATATGTCCAGGAATGCCCAGCATGGCTACATGGGCCTCCAACTCCACTTCAGCCCATGTTTTTCAATCACCATTGTGGCACTGGCACCTTCGTCCCTGTAGGCCTCAACCTGGGCACCATTTATTAGGGGTTGTTGCTTGTACTTATCCATATTAAGGGGACAAGCTACAAGGGTGACAAGGTCAATGCCACCATCAGAGACTAAAACAGCCTTAGTGGTTTCTCTACTTAAACCAAGCCCCGCTACATTTCCCAGAGTAAGCGATGCTATACCCTTGGACTGACTATTTGTAGTATTAGTTTTCCCACCCCCACTGCTATTGATAGGGGGACTAGTTGTAGCAGTGGGAGTAGTGGTGATGAGAGGTTTGGAGCTTTTCTTAGGGCAGGAGCTGTATCCTGCCCTATGGCCTTTGAGCACCAAGGATTTTTATTCTGATGGTTGTGAGAAGAGGATTTAGACCCATCCCTAGAAGGGTTTTGTGGGCCTGATGAAGAACCTTTGTTTTTATCTTTGTACCCACCTTTCTCATGTGACTTACCATCCTTCTTCTTATCCTTGTCACCCCCTGTATGAGCTTTTCTGCCCACCCTTGTTCTGACCCATTTGTCTGCCTTCTTTCCTAATTATTGGGGAGAGGTCAGAGCTCAGTCTACCAAGTATTGTTGTAACATGTCAGACACACAGTTATTCAAATTATGCTCTCTCAGTAACAGATTATATAAGCCCTCATAGTCAGATACTTTGCTGCCATGTAACCAGCCTTCTAAAGCTTTGAAAGAGCAGTCCACAAAGTCAACCCAATTCTGTGAGGCCTTTTTTCTGGTCTCCCCAAACATGATCCTATATTGTTCAGTGGTGAGACCAAAACCTTCTAAAAGAGCTGTTTTTAAAATGCTGTAGTTGGCTATATTCTCTTCTCTGACAGTGAGAAGTCTATACCTCCCTTTGTCAGAGAAGGACAACCAGATAATAGCAGCCCACTGCCTTTGAGGGACTCTCTGATCTTTCCAAGCCCTCTCAAATGCAGCAAACCACTTGTAGATGTCATCCCCCACCTTGTATGAGGGGACAATTTTGTGAAAGTTACTGGAATCAATGGAGTCCTCCCTGAATCTATAATCCCAGAAACTATTGCTGATGCCATTATGGGGTGCTAACCCCAACCCCTGCCTTTCCCTCTCCACTGCCAAGGCCTCAATATCTAGGGCTAGCTGTTGCTGCTGCAGCCCCAGCCTGGCCTCCTTCAGTCTCAGCTTTCTGAGCTATCTATCTATAGAGTCATCCCCTGGAGTTGTGCAGTGTGATCCGTCAAACACTGTGATGACCTGGGAATGTGCAGAGGTGGATCTTTCCCTAGTCTTTGTGACCCTAGCTACCTGTCCTCTGGTTGTAAAGGGAGCCCTACATGAGTGACCTACCCTCTCACTACTAGCTACACTAGTTGGCCTACTAGGTACAAGATCCTTGGAAGAACCCTGCCATGAACCTGGAAGATTAGCTTCTAACTCAAGAGGATTAGAGTCTCCGTTCTCCTCCTCCTGCTGGCTATCAGCATATTCTTGGTCATTGTTAGAAATGGGGTCTTTGGTTGGCCATCAGGTTACCCCCTGTCCAAGCAAGGGCCCTCTCTCTGGTCAGGATAAGTCACATACAATCCAAATTATCCTGTGCCCATCCTCTGGTAGCTTGGCACTGAGCAGTCAGGCTTAACTTAAAAGGCAAAGTGTAAAGTGTGTGTGTAATAAATCATGTAATAAAACAGTAGAGCACCACAAAAATACAGCACACAGTGTTTAGAAAAATATATAATATTTATCTGGTAAGATGCAGGTCAAAACGATCAAGATTCAATAAGTATAAGTTGAAATATCACTGTGAAAATAATAATGTGTCTTTAGTCTTGAAATGCAACAAGTTTCTCCTGCAAGCACAAAGTACCTGGATTGTGTTCAAATTCTCCACAAGAGACAGCAGAGGAGGAGAAGAGTGGAAAACGGGGAGGTGTGCGTTGATTTTTCCAGTGCACACAGACGATGCATAGCAGAGTTTTCATGCAGAGTAGGCTTTGTGTAGATTTCTGGTGCATAGACTGGGATCTTCTTGGGTTGCGGGGTTTTCGGATGCCCCGGGGAAGATGCGTTGAAATCCTGGGCATGCAGGATGAAGTTACAGGGGCTGCGTCGATCCGTTGGGCGATGCATGGAAATTTCTGCCGCACGGCAGCGCTGCGTCGATTCCTCTCAGGAAGTCGAGCGGTGACGTTCCGGCTCGGCTTTGCATCGATCCAGTGGGACGTGTGTCAGATTTTGGGTTGCAACGCTGATGCTGCATCGTTCTCCTATTCAGGAAGATGGGCTGCTTCGATCCAGTTCGGCGTGCAGTGATTTTCTCACTGCGATGCAGGCTGTGCGTCGTTACTTACAGGCTGTGTGCCGATTTTCGCTCACAATGAGTTCTTTTGCAGGAATGAAGTTTTTTTTTGTCCTGAGACTTCAGGGAACAGGAGGCAAGCTCTATCCAAGCCCTTGGAGAGCACTTCTCAGCACAGCCAGAAGACAGCAAGGCAGCAGGGCAACAGCAGGGCAGCAGTCCTTCACAGATAAGCAGTCAAGTGAGTCCTTTGGGCAGCCAGGCAGTTCTTCTTGGCAGGTTGCAGATTCTGGTTCAGGGATTCTTCACCAGTGGAATCTTGTCCAAACGTGTCTTAGTTGGTAGGGTCAGAGATCCTGCTTAAATGCTCAAATGTGCTTTTGAAGTGGGGGGAGACTTGAAAGAGTGGCTTAGAAGTGCACAAGGTCCCATTTCAGTCCCATCCTGTCTGCCAGGGTCCCAGTCAGGGTGAGACAGTCCTTTGTGTGAGGGCAGGCTACTGTCATTTGACATGTGGGTGTCAGGCCCTACACCCTCCCAGCCCAGGAAGACCCATTCAATATGCAGATGTATGCAAGTGTGACTGAGCATCCTGTGTTTGGAGTTGTCTGAGTGAATGCACAAGGGAGCTGTCAGCTAAAACCCAGCCAGACGTGGATTGTAAGGCACAGAAAGATTGAAGTGCAAAGAAAGGCTCTCTTTTTAAAAGTGCCATTTCTAAAATAGTAATATTAAATCCAACTTCACCAGTCAGCAGGATTTTGTATTACCATTCTAGCCATACTAAATATGACCTTGTTATTCCTTTCAGATCAGAATCTACCACTCAAATAGTATGTGACGGTAGCCCTAATGTTACTCTATGAAAGGAGCAGGCCTCACAGTAGGGTAAAAACGAATTTAGGAGTTTTATACTACCAAGACATGTAAACTGCACAGGACATGTCCTGCCTTTTGTCTACATAGCACCCTGCCCTATGGGTTACTTAGGGCCTACCTTAGGGGTGACTTATATGTAGAAAAAGGGAAGTTTAAAGCTTGGCAAGTACATTTAAATGCCAAGTCAAAGTGGCATTGAAACTGCACACACAGGTCTGGCAATGGCAGGCCTGAGGCATGGTTAAGAGGCTACTTATGTGGGTGGCACAATCAGTGCTGCAGGCCCACTAGAAGCATTTAATCTACGGGCCCTGGGCACATGTAGTGCACTTTACTGGGGGTCTTCAAAGTCGATTAAATAAGCCAATTCGGTATTAACCAATATCACTGTCGCGTAGGCTCTCATTATCCTAATGAGACTATTGGATTTTGAGCAACAAGATCATCCACAATGTGGGGGACTGAGTCTAACCCACTGTGAATGACACTTGTCACTCTAAATCCGGGTTTTGCTCTGGCTAACTAGCAGTGCCTCATCTCTCCCAAATGGAAGAGACAATTGGGCAGCTGAGCTCATGACATCTTAGTACTTCTCAGGGAAGTCATGGTCACTCAGGTCACAACCGGATCTCTCATTCACAATACGATCTCATGTATAAATGACAAAGGCAGGTTAGCAAAGCGTGAGCTACAATAACCAGAACTATACAACACAGCAAGATTAAAATTGTAGCGATGAGAGTGAAGCACAAGAATAAAGCTATCATAGTGCCGCTAGATTATTTTCTCTCTAAATTATATTTCGAGCACAGCATGTGAAGCTCTAAGCCTGCCTTTCAGGTTCCCCCGGGAGGACATCAACCCTCATACCTGAGCAAAGGCCTGTAATCTGCATCAGCATCTGCAACAGGGCATTCAGCATCTAGTTGTAGGTTGCTGGCTGGAATCTCCTTCTTGACGTGTACTAGGACTAGGAAGTGTTTTCATAACTAACACGCATATGTTCTAAGAAAATGTCCCTACTTAAGGATGTGTATTTTCTATGAAAACTGGAGACTAAACTTCTACCATGTTTACCGGCAATGTACCAGACTATAGCCTTCACTGAAGCACAGGGCGATCAAAAATGCATTATTTGAGAACACAGTGCTGAACTAAGCTAAACAGTGTGATAGAAGAAAGTAAACAAGACCGTAAAAACTGGTTATTGTAAAATAACAGTGCAAAGCCAAATAAAATATATATCTAGGGCAAAGTGCACAGCGGCCTTGTATGTTAAACTAACGTGCATGAAGCTATATTAAAGGTGGCTACACTCCACCCTCCCATTGTCGGTAGAAAGTGGTTTAAGCCCAAGCCAAAATGCCCTAAGCTAAACTATATTTAAAACCCTACTTAATGTTAACAAGTCAAGAGGACACACAAGCATACTATTTGGCAATTTTTAAAAAATGAGCATGTGGCCAAAAGCCGAATTCAAAGGAAAATGTCAATTTAGGACAGTTCCAAATCAAGCATCAGTCATGGAAGGCAGGAGATTCTCCACTTCGGCAGATGACAAAAACGGTAAATCCACACCAAAAATTACCAAGGAGCAGGTGTGTTCCATAGCTCCAGTGTAAAACCAAGGCGGCATCCCGTGCAGTGCCTATGAACGAGTTAATGGTAACTTCCTCCAGGAAGGGCAACTCGTAATCAGCTTCTCTGAGCAAACGCAGTTGCAGCGCGCATGTCTGGTGATGAACCCTCAACGAGAACATCAACAGATCAGCATCAATCACTGAGGGGCGTTGCTGTGAGAGACAAAGTTCAAAAGAGCACCAACGGCACCGAAACACGGGCTGCACACAATCCAAAACTGGTCTGAATGACAGAGACCAGTCACACCCCAAATGTTCCAGGAGTGTTGCTCCAAAGTGCTGCATCATGCGTTCACGACACAGCTGCGCTGATGGGAGCGCCTTCATTCGTCCTTGTTGCAGCGGGACAGCCAGTGCGAAAAACAACAGCAACAGCAAAATGCCGGCTAATAAAGCCAAAGTTATTGGAAATCCCCCAAAAATGCTTCTGAAAATTGAATGAATAGCCGAAGGTATTAAACCGAATATAAAGGAAAAGGTGTGAACAAAACCAATACCAACAGCTTTGAAAAAATGTGCTAATCCAGCCGTGCTGGACGCATTAAATATACGTCCCACGAGTTCACCAAAGTGTCTCGGAAAGTTTGTATTTAACAGGGACTGTATTTCCGCTGATGACCTTGCCACCTGAAGTGCGTAGGTCTTGCGTGCAGATGTAAGGGCCACATGCTTTTGAAACAATAAAGCCTTCAGTCTACTTAACTTGTCAAAATTCACCTTGGAAGTAGCAATGTGAGGCCAGATATCTGCTACCTCCCTAAATTTAGTGGGGGGAAACAACACGTTCCCGAAGCATGTAATGACCTTAGAGACCGAAAAAACGTAAACTATTCCGGCCACAACAGTCTTCACTATTGAGGAGGACGTAGCTGCCGTTTGAAAGCACCTGGAACGTGCGTTTAATCAAGGGGACTGGAACTCCCTTCAGATAGCAAGCCAAGGTTGCAACCAAGGCATTACACGCCCCATGCAAGGACAGCTGCTTACATATCATCGAATGGCTGACTGAAGTCTCACTACCACTAAGAAAGACCTCTTTCATGCCATTGAGGCATTTGTATGAGAAGGGAAACTCCCACACCTCATGGATGTAACTATCTCCCAACTTTTCATATCTGCCTACCGGAACATGTTTCAAACAAGAAGTAAATTGTAATGTAGAAATAGGCAGATTAATAACCTGGCACTGATGTTCTGCCACGGAACGTGACCCGCCTTCAAATATGGAAATATTTTTTTCCTTTAATTTGACGCAACAACAACAACAACAACTAATGGCTAAAAAGGAGGCGACTTATGTCATGCTTAACATTGAAAAGATAGAAAGACTGCCTTTTACTGTGGCCGAGATTCCTTCAGCAGAGTGGTTAATACACGGGGTTATTAATCTGCCTATTTCTACATTTCAATTTACTTCTTGTTTGAAACATGTTCCGGTAGGCAGATATGAAAAGTTGGGAGATAGTTACATCCATGAGGTGTGGGAGTTTCCCTTCTCAATGTCTGAAGTGTCCAACACAACTGCATAATGGACCTGGTCTGACTCTGTCCATGATATAAAGAAGACATATCAGATCTTAGAATGTCCATAACAGAAGAAACAATGTTGTTAATCGTATATATCCGGTCGGACAAGGTGTGAATCCCATTATCCACAACAGCTAATGCATATTTTCAAATTTTCCTGATCTATTTGCCGTAACCGTGCTGCAGCCTCTTGTTGGGAAAGTTTCCATATTTCATTATATACCTCATACAAGAAACACTTCTTACGTGGTATCTTTCGGCCTGACAAGAAATCTTGTAAGTCAGTGTTGTTAGACAGGAGACTGAGATCTGTCTTAACCGCGTCTAGTGAGGATGATTTTAGGCACTGTTGGCACAATTTTCCTACACTATGGTGGTCATTCCAACCTTGGTGGTAAAAGCCGCTTACCGCTGTCAGAAGACTGCCAACATACCGCTGCGGCCGCGGTAAACCGCCACGGTCATTCTGACCCACAACAGGCAAACCGCCAAAATACAGACATCCACAAAAGTCCGCCACACCAAAGGGCAGCGAGAAACTGCCGATGACCAAACCTCCACCGTCACGCCAACAGAAATATGCCCACACTATCACGACACACGAATCCACGCGGTAGTCTTTCAACTGCGGTATTCCATTGGCGGTACACACCGCCGCGCTCAAAATACACACACACTTACAAAACACAGCCACATTGGACAATTCAAAATACACACACCTGATACACATACACACACCACTCCCACACACCCAATACATTATAAAACACACACCCACATCACTCACAAACCCCCACTTCTACAGAATCGGGACCACGCACTGAGAAAAAGAGAACTGAGCACCCAGACGCGCACTTTACTTTCACCCAGCAATATTTCCACGCACTTCACACAACACACCAATACACATCACCACACAATCCACCCCACACATCACCCACACCACCCCATGGCACCGCAAAGACACCCCAGGTTCTCAGAGGATGAACTCAGGGTCATGGTGGAGGAAATTGTACGGGTAGAGCCACAGCTCTTCGGGACACAGGTGCAGCACACCACCATTGCCAGGAAGATGGAGCTATGGAGCAGAATAGTCGATAGGGTCAACGCTGTGGGACAGCACCAAAGAAATAGGGACGACATCAGGAAGCGGTGGAACGACCTACGGGGGAAGGTGCGTTCAATGGTATCCAGGCACAACATCGCGGTGCAGCGGACTGGCGGCGGACCCCCACCTCCTCCCCCAGAATTTTCAACATGGGAGGAGCAAGTCTTGGCGATCCTGCCTCCTGAGGGCCATGCAGGAGTAGGAGGAGGAATGGACTCTGGTAAGTCTCATCTTCACTACTTCATCCCCCCACCCCACCAGCATGCCAACTCATACCCCCACCCTCACCCTCACCTCCATCACATCCTGCACCTTGCAAATGTCTCACCATCACAGCCCACCCATCCCAACACCAAGCCCTGCATGCGACCACAAAGCATGGACACCCATCACCAAAGCATGCCCACTGCACATATCCATCCCCCACCAAATCACCGTCACAAAAGCCCCCACACGGGAATGCCAGCACTGGGGTAGAAGGGCACCCACCCATTACACGCTATGGCACACACAAATGCAATAACCATACTTTTATACCCCTGCAGGACCCGAACGCCACGTCACCGCGCAGGAGGGTCCACAAATGTCCACTCCACCCCCAGAAGAGGCCCACAGTGAGGACAGCACCTCTGTCGACCTGGATCTAGATGACCAGCCCGGCCCATCGGGGACCTCGGGACAGTCGGTTCCCCTCAGACAGCCACAGCCCATAGCAGACCTTCCCCCCTCTGGGAACACCAGCACAGCACCCACCCAGCGGGCCCATCCCTCAGTCCCCAGGACACGTCAATCAGCGGTGTGTCCACCACTACAGGGCACCCAGGTTAACCCCCCACCCCAACAACAACAGGGACCTGGGGGCAGTGGTAGTGGGCACACGGTCCAGGGGACAGAGGCCCAGGGAAACAGGGGAACTGGGAGGGCTGCTGTGCGACAGAGGGGGGACAGGCCCAGGGAACCCACTCTCCACGAGGCCCTCTCCTCCATCATGGGAGCCTACCACCACTCCCAGGAGACAATGGCGACGGTCCTGGCCAGGTTTCAGGAGATCCAGCTTCTGCAGGATGAACAGTATTTGGGGTTCAGGGAGGAACTACGAAACATCAGTTCCGCCCTGGCCACCATTGTAGGGGCTCTGAATCAGGTAGTCACCACATTGCGGGACACTGTGGCAGGACAAAGGGCCCCTGACACTAGCCTGGACCAAGAACTGCCTACCACCTCCGCCGGCGCTAGTGGACAGGAGGCCCCGCCACCAGCACCCCACCCCCTGCAGAAGGAGAACCACCCCGCAAGCTGGCCCTGAGATCCAGGAAGAAGACAGAGTAAGATGCCAAGACCCCCGCCAGGAAAGGATACCTCCCTGATTGTCATCCCACTGTCCCACATTGACACCCTGTCCATTCTTATACTGCCCATGCTCCACTTTCCACAGGCATTTGGACATTGCACCTGTGATACTTATAGTCTGGACTCTGCCATGGACAATCCTCCACCATCACCCCTCACCGACTTGCAACCACCCACCAATATAGATCACTGAAATAAACAGTTATACGACCAAACAATCAGGAGTCTGGCTGTGATTTTGTACTAATGTATTAGACATTACTGTCTCAAAATGCATATTTACATTGTGATGCCAACATACCACTGTCACACAGCTGTAGTCCATGGGGAAACAAAGCAGATGTCACGCAGTATGGCCCACATCTCTGAGATTGGAAGGGAAAGTCACAACTCAGTTACCAAACACAGGGGGAAAAGGTCAGACAGTAGAGAGGTAGTAGGGGTTAAGTATATGTAATATGACGGGTTGGACTCTTACCTGTGGGTCATTGAAAATACTGCTATATTACTGTGTTCCTGTTGTCTATGTCGTCCTCTTCGGCTTCCTCTTCTTCACTCTCCACAGGCTCCACAGCTGCTACAACACCACCATCTGGACCATCCTCCTGCAGAAAAGGCACCTGGCGTCGCAAAGCCAGGTTGTGAAGCATACAGCAGGCCACTATGATCTGGCACACCTTCTTTGGTGAGTACAATAGGGATCCACCTGTCATATGGAGGCAGCGGAACCTGGCCTTCAGAAGGCCGAAGGTTCGCTCGATCACCCTCCTAGTTCTCCCATGGGTCTCATTGTACCGTTCCTCTGCCCTTGTCCTGGGATTCCTCACTGGGGTCAGTAGCCATGACAGGTTGGGGAAACCAGAGTCACCAATTAGCCACACACGATGCCTCTGGAGTTGACCCATCACGTAAGGGATGCTGCTATTCCGCATGATGTAGGCGTCATGCACAGAGCCAGGGAACTTGGCATTAACATGGGAGATGTACTGGTCTGCCAAACACACCATCTGTACATTTATCGAATGATAACTCTTTCTGTTTCTGTACACTTGTTCACTCCTGCTGGGGGGTACTAAAGCCACATGGGTCCCATCAATGGCACCTATGATGTTATGTCCAAGGGCATAGAAATCACCTTTCACTGTAGGCAAATCCTCCACCTCAGGGAAAACAATGTAGCTCTGCATGTATTTCAGAAGGGCAGACAACACTCTGGACAACACCTTGGAAATCATAGGCTGGGACATCCCTGATGATATGGCCACTGTTGTTTGAAATGACCCACTTGCAAAGAAATGGAGTACTGACAGCACCTGCACTAGAGGGGGGATCCCTGTTTGTTGGCGGATGGGTGACATCAGGTCTGGCTCCAGCTGGGCACACAGTTCCTGTATAGTGGCTCGGTCAAGCCTGTATGTCAGTATGACATGTCTTTCCTCCATTGTCGACAGGTCTACCAGTGGTCTGTACACGGGAAGATTCCTCCACCTCCTCGCATGTCCCAGCGGACGGTGCCTACTAAGGACAACAGCGAGCACAGAGTCAATCAGACCACAGGTACGTAACCACAGTTTGCACAAAACACGATTCCCAATGCATTGAATGGTTTGTATGAGTGTTGATGCAAGGCCTAGGTATGTGTGACGCAGTTAAAAGTAAGCCATGTGGGCCCTTGAAATGGCGGCTGCCTGACCTGTGAAGTGGGACAATGGGATGTGAGGTCAATGCGCTGGCGTGGCACACCGTGGCGGTAGGCGGTCGAAGACGCGGCGCAAAGCAGCAGTGGTTAACATTGAACCCTATGGGTCTCAGGAGCCAATGACGATGTGCGCCGGCGGTCGCGGTACGCACCGCCGCGGGCGTGACTGCCATTTTCTATCTGCTTAATCACTCTATACCTGATCTTCGACAGGAGAGGACCTACATTGCAAGTGCTGCTGTGACCTCGGTCTGGAAGAGACAATGGCTCATGCGACTGGGGAAAGGGCCTCTGCCTTCACTGCTCAGGAATTGGAGAAACTCGTGGATGGGGTCCTCCCCCAGTATGCGCTACTCTACGGTCCTCCAGACCAACAGGTAAGTACACTGGGACCATGCTTTGGGGGCAATGCCTGTGTTGAGTCGGGTGGATGAAAGATGGTGGGGAGGGGAGCGAATGAGGCATGCATCAAACGAAGGATGACAGGATGTGCCACATGGCAAGGGTAGGGATGGGGGGCCACTCACATTGAGGGTGCAGAAGGTGATGACTCTTTTTCTCCACTTGTACATTTCACATAGTTCAGCGCCCACCAGAAGATAGACATTTGGCGTGCCATTGCCAAGGACGTCCGGGCCCTGGGGGTCCACCAGAGACGGGGCACCCACTGCCGGAAGAGATGGGAGGACATCCGACGCTGGAGCAGGAAGACGGCGGATGCTCAGCTGGGGATGGCCTCCCAACGTGGGAGGGGTGCCAGATGGACTTTGACCCCCCTGATGTCCCGGATCCTGGCGGTGGCCTACCCCGATTTGGATGGGCACGTGAGGACATCACAGCAGACACAAGGGGGTGAGTACAACCTCATTCTGCTGACTTTGCGCGCAGTGGAGGTGTCTGGGTGGGGGAGGAGGGCTGTGGGTATCCCTAGGCCAGGGCGATTTCTGTAGTCTAGGCCCCTCCATAAGGCATGGCCCTGTGCCCCCGCCCCCCACCTCTGTAGGGTGGCAAGTACAGTTATCCATGGCCCTGTGCCATCTATGTGTGCAGTTGTCGTCCATAGGCTTGTAGGCCATGTCCCACGGATTGAGTAGTGGACCCCAAGTGCGTGGCGTAGTCCAGGGGGCTTCCGTGTCTGTCCTCTCCGCCAACGGTGTTGCCAATGCATGCACTCAACATGTCTTTATTCCCCCCCCCCCTTTTTCGTGGTCTTCCTGTTCATGTGTGCATTAGCATCATCAGGCGGAGGAGAAGTGGCATCGGAGCACGAGGGAGCTGCATCCCACATGGCCCTGGAGGGCCATGCAACGGATTCCGAATACATCAGTGGGACAGAGGGCGAGGGGAGCTCCACAGCGGGGACACGAGCAGACATTAGTGACATGGACTCGTCCTCTGAAGGGAGCTCCCTTGTGGTGGTGGCAACATCCGTGCCCCCCGCAACAACAGGTACAGCCGCCACCCAGCGCACCAGCACCGTCCTCCCAGCAGCCCCTCAGCGTTTGGCCCGTGCCCGCTCACCCAGGAAGGTGGGCATCTCCTTCGCCCCAGGCACCTCAGGCCCTGCCCCTGTCACCCCTGCTGCCCTCAGTGAGGAGGTCATTGACCTCCTGAGGACGCTCATTGTTGGGCAGTCTACCCTTTTGAATGCCATCCTGGGTGTAGAAAGGGAGGTGCACCAGAGTAATGCATACCTGGAGGGCATTCATTCTGGTCAGGCTGCCCATCAGCGATCGTTCCCGACTCTGGCCTCAGCACTGATGGCAGCCATTGTCCCTGTCTCTAGCCTCCCCCCTCCAACTTCCTCCACCCAGACCCTATCACCTGTACCTCTGCCTATCCCAGACACACCATCAGACCAGCCTGCACACACCTCAACACCCAAGGGAAGCTCCTCCAGACATAAGCACCACACATCACACAAGCATTCACACAAGCAACATCCACAAACAGACATACCAACACCCACTGCCTCCACTGTGTCCCCCTCCTCCTCGTCTCCCTCCTCCCTCCCTGTCACGTCTCCACTCACACTTGCATGCACAACATCTTCAGCCACTACGTCCATTACCAGCACACCCACCAGAACCCCCCGCACATGTGCAGTCACCACCCCCACTACCATTTACACGTCCCCTGTGTTCTCTCCCAGTGTGTCTGTCTCCCCCTCTTCCAAGATACACAAACGCAGGCAGCCACCCACCCAACAGCCATCCACCTCACGACAGCCTCTAGCCCAAGCACCTGCACCCAAAGACACCAGACTTAAAACTCCTACAACCACAACCTCTTCCTCCACTCCCATACCCACTACACCTACCCATCCCACTGGTCCTAAATTGCTATTCCTGTCCAAACTTGACCTCTTTCCTATAACTCCCACACCCCGTCCATCTCATAGGACTCCAGTCAGCACCTCAGCCACCACAAAACCGGGCCCTGTGATGACAGTCTGCCATGGACTGTGGAGTCCCCCACCCTCAAGGGCAGCCAGTTCAGTACGGAGCCAAGGCACGGGCAGCCCACCCCCGGAGAAACACCCGAAGATAGTCAGCGGCCGGCGCAAGAGGGTGAAAATGCCAGGCACTAAAATCCTTACCATGGCTCCGGCATGAAGTGTGGAGACAGGTGGCACACCGCCCAAGGTAGGGAAGGGCCACAGACGAACAGAGAAGGCTGGGAAGGACAGCACGCCCGAGGAGACCGCCATCAGCCCAGCTAGCCAGGAGGGCCCCGCCCGCCCCATCCCAGGTGGGCAGGAGGACACCAACAGGCCCGGTACTGCAGACCAGGAAGGCCCCGCCAGCCACCCGACAGATGGGCAGGAAGGCCCCCCCAGCCACAGGACAGGTGGCAAATGACCTGCACGCCATGGCCGGATCCGTTGAACTGGGCCCTTTCACTCAAGCACCGCTGAACTGGGCCCCACCGTCTCAAGCACCGCTGAACTGGGCCCCGCCGTCTCAAGCACCGCTGAACTGGGCACCGCCGTCTCAAGCACCGATGAACTGGGCCCTTTCACTCAAGCACCCCTGAACTGGGCACCGCCGTCTCAAGCACCGCTGAACTGGGCACCGCAGTCTCAAGCACCGCTGAACTGGGCACCGCCGTCTCAAGCACCGCTGAACTGGGCCCTTTCACTCAAGCACCGCTGAACTGGGCACCGCCGTCTCAAGCACCGCTGAACTGGGCACCGCCGTCTCAAGCACCGCTGAACTGGGCACCGCTGTCTCAAGCACCGCTGAACTGGGCCCTTTCACTCAAGCACCGCTGAACTGGGCACCGCTGTCTCAAGCACCGCTGAACTGGGCACCGCCATCTCAAGCACCGCTGAACTTGGCACCGCCGTCTCAAGCACCGCTGAACTGGGCCCCGCTGTCTCAAGCACCGCTGGCCCATTCGCGGCTGGGGCAGGCCCGCATCTGTGTCGGGCAGGGCTGCACGAAGCACTCTGGGCACCAGTCCCTCTCCAGAACCAGTGGAGACTGTCATCCACTTGAGAGACTGTGGCTTTGCACTCCCCAGGATGTTACAGTGGGCAACCCACCCACTGTAGAGACTTGTGAGACTGTGGCTTTGCACTCCCCAGGATTGAACAGTGGGCAAGCCACCCACTGTAAAGACTTGAGAGACTGTGGCTTTGCACTCCCCAGGATATGGCAGTGGGCAACCCACCCACTGTAGAGACTTGAGAGACTGTGGCTTTGCACTCCCCTGGATTGAACAGTGGGCAAGCCACCCACTGTAGAGACTTGAGAGACTCTGGCTTTGCACTCCCCAGGATATGGCAGTGGGCAACCCACCCACTGTAGAAACTTGAGAGACGGTGGCTTTGCACTCCCCAGGATTGAACAGTGGGCAAACCACCCACTGTAGAGACTTGAGAGACTGTGGCTTTGCACTCCCCAGGATTGAACAGTGGCCATGGAGGCCCCTCGTGGATCTGGCGTCATGCACTCATCTGGCTGAGGTGCCCCCCCTTCCCTTCCCCCTGAGGTGCCTGTAGTTTTCCTATCTGATGCCCCTGCAGTGTTCTCTCCGTTGGAGTCAGGTATCCTGTGTGGGCTTTGCCCATTTAATTTGGGCCCAGTGGTCCACGGACAATGCATGTTACAATGCTCGGACTTGTACATATATGTTTATAAGTGTTTTTGATGTGTAGAAATATATATATATAATTCAGCCAGTGTTACAATATATTCCAATGTTTAGATTCACTTCCTTTTGTCTTTGCTTTCTTCCGGGGGGTTTGGGGGCGGGGGGGAACTGTGATGTATTTCTATGCATTGATGTGTGTGTTGTAGTGGGTGAGGGTGGGGGTGGGTGTGTCGCGTATATGTGTGCCCGTAATATTTTCTCCTCCCCCCTCCCCTGTGTCGTAGGTGCAGTACTCACTGTTGTCTTCTGCGCCGGCGTTCGTGCTCCTGGTAGAGGAGCAGGAAGACAATCGCTGGGAGGATGTGGAGTTCGGGTTCCATGCTGTCCTGATTCCTCGTGGGGTGTATGGAGGTGAGCGTTTTCCGTTTGAAATGGCTGTTTCCGCCGTGTTTTTATCGGTGGGGCTACCGCCCCGGAAAAAGTGGCGGATTGGTGTGTTGTGATAGGGTGGGCGGTACATTGTCTCCCGCCTGTCTGTTGGCGGTGACCGCCGCGCTTTTTGTTTGTCCCGCCGTGGCGGCTGGTGTGTTGATGTGGCGGTCTCTGTTGGCGGTTTCCGCCAGGGTCGGAATTCCATTTTTTTACCACCTGCCTGTTGGCGGTTTAGCCGCATCTTTAACACCGACCGCCAGGGTTGGAATGGCCCCCTATATGTTGTAATTATGTCAGCATGTTCTGGTGATATATAGCGAGGGTCTGACCTACTCGTTCAGAAACCCCCCGAGGAGGTGACAAAACGTTGATGACACCCGTTGGTATCTATTGGCCACAATAACCACCTGCCTGAACATGTCAGTGAAGCATTAAACGTACCATTCTGGACCCACTCATTGAGCTCATTTATTCTTGCATTCGTGTACTTTTTCCAGTTATCAAATTTTGCAGGGGCAGGTATACACAGCATGTTTAATTCTCTGATTGTTGCTAAGCCTAAACAATTTGTTTGTTGTACTGTTTCATTTAAAAAGATCATTTGAACAGGGATGAGACATGCTCTAAACAATGTTTTTCTACCCTTAGTCTGCCAATTTTTTGTTCCCCAAACACTTTTCAAATTAACATATTTTAACCAATATTCATAACCTTCAGTTGATAACCGGGAAACAAAAGAGTCCGAATATATAAATTTCGTGTTGTTCAATAAAATATATATATCCTTAGTAGGAGTTACCTTAAAATAATATGACTCAGCATTTTTTTTATGATGCCCAGAAAAATACGCAAACTTTTCAGAATACGTTTTTGAACTCCCTTCCGGGGGAGTTGGGCAATGTTCCCATTGTGTATAATTAAATATCATTTTTGGACTGCTCGCTTTATGTATGAAGTGGTGTCTATAATAATTATAGCAAAACATGTCACCATAATTTTCTTTAAACTGGTAAACATCTTCGTTTTCATGGACAGTATAATATTGCAATTCCGTCATCAAAGAATCAACTGTTTTCACATCCCAATCATCAGATACAATGCCTGGTATAACTATATTGTTCATTGATAACTTTAACACATACGGTATTTGAATAATTTCAGTGGGACCATATATATCAAACATTACTATGTCCCACACAGTCCCATCAGGAATTGGTACTGCAGACATTTTCACAAAAGACAAGTCTCTTCGAATCTTATGTGATGAAAAATGTGGTTTCAAAACCTCCTCCACCTGTTCAACCGCCGATCTCTCGGGAAGAAAATTACCATGTATTAACAAGAAAAAGGTAATGACAAAACCAATCCACAGCAGAAAGTCTTGCCTGTTGTTAGTGGAACTAATGCAAGATCATCATCATCCACCCTCCCCAAGCTCGTAGAGGCATCAGTATTGGTATAAAATACTTGAAGCGGAACTTCTTCTCCAGTAGTGAGAGGGATTCGGGAACTACTGGACGTTCCTCTTGGTCGGCTGTGTAGAACCGGCCACATGTTGTAGTTTGACATTGTCAATGGAAACAAAGTGATTATGTTTGGCACCTGGCAACGGTGGTGGAATAACAGTTCTGGTACCATGTATCCCCAACACGGGGACAGGTGCTCGATAAGAAGGGCCAAATTATTTTTTCACTGCGACCTTTTCACACACAAGATCCCCAACTCTGGGAATCCAGCCGGTAGGTGTTACTAGCACATCCTTAATTCTTGTGGAGGCAGCACTTTTAGAAGAGTTATCTTCAGGGAACTGTTGTAATTCCTGTCAAACAGTGACACGATCATTTATGTAAAAAGGCGTCTCTGCTGCCTCCACACCAGAACCATCAAGATCCGGAACAAACATTTGTGTTCCGAACAGGCACTCATATGGAATACGACCCCCTAGGGACCTTCTAGGCAGGTTATTTAGTGCTCTCTGAACTCCATACAAGTGGGTTAGCCAACTACGACCCATACCTAAGACCCTGGCCGTTAAGGATTGCTTTAAATCGCGGTTTAATTGCTCCACAACAGAATTTCCCTCGGGCTGAAATGGAGACGGGTACTGGAGGTGGACCCCCAACAAAGCCATGGTGTCCCTGAATGCCCTTGAGGCAAATGCAGGGCCCTGGTCCGAATGGAATGCCGCAACTGCATATGTACCGACAAAGTCGTGCAAATCTTTAATAACAGTCTGACCGTCAGCCGAGCGTTGTGGCCACACCCACACAAATCTGGAGCAAGAATCAACAGCGACTAATATATATTTGTATGCACTATCAGGTGTTAATGGACCGCAATGATCTAAGTACACACATTGTAATGGTCTACTTGAGATTAATAGGGTGTCTGCGGCGGGCACTTAGCCGTGGAAACTTTAATTTGTTGACAGATGTCACAACAAAGGACATACTGCTTAGTCACTTTATAGAGACCAGGCCACCAATAACGGGCCTGCAAGAGTGAGATTGTAGCCGCCACGCCAGCATGTGCAGATGCCACCCCTTCATGCGCTGCTTTAATCAATTGAGGTCTTACATCTTTATTGGGGATGTCGCGTACGCCTACGCCTGGAATTTTAACTTCACCGTTCAGCATACTTCCCATCAAGTATTGATATTTATTAGGAAATCCTTTAGGATAAGGCGTACCATCAACCGTAGCTTTTATGGCAGCCATACTGTCTGTGTCTGGTTTGGAACTCGAACGAGTCAATGCAGCTAGATTGGAGACTGCCACTGCCGACTTTGAGGCTTCATCAGCCAAAGTATTTCCAGCAACGTGTATTCCAACGCGTTGGTGTCCAAGTGTATGCACAACATGGACTTTGGGTAGCGTCTCTTTCAGGTCTGCAACCACAGGAGTCTGTGTTTTATGGTGTTGCCTTTTGACTCTCTGAACCCATTCAAGCACCAGTAATGTAGGTATTCATTAAAAGACTGGACGCAATAATATGAATCACAAACAATCAGTGTGAAATGTGTCGGATATGCATGTTCTAGGGTCATTAGTAGAGCTTTAAGCTCAGCCAACTGTGCTGCACAATCCCTTAAGGTCTGTGTATAGGTATGTTGGGGACAGAATTTCTCCCCCTCCATATAGCCACTCACGACCACACGTGCAGCAGAATATTGATGTTTAGTTCCAATCACTGGTTGCGCAGAGGCATTGGTGTACATGACTACATGATATTGATCAATAGGCAAGGTGTCAGCGGGAACTGGATATTCTACTTCATATTGTAGAAATTCTTGAGTTTGTAACTTTGGGTCAAAAATGTAGTCTACATCAGTGGCTGTTAAAGACGTAGCCCATTGTATCCATCGTGGATGAAGTGCTTTTGCGTTCAGGACGCTAGCCTTTGTAACAGCCTCTAGGGCTGGAATAGAAGAAACAACAATAATGCGTTTTCCTTGGGCAAGAGGTCTTTCTTTAATAACAGCCATCTGCACAACAGTGAGAATTTTCTAAGTGGGTGCAAAGCGTTGTTCAGCAGCGGAATACAAGTGTGATTTGTATGTAATCGGGACTGTCTCACCTTCATTAAATGTGACACAAGTAAAACCGATGGCCCCAGCTATAACCCTGATTACCAAATGTGTCTTATTGTCCCGTGTGTTTAAATGTTTTGCTGCTAGCATATTTGCCTGTAACTCTCGAAGAGTATGTGTATGTTCAATTGTCCAGAATTTGCTTGAAAAATCAGGACGTATTAACTCATATAAAGGTTTTATGCGTGTAGCATAACCAGGAATGTATGTTCTGTCAAAATTTAGAAAGCCCAACAATGATTGTAGTTTTTTAATCATATTTGGTGGTTGCAATTGTGCACATTTTTGTAAAAATTGTGGCGATAGGCTCTTCCCTTCATTCGACAGCTCATATCCCAGGAACAGGACGCTGAGGAAGGCAATTTTTGACTTTTTGAAGTTAAATTTGTACGCGAGTTCGGCAAACCCTACAACAATGCGGGCAACCCGTCTTAAATCTTGTAGTAACTCGTCATCCGTGAGATATATATCGTCCACATATGACAAAGCTTCAGGGTCTATCTTGTGTAAAATAGCAGTCACATGAGCTACAAACAGTCCTGGGCTGTTCTTATACCCCTGAGGCAAACAACTGAATTTTTTCTGGGAGCCTAGCGCGCTAAAACTAGTTAAATCCCTGCTTTCAGGTGCTATATTCTAGCAGAAGAACCCATTCGAGATATCTAAAGTCGTTTTATATTTTTTCCGCACAATGTTGCTCATTAGTGCAGTGCTATGTGAGTTTTGTGTAGCATATGTACGTGTATGTCCGTTTAAATGTCTGTAGTCTAAGACTATTCTGTATGAATGGTCCGGCTTAGCTACAGGGAATGAGGGGTTATTCATCGGTGAGACACAGGGTTCAATCACACCCTGGTATTCTAATTGCGTAAGTATCTCTCTCATCGGTGCCCTTGCTTCATGTTTTATTGGATACTGCGGTTGTGGCTGAGGTTCACTTTTAATGGGAATGACATGGTATGGAGAATCCCTATCCCACCCTACGTAATTTCTATAAAACGCAGGTGCTTGTGTTAGAACCCATTCTATGGAATAGGACTCAGCGAGTTCCTCTGGAACAAGGGGTGAGAAGGAAGGTTTAATAACCTCTTCTCCATATGGGCAGGTGCGGACAAAATCAGGTGGGCAATCTTGTTCGGCCAACAAAATGTCATATATTTTTACTACACAGTCCCAAAAGATTGCGTGTATGGTGCGTTCAATGACTCCTTCCAATTGTAGAATTACTCTATACACTCTATCTGGTTCGGAGACACGCATGTCCGCTGTTTCAACTTGTATAAAGTCATCAGTTGCTTTCACCTCCAGATGCTCTAGAAGATTCCGGCGGACTATTGTGACCTCTGCTGCGCTGTCAAGCAGTGCTAGAGCCCAGTTCTTGTTCCTCAAGAGAACCCTCTTCCTGAGTGGCATGTCTGACTGAGACAGATGCCACTTTTTTCTTTTTAAATTGTTGTTTTTGTTGAACTGGTTTCTCTTCTTTCTTAACAGAAACCACCGAAGAGCGTTGTGATTCCTGTCTCGGTTTCACGTACTCTGTTCTCCGCTTTGATCGCCCACCTCTCTCATTTCTCTTTTCCGATGAGTCCTGAAAGGAACGAGATTGGCGTGTATAAATATATTGATATCTATCAGGCGTTTTTATATTCTCTCTATTCCTGAGATTATATCTATTCTGTTGGGTCTCCACTCGTGGATATTCTCCCCTTTCTTTTTAGGTATTTGTTGTTTTTTCTCCCAGCGTATCTTATTACCCTCAGGTTGTTGCTTAGTATTATCTTTATTAATTTTACCCTGAAATTTAGGTTTTTGTGGTCTAGCCCCAAGGCTATCTCGACCAACACTGGAATATGTTTCCGCTATTATTTTAGGCAGCTCTCGCTCCTGATCCTGTTGCGGAACGTCACAGAGCCGCATGCGCACTGCGAGTGCAACTGCTTCCCCTTTAAGGTTACTTAAGGTAATTGAAGAAACTGTGGCAAAGTTGCCCATCAGTTGCATTCCCAAATCTAGGGCCGGGGCAGTCCCGTATTCATCTTGAATTTGTTTAAGCACTTCCGGTAGGTTGGCTAGCGTCGGTGTACCGTGTGCTGTTGTTTAGAGCACAGCAAATACCGTGCCCCATGTATTACAGTGTTCAACTGTAGGAACCATCCCAAAAGGCAAGCACATAGTTAATATTCTCTGTTTATCCTGAGGTCCCATATGGGGAAATATTGCCTCCAGCGTATTAATTTTTTGCGCTAGCCAAAACGGTGTCTCCTCTCGTTTGGCTGGGACTTTTCCCTATAATTGAGTGTAGAGTCACCATATTCGCAACCGCAGGATGAGGTGTGTATGTGGCCAATAAAGGCCAGGTAGGACCATCATTACTTAGTGGACCTAATCTTACTGGTAATATTGTATGGGGTAGGGCGCCATAAAGCCAATTCTTGATAAGATAGAGGTATCTTTAAGTATGCGTACGCCCTGTATTGCCCAGGTGTGTTCGCAACTGTATATGTATAAAATGTATTTGTGTTACCATCAACTGCTGGAAATGTGACCCAAGAGTAAAACAGCTCTGTTCTATAGGCTGTGTGGGCGTCCACCACAAACGTGACTGGACTTCCCTGTGCTGTAAGACCATGTGCTAGTAAATGTGTTGTAAGTGGTTGTCTCATGTTAAGAGCTATTTGTACAGCCTGGGCATTCGCCATCATATAAGCACTAACAGTTCAGATAAGGCACACCGAAATAGAGTTTTTTCATTTTAAGGTTCAAGCTTGAACAACCACCTGCTGAAAAATAGGATTACCTATATGGCGGGGGTGGAAGTCTGCAGTACCATGGACGTCTCTGTATACGGAACTGAGGAGTAATTTTATAAAAATGAGACCGAGATATGCCGGTGGACCCGAAAATTAGAGCCTGACCAAACTTTGGCGGCGCCATGTCACGTAGGCTCTCATTATCCTAATGAGACTACTGGATTTTGAGCAACAAGATCGTCCACGATGTGGGGGACTGAGTCAAACCCACGGTGAATGACACTTGTCACTCTAAATCCGGGTTTTGCTCTGGCTAACTAGCAGTGCCCCATCTCTCCCAAATGGAAGAGACAATTAGGCAGCCAAGCACATGACATCTTAGTACTTCTCAGGGAAGTCGTGGTCACTCAGGTCACAACCGGTTCTCTCATACACAGTACGGTCTCATGTATAAATGACAAAGGCAGTTTAAGTTTTAAAGATTGGTTTAATAAAACAACTGCATTTTAGTTATCAAAGCGTGAGCTGCAATAACCAGAACTATACAACACAGCAAGATTAAAATTGTAACGATGAGAGTGAAGCACAAGAATAAAGCTATCATAGTGCCGCTAGATTATTTTCTCTCTAAGTTATATTTCGAGCACAGCATGTGAAGCTCTAAGCCTGCCTTTCAGGTTCCCCCGGGAGGACATCAACCCTCATACCTGAGCAAAAGCCTGTAATCTGCATCAGCATCTGCAACGGGGCATTCAGCATCTAGTTGTAGGTCCCTGGCTGGAATCTCCCTCTTGACATGTACTAGGACTAGGAAGTGTTTTCATAACTAACACGCATATGTTCTAAGAAAATGTCCCTACGTAAGGATGTGTATTTTCTACGAATACTGGAGACTAAACTTCTTCCATGTTTACCGGCAATGTACCAGACTGTAGCCTTCACTGAAGCGCAGGGCGATCAAGAATGCATTATTTGAGAACACAGTGCTGAACTAAGCTAAAAAGTGTGATAGAAGAAAGTAAAACAAGACCGTAAAAACTGGTTATTGTAAAATAACAGTGCGAAGTCGAATAAAATATACCTAGGGCAAAGTGCACAGTGGCCTAGTATGTTAAACTAACGTGCATGAAGCTATATTAAAGGTGGCTACACCACATCACCATGTTTTAAGGGACAGAGTATATGTACTTTAGCACTGGTTAGAAGTGAGAAAGTGCACAGAGTACTAAAACCAGCAAAAACAGTGTCCAAAAAGTGGAGGGAGGCAGACAAAAGGTTAGGGGTGACTACTCCAGGGCTGTCAGGTTGAACAGTCATCCTGGAGAAGGAGGCTCAAAAGGAAATTCTTATTGGGATTCTTCCCCATTTCTTGCTTCCTCTCTGAACACAGCCCCTTCAATTCCTTGAAGGTCATGACCTCATAGGGAGAGTCCATGACCTCAGAGCTAGGTCCAGCTGCAGACATGGTATATGTGTAAGGGTGGTGTAGAGTGTACCTAACCTACCTAACTTCTAGTCTCTCAGAAAAGAAGGTAAGAGTCTAGATTCCTGTACTAGGTATAATGTATATCTTTAGGCATATAGTAGTCTTTCCTGTGGAAAGCATCAGGTGACAGATTGATAAGGCAATTGCAAGTACGTATCCCACTGCTGCACCACCAATGAAGAAGGCTGGTCTGGTTTGTAGTGGGTACCTATGGTACTTACACCTTATACCAGGTCCAGTTATCCCTTATTAGTGTGGTGTAGGCAGTGTCTAGAAGCCAGGCTCTCTAGAGGTAGCTGTGGATGAGCAGCCATGGCTTATCTAGGAGACATGCAAGGTTCATGCAGTACCACCGTAGTCAGACAGTACTCACACACATGAAGATACTCAATGTAACAAAAAATAAAGGTACTTTATTTTGGCGACACAAATACCCAAAATACCATAGAGGCTATACTCCTTTAGGAGGTAAGTAATACACAAATTATATACACTAGTATGCTGAAACAGGTGTAAAAACAGTTAGAAAACAGTGCAATTAATGAAAATCACAATAGTTAGAAATGGGCCTAGGGAGAGCACAAACCATATACTAATGAAATGGAATGCGAAAGTCTGTGTCCTACCCAGGCAAGTGTAGTGTGTAAAGGGGATCTGGGAGTACTAGAAAACCCCAAAGGTAAGTACTAGAACCCACCCCAGTGTCCAGGAAAGCAGGAGTAAATCACAGTATCTTTACCAGAACACACACTGAAACAAGAAGAAGAATTATGCAAGAACCAGAAGAGACTACAAGACACCAACAGTGGATTCCTGGACCTGGGGACCTGTGGAAGAAGGGGACCAAGTCCAAGAAGCACAGAAGAGTCCAGAAAAAACAGGAGCCCCTGCTAACACCGATGAAGGTGCAAAAAAAGAACCACCTGTGAAGGAGAACAGTCAGTACTGCACCCAAGAAGAAGGGGTCGGGTTCTTGGTTGGTGCAAGTGATGTCCCACACTTGATGGAGGATTGCAGTCCGGTTTGGGTTGCTGGAGTCCCCCAACAGTCCTTAGCACATGCAAAGCTCATGGCTAACGGAAAATGGTGCTGCAGGGACCATGAAGGAAAAGGTGGACTCTACCCAGGAGGGTGAGTCAGAGGGGGCTTTCAGCAACTCACGGAGCCCACAGAAGACTAGGCAGGGTGCACAGGAGTCCCATAGCATGGGGACAAAGAAGTAGCAGAAGAGGCCCATGCAGCACTACGACAAAGGCTTCCACGCCGCTAGAGAACCACTCAGGAAGCTGTGCGTCACAGAATAGAGTGCTGAGGGCCGGAGTTACAAAATACATGAAGGACTTGGAGGAAGGATGCAAAACACGCGGTGCATGGGGGTACTGCCTTGCACGGGGAGGCAAGCTCTTACCTCCACCAAAGTTTGACAGTTGGACATGAGGACCATCGGGACCACTTCAGTCCACTACCCCTGATGTAGGATCAAAGCAGCTCTTGAGGAGAGGGGATCCACGCAGCCAGTCGTTGTTGCAGTTGGTGCCTGCTGAAGCAGGGGAGTGACTCTTTCACCCCAAGGGAGATTCCTTTGCTCTTCTAGTGCAGGCTGAAGAAGGCTGTCCACAGAGGATGCATGGCCAGGAAACAGTTGCAGTTGTTTGCAGGAGCCAGAGATACAATGTTGGAGAAGGCGTCTTGCTTCTTTGTTGCAGCTTGTAGAGTTCCTGGAGGGTCAGATGCAGGTTCTTCAGTGAGAAGTCAAAGTGGAGGATGCACAGGATTCCTGAAGAACCACCCAAAGGAGAGACCCTAAATAGCCCTGAAAGTGGGATTGGTCACCTAACTAGGTAAGCACCTATCAGAAGAGGGCTCTGACATCACCTGCTCACTCTGGCCACTCAGATGCTTCCAGAGTTCCCTACCCCTGGGGTGGTGATGGACTGAGGAGTGGTCACTCCCCTTTCCTTTGTCCAGTTTTGTGCCAGAACAGGGACTGGGGGTCCCTGAACCGGTGTAAACTGGTTTATGTAAGGAAGGCACCAAATGTGCCATTCAAAGCATTTGCAGTGGCTTGGGGAGGCTACTCCTCCCAAGCTTGTAACACCCTTTTCCTTGGATAATCACTGGGGTCCTGGTTAGGAGGATCCCAGTGAACACAGTCAAGCACACTGACATCAGGAAGAACATGGGGTAACCATGCCAAGAAAGAAGGTACCTTCCTACAGGTGGTCTTCCCCCACGTTTTTTTGCCAGCCTCCCTCTATTTTCTGACCTTGTTATTGCTGGCTTTAAGACTCTGTGGGCCGTATTTATACTTTTTGGCGCACAACTGCGCCAACGCAGTTGTGCGTAAAAATTTTTTACACCGGCTAACGCCATTCCAAAGCGCCATGCGGGCGCCTTATTTATGGAATGACGTTAGCCGGCGGAACTGCCTGGTGTGCGTAAAAAAAAAAGACTTACACCAGGCAGCGCCGGCGTAGGGGAAAATGGAGCTTGGGCGCCAAAAAATGGGGCAAGTCAGGCTGAGGCAAAATTTTCGCCTCAACCCGATTAGCGCCATTTATTTTGACTCCCAACCCCCATTGAAATGACTCCTGTCTTAGCAAAGACAGGAGTCATGCCCCCTTGCCCAATGGCCATGCCCAGGGGACTTATGTCCCCTGGGCATGGTCATTGGGCATAGTGGCATGTAGGGGGGCACAAATCAGGCCCCCCTATGCCACAATTGTTTTTTTTTTAAAAATACTTACCTGAACTTACCTTAAGTTCCCTGGGATGGGTCCCTCCATCCTTGGGCGTCCTCCTGGGGTGGGCAAGGGTGGCAGGGGATGTCCCTGGGGGCATGGGAGGGCACCTCTGGGCTCCTTCCGAGCCCACAGGTCCCTTGAAGCCTGCCCTGACCAGGCATTAAAAAATGACGCTAAAGCGGCTGGACGTCATTTTTTTTTACCCGCCCACTCCCGGGCGTCATTTTTGCCCGGGAGTGTAAATACGGCGCACATGCCTCGGAGTCATTTTTTAGAAGGGAACGCCTACCTTGCATATCATTAACGCAAGGAAGGTGTCCACGCAAAAAAATGATGCAAACTCCAAGATCTTTGGCGCTAGACGGGTCTAACGCCAAAGTATAAATATGGAGTTAGCTTTGCGTCGGATTTGCGTAAAAAAAAACGACGCAATTCCGGTGCAAACAGAGTATAAATATGCCCCTGTGTGCCTTATTGCTTCTAACCACTGTTAAAGCGCTTGTGCTCTCTCCCATAAACATGGCATCATGGGCTCATACCCAATTGGCATATTTAATTTACTTATATGTTGCTAGTAAAGTGCACTATATTTGCCCAGGGCCTGCAAATAAATGCTACTAGTAGGCCTTCAGCACTGATTAGGCCATACAACAAAGTGGCCCCTTAACCATGCCTCAGGCCTGCCATTTCAAAGCCTGTGTGTACAGTTTTAAACTGCCATGTCAACTTGGCAAGTTAAACCACTAGCCAGGCCTAAACCTTCCCTTTTTTACACATATAGGTTACCCCTATGGTATGCCCTATGTGACCCACAGGGCTGGGTGCAATATATTCAAAAGGCAGGACATGAATGTTATGGTTTTACAGGCTGTGGTAGTGAAAAAACGCCCACATTTGCTTTTCACTACTGCAAGGCCTGTCTCTCCCAATCTCTGCTGAGCTGCAACTCTGCTGGAATCCTGCTTTGCTGAGCTGATCCATTGCCTGATACCCTCTTGCCTCATAGTGAGATGGACTAGGCCTGTATCTCTACACCCAAGAACTCAGAGGCCTCCTGTTTTAAAGTCTCAGGGACATCAAAGACTTCCCTCCCATCTACAAACAGCACCTGTACTTTGCTTGCTGTCGATCTTGCTCTGTTGAGTGTTGCCAATTCAGTCCAGGGTCCTAAAAAGTCAGTGTATAGTGCTGCATCTGCTAGATTCTGTACATCAATGCCATTGCACTGATAGGACTGACGCATCACTGCTGCATAGAGAGGATGGGCAAATTGCACTCAGACCTGCTGCATTGCCCAGGAACCACCACTTCTGAACCAATGCATCGTCACCACTGCCTGAGAAGATCAGCACATTTCACTCCAGGGTAGAGGTTGATGGCAGTGGAGGACTTAGCTTTTGACACTGACAGAGGTCAGTGGCCTCTGTTAGTTTTGGTCCTTATCGGCAGACCTTTCCTTGGGTTTAGGACATTAGTCTGATCCAAGGGATGGAATAGACCACATTCTTTTGTTGGCCATGGTTGTACTATCTGCCTACTGGGGTGCATCTGTGAGAAAATTAAGGTTAGGAGCTTCACCGATGGGGTCTACAAGTGAGTATAAAGCTTCTCTGTGAATCAGTCCAGAGGCTCAGGAGAGTGTTGACAGAGGAGTGCAACTGGGTTCAGAGTCCATAGGACTGACAAATACCACTGCAGAAGTGGCCCATGGTCCTTGTTCTATGGCCTAAGTAGGGAAACCTATCAAGGTATTTATTTGTCTACCCTGGCTTTTGGCTGGAAGGGCTCATGTAGGACGTGGCCCTCTGTGTAGGGTCACCGCTCAAAATTTTACCATTCACACCTCCTGCTTTCTGAAATGTGTTTTTGTTGTCATTAGGACTGGTAACCACTGCTAATGTGCTTTTGTTCTCTCCATAAAACATGGTAAAATTGGGTTACACCTGCTTGCTACATTTAATTTACTTATACATCCCTAGTATATGGTATTTTATGTACCCATGGTCTGTTAAATAAGTACTACTAGTGGACCTAAAGCGCTCATTGTGCCTCCAATTATGGTAGCCCTTTAAAACATGTCTCAGGTCTGCCATTGCAGCACTGAGTGCAATTTTAAACTACCAATAACACCTGGCAAAATACAGTAGTTATAGGAAAACTCCACAAGATTTCAAAGAATTCCACCGACTGGCAGAAAGTATGCAGGTCGTGCTGCTTGCACTGCCATTAAGTGCTGGTATTGTGAGAAGCTCTGAAAATCAGCTTGAATAGCACCATGCGTAGCACAAGAGGACTCAGCCATTTGAGTTGATTTTGCTGCTGCTCAATTAAAAAATGTCCTCTAGCTGCAACAAGTAACCATGAATGGCAGGTGCCTCTGACCGTGACCTGTTCCATCTGCCAGCATTATAAAATAGTGCCAGAAGGCTCCTTAGCAACTGGAAAGAACGCCAGGGGCCAACAAATGTCACTAGCACTTTCAAGGATGTGTTGTGGAACCTCGCATTATTCCTGCTGGGTGCGAGCAGCAAGAGAATTCTCCCACTTGCCGATTGATGAAACTTGGTAGAAACTCTGCGGTACAAACATAACAAGAAGTTACACACATTCCAACAATTCCACAAGTGGAATTATATTTCTGCCGGGCCTAAAATGAACCTTTTGCCAGACCTAAACCTTCCTTTCTAAAACACATAAATCACCTCTAGGTTAGTCCCTCAAAACTTATAGAGCAGGGAGAATTGTATTTAATAAGTAGAACAAATGTTTCTAAGTGTTACATGTCCTGGCTGTGAATAACTCCTAAATTCTACCATCACTACTTTGAGGCCCACCTCCCCCATATGATATTATTGGTTACCTTATTACATTTAATAAGTGCTAAAGTTTGATTGGTAGAAGGTGGAAAATACATGTTTGGACTCAAATGAATTGCAATTTAAAATACTCCTTCATCGTAAAGTTGGATTTTAAGTTACAATTCTGAAATACTACATTTAGAATGCTGATATTTTCCTGCACTAAATATTTGGTGACTGTTGCCAGTGACGTGGGTTACATGACCATAAATAACTTAGCTGTTGGACTTTGTGTATTGCCCCAGACCGTGAGACAAAAAAGGAGAATAGGTTTTGGAGGGATGGGCCATACTGCCAGGATGAGTGGGATGGACGTGTCTCCTGCCTCAAATAAAATTCAAAGGGCTCCCTCCAGCACACCCCAGAATTCTTTGATCCTTGGGAGGCAAATGATGTAACTTTCCAGAACCAGATGTGGGGGTACTCTGGATGATTCCCCTTCATCAAAGGCTGACAGTTCTCTTCAGTACACTGTTGTACTTGTGGCCTGCCTTGTATCTCAGAGGACTGCCCTACTGCGTCCAGAGGCCTGGCCTGCTTCTTGTGGCTTCCCTTACCCCTTAAAAGGACTGCTCTGCTGCTTAAAGCCTGCCTTACTGCTTGAACCTAGGACTCTCAGTGTGACTCCTGGGGTGAGTTGGGTGGCCTTCTGTGTGAGCCACAGGGACATAAGAAGCTCCAGGGTCCTTGAACCATGTGCCTGTCCTCTGTTGGGGTGATTCCTAACCCTACCAGTGGTGCTTCTCCTGGACTCTTGGTTGTGATGTTCAAAGTACTCCTCCTGCCAAACCCTACAAGTTGGGACTTAGAAGAATGCTTACCAAAAACAGTGCCAGAAACACCAAGAGAAGAGTGGGCCTACCTGCCAGCCGATTCACTCAAGGTGCATCACCGGTCAGCCTGATTTAGTAGTAGCTTCTGCTACATTCCTCTCTGCAGCAGCAAATCCTATTCAGTGGGATTGCTAAGAGATGGTATCAAACACTGTTAAGCCCCCTTCGGCTACACCATGCAGCTTTCTCTTACTGGCTTCTGTGGTAGCTTCTGCTACATTCTTCTCTGCAGCAGCAAATCTTGTTCAGAACGACTGCTAAGACATGGTATTCAACCTCGTTAAGCCTTCATCAGCTACACCATGCAGCTTTCTATCATTGGAGATTATTGACTTCCAAAAACTGACAAAGTCTGAAGATAGAAATCTTCTATACAACTTCATCACATCTCCTTCTTGGACACAGCTAGATGCCTTGCCCAGCTGAACTTACTTTCTCCTGGGTTTTTCTTCAATATTTTTTTTAAGTCAGAAGGCAAGCCGAGACTGGGCCCAATTCACCTCATGTGTCCGGACTGTGCTCCATCATCGTTGGCCTTAACTTTTGACTTAGCCCCTGTCTTGTGTGACCAGATACCATGGTTGACCCTTTGATCTTTTAGGTGTTATTGTTCACTAACAAATGTGAAAATTCATAACTCTGGATTTAATTAGTTTTGGTGTCATTTTATTTGTTAACATTTTCTCAATTTTACTAAGTTGTGAGATTTTTTTTGTGTTGGTTTTCACTTTATTACTCCTAATGTGGTGCATAAATTCTTTACATATTGCCTCTGGGTTAATGATGACTGTTTCGGTACCAAGCTACCAGAAACACAGGTTAATTTAGCGACTTTAGTGGTTCACCCTGACAAGGATTGTGGTTGATCCTTAAGAGCGGTTTCATCCCACTCAACCAGTAACCTAATGTTTATTATTATTATTATTATTAACAATAATAATAATAATAATAATGTTAGTATTAGTATTATTGTTATTAGTATGATTATTATTAGTATTACTATTATTATTATTAATAATAATAATAATAATAATAATATTAATAATAATATTAATAATAATATTGATAATAATAATAATAATAATAATAATATCTTCATCATAATCATCATCATCATCATCAATGATGAGACAAGAAGAAATCACTACTTAACCAAACAGTCAAATTACATGCAGCTACAATGTTACAATGCTGCTTACACACTTTACAGCACAAGTAGTGCAGGAATTATAAATAGGCTATGTTCAAAGTTAATATTAAAAATAAATACACACTATGAATCAGATTTGCAACTGGAGAAAAGGAAAATATTTTTAGGCAGATGTGAATAATGAACACAGGCTGTACAGGTATGTACTTAATGTGAATGAAGCCAATGGACACAGTGCACAGTCACATTGCCCCAAAAATGTGAGTGGCAATTTAACAGACCAAAGTATGAAGCTTGTTCAGCAAAAACCTCACTGTATGTATATTGTTTATAATGTGTGGGGAATAACAAAATTCTGAAGAAACAAGGACAAACCTATAAAGGGTTGTTTGGAACCCGATTGTTCTCCTAACATGTGGTTCATGTTTGAGGAGTAAAGAGGCCCAAGGAGCTTTCTGAAGTCTTTTTAAACAGTTTCCATCTTAATGAATACTGAAGGGTTGAAAGTCGGTCCTTTACTGGTTTTGACCACATTACCCGCAGCATGGAATAGAAGGCTGAAATAATCAGGGCCTCAGTAATACATTTCTGATTATTCCTGATAATACTTTTCTCCAGCAACATGCCTTTCTGAGCATTCCCGGCTAAAATCGAGAATACCATGCAAGACCCAGATTCACCAGGCCCATCCTCTTCTGTTTTTCCTAATTCTGGACATGTTTCAATGTACCCTTTCAAATGCTCCTATTTGTGGCCTTCAAAAACAGACATATACATCAATGTATTTCAAGCTTTAGCACCTAATGTAGGCCAACAAAACTGTATGTAACATTCCATATGGTGCCATAAAAAGATGTACCTATTAACACATTTTTGTGAATTACAAGTCAAATGTTTATGGATCCAAAATATAATATCAATATTATATAAGTGGAGGGCATCTCGTGGTTATTGATTGGGGTTTTGGTTATGCCCTAGGCTTTCTGAACTAGTCAATCACTACCTGCTAATTCTATCCTCTTTATATAACATTGTCTAATTGATGACCTGTGGATGCATAATAACAGTGACAATGCTGATGCTCTGCTTTAATTATTTCTATCAGTGATATCTGGCCTTGAATTGTTGAGTGAAATGGGACTGTTGTGATATTTTCTAGCTTGAGTCAGAATGGACCCCATGTGTAGCCCTCCTCATCTTTCAACCCAAGTCAAGAAAGAGGAGCTTCAGATTCACTCAGGCATCACTTGTTGCCAGCTTTTTTAAATATTCACCTCTGTCCGCTGGCAAATTGACACATTTAAAATGTATTCTATGGGGACTGATAGCTGCAGAATCCACCAGCAGTACAAAGAGGGAATGTAGGAGCCAGGCCCCATACCTGACCGCAAGCACTAGAAAGCTCAAGAAGACCCTTGCAGCAGTAAGAAGGCCCTGGGGGTCTAGGCCGGGTGCACTGTGCAGGACTGCTCCAGGGATTAGGACATGCCACACCACTGCTATAGTTGAGCCATGAGCAGCTGTACGCTCTTTTATTTATAGCCTGGGGCTGAGCCTGGCCTTCAGAATGACAATCTACAACATTGTATGAGCGAGCTTGGGTGGCTCTCTACATCCCTCCCATGTCTTAATCAAAGACATCATAAGATACATTTAGGTAATCAACTAGGGAGGGAGAAGGAAAAAGAAAAAAGAGACAACAGAAATTAACACTTCAACAATGCATTAGGTGACACTACCAAACAAAGGCCCTCAATACGAGTGTGGCGGTCTCAAGACTGCCACATTTGTGATGGTGGTCGGACCGCCGCAGACAGGGCGTTACGACCCCTCTATTATGACTGTGGCAGATGGGCCATTGTCTGACTGATGGCACCGTCAAGTTGCCGCCTGTCGACAGCCTGGTGGTCTCAGCAGTCTCAATCCACTGGGAAGCACTGCAAGCAGGGGACTAAGAGTCCCCTTTCCGCCAGCCTTTGCCTGGCGGTCTTACTGGGTGCCCAGGGGGCCCCTGCGCTGCCCATGCACTTGGCATGGGCAGTGAAGGGGCCCTCATGGACAGCCTGTCGCTCATTTCACAGGGCAAATTACGGTCAGTGAAATGTGCAATGGCTGCTGTCGCACCTGACGCACCACAACATTGCCGTTAGCTTGATCACAAGCCGGTGTCAATGTTGTGGTGAGTTTTCCACTGGACCAGCAGGCAGAAATGCTGTTTTCACCCACTGGCCCAGTGGAAATATCCTAATAGGGTGGGCACCATACCGCCAGCAACGGTAGTATGCTGGCTGCAGTGTCTTTGGCAACCTTTTTAAAAGACTGCTGAAGTCATAATGCGGGCCAAAGTCTTTCAGTCACTGGCTGGGAGTCGGGCTGGGGAGCAGGTGGTACCTCTCGCTTCAACCAATCAGCCCTTCAGAGCACCCACTGCCCGCTCTGGGAGTTCGGATCCACACTGTTCCTGCCTGGTGCCTTCACTGTCCTCAGCCCAGGCTTTGCCCCTGCCCTGCTCAGGTGGTTGCACACCAAATGCATCCTCCCCCCATTCCTCAGATAGGTCATCAGCACCACCGCCATCCCTTGGCACCACTCGCTTGAACCAGGAAACATTGCGCGTGACATTTATTCCATTCCTTTGGGCTATCATAGTTCCATTGACCCTGTCCACCCTCCATACGTCAGATTTGTGAGGGCTCCAGAACTTCCAGACCGGATCTGGTCTTTCAGAAAGACATGATGCCCTATTCTTAGGTCATGGTGCTTTGCTTGCCTCTTCATGTTTTGTCCAGGGTCGCCTAAATGTCAAGGGTTGCTGGCTGCCGATGCACATGAACCGGGGGCTGCTGGAATAAAAGGGCTGCCGGGGCACAGTCCATCATGCTGTGTGGTGTCTGCTGGTATGCCCGCAGGAATCTGTGATGACACCATTTGGTCTCATCCCCTTGGTCCGCTGCTATCCGAAGGGTACGTTGAGTGTCTGCATGAATCTTTCGACAGCCGTCAGCTGGCCTTCGAGGAAACTCCCAAAGTCCATGCTCAGACTAGACCAGGGCTGATTGCTTGGCATTTCAGTTATCACAGGAGCATGGGGTTGATCCCGAGTGGTGATTGCACAGGTGCGGCATCTCTTCACTCGCTTGTCGACCAGAACGTTCATTCCTGAGGAACCATACTTTGCTCTTGAGGTAAGCCCAGGTTTTATCTGCTTCTTGGTGCCCCTGGTGGGCCAGCTCGACCACAAAGCCCCATAGACACTGCGGCTGTATTGTTCTCTGCCCACACAGTAGTAGGCCTTTATTGCATTCCAACAACTCACTTCTTACCCTCCACATCATCTGCATGGCCAGGCCCTCCTCGGGCTCGAGTGACTTTGTCCCATCCAGGAAACGCTTCCATTGTCACCATGCAAGTGCTTCCTTGGCCCTATATATGACGGAGACTCTGCTAGAGGCCTCGGCAATCTCAGATACCAGCAGGGCCATGGGGCATGCTGCGTGGAGCATGATGCTCACAAAACTCTTAATGCATTCTTCCTCCCCTTCAGCCAGGTTACTGGCCCCGGGTCGGTAGATGATTTTGGAACTGGTATAGCTGGAGGAGTACTGCCCAGTGTTTGATTGGTGGAGGACCAAGTCAGGAGGTGCCAGTGAAGAGGGTGACCAGAGGCTTGTGGTCAGTGACCACCCAGAACTCCTGCCCGGACATGGACAGGTGAAAGTCTGGCAGGCCCATTGAATGTCGAGAGCTTCCCTCTCAATCTGGGTTTATCGAGTCTAGGTTGTTGAGTGGGCTGTGCTCGCATAAGCTACCGGTGCCCATTCTTGGTTCTGTTGTTCCTGTAGCAGGACAGCCCACAGCCCAATGGTACTGGCATCAGCTACCACTTCGGTTTTCTTCTTAGGGTGGATGCACGCTATTGTAACTTTGTCCAGTAGCACCCCTTATATGGCATGGAATGCCTTGTCAGCCTCAGGGCCCCATTCGCACTTAGAGTCTGTCCATGTGAGCTGCCAGAGGGGTTCTGCCATTCCCAAGAATCTCCTCACTTCAGTGGAGTTTTACAAGATGGGTGCCCCCCTGATGGTGCCCACCTTTCTGGGATTGACCTGCAGCCCCTCCTGAGAGAATATGTAGCTGAAGAAGTCGACTGAATTGCGGTAGAAGGAACACTTGTTCTTGTGCAGAGTGATGTGCAGAGCCGATGGTGAACCTCAAACATTTCAGAGATGATAAGGATGTTGCTGCTGAGGTTGAGCATGCCTACTAGGTCTGACAGCGTCACGTTTATTGTATTTTGGAATACTTCGGCATCTGAGCCGTTTGTAGCACCAAAGCCTGTGTGTGGAGAACATGGTGATGTTGAGGCTCTCAATTGTCATCTCCAGTTAATGATAGCTAGCGCTCAGATCCAGCTTGGAGGGTCTGCAACTCTATTTCCACAAGGGGCCTCAGGTGAAATGGCATGCGCCTGTGTCTCAGAGCAGTCGGTCTCACTGTGGGGTTCGATGTGCAGCTGGAACTGTTTCCTATTCAGTTTGCCTAGGCCTTTGAAGAGCTGTGGAAACTCTTAAAGCACAGCCTGGGCATGTGAGTCATTGATTTGCCATGCGAAGAACACAAGCTCGAGGTCCTCGGCAGTGTGACCCCCTTAACACGGTTCCCTTGTTCCCCTCTGTGACATGGAATTTCGCTTTGGTCAAGTAATTTGTGCTGGCGTTGGTCACTTTGATCGCCCTTCAGAGGGGCAGAGGTTCTTGGCCGCCATAGGTGTAGATCTTGGTGTTGCAGGGCAGGAGGGGCTAATGGGGTGAGAGCTTTTTCGTACTGTTCTGTGACTATAACATTCATAAAGATGCTGGTGTCGATGTGTACTTCTGCCGGGGCACCGTTGATGTTGATAGTGCACATGGGTGGGCAGATGCCGCTTCTGCTCAGGCTGTCCGGCAAACTAAATGACAAAGATGTCTTCATCTTCTTTGTCCTCGTACTGGGCCCTTATGGGCCAGGTCTCCATGGCTTTCCCTCCCACAGCCGCCTAGCACACAAGGAAGGGAGGGAGGAAAAGGAGAGTGACGCACACACGCACAACACACACACACCATACACACAACCAGCTGCAGATGTAAACCAATGGCACACAACACATGGCATAATAATACAAGAGCTAGAGCTCGGAAGTGCTGAAAATGTATTAGCAAGGCAAAAGCCACCACATTAACCAGTAACCAGATATGTACAATTGTCCACAAAGGGCCAATGCCCAGTCCAAATTACTAAGGGCTCACATGGCACAGGGCACAGTCCAAGGCCCAACTTGTTTCCTGATGACATCCTCACAGAACTGTGCAGGGGCATCATTATTGAAGTAGACAGGCCCCTCAGGGGGAAGAGGGGTGGGGGCCCCCTCAGCCAAAGTCAGGAACTTGCCCACTGGTTCTGGAGGGGGCTCCATGTCCATTTCTCTTTGCTGGGAGCGCAAGGTCACAGTCTCTGAGGTGAGGAACTCACCTACTGGTTCTGGAGGGGGCTCCATGCCCATTTCTCATTGCTGGGGAGTGCAAGGTCACAGTCTCTGAGGTGGGGAACTTTCCAACTGCTTCTGGAGGGGGCTCCTCTTACAGCAGTCCCTGGAGGGTGCCCTACATGTCCGCTGCTGGAGGTGAGGACTGCACCGTCTCAGCTAGAGGTGAGGGCTCTGTGACCACTGGTGGTACCCTGTCAACCTCTGCTGGAGGTGCAGACTGCTGTGTCTCAGCTGTGGAAGGTGCCTCCTGGGCAGCCTCCATTGGAGGAGAGGGCTTCTGTGTCTCAGCTGTGGAAGATGCCTCCTGGGCAGCCTCTGTTGGAGGCAAAGGCTGCTGTGTCACAGCTGGAGGTGAGGGCTTCTTCACTTTCATGGCAGGAGGTGAGGGCTCCTTCCCTGTCCTGGCTGTTGGAGTAGGATCCTTCCTCTTCATGACTGGTGGAGTGGGATCCTTCCCCTACCTGGCTGGTGGAGTGGGATTCTTCACTGTCTTGCCTACGCGACTAGGAGGTGCCTCCACTGTCCCCTTGGACTGCTTGGCTGAGGTGCTGGGCTGGGTCATTGGGACCCTGCTGTTATGGACAAGACAGTGGGGTAGAGGGGAATAAGAGGTCAAGTTGGGCAAGGAAAAGCTTCTTAGGGATGAGGGAGGAGGGATGGGAGTGGAGGTTGAGGGAGTGGTTGTGGGAGGAGTACGTCTGCTGCACTTGGGTGCAGGTGCATGGGGAGTGTGCTGATGTGAGGTGGATGGCTGTTGGGTGTCTGAGTGCCTGCGGTTGTGTCCTTTAGGAGGTGGGGACAGACAGGGTGGGAGAGGACACAGTGAACGCGTGGATGGATGTTGTGGAGGTGTCTGCAAGTGAGGTGTGTATGCTGCTTGGTGTGGTGATGCTGGTGGTGGATATTGAATCAGTGCATGCAGGTGTAAGTATGGACACGACAGCGAGGGGGGTGGAGGAGGAGGGGGAGGCAGTGTAGGCAGTGGATGTGGTTGTGTGTGCAACTGTCTTGTGTTTGTGTGAGTGCTTGTGGGCTGAAGTGTGGTGCCTGTGTTTGACTGTGCCACTCTTGTGTGCTGTCTTGTGTGCATACTCGTCTGTATGTGTGCATGTGATGGGTTGGGGTTGAGGAGACTGGGACTGGGAAGTGGTAGTTGGAGGGCAGACAGTAGGAACAGGGAGAATGGCTGCCATCTGAGAGGAGGCCAGAGCCTGAATCGATCTCTGTTGGGCCACCAATCCACCGTGGATACCATCCATTGCATTGATGCATCTGGGATGCCATCCCCTGGATGGCATTTACAATGGTTGACTGCCCTACAGAGATGGATTTTAGGAGGTCAATAGCCTCCTCATTCAGGGCAGCGGGGCTCACTGGGGCAGGGCCCGAATAGCCTGGGGCAAAGGAGATGCCCACCCTCCTAGGTGAGCGGGCATGGGCAACTCGCTGAGGGGCTACTGGGAGGGCGGTGCTGGTACGGGAAGTGCTGGCTGTACCCGCAGCTGGGGTGGCCACAGAGGTGTCCGCCACCACCAGTGAGCTTCCATCAGAGGAGGTATCTGAGTCAGTGTTGTCACCTGCTGTCTTTGCCGCAGGGCTCCCCTTGCTTTCCATCCCACTGGTTCCCTCGGCGTCGGTGGACTCTATCTCCTGGGTCCTGTGGGTTGTAGTTCCCTCTGTCGCTGGTGTCCCTGCTCCTCAGCCAGATGATGCCAATGTACACATGGACAGAATGACAGAAGGAAAAAGGGGGGAGAGATAGAAAGGGAACACTGGGTCAATTACTGCACCAGCACCACAGTTGGCATACACAGCACCGTGACACACAGGGATCAGGATTGAGCACTATGCATTGCACTGTCATTGAATTTGGTAGATACCACAGCAAGATGAGGGCCAAACACTGCCAATTGCACACCCCCTTGAACACACAAAGCCCTAACTGACATGGAATGCAAACAAGCTAGGTTACCTGCATTTGCCATAAACCCATTACCTTTGATCAGGATCACGCTGCAATGTCTGGCCTGGCATTAAGGGACACCCACTAACTCGCATGCAGCACCCGGATCCTAGGCCACCTACCAATTATTGTAGTAATGCCCACTGTACTCAAACCCTTGTGGCAGCTGTGATGCCCTCAAGTGCCCATCCAGCTCTGGATAGGCCACCTGCAGTATGCGGGCCATCGTGGGGGCAGGTTCTGACAGGCACCCCTTCCTCATTGGGAGGCCAATCCCGGCTGGGCCTCCGCGGTCTTCCGTGCCCAGCGTCTTAGGTCCTCCCATCATTTCCTGCAGTGGTTGCTCCACCTGCTGTAGACCCCCAGGGTCCGCACGTCCTTAGCGAAGGCACACCACAATTCCCTCTTTTCATGGGCACTGGCCCGCAGAGTGAATGCAGAGAGGAGGACACCATTATACAGACAATCCAGCCTGTCACACTTATGGCCCACCAATCCCATTTCCATCACCTTTGGCACAAACATCGTCCGGCGCCCCCCATGTACATTACCACCAGACATCCCCCTCCAATGACACAATGTTTGCACACACATCCCCATGCATCCTTCCCACATGTATCGTGCCCGGGGTGTACTCACCTGTTGGTCTGGAGGCCCATACAGAAGTCCATACTGGGGTAGGACCCCATCCATCAGTCTTTCCAACTTCTCTGAAATAAAAGCATGGGCCCTTTCCCCGGTCACACAGGCCATGGTAGGTTCCAGACACAGGTCACAGCAGCACATGCAATGTAGGTGTCGTCCTGTGGAAAGTCAGGAAACAAGTGAGGATTTGGATCAAAAATGGCGGTCATGGACACGGCAGTGTACATCATCACCGCCGGCTCTGATCCCCATTGGCCACTGTACTCCATAGAGCCCCATATTAGCCAATGAGGAATTGCACGGCAGTGCAAGTCCGCCTTCCGCCACGACACCCAACGCCAGCAGAGTTACCTCATTTCCACCTGTCCCAAGATACAGGACAGGCGGTCCCCATTTCATGTTGGTGGACAACAATCAGATAAACCATAACTGCATAATTGCCTAAAATAGCTCATACAAAGCCATTGCCTCTGTCCCACCACATTTATGCTATATGTACACTGAGGTGGTGGTTCCAAATTGTGACAGCCTACTCACTCTTGTGTCCCTTAGATACCTACAGCTGTGGATGAATAGGAGGAGGAGACAAACCCCCTTGTATAGACCCCTTGTGGACTTGGCTACACTGGAGGACAGGCACATCATAGTCACCTATAGACTGGACAGGACCACAATCACAGAGCTGTGTGCTCAATTGGAACCTGACCGGATATCAGCCATCCGTCATCCCACTGGGATCCCCCCTCTTGTGCAAGTGCTATCAGTGCTCCATTTCCTCGCAACTGGTTCTTTCTAAGTGACAGTGGGATTGGCGGCAGGAATGTCACAGCCAATGTGCTCAATTGTGCTGCCAAGGGTTCTGTGTGCCCAGGTGAAGCACATGTGCAGCTACATTGTTTTACCCCAGGTGGAAGATTTGGCCACTGTGAAGGTAGGATTCTTTGCAATGGGGAACATCCCCAATATTATTGGGGCGATTGACTGTACACATATTGCGTTTGTCCATCCCCTCCCCCGCCAGAATGAACAGGTGTTCAGGAATCGGAAGATTTTCCACTCAATGAATGTGCAAATGGTGTGCCTGGTGGACCAGTACATTTCCCACATCACTGAAAAGTGTCCTGGGTCGGTGCATGACGCCTTTGTCCTGAGGATTAGCAGCATCCCAAATGTGATGACCCAAATGCAGAGGCACAGGGTGTGGCTAATAGGTGAGCCAGAGCCCCCACCCACTTTATGTCAGTGAATGCCTTCAGGTGTTATCCCCACAGGATTGTGTAAGGCTAAAGTTTGTCCCTCACTATTTGCAGGTGACTCTGGCCACCCAAACCTATCATGGCTGCTGACCCTATTAGGAATGCCAGGACATAGCCTGAGAACCATTATAATGATTCACCTGGGCGAACCAGAAGAATAATTGAAAGGACCTTCGGCCTCCCGAAGGCCAGGTTCAGGTGCCTCCATCTGACAGGTGGATCACTGTGCTACTCACCCGGGAAGGTCTGCCAGATAGTAATGGCATACTGCATGTTGCACAACCTGGCCATCAGATGGCCTTTTCTGCAGGAGGAGGAGACTGGCGATGCCCCTGTGGAAGCAGTGGTTCCTGAGGACAGTGAGGATGAGGAGGCATAGGATGAGGATGTGGACAACAGAATATCAGTTATATGTCAATACTTCCAATGACACACAGGTGAGAAAGCGGAACTGATCATTGCTCTGAATATTGATTTCATCTGAGTGACTACGGCATGATGGCAATTTGCTTCCCTTGCATCTAAACTTACTGTCACCTATGTCTTGTCATTTTACAGATGTTGGTGAAATGACAACAGTGTCCTGATTACTACAGACAGTTACAGGTCATTAATTGTATGCTATCACAGTGTCCATATCATTTGCACTACATGTGACTGTTCCTCTAAATGCACATTTTCAACACATAAAATACTTTCATTCAAGTTGTGTTCAAGGGTGTTTATTGTAGTGCAATAAAATTGAGGGTAAAGTGCAATGGAATGGGGTGATGGTAGAGGAAAGTCCAGGGTATTGTTCCAGTCTGTTTATAGCACAGGTGCAGTATCCAAGAGGCCATAGGAAGGGAAGCAAAGGCAGTTCAAAGTGGACAAAGTGACAGGGGGAGACACAAGGGGGACAAGCAGGAGATTCTCATTTTCTGGCGGTGGTCTTGGTCTTGGCAAGTGTCTCTGGCTTCTGTCTGGGTCGCAGGGAATGTTTGCGGGGTGGTTCACCTTCTGCAGGTGGGGGGGTGCTAGTGGCCTGTTGGTCCTTTGGCAGGACCTCCTGCCCACTCACTTCAGCGAAGGTGGTGGGCTGGTCAATAGACTGACTAGTGGTAGGGGCCTGCTGGTGTGCTGTTGATTCCCTCATGATGTTGGCCATGTCTGCAAGCACCCCTGCTATGGAGATCATGGTGGTGTTGCAAGCCTGCAAGCCCTCCCTGATCTCCTGATGGTGTTCCTCCTGAAGCCGATTTTTCTCCTGCATTTTGTCAAGGATCTGGCCTATCGTGTCCTGGGATTGTTTGAAGGCCCCAGGATCTTGGTAAGTGCCTCCTGGAGAGTCGGTCCCCTGGCGCACAGCGGTCCTCCCAGTGTCCCTGTTGCCCTGTGCCTCTGTCCCCTGAACGGTGTGCCCACTGCCACTGACCCCAGGTCCCTGATTGTCTTGCGTGCAAGGTGTGGACTGGGTTCCCTGTACAGGTGGGCACACTGCTGATTGACGTGTCCTGGGGACAGAGGTGTGGGGATGCTGGGTAGGTGCTGTGGTGTAGGATACTGATGGGGAGGCTCTGTGGTAGACTGTGAGTGGGCTGGGGTGACTGACTGTCCAGTGGTCCCTGATGGGCCAGGTTGTTGATCCAGATCCTGAAATCCATAGTTATTGTCATCAGTGGGGGCATCTTCTGTTGCGGCACTGGTTTGTTGGGGCTCCTCCTCTCCGCTGACATTGGCTGGGGCACCTGCGGGGATGTAAATGATGTATTATGCTTCATGCCTGTTGCATATTGTACGTCCCTTGCTTCCCCTCTATCGTTGCTGTTGCCTTGCCACTTTGGTTTGTGTATATTGATGTATTGTGGGATTGTTAGTTCTCCTATGCTGTGCATGCTTTAGTGATGGATGTCCATGCAGGGCTGGGAGAGCTGTTCATGCATTGGTATTGCATGCAGGGC